>NC_092521.1:72952897-73552897 GCF_037038585.1 Patagioenas fasciata | reverse complement strand
CTAAAGCACACTTTCTATTTCCATTTTGCATCTGACATGGCATAAAGCTACCAAGACTTGATCTTAGTAGATAAGGAGAAATTGATTTTCAGAACAGAGAATCACAGATAAGTAAGTAGAAATCATCAAGAATTGAGCTCAGATGGTTTTGGTAAACAGAATAAAATCCAAACAAACAGTATATGTACTTGAATATCAAAGAGCTTCTCATCTAAATCTGAAAACACTAAAGGCCAATCACTTTGGACAGGCTGTTTAATGAGGAAAAAGTGTGAGCAATGCTTCAAAAAGAAATATTTAAGAATGCTTTTTAGATACCTAAAAACCTCCAGTCTCGCAACTGACAAAGAGGACAAAGTAGTTGTAGAAGTTATATTTTTTTTCAGTTGTAAAGTGTTAACTGTCTACCAAGAGTGCAGCCTTGTTAGAAGTCAGGTGAAGCCAGATGTATATGAAAACAGTATCTTAAATGAAATAAATGTGGTGGTTATACTAAGTGCTATAAATCAGGAGCTAAAGACTGCAGAAAAAATTGAAGGAAACCCAACTAAATTGGACTTACTTTAATCAGTAATCCCCTTCTTGATTTTTTTTTCTTTAATGTAAACAGTTAAAAACAAGATAATAGGGCTGTTTGTCTAAATTAAATCTCAGCAAAATGATGGGACAGTCTCAGTTACACTGTTTTATGTAATAACAATAAGCAAATGCCAGTGACAAACTGGGTGATGGGAAGAGCTGAAGAATTTCTGCAGAAGTTGTGAATTCATATGCATAAGCCATTTCTCTTAATCTCTCTTAAAGTTTACAACTTCAATTTATCAACTCTACTCTGGATGAAGAACTTATTATCTTATTCTTTCACTGTCCTTTTTAAGAACACTGAATCGCTACAAGACTTCTGTACTCCTCTGAATTTTTAGTCATTTATAGGATCATTTCCAGCAACAGACAGCTTCTGTTGGAGAAACTGTGTGGCCAGCTTTTCCCAAATGTGAGTCTGTAGCTACTTGAGAGGTTATCAAGAACAAAGAAATGGATTGGAGCACTTCTATGCTTTGCTTTTTGGAAGCCTGTTTTCTAATGGTCTACCGTTTGTGCTCTTTACTTAAGAGGAATAGTAAAATTATGTAAACTCCATTTTAAAAATAGAATATTAAAATACTTGAGGACTGTATGAACGAAGACCTTTGAGAACAAGCTGAGACTTTCACGTATGACTGAAAGAGATGCTGGTGAGAAATACAGGGAAATTTTGGCCAGTGAGAGAATGATAAATAGTGAAAAAGAAATGTGGACTAGATAATATGGGGATTTGGAAAACATAAGATGCTCTACTGCAGCTGAATATGAAGTTAGATATGCAGTAAGACATTAGTCTGTGGGTAGACATTCCTATTGTGAATTTAGAGAAAGTGTTACTCTAGAAGAGACAATTCTCAGTAGTTCTCAGTGTGACAGAGGGATCAAAGTGACCAACCAGGTCTTCTGATATTCATCAGAGAACTTCAGACAGAGTAGTAAGATTATATATGCTGTTACTTTAATGTCTGGAATGCTGTGTCCACCTCTTGTGTGAGCAATTTGTGAAGCATTTTCAATGAAGTAGAGAAAAATCAGTGAGCTGTGCGTCACCTACCACTCCAGGCAGAACTTCAAAGGGGAAAATGTCCATCAGAACAGAAAAGCTATCTTTTAACCAGGTGGCCTGTCTTCAAGTAGTTTAGCTTGTAAGTGTGGTGTTATTTGTTTTGTTTAATTGTTCAGATTGCTGATGGGGGACAGAGAGAGAAGAGTAGGGCCTCTGTTTGTCTTTTCTCATATAATAGAATCATAGGATAGTTTGGGTTGGAAGGGACCTTCAAAGATCATTTAGTCCAACGTTGTTTTTACTTTTTTTTTTTTTTTAAAATTTCAGAACTAGCCATTACTATCACTTAGCTGTTAGTTCATATCCTAAAATCACCTTACACTGATCCAATTATTTTCTTTTTGACCATTAATTCTATTTGCCTTTCAGAAATTTGAGATTTTTAAATTATCTTATAGAAGTAATTTTCATTAAAACTTTCTGGGAAAGTAATCTCGTCCCAATTCAGCATAAAGTAAATTGAATGACTACAGTGAAAGTAATATTTGATTATTTTGTCACATAAGTCATGCTTAACTTTATGGAAGTTGCCATGGTGACCTCAGAATTGATTTGTTACATTATATTTAGTGTTAATTTGTTTGCATCTCATTTCCATTTTAAAGGCCTTATATCTGTGGCTTGTTGGAAAGAACAATTACAGCAGTAGTTTTGAGGTGTTCTACTGGAGATCTGCTGTTTGTAGTGACTGAGAATTTTTAGCACAATTAATTTCAGACCTCATGCAAATAAAGTCTCACAATTATTGCATCAGTACATAGTAGTGTTTAATTTTAAGAGACGCGACCAATTTGCTGTAGACTAGACCTGAAGTTTGATGAGTTAATTAGGCTTCCTAACCTGTTCTCATACCTTCCATAATTAATGCCACAATCATATTCATCTAAACTCAATTATACAGAAGTCACTGTGCGAATGTTTATTAAAAAAAATGGAGCAAAATGTGAGCTCAGAAAGATATTCGTACGCTCCTCAGGGTGCAAGTTCTTCAGCAACTGGCACTGTAATTAAGAGGGGATTTCATGTCTCTTGTACTCTGGAAAACTGATTTTGTTTTTATTACAAATTTTGGGCAGTGTTGACCAAATAACTACAGACCTATATGTATTTAAAAACCAGGAAGCTCTGCTGTGTACAGAATATGACTCAGTGTATAAGCTCTGCTTGTTGATGCAGATGATGTTTGGGACTGGGACATTTGAGTCTGCCTCAGTACCAAAGACAAACAATTTTTTCTTTAATAGATGCAAATTTGAATGGATGCTTTGGAGAACTCATATTATTATTGTGTTGGTTTTTTTTTTTTTTTTTTCCAATTGCTTCTATTGATCAAGGGCCCAACTTGAGGCTGAGCTTAACTGTAGATATTTGAGCAATTATCTGCAAATAGGGACAATTCTCCTAATGACTAGGAGTGAATGTCTGGTGTTCAAGGTTGCCTCTATGTACAGCCTTCACATCAGTAAATTCAAGACTGGTCTGTGCATACTAATTGAGTTAGCTACTTGGATCACGTATTTTTCAGGAGAAGGAATCTGTACCAAGATTCCTTAATGTCTGCTTTGAACTTTGCACCTTTTGCCAGTGCCATTAGACTTTTGCTTAGCTTTAGTTTCAACCATATAATCTCATAACACCACATCTTGCTCAAACCCTGAACATTCAGCATGAAAACTGCATAATCTTATATAGTAAATGCAGGACAATTGTCCTCATGCTACTGTTGTTTAGTACTTATTTGACAAATTCAGCAAATAGGTTTGTAAATTAAGAGAAAATGTAGCTTTAGAGACTCAAGAAGATAATTATGTGCACCAATTCTTCCTTCTTCTTTCTACTGCTGCGTGCTTGCCTGAGAGCAGCCCTGAGGAGGACTTGGGGGTGTTGGTTGAGAAGAAGCTGAATATGACCTGACAATGCATGCTTGCAGCCCAGAAAACCAGCCATATCCTGGGCTGTATCACAAGAAGTGTGACCAGCAGATCACTTTGCTCTGGTTAGACTTCACCTAAGTCCTGCATTAAGCTCTGGGGTCTCCAAGGTAAGAAGGACATGGACCTGATGGACTGAGCCCAGAGGAGGGTCATAAAGATGATCAGAGGGCTGGAGCACTTCTCTTATGAAGACAGGCTGAGAGAGCTGGGATTGTTCAGCCTGGAGAAGACTCTGGGGCAACATTATAGCAGCCTTCTAGTGTCTAAAGAGGGCCCATATGAAAGCCAGAGAGGGACTTTTTACAAGAATGTGTAGTGATAGGACAAGAGGTAATGTCTTTAAACTGAAAGAGGTTAGATTTGGATTAGATATAATGAAGAAATTCTTCACTGTGAGGCACTGGAACAGGTTGCCCAGGGAAGTGGATGCCCCATGCCTGGAAGTGTTCAAGGCCAGGTTGGATGGGGCTTTGAGCAACCTGGTCTAGTGAAAGGGTGTCTCTGCCCATAGCAGGGAGATTGGCACTAGATGGTCTTTAAGGTCCCTTCCATCCCAAGCCATTCTATGATTCTGAGTGAGGAACCATCACAGGTAGGACAGCAGTTTATTTCTATTCAGCACTAGGGATGCTTCCCTGGGACCCAGGAAGATAAAATGGGTTTCTTCTTTTTCTTGGTCATTGGAAGAGCTCTGAAGCCTGAAACCAGAATGCCTGTATTTCAAAGCCTATACATTACCTTTCATTAAGGTGAAATTAAGTAGCCTTTTTCTGAGCCTTCTCAGGTGTTAGACATCTTTTAGAAATGATGTTTCTTTAGCATTGTTCGGATTTGTTTGAATAAAGAAGAAAACCAATATGCACTTCTGGTAGAAGTTGTGCTAGGAGTTTCTTTGACAACTGAGTAAGGATTTCTAACGCTTGTTTGGAAGTTCTCACTAAGATAAAATATGACCTTTGGAGCATAATAATAGCCTCTTGGTTGGTAGGTCCAAAAATAAAATCCATGCTGTTTGAAATTATTTCCAACTGTGCACACCCATTCCAGTGCAGTAGGAGGCTAACTTTAATGTGTGCATTGTAAGGACTTGAAATTTGTAAGGTGCTGTGAGCTTGAATAAGTCACGTATGGGGTGCAACCTGGAAGTTATTGAGAAAATAATCTGGTTTTTTGACCTGTGCAAAAAATAAACTCTGAAGGAAGTGCAAATGCATGATGTGTGGCCGTGTTTGGGGACCGTGCCTACTGCTCACAGAACAGCCCTTTTGTTTGTTTGCTTATGGGTAAGATACTGGTCTTAAAGGTGTTAGCAGTTTTGTCATTGGGAACAAGTTGTGATAGCATCGCAAGGAAGAAGTGTGAGTAGTTAGGAGGTGGCATTGATGGTCGTGGACCAATTTCCAGTGCTGTGATTGAGTGGGTGGGATAAGAAATGACTTAATGAGATCTCTACAGGAGAGGATGATATGAGTATTTTGAGGACTTAACAATGTATGTGTCGATCTACCAGGGCAATAAATCTGACAAAAATGGAAAGTTATTGTTGAGAAGACAGTAACAGGATTGGTTAGCTACTAGTTGCTGTTACGTGTCTTGTAAATTAATATCTAATTTCTTTTAATTTGGGTATGGCAGTAAACTTGGAATTTCACTCTGACCTCTCATATGTGCCTGTGCTAAAAAGAATAATGGGTTATTTGGTACAGAAATTAGATCTAAATCTCATAATCTCTTGAAAGCTTTGCCATTATCTCAAGGGAGAAAAGAAATCAAAATATCAAATAAAGGAAATAATTCATTAATAATTTACTGGTTTATAATTTGCATACCTGTGAACTTCTTCACTACTTCTACAAACAGAATAAATACAAAAAAGGAAAACTGTAGAAAAATCTATTCCTTTAAATGAATATTAATTTAAGATGTTATCTTATCAAACACTAAGTTCTGTTCCTTGTCCACTTGTGATGGTCTGTTCCTGCAATCTTTCTTTATCCTTTCAGTGACTGCTGATGTTTTCTGTATACTGTACGTGACATCTCTACTGCCACTGCTGCAAATTTTTGTGATGTTTAACATTCAAAATGTGATTGCACATGAAAGCTTTTTAATGCAATTTGGATGGTTACTTTGATAGCAGATATTGTGTTTTATTAACAAAAATAAAAGGGGGATGCCTTATCTAAATTTCTTCTCTTTCATCACAGTTATGGAACACTTTAAAATGTGTCAGAAAACTTACTGTCAGACTAGTCATGCTGTATTTGATTGATAAAAGGTTATTTTGTAGAAATATAGGGCAACGCTTCCTAGTCCTAAGAGAAGAATCTATCCTATCGCCTTTTTAGTTAATACCATGCAGCTGTTTTTTCTGAAACTCCTAGGAGACTGAGCATGCATGCTTCATGAGGCATAAACATCAATCCCTTGCTGAACTTCTTCAAAAGGGCTATTATTGGAAATTACTGCATCTGAGAGATGAGAACTGCAGGGTTTTCAGTCTGTCCCCCACCCCTGGGAAGGAAAATCTACCTGAGAACTGAAATAACTGGTCAGCACTTGTGTATTCCTTTTTATTTACCTTCAATATTTGAAGGACCATGAGGTGAAATGGAAAGACAACAGCTAGACTATGTTTGAGAATATCAATAGGTATTCTGTTGCTGGTATCAGTAGAAATACAGAATACATATGTATTTAAGTTTTAGTGTTTTAATATTGTAAGGAAACAGAGTTGTACATTAGGAAATATTTTTGTGCTTAGATTATTATTTTTTCTTTTACTTTTATTGGTTTTGGTTCAATTTCTCTTACAAATATTTTCCAGTCAAGGCAAAAGCAGAGGTGTAGGCTTTGAAATGAAGTGGAGCAGTGGGAAAGATTTCTCTGTGCTATGTGAATTTACTGAGATTACCTGTGGTTGCAGGTGCATTAAAAATCGCTGATTCATCTAGAATATCCATGGACCAGCTGTACAAAAACCAAGTTAGACTAGAAGTACTGGATTCTTTTGTATGCAATATACAATTTATTGAAATATTTATAGTGGCCATTTTCTCAGGATTTCTGGATATCTGGCAGCCTAATTTCACAAACTGTTGTCTGCCAGTAACAGCACAGCAACATCTGATGCCCCAGAGCTCTTAAGTTCACCAAAACCAAGATTTCCAAGTGGAAAGATGTAATTGTGGAAACTGAGATGTTTGGGAACCTTAGAAAAATGAGTGTATTGAAAGAAAATAGAATTAATTTAAGCCCAGAACGATTTCATGTCTTACCAGTAACAGCTTGTCGAGGGTTAGGATTGCGGGGTGACAATCAAACCCTGGCAGATGTATTGTTAACCTCCTCTCCCCCCCACTTCCCCCTTTTGCCCCTCCCTCTCCCCCCTTCCCACTCAGGACAGGCGATCGGGAGGGAAAGAAGGACAGAGAGAAGAGAGTTAGAAAAGTTAAAAATGTTTTACTAATGCTACTAATAAGAATAGAGAAAATAATACAAAATATACAAAATCAATCTTGAAAGTCTCAGCAACTGCAGAGCCAGCACCCAAAGTCCTGGATTGGACTCTGCAGCCAACCGGAGCTGGATTCAGTCTCTCACTAGGCCTCCGTTCGCAGGGACGACCAGCAAGGTCCTCTCCTAATGTCAGCCATGAGGAAAAAGGGAAGGAAAAGGGATGAGATCCTCGTGATCTCCCACTTTTATATGAAGTATTCACGTGAATGGCATGTTATACACAGTTGATCAGTCTCTCGGTCACCGGTTTCTCGTTGCCCCTCTCACGAGATGTCCATCCGTACTTATCAATAAGTTTGCATTCCATTGCTAGGTTTACCAAAACATGTGTCGGGTTCTCCAGGAAAATGCAGCTAATATGAAGGCTTTAGCTGACAGGCAAAATTCACTAAAAGAGAAACTTGTTTTTTAACAAAACCAGGACACAGCTGCAATTGGAAGATATTTCAGCTCTCCCTGGAACTCAAAACCAGGAATACAATGTTTTCAGTTTCGTATTTTAATCTCACTAAAATTTGGGTTTGGCATTCAAAATAAGCAATTCTTTGGATTTCCCTTGGATCTCTTTTACTAAAGAAAATTGTAAGGGTTTCTAGAATAATAGCAACACAGCTACAGTGGGGACATTTACAGAACTGTACAGTATTATGTTCCTTGCAGTGTTGCATTGTTCAGCTAATAATCCATAAATGTTAGAATATGTGCCTCGTCTTTTTTAGTTGCAAGTCTTTTTCTTGTTTTCTGATCCTTAGAATTACCTAATCCTGAGAAAGGATAAACTCCAGAACTAAGCTGCCATGCTCATTTGTCGTGGGCATCCTCAAACGCTCTGGGGAGCTTTGACAACTGCTCCCTTGCAGCATGTTCTGAGCTGCAACTCTGGGTGATTAATCACTCTGCCAGCTATTTCTTCCCCATCCAGCTAGCATCCCCACTTGGTGACCAGGAATTTGTGTGCTGTATCTGATGCTCCTATGTCAGCAAACTGAACACAGGCAGAGTGTTGAAGGTAGAAAGTATTATACATCCATGCCAGGCTCTCAATGTGCAGTCAGTGCTACACACTTTAGGCGCAGAAAGACTCTGAATGGAATCTTGGTGAATATATTTTTAAAAGTCTCAATCTCTTCTTAATATCGAGGGGAAAAGGGCCATCTTTCATACAGGAAAAGATTTAACTAGCCTTTCAGTTTCAGGTGGTGTTACTGTGCACGTAAGCCTAGTCAAGAATAGCATTTGCTGTGGTAGCACAAGGATAACCATGGAAGTAAGGCAGGCGGTGTTTCACTGAGCAGGGCAAGGCTTGTGGTATTGTGAGACATCTTCACTGCTGTCATTCCTGAACTGAGTGAGGAAAAACTCATATGAGCATGGTTACCCATGCTGCAGTCTAAATTTCCATTTGGGGCTTAACATCTGTGAAGACCTGGTCTGCTGTATGAAAAATGAAGATTTCCTTTGACTCCTTTGCCCCAGGCTTTTCACTGTATTATGAGAAAATTTAGTTGAAACTTTTCATTCTGTACTCCAGGAAGGTGTTTGACTTTTGTCAAACATAAACATCAATAAAATCACTTTCAATATATTTTTGATTGAAAAAAAGGAAGCAAAATCAGCACCTGATATTGATTTTTTTGGAAAATATGTAGTTTGGAATGAAACTACTAATTTGATACATACACCTTAGTTCTTTTCAGTAGGTCAATTCTCCAGTTTTCACCGAGAAAAGAAGGGTTTTGTCTTTAATTCTGCATCTCCTCCTCTGTCCCTCAAGCTATTACGGAAACTGCAATTCAATGTGACACTAAAATGATAAATTTTTTTCAATGTTAGGTTGTCAAGATAATTTTAAGACTTTTTTTTTTTTTTTTCGCTAAAAAGTAATCACTTTTAAAGAAAACAGAGAAGGAAAATATTCTTCTCTATGATCAATAGAGCTCTATCTCCATCCTGAAGTATATAAGAAATAATATTTTTTCTTGAGACACAACTTGAAAGGATTGCAGAGAATACATTTATTTTTAGGTTTATCTAAATAGGAGTGCATTGTTCAGCTATTAGAGATTCAAGCTGGATGAGGCATATGGATTGCCCATTGTAAGAAAAAGTAATTTGCTCTATCTGACTAATTTAAGCATAAAAAACCATAATGATCAATCTTGTATAAAACAGACAGAGATAACTCAGCAATTTAATGTTAATTGTGTTACCATTCCAAAGCCCACATTGATTTTTAAATTACATTTACAAAATGCATGGTAAGGTCCAAGACCTAATGAAATATGTACATGACATCTACTTTAAACTTGCAGAAAGATATTCCTGGTCATAAAGCCAGCTGGTCAGAAATTTCACAGAACAGGGCAAAGTTGTCGCCTAACTTGCAAACAGCCTAGAAACAAAAACCTGTTGAGTTTATAAAACTAGGCTGAGAGTACTTGTACTGAGGGAGTCTGGCCTTGTAGACTCCTAAACAGCATAGGATTTTCAAAGAGTGAATGCCTAGTGTTACCTTCTATTTTAACTTTTAAAGGGACCTGCTGAGGCACTGCTATTATGACATGTTTTTCATGGTCTCACCTACAATTTTTCTCTGAGACCTTGAGCAGGCAAAGCATTGACTTGTCTGCATCCTCTAGTTATCTGTCTTTGGATGGAGTCCTCGTGTGATGAAAAATCTGCTGTTTGAGAAATGGCAAATTGAACTGAGAATGACAAAGTAATGAGAAAAATACTGAAGCCTATTGCCATCACAAATAATATAAACGTAAGTTTCTATCTACCAGCCACCTCCCTTATAAAATAATAGTAGCTGTCAGGTAGGGAAGCTGCAAGAAATGATGATGTTTAGAAAAGCATTTCAGTGCTATGTTTTCTCTTATGAGTGTTGCTGACGTATGCCGTTCATGATGTTCACATGATAAACAGCACACCCTCTTTATGAAATCAAGTTGTTGTCTATCACACCCCCAAAAGTAGCAATGTCTGGAAAGAAAGAAATAGCAATTGAGTAGGAACAATCAAATTTTAGGTGTGCCATTGTAATTCATCAGTAAGACATGGCAGACTGTGTGCCAGTGCTGCTTAATCACCTCTCAGGTGCTTGGTGTGTACAAAGCTGAAGCCTCGCAGCGCATCTGAATGGAGCATTGATCAACAGTGTCAGGCTTTCTGTGTGACACAATAACGCTACAGAGTTGGTGCCTTGAAACTGTGACTTATTTTAAGGAATAGCCTTGGCCTCCATAATGTGTGAGATAAGTCTAACCCAGACTCTGCAGTTTGCTTGGTCCCACAGCATCATGAAGTCTTGGTGCCAGCTCTAACTCCTGCCTCCTGGTGCTATTTGCCCCTGGAGCGGGTCTTGCTCTCACATCCCGGGGCTGATTGACAGCCTGGCTAGACAGGGCCCTGCCACCAGGCTGGTGGGGAAATACTTCACCTGTCCAAATGACTGCTGTTATAGAGGCTTTTGCTTTCTTTAGTTTTGGTTTTCTGTTGTAGGCTCCACAGAAAGGGCTGATGATTTTGGTGCAGTAGATGACAGCAGCGTCCCTGGAGGGCAGAAGCTCGCTGCTCCCATGTGGGCTTTTCTGTTGTTAATGACATGGAGGTGAAGTTGTGCTCATCCAGACTGGTTGGACCTATCTGAAAACATTGCTTCTAATGACAACTATCTCCAGGCTTTTAACTAAATCTCACTTTAGCAGAACTTTCCTGAGGACCCTTTTAAAAACAGGTTTAAAGCAGAACTTCAGTAAGGTGATGACAGAGGATGTAGTACAGTAAAGAATAGAAGAACATTAAAAGCAGAACAAACACACACAAAAAATGCAGAAGGAATGTAAGAGGCAAGATACTAAAAAAAGCTGTGTAGCTGTCTGCTAATGTGGGTGGTGATTCTGAAGTATCAGAGATAGGTTTAAAGCTCAGTTTTCCAGTGGGCAAATGATGACAAAGCTACAAGGCTCAAAGGCTTCATTCAATTATCCTCAGAAATGTATCCCCGTTCCTTCTCTTCACAAAAACCTTTTGAAGTTGGCTACTGTGCAGGTGATTTCTCCAGAATATAGACTCTGGAGACTGACTCACTAGAAGGGCAAATAAAATAGGACTGTGCTCACTACAAAAGAGTTATTTTGCTCTCCATCAGCCATCATTTAAGTGTGCTGGTTAAGAGGTAACTGAAAAACAAATGCTATTCTTCCCTCAGTGTTGAAAAAGATCCTGTATCACTAGAGCCAAGGAACATACCAACAGACTCTTCATGGGAAACCTTGTCAAAGGGAGTGAATGTTGTTTTGTTGGCTAATGTTTATCTTTGGGGAGAATCTTATACCACAGCCCACAGAGAGTATTTCAGTCTTTATCAGTTCAGGGAAAAAGACAAATTTGAATCTTTGAGAGCAAAAATTAAAGATCATGCAAGATAAGCCTCAGACATGCTTGTTTCTCTTCACTGCTTTTCTGCTCCCATTGAATAAGTGGTAAGATCACACATATCAGAGTAGACACTGAGAAAGAAAACATCAGCCTCTCTTGTTTTTGTGGAAACAGCAGCAAAGCACAAAAGATATTTGAACTTTAAGGTTTAGCACAGAACACCAGGGCTTCACTCTTGAGTGAGACAGAGACGGAAGTTCATCAGAGGTTAGATAGATGCTGCCTGAAATAGAACAGAACTGGGAAACCTTACAGTCTATTAGAGAAGTGCTTTCATCTTTCAGTCAAGACAGGCTATTACTAAAATTAAAGAAAAAAGTTAATGTGTTGCCAGAAGAGTTTAATAAATATTAAAAATACGTGTGTGGATCTTCTGATTATTTTCACTTTAATTAATACTAGGTTTATTTTTAGTTAATTAGGCCAGACCATTTCTATCTGGCTAGTTCCTTTAAGTCCAGCTTCTTTCCTCTTCTTTCCTCTTGCACATAATCAAAGCTATCTCATTTCTTACATTGGCTCATGAAACAAAATTGGAGGTGCTACCAAAGAGATCCATCAAGTTGGCCCTTTTAGGAGCTGAATCTGAACTTAGGTTTTTGAAATCTGAGTGTGTTTGGAGATCAGACGTTTGACTGACATGAATATGAGTCATCGTTTCCAGATATATCAATCAGAGAATCCTTCTTCTGCAAGTCATATAACTTGTATGCTGTTATAAATTACATCAGGCAGAATAAAATTCATACCTGTAAAACAGAAGTGAGTTACAGGCAACAGCATTTACTTGGACTTTTTCAGTTTCCTGTGTTATGTTTTCTTCCCTAATGATTTTATTTTTAACCTAATGTGGAACGTAAGAAATCAGATATGTCGTGTTTCCTTACTTAAAAAAAACACCTCCCAAATGGTTAAGATTGTCCAATGATTCCTTACATCTGTTTGGCCTAACAATGCTTTACAAGGACATAATCTCTGCTCTACTTAATTGATGAGTCATATTCTGTGTTTATGACTATCTGTGCAGTTGAAATGCATGCAGTGACAGATTTTGTCACCAGAAGAGCTGAGGTTTGAATACAAAAGCCTGTAAGCAACAGACAACTGCACATATGCCAATTTATTTTTTGAAAAAGCCCCTCAGGTTGGGTTAGTAGAAAGTTCTTTCAAGTAACTATGATGAGGCAATGACCCTACCTCTAAACCTGAAAGCTGCTTTGCAACAGCAAGAAAGAAGCGGGGAGAGGAGTTTGGAAAGCCCATATTGTTAGGGGGAAAAAACAAAATAAACCTAAGCAAACCTGATTTTTTACTAAAATAGATGTAAATTTTGTTGAGACAGTTTTGCACGTTTATTTCAACCAAGAAATGCTATATAATTCTCCAGTCTCTCTTTCCAATAATGTTTCTAATTATCCGATTTTAGGACGGATACCTACTCTAGCAATGCTCTTCTGGATTAATTGACTCTGTCACAAATGTCTGGATTCTGGTACTTCAGAAATCTTGTTTGTGGTGCCTGTTCATTTTCAGAGAGTGGTAAGAGGCTGGGGAAATAAGTTTTCCTCTGTTCTCAGGACACAATAAGGCTATGGGACCCACTTGGTGTCAGGCTCTGAGTCAGTACAAGACCCAGAAATAAAGGCTTTATGTCTCCATTTGTCTGGTTACATAATCTAGCTACTTGACCATAAGTCAACTCCTGTGGGACAATTCCTAAGAGGCAAAGTTGTTGCAAGTCCTACTGGTGTCAGAAATTTCTGTAGCTGTTTGATTGCTTGGTCTTTCATTTAATGACCAGATGGAATCACAAAAGGACTTGTATGGACTCACTGATGAAGAACAATTGATTCAGCAGCTTTGTTTTGTTTTACTTAAAACTTTTAATACAAAATAAATCGTACCAAGAGCACTGTCAGTATTCTTTGAGGATGTCCTCTAGGAACCAGTAGCCAGCAGGGAATCTGAGCAGTTGCGTGTAATGTAGAGCTAAAGGAAGCTGGCACTCAAAACATGTATGCGGCTGCTTTGATGTGTCCCTGATTGCTGTATCATTTTTTAGGCATCCAAAAGATTTTCTGGATTCATTTGACATTAGCACTTTACAGCGTGGCATGAGGAAGGAGAGAAGGGTGCAGGCAAGTGTCAAACCCTTGTCTATCATGCATAAGACTCCCTGGAAACAGACTACTCTATTATTTCAGTGCTTACCATCATGATCACTTGTCCTTTTATGCCATAGCAGTTTGGAGAAGTAAATTAAAATTCATCTTTTCTTAAAAAAATTCTATATCCTTAAAATTTGTCCTGTGATCTCTTTTGATAGAATAGATCTTATCTGCACTCTTAATGCTGCAGACTTACACTGCCCCATATCCATAATTAATTTCAATATAATTTAGCTGTCTAATCTGTTGCTATGCATGATTTCCTCTCAGATAAGTGATACTGCAAAACTGATGTTTTTATCTTGAAATGCATACGTGGAATGGAGGCTGGGGGACACCCTCCTGTCATGTGTAATGCAGTTTAATTTATTCAATGTGTCTGTGTGGAAGTGGGTGGTATTTTTTTCTATTTTATTTCTTTCTGACTTTCCAGCGGTGACAGCTGGAAATTTTCTTCCTGGTAGTTTTCTAAATCTTGCACTATGAGAGATAATAAATTGAAATGGTGATTTCTGACAGAATCCCTTTAATTTTTTAGGGCAGGACTATATTCTTTGTGTTTATTGCTACCTCCTGTTTTGCCGCTTAATTTGTGTCTTATCTTTTGGCCTAAATACAAAGGTAATGGACACTTCTGAAATGACAGTAGAAGCAAGAATGTTTTCAGAATTGTAATGGCTGTTGTTTGCACAATACCTGTGTCTGAATTCTTCCTTTTCCTAAGTAATCTTTTGGTTACTCCCAGTTTAAAATAATCCTGTTAATTTTATTTGTGTTTTATTGATTATTTCTCTCTCCAAAGCTCTACAATTGTGATTAAATCCTTGTAGTTAGCTATGGATTTCCCACCTTGTGCTTACCTCATTCTTCTTTGACCTCATCTTCATTTTGTGGTGATAGGTAGCCACTGAGTGTCATATTTATCTTCAGAGTTGCACTGATCTTACTTGCCTCCACTTACTATGGTTTTGCTGTGACTCTTGTACTAACCTTTATTTCTGTTTAAACAACTGGTTGTATTTACTCTCTGGTCCTTGCATAGTTATAATTGTGGATTTCTGTGGTCAGCAGTATTACAGACCCCTCATATGGTTTACTCAAGAGCAGGAAAGATGAGGGAGAGATGGAAAAAGATCTCTAAATTTCTGAATCAAATGAGCATTTTTTCTGTCTGTTGTGATATGGGAGATAGAGGATGATCCAGTAGTTTTTTTAACTTGCAAACATATTTTTTATTATTTTTGCAGTCACATAAACACTATTCATATGGCTTGAAAATCCTTGAAAACTGTTCTTCCTAATGTTAGGTATTTATATTGCAAAAATCTACAGTAGAATTTTTCTGTGCCTAATAGAATGATTTATCAGTTTAATACTATACTGATTATGCACACTAAATGGAATGCAAGACACGTCAATCTCTCTTTTAGTCTGATTGCAATGGGAAGAAACATTTTCATGAGAGAGTTGGTATTAATAGATGATAAGGACATAATGCAGAGTTCAGTTATTTTTAACTTTTCTTTTAACAAGCTGCTCTGCAGAGCACATGGAATGAAATCATGACTAAAGATTAAAGCTGGCCAGAAATACCATGATGTCCCTTAGAGAAAGAACTGTGTCTGTTTGCCATCTTGAGAGAAAATCTGGATTTCATCCCTTAAGTGGTGTGTCCAAGCAACCATCTAATTGCTCTGTCCCTTTTTTGAGCGGGTAATGGTGAGATTGTTTTGGTTTTTTTCTTGTTCCCTTCCTTTCACTGGTAACTGGGGATAAGTCATCCTTGGGATGTAAAGAACTGAGATGTTTACATTAAAGATAGTGTCTAAACCATGTCAACCTCAAAGGTGAATTGTGTGGAATCCTTCCCTGATCACCTCTGCCTGCCCATGCCTGGCCTCACCAGAGCTCACACAGCCCCAGAGACTGTGTGGAAGAGGACATCTGGTTCTCTTGCTAGCATTAATAGAAAAGAGAATATTCTGGGTCTTTTTTGTTTTGTTTTGTTTTTAATAATCCCAATGCAGGGTTCTTTCATATTTCTTTGCTTGTTTCTGATTTCAGCTGACAAAATTTCTTGTTGTATGGCATGGGGAAAAATTCTACTTAGGGCGTGCAAGCAGTCTCTACATCCCAGGGACACGCAAGTGATTATGTTGCTTGTTAGTACAATATTTATGTGGTTGTGAGTAGTGCAAGGACATAGGAGGACATGGTGCTGACAGAGTGAAAGGGGAGCAGTGCTCTGCAAAACTGGAAATCCCTTGTGCTCTGTTATTGGTGTCAGTATCTTGTGGTAGCGAAGCAATTGGGGAGTGATTGCTGTCATATTTCACCATCTCTAGGAGTGACATTAGAGGTGGATTTGATGTCACAGACAAACTCCCTTCAAGTTAGGCTCATACAGAGGGAAATATTTAGGGCTTTAATAAGTTTCCATGTATCCCAATATGAAATCTCTGCCAGAAAAACAGCCTAGTGGTTCCTTCCAGTCCTGCAAAATTCGGAGTTCATAATTGGTTTGTTTTTCTTATGGGAATATATGGATGACAACTCAGCACTGCTCCATCCTTTTGTGTATGTAAGGGTCTGATCATCAAATTCCAAGGTATTTTGACTCACATCTAGACCTAGCCCCCTAATTCCTGTATTTAAAAGTGACTGTGATAGTGATAGACAAGATAAGGTATTTAATTACATCTTTTAAATGTGCTTTTCCAGTGATGTAATTTTTTTTTTCTACAGCATTTATGGTGCTACTCTAAACATGCCACAATCTTTTGTAGTTCTTCTTAAAATGAATGTGTGCCAAATCGATACTTGTTTACACCCTTGGATGAAATCTTCAAAAGCATTTTGGCAATTTGAAAAGGAAGAGAAGAATCTGAAGAGAGTTTTAATTTAATATTTAATTTCATTAAGAACCTTGGAGCACAAAGTAAGAGCATTATTTATAACACAAAGCTCTGAGTGCTCCTCAGTAGAGAGGAGGATCAGAATATGATATAGCAGAATAGGGTCACCTAGAGAAACTGATAGAAATATAATGATATTCACTAGGGTGAAGTTACAAGGTTGTATTGTTCCTGTTACTAGTCTTTAAGGTCAGAAATATCTGAGGGAGGAGAAAGACTTAAGAAGTATGGACAATGACAGAATAAATGAGAAACTAAAATGATATGGTAAAGAAAAAGATAAGTGGTAATTTTAGTGTGTATCAGGTGAGGAGTTTCTAGTGAAGGCTTGGAACTCTTAAGTAGTAAAGAAACTGATGAGACTTAATCAGGAATTTTAGGTGTGTTTCTGTCATACATTACTCAGCTGGAGCTGGAAAGGACTTTTGGGATGATGCGAGGAATAGAGAGCCTCTGTTATGCAAGGAAAATATTTACTTTAAGTTGCTGAAAGGTGGGTACCTAAAGTGGATAGTACCTAAGGTAAAGAACTAAATGTCACAAAAATATTGATGGGACTTTTTAGATAGCTTTTCAGGAGAGTTAAGAACAAGAAAATGAAACCAGTCACTTCACATTTTGAAAGTTTTGTCAGTAGTGGTTCACTGTGCCTGCTATTTTGTCTCTGAGAGAAGGTGATATTCAGGGAAAACAAGTGAACCTTGTCACTTTGTAGTCCATTCTCTGTACTATTCCACCACCCCCGGTAATTGGTGTAATAGCTATGGACTAGATGTTAGAGGTTCTTTCTGGTTCCTATGAACAGTTTGTTTGGGGAACTTGGGATTCCCCGGTGCCACCAGCTGGTTTGAGTCTCTGGTCCAGAGAAGCAACCCTACCCTGTTTCTTGCCAGCCGGACTGATAACCGTGACTACATAAGTCTTTCTGAGCCCAGATATTATTTTCAGTCTGATATTACTGAATTTATTGGACTGTCATCTTGACCCAGATAATTGTAATACTGGCTTGCATTCATTACTCTGCTGTTATTCTGTATACTGAACCTGCAACTTGATGGGCTGCCTTAAGCCCATTACAGGGAGAAAAGAATACATCTAGAAGAGACAGTAATATGCTTTACTGCATGGAATGGCTGTATTTTTTTTTTCTATAGGAAACAAATTATGAATGTGGCTGTTGCACTCTCCCCCCTATCCCCCTTTCCTTTGATGTGGAAGGTGCATGCACATCCCCCTCTTCTTCAACACATCTCCCTCTCCTTCAGTGAGGCAGTTAATAACTTCTTTTGTGTGACACTCATGTTGGTTAACCAGGAGAGCCATAGCCAGAGTCAGGGGGGGTGTTCAGAGAAGCTGAGAAGCTTCTGGAATGCCCACAGACAGATCTGATCAGACTATAAAAACAGGGCGCATGCCAAGAATCCTCTTTGTGTGGTCTTCTCAGAGCCACGGGTGTGCCGAAGCCAAGAAGCCCTCCCGTTAGACTGGGATGCCTTCTAAGGTAACTTCCTGGGATTGGAAGCAACTCACCTCCTCATGTGGGTGAGTGATAACTTACTAGATATAACTTAATAATTCCTTGCCGAATGGCCAAGTGTATTCCCTGCTAAATCTAAGCAAGTGTATTTCCTTGCTGGATAAACAAGTGTATTTCCTCGCTGAACTCAGGCGAGTGTAGTATCCTGAAGTCAGACAGCTCTGGCTTTGTTTCTTGTGAGTGCATGTATGCACGCTGTGGATCTCCATTATTGTCATTTGCTGCACCCCAATAATTTGCTCAACTGATATCCGAACGTGTATTTTATGTTACCGGAGTGCTAACTAATTGTATAAACCCTGTTTCTAGTTGGTTATTTTGCCAGACTTTCTTGGACAGAATAAAAGTCTGTTTTGGACCTTGTTTGCAACCCCCCAAAACTGATTTTGGGATGCTTCTGTGACAATGACCTATATAATTTCATTTTTACTTTGTTAAAATCTCATTTTCCTTTTTGCTACTGATTGACTATTTTAAAATAACTTCTTCATATCATATTTGTTTCATTAAAATCTTTGAGCAGCAACTTTACTGCAAAACCAGTTTGCGTTATTACTTAGGTTCATTTACGATTTCTGTTCAAACAGTATTTCAGCTGCAATGCAACTAGAATCTCTGTAACAAGATTAAAGAAAAACTGTATCTTTCGATTTGTTTTACTCGTCTAGTTTCTAGAAAGGACGTACAGTATTCTGCAGGAATTTAAGCAGATGTAACAGGGCTATGATAGTATAAAATAAACTGGTTGCTTGGCTATCAGACTTTTCTGGCTTTGAAAAGTAGTTTTGTGACACATTGAATCTTTCTTGGGGTTAAGTCCTCAGTCAATATAAATGTCACAGCTCTTTTACAGCCTCAGATAATATTAGAACTAAAACTGAAATTTGAAATCCACTAACTGAGGATTTTCTTTACTTCTCCTTTCCTTAGTGATTCATTTATCATGCCAAGTTATTTGGTTATTAATAAAGCTAGAGTTCTTTGTCATTTATTCTTGAAATACTCCTGTGGTAAAACTAATAGACCAATGGTGCAAGAAACCATTTTCTTTTTAATGAAAGCAATGGAAAGAATAAAGAAAACACTACAAGGAAAACACTGGCAACCTGAAGCAGGCCTGGCAGAAGGTCACCATGTGATCAAAGGCCTTTAGCACAGGACATGTGAAGAGAGGCTGAGGGAACTGGATTTGTTGAGTAAATAGTAGGATTTTTTTTTTTTTTAACCGTGAGTATGGTCAAAAGCTGCAATAGCTTGCCAAGAGAGGTTGTGAAAACTCCTACCTTGGGAAGAAACTCCATCCTTCGAGATATTCAAAACTTGTTTGGACAAAGTCTTGAGCATCCTGCTCTAGACTAGTACCAACTTAAGTGGGTGTTGGATGACAGGACTTACAGAGATCCTTTCTAAAGGTCCTTGCCAACCAAAGTAATTATTTATCCTTCTGCTTCAAATAAGGAACCTTGTGGTGACCAGTGCAGGAATTTCTAATCTGCTTTTACTGTCATGAGGAAAACTATAAACTGCTGTTTGTTTGGGAAACAAGTTCTATTTCTTTATTTATTTTTCCCCTCCAATAACTTTGCTTGCATGCTGTACTGAAACAAAATTGACACTTTGCAAATATGGTTATAGTGACTTCTGATAAGATTTCCATGATCTGAACTGTTAAACCAACTTACAATAACTTGTTCCAAAATATACATGTCATAATGATTTGCAAACTACTTGTGTGCTAAATACTTTGGTTGACTAAACTGAGGAATGTTTCTGTAATTCTAAATGACAGTATACATTTCACCCAGATTACATTTTACTCAAAACTTATTTGTCTTTTTTTTTTTTAATTTTTCTTAGTGATAGGCTGAGATCGGTGCATGACTATTAATAGTTATTTGTAACTGACTTTAAGAAATAGGTTACTGATTCATAACTCAATTATATTTTTATTGAAGAGGGTTGATCTCTTGTTTAAACTCCTGACAACTAGGATGAAGAAAATCTGTTCCTTAATTGATTAATGTCAAACCCAGAAAACTTGGTAGTACTAAGGAAGTTGAACTGAAGCACTACTTTTTGCAAGAGAGCTATGTGTTAAGTAGTGTATATAAAGGCCTTCTAATATGTTTTTAACGACTAATTTGCTAATCTGCTTATTTCCTCATGAAACAAAGTAGCAGTTTGTGCCTTTATAACTTTACAAACCATTTCTCTCCTCCTGTGAACCAGAGATGTTCAACAGAGAAATACGCCGCTTTTCAAAATTACTTTTTTTTTTTATTCAGTAAATGGAAGTCCCACCAGATGGTGAACTGCAGCTTGTTCTCTTGCCAGTTTGACAGAAAACTAATACTGAATACACCAGCTTTTTAATATTCTTTGTCTCCTCAGATAAAAGCAATTCTTTGTTTTCTCTTTCCTGGTTTAAAGGTGGAATCTGGCCAACTCATGGCTGTGAATTGCCATAAATATTGATAAATCCCATGGGAAGTTGTTGTCCTTAAAGTAGATTACTAACTTTGCTGTGAAGGCAGTGATATTATGAGGGATTTTTCTGACTAGTCACACATAGAGCAAACAGAGAATTCCAGTAAATACAATTGGGTGCAGAAAGCTTTTGAAATTGCCGTCCTACTGTAGATGCATATCTTCTCTTGCTGTGCTCTATGTTTGTGGATAAAGTTGTGCAGATGTCATAATTCAAAGCCTGGGTATCTTACAGTTCTGTCTGCCTGTTTCCAATAGCGTTCACTTTGAAGTCTCAGGATTGTCAGTTTTCTTCTTTGTTGGGTTTTCTATTCAATTACCTCCCTTTCTACATCTTCGTAATAAGGAAGTCTGCTCCAACTACTGCTACTTTTTTTCTTTTTCAGGTTGCTCTTCTGTGTAGATTTTAATTCTGAACAGTTTTCTTGGCCTCTTTCCTATTTCTTGCAATGTTTCTTCTTGTTTTCCATAGTGTTTTGAGGGCTTTTCTTGTTTGTCTTTAATCTTTTCCAGTTCAGTTTTCCAATTCTACTTTCTAGTTCTTTCTACAAAGGTTACTTTTGACACTACTTGCCTTGATATAGGTAGTCAGAAGGGATAGAGAATGGAATTAGTTCCTTAGCAGAGAAATATATATTTTTAGAGTTTTCTAAGCTTACTGTGTATCACATATTCTGCAGTGGATGTAATATGACATTTTTGATAGCAACACAACTGTTTTGTTTTGAGGAGTTTGTCGGATGTGTGTTTACTCAGGCCTAGTAAAATCAAAGAATGTTGCAGAAGCTGTTAGGAAAGTGAAATGGGGAAAAAAATATTTTTTTTTCTTTTTACTTGCACAAAAAGATAAGTGTGGACAGTTAAACATCAGTGTGGACAGACAAATATCTAAGGGCTTTCAGAGAAAGAAAATAAAAATATAAGGAATTTTCTATATTCATTTTTTGTAGAGAAATGCATATGTGCCCTCATATCTATCTTTAATTACATAATATTATGATATTGTCTAAAAATAGGGACATTCTCTAAAAGCATTTAGAAAATATTTCCAGGCTTAAATCTCAAAAAATTGACATTAAATTGACCAGAATAGGTTACTCCTAGAAGTAACAGAACCTTAATTTTTCAGAATTACTCTCTCCAGTCTACCTACTGTCCTGGCTTCAGCTGAGATAGAGTTAATTTTCTTTCTAGTAGTGGGTATGGTGCTGGTTTTTTTTTAATTTAGTAACAGAATAATGTTGATAACACACTGATGTTTTAGCCAAGAAGTCAAGGACTTTAGAGATTCTCATTCTGTGCCAGGTGCACAAGAATCTGGGAGGGGGCACAGCCAGATCAGCTGACCCCAAAGGGACCTGGCCAAAGGGATATCCCATACCATATGACGTCATATCAGCATATATTTCAGCAGAAGAAGGAAAGAGGGTGACATTCAGAGTTATGGTCTTTTTTTTCCTGAGTAACCATCATACGTGATGGAGCCTGGCTGTCCTGGAGATGGCTAAACACCTGCCTGCCCATGGGAAGCAGTGAATTAATTGTCTTGCTTGTGTGCATGGCTTTTGCTTTATATATTAAATTGTCTTTATCTCAACCCATGAGTTTTTTCGCTTTTACCTTTTTAATTCTCTCCCCCATCCCACCATGGGGGAGTGAGTGAGTGACTGCATGGGGCTTAGTTGCCAGCTGGGGTTAAACCATGACACCCAGCATTTTCTGAAAGCAGACAGCCATTTTTAGACTTAAAATCGGAGTTGATCCTGGAGTTATGAGTCTATGCAACTTCTGGGCTAGGGTTCAGGCAATATAAAGTTCCATGGAGTACTGCAGTGGGATTACTAGGGTTTAGGGTTCATACTTACTGTGCCATAAGAATGTGGTCAAGAGTTCATACAAGGATATGTTTACCTCAGAATTGTAACTACAGTGCGTCTCTAAAAGAATCATATCATCATTTCAGTTGGAAGAAACCCTCAGGATCATCGAGTCCAACCATAACCTAACCAACTCTAGCACTAAACCATGTCTCTAAGAACCTCGTCTGAACACCTTAACACCTTCAGGGATGGTGACTCCACCACTTCCCTGGGCAGCCTGTTTGAATGCCTGACAACCCTTTCTGTGAAGATTTTTTTCCCAAAATCCAATCTAAACCTTCCCTGGTGCATCTTGAGGCCATTTTCTCTTGTTCTATCACTTGCTACTTGGAACTAATCAGCTATCTTGGAAGTGAGGTTACATTCCCTCCCCAAAATAATCTCCAGATTACTTTTGGCTGAGTCGTCACTGAGGAACATGAGGAATAGGAATAAGTATCTCTTGCTAAATGAAAAAAATGTAGGTCGTGGTGTTTCATAGCAGAGATTGTCTGTCACAATAGGTTACAGACTTCTTGATTATGGTGTGTTTATGAGATTAAAGCTCATAAATAGGTTTAAAAGGATGTAAATTTTGTGTTAATTTTGGCTTGCATGTAATTCAACTTCTATAGTTTCTATGAACCATTTTTTTCTTATCACTTACAGTATCATACCCTTTTTCCTGCTCAGAGTTCTTCCCTTGTGGTGGGAATAGGGCATTTATCCAAAGAACAGACAGATTTCCATCATACCAGATGGAAATATATTAGCCAAGCGTATTTCAGTAGTTCCTGATAATACTTCAAAACATTTTATTTACCTTTAGTCATAAAATTCTGTGTCATCTTCCAAAACACCCCCCCCAAAATAGTAATAATAATAGTAATAATAATGGTAATAATAATAATATCTTCCAAATTGCTCCATTTCACTGCAGAAATATTTGGGAAATGTCTACTATTGCCTCTCTCCTCAGCATGTCTTTTACTAATCACTCAAAAGAAACTCCATTGCGTGGTTGTTTTACATTACATTCCATGTTAATATTAATAAAATAGAGAATATAGGAAATATTTCTAGTGCATATCAATATCTCTGGAAGAAAACTATAGGATCCAGTAAAAGTGATGATCAAAATAGATGCCAAGATTGTAAATTTCCATTTTACTTATATGAAATAACTTTTAATGCTAAGGGACAGCCTTCCAAAATCTAGTGATCGTGACACTGAGTTAACTGAATGGAAGGAGAGGATATAAATAGAATCAGTTTCTTCAGGGTTAAGATTTTGGGCATGTAGAAAACAAAATCAGCAATCTCATACTTCTTCTTTCCCTTTACAGTTTATTTCTGGATACTCAAGCCACCAACATGCAAGGAGGGAAGAGGGTTGATGCTGGAGATCAGTCAAAATAGTTCAGTAGTGTGTCTGCCTTTTTAAGGAAGACCAGGACAGGCTCTGTGAAGTATTTCATAATGTCATTGTTACTATTGCCACTATTCTACTCTTGGGAGTGATGTGGAGCAATAGGCTTGTACCCAGAACTGCATTAAATGATGTGAGGTTGAGTTTTTGGAAAGGTGCCATTGCTTCTACTTTCTAGGGACTCTCTTATGCTTAACCAGTGTTTTATCTACTGAAAAAGGCATTACAGGGAAGTGTCATTGAGAGAAAATATGACTCTTTAGTCACTGAGAGAAAAGTGGCATGAGGACAAGGTCAACCCTATAACAGGCAGAGACTTTAAACAGCAGATAAAAATTATAAAAGGATACAGGGTTTGCCAGTGACAGCATGGAATTTGGTTGAACTACTCTGGAAAGGAAGTTGAAGTTCATATATGTAAACATACCTAGATGAATGTCCATGATACTACAAAAAATTCCATGGCCTATATGCACTTTTTTATAATAGAGGCAATATTTCATTTAGAAAGGAATTACAGCTCCTAAAAAGAAATGAATCACTAACAAAGAGTTCCAATGTAAATATATTTATACAGAACTTTGATTTACCAATTTTATTATTGGAAGACTAGTTTTTCTTGAACAGTAAATTTAATTTATGAAAGTGTTGTGGCATAGTATGTCCACACTGAGATACTAATCCTTCCAGGAAAGTGCTTTGGAAAATAAATTGTGGAAAGATTTTTTTTTAATTGCCTTTTTTTTTTTCCTTCTTCTTTTTTTTTTTTTTTTTTCTCCCCACATTTGGTTCTATCTATCTGGAAATTGGGCTCCATATCTGGACCATGGTTGCAATTCATAGTGACAAAATGTAAGTAGCTGTAACTGCAGAAAGTTATCTTAGGTTTTTGATTTATGGATGCCCAACAATAGATGTCCAGGAGGATCCACTTATATTTGTTATAAATGGTCATCAACTTCTATGCATTTGGAACTAATCCACAAAATATTCTTAACTTCTCACATGTTTCTGTGCTCCTCTTGCTCTCCAAGCTTCTTGCCATATAAATGCTTAGAGATGACTGAAGAGAAGTTGCTTCTTCACAGAAATAAATATTTTGCCTTAAGTCCAATAGTTCTGGAAGTGAAACCTCTTTCTGGTTACATTCAGAAAAGGTACTATTTTTTTTAAAGCAAAACTTTGTCTGCAGTTCAACTGATGTTTGGGTTCAGAAGATCACATTTTTTATATGATAGTGAAACTGTGATATGTCCTTAGCACAAGAGTGTGAGACGTTAACCTTACATGGGCCAAACTGTGATAGTTTGAGTGTTAGAAAGAGGAGTGATAAAGGTAAACTCCCTGCAAGGAGACACACTCATCCCTTCTACACTCTTCAAAGGGCTGTCCACAACTGTGTTACACCTCATCACATCTTGTGGCATGTATTTGTGCAGTATGTTTGTATATAGTGAGCAACCTGGGACAGCAGCGTCCCAGAGTCACCTAGAGAGGAGTCCAATAGATACTGATTAAGACTCTGGCAAGTCCATGGGAAAAGAAATGTTAGTGATAACACCCTCTTTTTCTGGAAACATGGGTTTTGCTGTGTGGCTGCCTTATCATCTTCAAAGAGTCCACATCCTTGAGCGCCTGAAAGCAACTTTATCATGTAAGCCTATTCTGTTCAGTCTATGTCTAAAAGGATCCGCAGTTGAGCTCTGTGAAAACAGAGGTAGGTATGGAGCACAGTTTTAAGCAGATAATGAGTCAGCAGTATTGCCAGAGGGAAAAATCAAACTGCTGAGACAGCTTTGAAAGTTAAACAAGGACACAAAAAGTTTGAGTAAACT
Source organism: Patagioenas fasciata (assembly GCF_037038585.1). Classification (NCBI taxonomy): domain Eukaryota; kingdom Metazoa; phylum Chordata; class Aves; order Columbiformes; family Columbidae; genus Patagioenas; species Patagioenas fasciata. The sequence goes on along the minus strand of NC_092521.1, from coordinate 73,527,120 downwards.
GACAAAGCTGACAAAGAGCAGGGTTGATGTACATAATTGTCTAGTGAGGGTAAGAAATTTCAAACTGGAGCTCTCTAATGTGGTTTTTAGGCAGGATACGAGGTGTTCCCTTCCTTCTCCCTGGCCCAGATGGTAGAAAGGTGTCTCTTCGGAGGCAGGATTGGCAACGGCTAGGACAGAGCTCAGAATCTGGCTCTGGAGCTCTAATCAAATAATAAATGGGGCTTAATGCAGCTCAGCATGTGGGTGCACCATATATTTCGTTAGACTTTTCTGGCTTCAACCCAAAGCAATGATATTGATCTCCAATTCAGCATCATGTTTTATTCTCTCTACAGATTTATTGTAAAAGCAATTTTTCCAGTTTTCTAACAGAAAACTTCCTTTGTCATCTACTTCATATTTATTCTGCAGCTCCAAGTTGTTCCAGATGCATCTCAATGTAAGTACGTGCAGAAAATGACCCTCAAAATGTAACAAACCATGTTGCCAAAGAATGGAAAGACTCAGCAGTAGAATTAATAGATGTGGTCACACTTTCAGAAACTGTGGACTTTTTAAAGGCTGAGTTTCAAATACAGGCTTCGGAGAAAAAAAACTGGATCCAGGGACTGAATTTTTATACTTAGAATCTGATATACAATTTATAGAAAAATAAATGTCTGGAATGAAAACTGTGCAGGGCATAAATTAAACTAGGATTTTAACCAGCCCTGCTGCATGAATAACAATGAGTACTGCATTTTCATTTCTGTAATGTTAATTGCCTGGAAAAGAGGATGGGAATCTAACATCACAAATTAAAATTTCCTTCTATTTGACAATATACAGAGATATGCAGTGTTACCACCACATTATTAGAACTGAATTTTCCATGCAACAACGGGAATTAAGGATGTTTTGTGACATTTTGACTGCTTTACTTGCTCATTTATGACACACCTAAAAGTTTCAAATATTTTGTGGAAGGACAGCTGTGGCTAGCATATTTTGAAACTAACACTATTATGCAAGGGCTATAAGAAAAATATTTATAAGAATTAGTTTGCCCTCTTTTCTTGGATATATCTTACTGATCAGATTATTGTGAAGGGTAATGTTTTTGTCACTGCCTGAGGCTGCTTTCCAGGATTACTCTGTGTGAGATCAGTGCAACTAAAAGATAGTTTTATCTTTCCTTAGGGTATCATGGTAGATGCAACTGTTAGAAAGCAAACGGAATTTAAGAGCCAATGTCTCAAAATACTCAGTTTTAGAAATGGGTAGCTAGCTTTTCTTCAGGTGCTTCTCAAAATGGACACTGACAGTGTGGTTATCTGAGCTTGCAGACTTTTTACATGACTTTCCTATGCGTACCTGGGCCCTGCACAGGCATAATGTACTCTGAAATTCCTCTCTGCTGTCCTAGACTCAAGACAGTGTCCATTTCATGCAATCTGCTTCTGTAAACTTACATTGAATGTTTTGTTTCCTTTTAGCTTTTTGCATTGATGTTCTTAAATGTTTCCTTTTTTCACATTAATTGAATCAGAAAGGTAAAAAAAAAAAAAAGTTATCTGATGCTTTATGGAAACATTAGTCTTGCAGGTAACCTAGAAATTTCTCTGAAGGTCTGGGGTCACTGCTCATGCATTGTTTCTAACCAAACTGCTGGGCATTGGAAAATCCTAGGCAAATGCTTAAAGCTACCTCCTCTCCTAAAAAAAACCCCGAGCAAACAAACACAGAAAACCCTGCACCAACCAAACCCGTGTTCTTTCTACCGAAACAGAATTTCCAGGAAATAATGGGAAGCTGAAGTGAGGGATAGTTACTCATGCACCACTGGAAAGAACACCCTGTGGGATCTTGCAGGTTGAGGGCAGTTCTTGGCATTGGTCCAACATATACCATTTGGGTTGGTCCTTTCCCTTCCCTGTGCCACCATTCCTGCTTTGGCCTTTGCTCATCATCTTTGTTTTGAACCTAACGTTCAGCATTTCTGACTGGCAGAAAGGGACTCTGGTCTCACTTTGGTCCCAGCTGCACCCAGCACACAACCAATGCACCGAAAATGGAGCAGAGCTGATGTGGAACTTGATGCTTCTGAGAGTTCAAACTCAACATGTTGGAACTGTGTGTTTTCCAAAGTCTAAATTTGATTAAAATTTTAAAATGTGAAAACAGTTAACTCTCACATCATTGCTGTGCCCCTTGCTCCTTGCAGCATCTCCCTTTAGCCTTAAAGATACAACAAAAAAATAATTATTTTTCTTTCAGTATTTGTAGATTATCAAGCTATTACATCATTTTCCAGATGACGCCTTTCAGCAGAACCAGAGTTCATACAGAAGAAAGTACTTACATTGATACTTTCCCGTTGATTTTTTTTAAACATCACTGGATCACTTTATCTTTATTTGCTAAGGAAGCCAGAGAAATTGAATGCTATAAAATTGTGTGTCTGTTTTCCACTAGCTCTAATGGTGTTTTATTTGCTTCTTTAGGAAAGACAAAGTGGTGGCAGAAGAATTAGTGTTTGTGGTAGGTGCTACTGTTTGATAAATGTGATTTCTGTTCACAAAAGGTGAACAAGTTGGGCAACAAGTTGGAGGGACACTTTCTTGTCCTGTCTTGCCTGTTGAATGAAGGATGAAGTTAAATCTTATGTAACTGGAAGAAATAGTGCCCTCCCAAAGAGCAACTAAATGTGAGCAGCTGGAAGAAGTTTCTAATGTGCAGCACAGACTGAAAGTCATGTTAGGCCTAGGGGAGGCCTGCGGGGTAAGTAGTGTCTGGGCAATTACAGAGTAAAGCAGTTCACCTCTGAGGTGATTGGAGAAGAAAAAAGAAAAATCAATCCTATGGACTTGGAAAGGATTGGATGGAGACTTATTGCAAGCTAAGGGATTGCTAAAACTAAATCGACAAAGAAAAGAAGCGAAAGGAAGCAGTTCACCCTTTAGGGCCTCAAAAACATGGGAGAAATTAGTTTACAATTCCTTTTATGGTTAATTGGTTGCAGGTAGCAGATTTGAGAAGCTTCTATTTCAAAGATATTTCCTTGATTGCACAGTAATAACATAAATAAATAAAGAAAAAGCAAGCAGTAGAGGTGGAAGCTCCTGGATGTTTCTGACCTGCTCACTTTAAGAAAAAGTTGGGTCATTTCCATTTCAAAGCTTTAGCCAGCTTAGCAAATGATTGTCAAGCTTATGGTAAATAAATAAAACATTTAACTTCTGTTCAGGAATAAAATCTGTCATTCTGGGGTATTTCCTGATAGGAAACACAGGGTGTCATAAACTTTACCCTTAAAAGTTTTTTTTTTTTTTCCCCTTTTAATAATCAGAATTTACTTTTTGATTTCTCTCTGAACAGGAATCTGGCCTAGTCTAAGCTGCTATGCTGAGGTGGAACAGAGGAAAAATATACATGGAAATATTTCTTTAAACTTCCACAAATTCTTTAAGAAACTTCTATATTAGAACAAAGGGGAAATTTTAAAAATTTCCATAACAAACTTTACTTTTATTCAAGTGTTGTGGCCAAAGTAGATGACACTGCATTTCTTCAGCAACATTACTTGAGCAAGTAAGTTGTACCTTCTACTCATCTTGGTGTAATAGTTGTTGAGATTTTGAGGACAATATGAAATGTTTTGTTATTGTCGCTAACAAATTTTTACTAAACAAACTCATGTCCTTATGTTTTCAAATGAATTCTGGTGCTGTGGGGATTGTTTTACTCTCTGGAAAGTGGGATCTTACATTGTGATGGGTAGGTGTTCTGCTTACTCTGCTGTCTTGGGAATACCCGCTGGCAATGGGAGCTCTGAGAGAACTGTCTTCAATGCTGTCCTCCTGAAGACTGTGAGGAGGGAGAGTCAGCCTGAAAATGCTGTTCTTGTGTTGCAAAACATCTGGGATATAACATGGTTTGCTGGATCTTTGTTGGCAGTGTGACTGAGAGCTGTGCTGTGGCAAGATTTACTAAACTGGTCCCTTGTCAACAAATGTTAAACAGCAACATCAGCTTTCCAAGCAGCATTGGCTTCCACTGGTGAGGAAATGCAGTGTTCCAGGTGATGTTAAGATCGATGATGTTAAGATATATGAAACCGTAACATTTTCCTGGTAGCAATATAAATATTTTAAAGCATGGCAGTCTTCGTTGCACTTAAGAAATTATCTTGTAGCTTTTTACACTATTTATTTGCTGAACAGTACTTCATTTAATAACCTGCCAGGACTCTTGCAGAAGCAAAACAGGTCTAAAGGAAATGAGGGAGAGAATTAAGTAATTCGGTGACTTTGTTAGTTTGAACATGAACTGTGTTCACAAGAGGTGATATGATGTCGGCTTGTTTTATAAAACTGACTTTATTTGTGCTGTTTCAGTTGTTTGCAAAGAACTTGTTTTTCTCCCTCTTGTGCCAAAAATACTAAACATCAAGCAAAAAATGTTCTGTGTTGTTGTTTCTACAGTCTCGGGGGGAAAAACAGTGAACTGAGGTTTCTTCCATAACCCATTACAAACAGTGAACAAAAGTTCATTGATAGGTATATACTGCTGAGGGTCACAGGTTGACTATAATTTCAGTCTTCTGCCTGTTCTCCTTTCCATGTGTGATGATGCTTTCCTGTTTGTTTGCTTGCTAATTCATTCTTATGCTTTTATCTGTGGATGTCTATCTATCTATCTGTTTACCTGTCTTTCACTCTGCTTCCAAATATGTGCATAACTGTGATTAATTTGATGGTTTCTTTAATTCTTAGTATTTATCCACATTAGGGAAAGCCCTGCTAATGCACTTGGCGTCATTCATTCTTCATTTGTGATCTTCATCAGGTGTCAGATTTTAACTTGACTGTAGGGACTTTTTTTACCTTTTTTTTTTTTTTTTTTTTTTTGGGGGGGGGCGAGGGGCGGCAGAGAGTGTTGTTTTATATTTATAGCAGTAATAGAATATATTAGAGACTTAATATTTATATAATAAGCAAGAAGCATTTCCGAACTTCCTTAAGAGCAGTTATAACTCTATGGAACTTTATTCTAGACAAACTCATCTCCTTGTTAATTAACATTTTAGAGTGAAAAATGTCCAGCATAAATTTCACAAAGTAATCTCTGATTAGACTTCATACAATAGAAAGAACTGCTTTTCCCCAAGGGCTGCAGAGTATTTTGGTGCACACAAATATGCAGCCTGCCCATAACCCTAGCAAAATTCAATTACTCAGAGAGGTGTAAACCACGTTTTATGAAAGCAATAAGACATGACTCTTGATGATTTCTGTGGGAGACTGCTACAAAATTTAGAAGTGTTTGCAGCCCCACACTGATGGCTGAGTGGATTTAACCAGCTGAGAAGCACAGTAATCTCCCAGAAGCATATTACCTAGAATATATCTTTGCTATTAATTTAAAATTGTTTTCAAAAGCAATGGATTGTAATCATCAGAATAGCAATAAATTTAGTCAAATCAATAATGTAATTCTGGTGATTTTTCACATGGAATGTTGATGCAGGCATTACATTATCACAACTCACTAGAGAAATATCCATTATAGTTAGCAACTCCGTAACTGTTTATTGGCTGGGTGATCTGTTACTCAAAATTTCCACAAAAATCTCTCTCCAGTCATGAATGTATGAACTATTCTAAAAGTATCTTGTCTCTCAAATTAAAAAAACAAACAACAAAACTACCTCAAATATTTATGGGTAAGATGAAACTTAAAAAAAAAGGTTGTTGTCAGCCTTTGCTTATGTAGGTCAAATCCCTATGAAATAATTTTAAGGCCTTGCAGAAAAAAATCTATTTTTACTTTAGCTGTGAGTGAAAAAATCTTAGTCTAATAAAAATCTTACACCTACTGCTCTGATGCATTTATGATGGGAAGGACAGCACTGAAGCAGGTACTTTACTAGTGGCCTCTAGTGCCTAGAAAAAAAAAAGCAGAAAAACAGAGGTTTTAATTTTCATTCAGGTGAGCAGTGCTGAGCTTTTCAACTCAGAATTATGGGATCACTCATGATTTACCTTCATGAGAAGCCTTACAAATGAAAGCAGAATTTCCAGCAGGCCAATCAATCCAACATTTCCTGTTCCTCACACAACTTTATCTCTCGCATATATAAATATGCATTGTGCACCAAATCTGCAAAGAAGAATTTCTCTTACTACCATTGCAATGAGATGGAGTTTGGTGCTAAAAAATATGACACAAAACATTTCTGTAATAATCATCCTAAAGTTATTAATTCAGTTTTATCAGTTACAGTCATTAAAGCCCTGGAGTATACACAAAATTGTACCTCCATTAAAAAAATAAACAAACAAAAACCAACTTAGATTCTATGGATTGTATCTTAGATCATATAGATATCTTTGTTAGTCTGTAATTTTAGTTTTTCCTGCTTTGTAAGGAATTCCATGGTGACCATAGCTCTCTGGATGTAGTACGACTGCTGTTCAGTCCTGGAACAAAGTGGAATTGTTAGATTCTGAAACAGAACATTGGAACTCTCCATGCTGAGTTTTACAGAAGCTAACTTTCAGAATGGGGTTTGCAAAGTGTGTTCTAGAAAACATATATTCACTGTATCTGAATATATGGAAATCTGAATATATAGAGTGTCATTTTATTTCTATTGAAGGAACAGTTTTATTTTCTATTCTAGATTCTTGAACAGGCCCCACAAAGTTTCTCCTCAGTGGTGCCCAGTGACAGGACGAGAAGCAATGGACACAAACTAAACCCCATGAAATTTCATATGAACAAGAAGGAAAAAGAACACACTTTTACTGTGACTTGGCCAAATGCTGGAATGGGTTGCTCAGAGAGTTTGTGATTTCTCCATACATGGAGATACTGAAAACCTGACTACTGGACACAGTGCTGGGCAACCTGTTTTTGCTTACCCTATTTAAGCAGGATGTTTGGCCTGGAAGATTCCTAGAAGTCCATTCCAGCCTTAATGATTCTGGGATTTGAAAGTGGAGACATTGAGCTAACAATGCGTTTTGGACTATGCTTGAACTCTTTCTCCAAGATTACTGCCTAACCCCTTCCTATCTTTGTTGTATCACACAAGAAATCTTGGGAAAATTAGTGTCTTGCTAATCTTTGAAAGGTCTGTGTGCAATTAGGGCAAGGTAATATACTCAGATCAAGAGCACAATCTTGATGTTAACAAATTGTTCTGTGTTTGCACTCTTGCACTTATCAGTAGTTGTCATTATACATTTCATCTTCAGGCAGTGGGACCAAAGATAGATGCATGTGTCATCTAGGAGCTTGTCTTTTTTTCCAGTCATATCAGTTTGTGATAGAGCTCCTTCTTCCTTGAGACTTTGCTTTGCTGATTTCTTTAGACTGTCACAATTATTGCAATACAATGCTCTATAATGACAAGTATAATATTAAGACTATGCAATATTTTATATTAGATTAGGGGTTGGATGAATTTCAATGAATATTTAACTACAGTTTTCAGTTGCCTCACACACTGAAGTTTTAACAACAAACACAACACACAAGAAATGTCGCTGATGGGCTCTGTGCCTTTATGGACTGAAGTTTCCTCACCATTCAGCTACCTAACCCACAGGTATTTTTCTGGCATTCCTAATCTTTTCTGCCCTTACAGTCAGCTCTTCTAAGTACCAAACATGTGCTGTCCACCTGGAGACACAAAAAATTGATGAACAGAATTTGAAACTAAACCAGTAAACAGTTAGATGCTTTTAATCTATGCGAAATCTATTTTACTATTTGGGAAAAGGTTCCATTCACTACATATTAATACTATCTAGAGCATAAACCAAAAAGGTTAGATGAAAAAGTTGTATCCCTGAATAGAAAATAATTGCCAGTTTATGTACTTTGTATGTAAAGTATTGCTGTTTTTTTTTTTTTTTTTTCTTTAAACAACAGCATTTGACTCTTCGGAGCATAAGAACCACAATGTAAGGAAGATGGCCAAATATTCTTAATAATTTAAATTTTTATTTTAATAGCTTTGTAGGATCTATCTTGCATTCCTGAAATTCCCTTTAGTAGTATGTCATCTATCATCATCTTCTCAAGTACAGTATCAATGCAAGTATGATTTCTTTTTGTAATTTTTTGTAACATTGCAGAAGGTTGGAAATAGAAGTTTTCTTAACAAAATGTCTTGACAGCTTTGAATGCTGAGATCTTGCTTTCAAATTGAAACAAATGTCTGAAACATCCATTCTTATCTAATGTATTAAATATTCACTCTTTGATTGACATAGTTTTTACAGCATCCAAGAATGTAGAATCAACTTATCCAACTTGTCAGGTGTTACTGATTCTATATATTGCTAATCTTCACTGTTAATTCTGTTACTACATTTAAACATGTCAAAGTAGATCCCAGACAGAGCTACGGCTCTCTCATTTATCACAAACATATTGCAGTCACCATTTGGTGGAGGGGGTCTTGAGTTATATCTGGCTTTATTTTACCTCTGTTCTCCCTCAGTTCTTTGAGCTGAATTGGGTAAAATGAGCTGGTATGAAGGAAAGAACAGGTTCTCATAAGCTGTGACTGCCTATTGATGCTTTAAAATTGTTGCCTCTTGTCAGCTTTTTTGCAACTCTAAATTAAGATAAAAAAATGGCCTGGATGTTCTCCCCACTTATTTAAAGAAAATTCTGGTATTTCACATGCTTCTTCTGTTTCTAAACAAAACAAAACATAGTTTTAAGTGGTTCTCAGTAAGACAGCATATTTATAATATTCCTATTTGCCAAAAGGAAAAACAAATCACACACTCCTCTTTATTTATTTTTTTTTTCACATTTTGAAGACTTAAAAAGTAAGTCAGACCCTGGGACACAAGAATAAGTGAGCTAATGCTGTATAAAGAGTCCTTTGGCTTTGCAGTGTAAGAAGCTGAGAACTGCAAATAATGTTTGTCTGCAGTGAGGAACTGAATAGGGTTCCCCCACTTTAGCAGTGGCTTGTTTCCATCAAGTTGCAAGATCTTGAGAGCCATTGGGTCTCCTTGTTGCTTGTGTCAAATCTGTTTACAGTCATCACCTGTCTCAAAAGTTATTCTAAGATTTTCATGAACGCAGAGAGGCAGCAGAGCTTTAGTGTAATCACACTGTCATTTCCTTAGCAATCAAGCTCAAATAAAAAAATGCTTTTGTTTGGCAAGTCATTTCAGAACAGCAAATCAATAATTTCCTACAGGAAACCATCAAACTTTTTTGGAGCTGAGGTACATTTTGCTTATTATTATTTTGAGCAGAGTTGATTAAAAACTGATGAACCTTCTCCTTTCAAGAAGAATGACAGATTTCATTTTTGTTAAAAATTACCAGTGACCCAATCTAGAGAAAATTCAATTGGGGAGGATAGTACAAATTGTAAAGACATAACATAGCTCACTTTTACCTTTAGAGAATAAAAGGTACAGGAAGGAATCAGCAGCTGGTACATTTGATGTGTTCAATACAAGTTGGGGTACAAGTCTTCAAGAATTCACTGCAGATAACAGGCTGATGTTGTGAGGGCAGGGTATGTGATTTGCCATTGCTTTGCCTCACTTCTTTAAATCCATATAGTCATCTGCATCTGTGAATTTGAACTGAATGTACATGCTATTGTAAAAGTGGGAGTGAGATTTTCATCTGGTGGTATCTTTATGAATTATTTTTTTTTTATTCAAACACAGATTTGCACCCAGGTTGTAATAGAACAAAATATTATGCTAAGTAGGTGGTTCATAACTTGTATTTGTTCCTGCAAACTTGATAACAAATTATAATTTTTCTATTTAATTTTATTCTTCTTGAAAACTAGTATATTATGCAGAAGTTATCATATTGTATCATATGCCTTTTTTTTTGTTAAAGGATTTATATTAGACAGAGAGAGATATGCCAGAATTTTGTCTGTAGTTTAAAAGGGGACAAAAAGTGTGACATTGTGCTTCAAAAGAAGTTATTGAACAGAAGGGCTCTATCTTTTCCTTTTTCATTATTCCAACAGACCATGAATATGCTCAGCAGGCTGAGAACAGACCAACACGGTAAGAAGTCACCCTTTAATACTGTAGAGCACTCTTGAACTCCCCAGTTACTGTGAAATATAACTGTGGAGGGAATTGTGCCTGTTCTAAACTGCTACCAGTGTATAGTCTTAAAGTGTGTAACTGTTTCTCCTGTGACTCTCTGTACTTGTCAATTGTCATCAACAGTACACAAAAATTTAATCACAGCAAAGGTGTTAGGTGATTTAATGTATCTGTATTAGCTCTTCGTGAATTTAATGTCTTGAACATTATCTTCACCTTTCATCATCCATATGAGAAAGGAAAAAAGTGTATTACCAAAGCAACATGATGTAAAAAACAAAACACCATCAGAAAGTCTGATTTTGTGCGTATCTGTGTGGCTGTCTAACTTGCAACTCTTTGATCCCCACTATATGGGATTAGGTAGGGCAAATAAACAATATACCTACTGAAATTCAATTTACAGAAATATTTGTGCTTTGGAATAGGGCTGCATATGGCACTAGGAAGGGAAAGAAAAATTTAGAGCATGGACAGTGATTGCAAGTAGATTGCAAGGGCACGGTAGGTCATAAAGTATGTTTTCTGACTTTCTTTTGGTTTGTAAAGTCCTATTTTGTCAATTATAAAAAAAAATATGTAATGGAGATTCTGAAATATCAAGATGCGCAGATGGTATGCCAAAGCTTGTTGGAAGTGGAGTCTTTTTAGCTGTTTCAATAAATATTTATTTTAACAGCAACAACGTTGGCAGATTACCTGGATATTTAAGAAAAATGTTATTATCCCTATTGTTATTTTTTGCCATGTTTTACATGCAGCTCTGTACTCTATCCCGTGCCCTATCAACCCTCATCATTCTCTACATTTGTTCCTATGACATCCTTGTCTTTACTCTTCTGAAAACATCACTGTCCAAATATTTTTCTTACTCAAACAGCCAAAGGAAATTAATTTCTTCTGTGCAAGTGGGGACGGATGAGGTTACAGGTGAGGAGGGAAACAATATACCTTCTGTGTGACTAAGGATGTGTCCAAAAGCAGGTCATGACATACTGCTTCCAAATCCTTGTTTGGACATGTCTATACCTAACTCAAAATGAAATAAAAATGAATATTAATTTAGCTGATTCATTTCTAAGATCATCTGCATTTAACTGGTGTTTAAAATAAATCAAATAAACCTTCAAACTGAATATGAATAAAACTTTTTCTTAATCTTATTCCTTTGGAAAGGGTTTATTATTGTATTATTGCTCATTACTTTTAGGAAGTTGTTGAATTAATGCAGATTTATAGTTATTTTGATTGGCCAAGAGCTATTTCCAGCTTTTTTTTTGTTTGTTTTTTTCCTTGTATGTAAAAGATGCACAGGAGATAAGTGTGAGATTATTTCACAAATTCACAGAAAAATACGCTTGATTTTTTTTTTTGGTGTTTTTTTCTAACCAAGTATAAGGTCATTTGATGTTTTCAAGTAGAGCTATAAATCTAAAGCACTGCAGGCTGCTGCTTCAATAAAGTCTGGACTCTTCTTGCTAATGTCTGTTCTATTTACTTGTTAGTATGTAGGCAAAGTATATTAAAATGAACATCTACATTGAAAAAAGACTTGTTTTTCTTAATTTTATTAAATAGCTTCTTTTCCATTGTCATATACTATAAAAATACCATTTGCATGCTAGCTGTAAAGTGTGAGCCCAGTGAGCATTAACTACAAGGAGGACAAGGTGAAATTATGTTGTAAACCAGTTTTAAGTAGTCTTTATAACAGGATGAGCCTTTATTTATGTAAATAAATTCTATTATAGAATATTTGCACATATTTAGCAGTGATTAACTTGGGTATGTTAGGGAATCAATATATGTAGGTCCTGCTATATAGCACTAACCTGTTACACGTAAATGTGCTGCACTTCTACACTGCTGATAGATAAAGAACATGAACAAAAATAAGTGGAGGAGGTGTTGAAAACTCCCTAGGGCACTTGCACAGCAAGGGAAATATCACACACTCAGGCACGCTCAGATTTGCGAAGGCTGAAGGTGATAATACACCACGCAGCCGAGGATGATATTGTCTGAGCTGTGTTTTATCAGATCTTTAAGGAGGGGAGGAAGTAGATTCTTGGAACTTTAATTGTTTCAGTCTATCACTATATTATCTGACTTGCTGCACACTGGAGGAGAATTAAGAATTGTTCAATTCTTGGCTAATTTTTTTTCCATCATACACAGCTAGAGTCTGGGTAGTGGGTTTTGTTGTTTGATTGGTTGGTTTTAGCACTGAAGTTTCAAAGTAAGGTGAGGCTGAGTGATGCATTATCACTGGAGATATGATGTCAGGAAAAGGATCGTACGTTAGATGTATAAGTCAGTTTGGCTGGCTTAAAAAAAGAAGCCCCAAAGAAACAGCTCTTATGAAAAGAAGGAAAGGGATGCCTGAGATTCAGACTAGTAGAAAAATTTGAAAGTATGTGGTACTAAAGAAAGATTGCAGTTCCAGGTCTTTCAACAAGATTCCAAACTTTTTTGAAAAGTTGTGGTTTCGTATTTTAGTGTTTTGAAACTGTTAGAGTTTCAGAGCACAGCTGTAGATGTCAGAAACAGAGCTGCTTATAGGAGATATTTTTCAAAATCAGAAAGTTTCTGAATTTGTTGGTTTATTGTTTAAAAAGAAAGAAAAAGTTTACATTTCTGGCTTATCTCATAGTCATGATTGTATTAAGCTCACTATCTGGAGTGCCATGTAATTGTTTCTCTTTTCTAGAATTATTAGATATCTAAGACTTTTTCTTCATATTTTTCACAAATTTGATAGGAAAAAGTCCTAAACATTCTTCATTATCATTATCTCTATTGTAGCTTCTCCAAAATCTGACTAGTGTTGCCTTTATGTTGCATTCTGTATGTTCTGTATCAGTAAACATCTGTAGAGATTTAGAGATGTAGAGGCATACTTTTTGTTCTTGATATTGCTATTGTTTCAAATTAAAAATTCAATAAAATTATAAAACTTGTGAGGAGGAAGAAAGGAACTGAATATCTGAAGTCTTTCCTAACAATTTATAGCTGATGTTAACAGGCTAAGAAACCATTCACATGCATTTATCTCTTAATACAATATGAACAGCATTTCAGAAATTCATGTTTTGTGTTGTTGCAGTCTGAAAGGATAATACTTAAAGAGAAGAAAAGGATTGTTTCAATTCCACAGTCTGTTCAGTCATGTGGATAGTCTTGGGGTGAGTGATCTAATTTCATCGGTGTTTGATTGCAGAGAGTTTTTGTTGGTTTAAAGCAGAGCAAGGATAAAGGTTAAAATGAGCAGCATCCAAATTCTCTTAGTTCATGGCAAACTTCTGCAACAAGCTGTTTGCTGGAAGCTTGAGCTAACATGCATTGATGTGCAACTTGATTTTGCATCTGGTTTTACTAAAAACCCATTCAATTAATTCAATAATTAAAGTAAAAAGGGCACACATTAGGTAGGAATTACTTTTTATTTTTGTTTGGTTAGATGACATAATGACAGCACTAGATTTCCCACGTCTTCTTGGATTAGAAACCCATAATCCAAGTTTCTTGAAGAAATTCTATTTGCTTATGAAAATCTGTGCACATGTTCTTGTTTCTCTGAGCAGAGAAGCAAACAGCTTTCTTGTTCAGAAAGTCTTCCAATGTGGCACTACAGAAACTTAGCCCAACAGCATATAAGTATTTTAAAATGCCCTCTGTTCCACTTCTTCTTGTTTTGATCTTTTTCTTTCTACTATTCACAGATAATACCTTTGAAACTGTGATGGCTATACACACGTCTTGCTAAGCTCTACCAGGTGAGGGTCTTTGCATGGTAACTCTTGTTTGCAACTGTCTCAGTTGTTCCTTTCTTCCTTGTGAGCTTAAGTGGACATACATGACTCCAATTTGGTAAGTGGCTGAAGGCAGCAACAGGAATATCCAGAATAATGGAATGATTAACTGAAAGAAGTTACACTAAGAATACATTCTTTATTACTTTTTTATCTTTTACACTAAGATGGTAGTACTGTGTGGTAAGGAAAGGAAAAAAGGATATTCGTTATTCCTCTAAAGATGGTCTTAATTTCATACTCTCGTCTTTGTTTAAAATGAAATTTCTAGGAATTATAGTGTATCATAAATCCATTTCAATGGATTAATGTAAAATGAAAATATTTTACCATATCTCATTTAGTTATCTCTTGGGAATTGCAGGCACACTGGCATAAGCAATTTATTTGCCTTAATATTGGATACTGATGGGTGAAAAAAACTATACATTGTGTTTTGTATGATCTACAATTTCAAACAATATTTGGTCTGATTTTCTGAGGGTAAGTTGTAGAAGAGACCTCTGCTCATTTTTAGTAGATATCTCTTTCCAACCAGCCAGCTATTTAAAATTTATGACTTGCATAACTGTCAATATCTGTAGTTACACTTCTGCAGCATGTAACCTTTAAATTCATGCAACTGGAAATCATAGGCTCAAAATGATAAGGCTGCTACTATATTACTTCTGCAGATTATCCAGATAAATTTTCTTTGCCAGATTCTTAACACTGTTGATCTATGCAGTGATTTATGTTTTTTGACATCTCTCTCAAAAGAACCTTGATGGTGCAGTTTGAAAACAAAGAAGGTGGTTTATTATCTTTTCAAGTACTTAACCCAATGCATACATCTGCAGAGGTATGTTTTGCACTGAAGAAAAAAAAAAGGGTATCAGTAGTCTGAACACGTTGATTGCTTTTTCTTTACTGAACACAGCAGATATCCCTGCAGACCTGCTAGTTGAATGGCAATCTGATTTTTTAAAAAGAATTAAAAAAAACTAACTTGAAATGGAGCAGCCTTAAGATCAGAGAGTGTGGCTGTGTAAGACTACAGAATAAACCTTTCAGCTAAGAAATGCTTGAATGTATCTGGCAAACACTAACCAATAAGAGCTGCTTGGACATAGAAGAGTGTCTTACAGACTGATCAGGCACTGACTTAAAAACCCGCACAGATTGTGATTCTGTGTTGTTTTTTTAACTTTTGACAGCTGTCCAGAGGCCTTTTTGGCTGTTTGAATTGTTCAGTCACTGAAGTTGCTGTGGACTCTGCAGAATACAATGCTAAATTATTTTGTGCTTATGGCAGCTTTCTGAATCTCCCACCCTGCTGCTTTGTTCCTGTACAATTCCATTCTTCCCATAAATCCTGCAGGAATCTCCTCCCCCTGAAAGTCTTTGCATTGTTTTCAGTCTATATCATGCAACACAGAATGTCAAGTGAATGTCAAGTGAACTCATCATTATTTATGGCAACTTCTGTAGACAGAAACCTAATTTTCTCACGACTTGAAGTACCATAGAAACATGGTTACTTCAAATAAAAAAGCCGTATCCCAAGAGTGTAGGGAGTTATCAAGTTACATGAAGTTGTTAAGACTTTCATTCAGATAACCTGCCTTTTAATAAAGTATGTAAGGGTGGAAAGAGAAGATAGTTCTGATTGACTCATTGAGACTTTAAGCAGTGTGATATAATATCTTGTTGATGCGAATGAGATAAAGGTATAAACACACAGTGATAAAAGTGCACTGGAAGTGGCTTCTCTGCTGTTTGTCTTTCTGCACGGTGTGGCATATAGTTAGGTTGTTTTGCAAGAAGCAAAACAAATGGAGCTTGGCATCCTGTCTCCCTTGTTCAAACCTTCCCAAAGAATAACAACCTCCTAGTCCTCTGTTGCAGAAGAGAAGACAAACCTTGACATCCTGGAACACAAGGTGATGACTGGCTGATGTGCTGTTCACTTGCTAATTAACTGGTTTACAGCTGTCAAAATTATTGTATAGGTCTGTGTTTCTCCTGATCTGCATGCCTATTCACCACCCAGCTGCATATACTCAAGGAAAATAATAATCTCTTAATTTTCTGCCATTCTTTTAAATGTGTTTCATATTAGCAAACGAGTTCAAAGGTGACTGGAAAAGGGGTGAGTAGGAACAGACTGTATGGACCTTGAATAATTTCTCTTCCACATTTGTGTACTTTTTGACTTGAACAAGACCACTGTCTGCAAGAGGCATTATTTGCAAAGACTCCAAACTTTCTCTTCAGTTGTGAGGAGAGTATTATGCATTTTTAGTGTGGATCACCAGATGTTTTTGCAGTACATTTCTTTTTACTTTGTATTGGTACAACTAGCTGGTCCTTCTACATTCTGAAATCACACAAGAGGAAAGGTTTATTTTTCTGGCTATCACAATGAAAAATAACTGGGACCAAATGTGGCTAGCTTTTAAAAGATGCATGACTTTGTTTAAAACATAAGTCATTCATCTGTATCAAGGAAATACTTAATTTCTTCTCTGATTTCAAATGCTTGTGACTCTGCCAAGCCTCAAGTGTTCAGACTGAAAGTTTCCTTGCTGAGTGTCTCTCTCAGCATGAATTTGTTTTTATGATAGTTCATCATTCCTTGATTCCAGCAGGAATAGGAGTTTCAAGCCTGACTGGGAGAGTAGAAGTCAAAAGTTCACTTTTTTAACAACTCTAGAGCTTTGAAACAAGAACTTCAAATCTGCTATCAGTGTGATCCTAAATAAGCAAACTATTACTATCAATACACTTGCAGTTTTAAAAAGAGACCACTATATATTTCATACAGAATATTTGCAATGGACTGATTCAAGATTATTTAGGACAAAAAACTAAGAAATACGATTTATTAAAAATTACAAATGAAAATGTTACTCATTTGTATCCTGGCCTTGTTGGTAGTAAATACTGGCTTTAGACCATTTTTTAATCAACAGTGCAGTGCAGCATCTTTAGGGTTTGATATCTAGCAAACTAATAACATTATTGAGCATGAAATCAGCAAAAAGTATTAACTATTGTAAAACATGAATGACTCTTACACTGTCTTCCTCTAATCCAGGCAGACTAGTAATCTGCTCAAATTCACTACTGTGTGAAAAGCCAGGAAGAAAAGGTGTTTATGATGAATTTTCAACATGCTTATTTCCATGTTGCTCATATCCTCAAATACTGTCATGCTAGGAAAGCTAAAACCAGTCTCTTAGGATGAAAAGAGAGCCTAACATCAAACAAAATCAGGGAAAATGACAAAACCCCCCTTTGGTTGTGCGTAGGTGCAATGTAAAAGCACTGTGACAGTCTCAATGAAGCACATGCTGTCTGTGTGCATGCATTCTCATGCATCATCATTTTTATTGCAGTTACAATACAGGGTGTTGACAACTCTATTTTATGAGACAGCATGATGTTAATAAATATGTTTGTGTTAAACTGCAAATGAAACCCTTGCCTAGTCAATGACATTCAGTGAAATCCTTCTTTTTGAGGACTGGAGAATGGGCCTCTCTTGGATTATTAATGGAAACTCGATGGTGGGTGTTCATCTTTCATTATGTGGCTTTGAAACTGAGTATCTATTCAAATGTTTTCCGACTGGGTCATATAAACACAGCCAGTTAGAATTTGCCTTGGATCAGTTGAAAGGTATCTTAGCTCTTTGCTTTTAAATGCGAATTAATATACATTTGTTATGATGTTGTTGTTGCTGTTTTGTTTGTTTTGTTTTGTTTTTTGCACTCAGCAGAAGACTGTAGGGATTTTATTACAGTTGCCACACAAGTCTAGTACTTTAATATGGTACTACTTGAAAACCCAATTGTCTGAAACTTGCTGGATATGTCTATGTAATCCAAGTGGGGGGAAAAAAAAAAACCCTTCAACTAATTCCCTCTGTGTGTGAAAGGAGAGCACATGCGCTCAGGGAGGAAGGGAGAACACACTGCTGTCACCTTTTAAGGATCAAACCAGAAGTAATCAGGGGAAAATTTACATTGATGGTGCCTGCGTCACCCTGTGTGTACCCTGCTCTCCTGGGACTGAGCTGTCAGCAATTCATTGGGGTTGAGGCCGAGCCCCACATGACCATGGTGGAACTGGGAGGACATCAACCCTGCAGAGATGGGACACAAGGAAAGTTGCCTTGCAGGCAGTGGTGGGGTGATTGAGTTGAAGGTTGGCAATAGCTTGGGCAGTGGAGAGGGAAAAGCTGGAATGTCAGTACACATCAGTGGCAGGGGAGGAACTGGGCCATGGGCAGGTGACACTTCAGCCCTTCCTGCCTGGCCAGCAGCCACCTGGCTGGTGTGCAGCTTCTGGTGTGGACCAGGGGGTGCTGCACCTCTCTTGCTCTGTGTGTATTGGTGAGGGTTTTCTTCTTCCGTGAGCAAAGAAGAAATGTGTGTTCAGCGTTATATAATCCTTACTCAGATAGAAGTAATTTAAAACTCTGCAGGTCCCTCTATCTCGATAGGAGCTGCTGCTCAGATTGGCACTTGTTGCTCATGGGCAAGCAGCCTCCCCTTAGGGGAGGGATGCTCTGTAATGATCAAGAATAGCAGGGATGGAAATTATGTGAAAAAAACCATAGAGTTCCTCAATCGACAGGTTGCTAATTGTTTATTGTCAACCAAATCCTTACTGTAGAATCAGTCAAACAATTAGCACATTCATTGATTGATTTAGGGTACAAATGAAAGTACTTCTATTAATGGGTGTTTGATTTTTAAACATTAAATATTTGATATTAATTATAACCCATATTCTTATGCCTATAACTTTTAAACACTGGTAAAGAGCCAAAATAATACTGGGGAGCTCAGAGAGTAAATGACGAATAGTGAATCATAAAGTAAGCACTAAAAAGGTGAAAAATGTACATGAAAAATTTTCTCTAAATACACATATATCTCTCATTTTGAAAACTGCCATCACGTTTCCTGAGAAGCTATGATTCAGACTGCTTTTCTTCTCAAGTTCCCTGTGGTCACATCACATTCCCTATGATACTGCTGGCTGCTGCATTTTGATAAGGATGAACTAACTTAAAAATTAAATGGTATTGTCTGTGGTTCACATCTGTGCAAGAGCTGAATCACTATACTTGTGTTTTGGAACCATTATTATTTTATCTGGGGCAACACTGAGAATGCAAACTGCTATCGAAAAAACAAACACTTCTCAAAACCACTATATTTGAATCAAGCATTTTATACACACATTTCATAAAATAAATAGTAAAAAATGTTTAATGATGGAAGAAATGAATGAGGCATAAAAAACTTTAATGATTCTTTGGGTGGAAAATGTCTTTTGATCACTAATCTCAATGGATGTTCTGTTCATTATGATACTAAAAGTAGTATGAACGTATTTGCATAGAATTTTGACTCATTTTGCTGCAGGTGAAAGTTACTGAGATTTTATGTAGCTTTTTTGTACTAGGACGTGCCCCAATAACCTGACATCCAGTAGGAGTTCAAGTAATTCTGTGTGCTGTGGCAGTTGCATATCTCCCTGTGATCCAGAGCCTTCAATAGAGCAGTTGGTGGCTCTTTAGCACCTTTTGTGCCCCATTGTGTCTGTCTCAACCTACACATCGAGAGTGGTGCCAAAGGGTTGACAGTCACATCCTTCCCTACCCCAGGGCAGGATGACTTCGCCTCCATCCATCTAGGGGGGGCAGGAGGGATGGGACCCTCAGTCATTGACAAGGTCTTTAACAAAGGAGGTGCCCAGAGAAGCTTCTGGACCATCTTGTAATGCCCCCACCGAGATCTGACCAGGCTATAAAATGGGGTCCCTGCCGAAGACCCACTTAGAGTGATCTTCTCAGGGCATCAGGTCTGTGAACTGGACTGGGACTCTGTCTAAGGAGACTTCCCAGGACTGAGACCGCCTAACCTCCTTCTGTGGTGAGTGGTTATTTACTGGATATATGCTTGAGTGAGTCCTTACCTAACCAAGGCAAGTGTGAGCCCTTGCCTAACCCAGGCGAGTGATTATTTCTTGTGGGTACTTTCGAGTGAGAGGCCTCTGATTTTCTTTCTTGTAAGTGTATGTGTGCACATTGTGGATCCTCATTATTCTTCTGTTGTCATACCCCAGTAATCTCCTCAACTGATACCTGAACCTGTATTTTATGTTGTCAGAGTGCTAAATAATTGTATAAACCCTGTTGCTAGTCGGTTTATTTGCTACACTTACCCGGCTAGAATAAAGTCTGTTTTGGAAATTGTTGTCCACCTAAAATTGACTTTTGGGGCGCCTCCATGACATATGCCTTGCCTATGAATTTGAATTTTGTGTAGCATAGCTGCGCAATGAATATGCTCTTTACATATGTCTCTGCAGCTGTGTAGAAGTCGTTGAAAAGTCCTGTTTTCATTTGCCTGTGTGTACAGAGTTTTTTCAGAGGTCGATGTTCAAGATTGGTTTGAACAGGCGAACTGTATTAGTTATGATGTTGGATTTGTGCAAAGGATATAAAAATTACATCACTTCTTCAATCAAACACATCTGGCCAAACAGATTCTGGGAAATATTTGTTGTAAAAAGCTGTGATTGCATGGAAGCAGATATTCAATGAAAGTAAAAATGTGAGCTGCCTACAATCTACTACCTAAGAACTAACAGAAAATGAAAAAGTTGATGAAGAAGCTAATAATGTGTTAAGTAAAGAGAAGATAGATACAGAAATTCCATTAAGTTCCCAGTAAATCAATACAATAACAGCAAAAAGAAGTGGAGGAAAAAGAACAAATAGTGTGGAGAAAAAAATGATTGTGTTTTTTTTTTTTTTTTTGATTCAAGCAAGAGTGCAAAAGAATACCTCCGGACAAGAGATTATTAGAAAAGGAATGTAGCTATGACATTCACATCATGAGAAGGTCAGTTTAATCTGAAGAAACACCTAAACATAAACCTTAAAATTTCCTCTTACTGTTTTTAGTTCCTTATGCATAAGGATGTTATACTAAATTTAGGAATCACAATCTGAATTTTACACATGGGCACAGAATGGAAATAAAGGCTTTATCTAAGCCTGTAGATTGTCTCTGCAATGTCGCAAATAGAAAAGAGACAACTAGATTGCACTTGCCTGTCCATATTGATAGCCAGCTTTTTCCCACATTGCCTGGTCTATTTAATGTCTTTGGTTTGTTTTAGCTGACAATCTCAGACACAAATTTGTTTGCCTATGTACTATATTCCAACTCATTAAAAGGTAAAAATTAACTGCCTGTTGCCATAACACAACACAAAAACTTATTTGTTACATTTTAGCCAGTATTACTACATTTCCAGCTCTAGCCAAATGCTAGAGGAATCTCTGGGATATTCAAAGAAAACAGAGCTGACTGCTTTCCTCCATTTGTTGTAGCTGAGTAAATAGCTTCCCTGGAGCCCTTCTGCTAGCAAATATATGAGCTTACTTTCTTGCTTTGGTTACTCTAATATTCTTTAATCATTGGGCTTTATAAACTGAGAATCAGAAACAGGGAATCAAAAACCTTTGCAAATCAAACCATGTTAATAAGAGAAAACTATTTCAAATTCATGAGGGAGAATCTACCTACATTCTTCCCTCCTCAAAAATACTTATAGCTGTTCAGAACAATCAGAGCTGTCGTTATAATAATAGAATGGTTTTGGCTTGTAGAGATTAAAGTGAAGAGTGGAAGCTAAAAAGAGGAGAGGTTTAATCCTCTTGATGTCTGTGATTAATCAGGTTTCTGATAGATTTGGTGATATTACCCTATAAACAAAAGTAAGCAGTAACTTCCCACAGGTGTCATTACATGTAGTTTTAATGTACAGTGCTTGCACTAATTTATCCAGTGAAGATCAGTAGGAAAGTCACCTCTGAATTTCTTGCAGGTAAAGATTATTTGGGATGCATTTTGGAAAACTTTTGTTTTTCTCTTTGCCAAAACTAAGCAAAATTACAAATCTTTACGGTACTGAATGGTGATGCCTTTGGAAGTGGTTTTAGAAATGAACAAGTGGGATGGGGACTCCACTGAACTGAATTGCATAGCAGTCAAAGCAAATCAATGGGTGGATGAGAAAATGACAGTTTAATGCAATAACCTTTGTCACAGCTGATGTAAATTTTCAACGAATTCTTACCTATATGTTTCTGTATGTTTTGGCAGAAGTACTAAAGCATAGTGCTAGTATATCCATTTCTTCTGACCCTCAATTTATGCTTTCCTCCTACTTTTTATTTTAGAATTACTCTATTGCATTTAGGTTGCAACATCTTTATGGATGCTTGGTCTTAATTTCTTCTTGTTGACTGTGTGTGTAAAAACTCTTCTGACTTCCATGTTCTTCTTGAGGGCTGTGTTAACTGGAAGCTCCCGTTGTCATATTCCTTCCTTTCTGTTCCCATGCTGATAAATCTTACTGATACAGCTCTCTACAAGAAGTCTCTCATGTAAATGTCTTTTTGACTGAGAATGCAGTTCATGTTACTACAAGAGCTGTGTTGCTGTGGCAAATTCATAAATAGCTTCTATTATAAATTCAACTTTCAGAGAATGTCATTTGCAAACACATCACACCATGTCAGTTCCAATGAGTTAGAAATAAGTTTACTCTTCATTGGAAATGGATGATGTTTAGAAACTCTAGCTGGCTATTTTCTTGCTGTTTCTTTCGTTATAGCAAATGTTAATGCCAGAGATTTATGCCAAAGAAGTAAGTAGATAAATCTCACTGTTGCAAAAGAATTACCAGGGAATGTAATGCTTTGGCATATTACTGTTAAATTTCAATATTGGGCATGCACAGCATGTGGTGCCAGGAGGAAAGGGAGTTGAAAAATCTACATGCAAATCTGAGTGCATTTTTTCAGTATGGACTGCACTTCCTTGTTGAACATATCAGAGGCAGTACTCTAAATATTTTGTTGTTGTTATTTGTTTAGAATAACAGATCAAAGCAACAAAACCCTACTTGCTGTAAAATATAATGTGGATGTGATATGAATGGCACAACCTACCAAATATGGATTGAGTTATTACTTTTCTCAACTGTCTAGGATAAAAAGGTGAACATTAAAAATATCAGAAGAAACTGTTCTGTTCTTCCTCTTTCAAATTATCTGCTCAGTTACCTGCATAGACACAAGAAATTTTAATTTTGCAATACCTAAAGAGCTTCCTTGGGATTCAGATATTTGGGAACTGGATTAAATTCTGAGCTCACTTACACTGTAACCTTGAACATGTGCAAGATAGAGACACTCACTGCTGTCTTTGGCAAACTTTATTCTGTATGTTCAACTACCTGTGACCATGTGTTTACACAGTGGAGCTGTGAGCTTCATTATGACTTGGTGTTACTATTGTTAAAGTAAGTGTGAATAGTTATTGGTGCCTGCTTCTGGGCAGTTACTGCGTAAAGGTGTACTGTGATGATATGTTCCTTACAGCCTGCCTAAATACCTATTTCAAGTCTTGATCCAGTTCAAGGAGTCTGAAGCAATAGAAGGAAATAAAGCTTTTGCAAATGAACCGTCTTAAATACATATATCCCAGCTGTAGTCCTCTAGGTGTCTGACTTTTGGGTTGCTAAGCTTCCCCACCAACGTCTTGCCTTGGCTGTCATGTTTCTTCTATAGGGAACAAAATTTATTCCTTTACTCATTGCTGTGTAGTGACTTCCTTTGATTCTCAGCCTGGCAGATCTTCAGATCTTCATAAGGAGCTGACTAGATGATTAATTCCTCTTACTCTGTTTGGACAGAAGGTACTAGACAGGCAGAGACAGTGCATGACTGTTTCCACCCCAAATCGCTCAGTGGATCTACTTTACAGATCTTGCTTTACAAAGCAGAAGACCCAGGGGCTGCTCATACATTAGGAACCAAAAAGGAAACACTTGTGAAAAGCCTCAAAGCAATTATGTAATTTTTCTCCAAAAAGGTGACATGGTTGATAGCCCAGCTGAAGTGCATCTTACCAATGTGTGCAGCATGGGTAACAACCAGGAGGAACTGGAAGCTAGGATCTAGAAAACTATGATCTCTGAAATGTGGTGGAATGAATCACATGATTGGACCATTGCAATTGGTGGCTATAAACTGTTCAGAGGATATGTTGAAACATGTGGAATGCAGGGAGGTGATGATGATAGAGTTTTTGGTTCTTGGAGAAGTGAGGAGAGGGGTCAGCAGAACTGCCACTTTGACCTACTGGAGGGCAGACTTTGACCTATTTAGGAGACTTGTTGAAAAAGTCCCTTCAGAATCAATCCTGAAGGGAAAAGAAGTCCAGGAAGGCTGGACATTCTTCAAGAAAGAAATTTTAAAGTGCAGAAGCAGGCTGTCCCCATGTGCCAGAAGATGGGCCTGGAGGAAGACTGACCTGACTGAACAGACAGCTATGGTTGGAGCTCAGGTGAAAAAAAGAGAGATTATGATCTTTGGAACAAGGGACAGGCAACTCAGGAGGACTACAAGGATGCTGTGTGGTTATGCAGGGGGAAAATTAGAAGGGCCAAAGCCTGAAGCACCAACAAATGGTGTCCCTCAAGGGGCTGTACTGGGACCAATAGTATTTAATATTTTCATTAATGACATAGTGGGACTGAGTGCATCCTCAGCAAACTGGCAGATGACACTGAGCTGAGTAGTGCGATTGATTCATTAGGGGAAAAGGATACCATCCAGAAGGACTTTGACAGACTCGAGAAGTGGGTCCATGTGAAGCTCATGAGGTTCAGCAAGGCCAAAAGCAAGGTCCTGCACATGGGTTGGGGAAATCTCCAATAACAATACAGACTGGAGGATGAAGGAATTGAGAGCAGCCCTGCAGAGAAGGTTGTTGGGAGTACTGGTAGATGAAAAATTAGACATGAGCAAGCAGTTTGCACTTGTAGCCTGGAGAGCAAATTGTATTCTGGGCTGCACAAAAAGAAGTGTGACCAACAGGTCAAGGGAGGATTCTCCCTCTCTGTTCCCCACTGGTAAGACCCCACCTGGAGTACTGCATCCAGCTCAGGGGGCCCACAATACAAGATATGAACCTGTTGGAGCAGGTCCAGAGGAGACCAGAAACACAGTCAGAGGACTGGAACACCTCCCCTACGAGGAAAGGCCGAGGGAGATGGGATTGTTCAGCCTGGAGAAGAAAAGGCTCCAGGAAGGCCTTATTGAAGCCTTTCGATATATAAAAAGGGCTCATACGAAAGATGGAGAAAGACTTTTTTTACCAGAGCTTGTAATGACAGGACAAGGGGCAATGGTTTTAAGCTAAAAGAAGGCAGATTTAGACTGGACACAAGAAAAAAGTTTTCTATGATGAGGGTGGTGTGATACAGGAAGATGTTGCCCAAAGAAGTTGTGTATGACCCATCCCTGAAGTGTTCAAGCTGATGCTGGATGGGGCTTTGAGCAACCTGGTCTAGTGGAAGGAAGGCTTATTGCAGGGTGGTTGGACTAGATGACCTTTGAAGGCCCCTTTCTAGCCAAACTGTTCTATGAATCTATGAAATTCTCCAGTCCTTGAAAAATCTTATTGCAATTGTTCTTAAATAAGATTTCAAGGTGGACATAAAGAAGGGGTATATATGGGTTGAAATTACTCCGCCAAGCCATCTGTTTTCTGGGACATACTTGAAAAACACAATTGTCTAAACTATGGAATAGCTTATTCGAAATAGGTTAGTAATATAATTGGTCTCCCAATTCCACATGTTAATGCAAAACACATGGAAAATTTGTATATTGCTGTAATTGGGTATATTTAGACTTCATCAACTCTGACCTATTCATTCATATTGATACACTTTAGCTTGAAATCTTTGCACATCATTAATCACTTAGTTAATATTTTTTATTTGATAACATATACCGCAAAACATATATTCTGAATGGATCATGAAGGACTGTTACCTGCAGAGCAGCCAGAGATCAATAAAGTCAGTGCTGTCTCCAGTAGCAGAAAGAAATAATTTCATTACCCTTTCTGGGTTTCTCAATTCATTTTATTCTGTCTCCATTTTTCTCCAAAGAAAGTGACACTGAAAAAGAAGTTCTTCCTTAATTGTTTCTTAAGTCACTGTGGGGTCTACAGTGTCATGCACTGAATAAAATATCTATCCTGTAGGGCTTTGCCAGTTTTGAATACAGTGTACTGTCTTTTTTATTTTGTTATTATTGTTGTTTTTTAAACAGAAAGAGAAACAAATGAGCAAATAAAACTGCCATGCAGTTAGTCTGCAGATATACAGCATGTAAAGCCTGGAAAAGTCAAATAACTTTCTATAGAAGTTTGTTTTCACCTTCTACTCTGCCATTTCAGTTTTTTTTTTTTTTTAATAGCCTTATCAGAGTCAACAGAAGAATACTTAACCCTGCTGAAATATAAATAAAAAACTAATGAGAAAAATATATGTATTATTAAAACTGATTTTTCCCACTGTATTTTATACATGTTTAAATCCAGTTCACCTGATAATTATACAAGGTATATTATCTCCTTGCAAATTTATCTTATGTTCTAAATATTAAAATTTGGACCAAGGAAAGGGGTGAAGCTTGGGTTTTGAACATAGAGATCTGGTGCTAGAGCAGTATCTTAATAGAACACAGACATGAAATATTTAATTACTGTCAATATTATGATTATCAATAGTTTTTACTGAATCAAGATGTAAATGTTCCAATACTATAAAGAGAGAGAGACAAACAGGAAGGTCTCATTCAGCTATGGGGGAATTTAGGGTTGAGGTAGCCAAAGGGTCAGAACCACACCATTCAGTAACCTAAAAATTATTAGTAATATGCAGAGTGACATGAGTCTACTATGTTGATATTAATTTCTGTTCTACATGCACAGAAACCCTGATATTTTCAATGTTCCATGTATAGTCTAAGCAGTCATAGAGAAACATAAAGATTTGGATGACATAAAACTATATATAACAACAACATGACTGTCTGTCTGTTAGGAAAATGAACAATTTTCTGCATCTAACCACCTGCTCCTAAAAAATCGGTAGAGAGCTTAAAAGTCTAGTCATCAAAAAGGTGGGTGGTTTAATCTGGTAGAACGGAGTTTCTGCTCCTATCTTCCACAGTCAGAAGAAACTTGGCTAGGAAATTTGAGCTTTTTGGCAGAAACAAATTGATATGCTTTATAAACAGATGCTCTAGAGTAAAAAAATGAAGGTTTTGTAGCTGGAAACTCAGCTAAATGAGGAACACGCCTTTTTAAATGTAACACATCCATTTTGTTCTAGTTGTCATTGGAAATGCAACATTTCCCATAAGGAAAAATGCAAAGGAAGTAGCAATGCAGATTGCACACTGTTTATGAAATAAACCTAGCCAAATCCATTATTTCCTTCAAGATCACTTTATAGAAGTATGTGCATGTGCACACAAACACATATCCATACAAGTTAAAATATGGGTAAATTTTCCAAATACTTTTGCTCGTAAATCTATTTTATATTTTATAAAAGACAAAAAATGTTGTGAGAAAGAGCTGGTGTGAACACGGTTACATCTGAGGTGCTGACATATTGATATAAAAATACAGGTGTTTCCTCTATGGTGGAGACATCTGAACTTCCATTAGAGTCCATATAATTCCATTCCAAATAACTTAATTACAGTTAGCTGCTCTCTGTTTCAGAGGGAAGATCACCCTTCCCATTTTTGTCCCCACCACTTTCTGTTGTGATCATATATACACATGCTATTTTCAGATGCTTAAACTGGGTCCACACTGTCCTACTTTGGACTGTCAGTGACTTTTTAAGTTGTTGGCCACCATATGGGTGTTCATCTTTTTTGTTCAGGGCTTAAAGTATCTGATAGAAAATGGCTGGTATATTTGCTTTTGCAATTTCTTCCTCTAAAAGAAGAATGCTGGCAAGCTGGCTGACATGGCCTTGGAGAATAGTAGAATCATTCTTTGGTCCTTTTATAACAAGTGGCTTAAAGTGATCTGCTTCTTGTTGACTGAAGCAAACATAGGGGTAAATACACAGGAGTACACATCCACTGTACGGCGAAGCCCAACAAACCTTCACACAACTTCTCTGCATAGTTTTGATAACCCAAACTTACTTTAACCTCAAATTTTCCTCTTATTGTGGGAAAAAAAACTCAGTTCTTTCTTACCTGAGATCGATCGATCTATCGATCTATCTATCTGTCTGTCTGTCTATCTATCTATCTATCTATCTATCTATCTATCTATCTATCTATCTATCTATCTATAGAACATTCCTCTACAGTAAATTCAGCTGAAAAGACTCAGGCTTTAAAGGCAAGGAATAAAAGCTTGTTTCCTTTCCAAGGGTCCTTTTATTATAAATATTCCTGGAGTTTACAGTCTGGAAAGTGTTGCTTGACACTAGATTTAGTGTGAGAAAGGGTCAGTCTGCAAATGAAAGATGAGCTTCTGTTTTGTGTCTGAAGGTTCAGCCTGGGATCAGCAGTCTGAGTCAATGGAGGATGGAGCAGCAAGGTGATGCAGACTTGTTTAGGCCATTTCAAGACTGCCCTGGGGTTTGGAACAGAAAAAAACAACCAAACAAAAAACAACAACAAAAACCCCAGACGTACACAGAAAAGAGAAAAAAAGCCAACCAAACAAGGGGTGGTTGTAAATCTCCAGTATGAAGAATCTGCTTATAAAACAAAATACATGGTTTTATAGTAATAAAAGGTATAGTTTTGATAGAAACTTAAGATTTAATTGGTGATGTTTTTAACTTCTTTTTACTTTTAATGCATGCCTAGATGCCTGTCCAATGTTAAAAATACAGGCTTTTTGGGGCTAACTCAGTCTTTACTAACTCCACAGAAAAAGAGTCATTAGTTTCTTGGCTTGTCTGTTTGGTAACTTTTCTAGTATATTACTAATTTGATCCCTCTAACAAAATTACAAACAATAATTCAAATGCAATCCCATCATTATTAAATGGGAAGACTGTATTCCCACAAAGAAGGTGAATTTCTAATTACACTTTTATTCATACATTTGATTTTCATTATAGCAAATTACTCTTGACAGAACTGTTAGAAAAAGCAAAGCAGAAAGCCCTAATTAAAAGGGTAAAAAAGAGAACTACATTGCAGCCATGTCTAGACATGCTTGAGAACAACATAAACATAGGGATGTGTCATGATTTAAAGCACTGTAGAATACAGTAATGCTATTTATCATTCCCTTCCAGAATATGAAATCCAATTTAAGTGAATGTAGATGCCATTTTAATGGACTTCACTGGCTTTGATTCTTACTTCAATCACCATGTTTTATTTTTCATCCTGTATCTTTTGAAATACTGTCCTTCAAGAGCACCACATTCACTATGGGAAACATTTACAGAAAATGATAAAACTTTTTAACAAATAAACGACTTTTAAAACTAGTGAAGTATGGCAATTTTCAAAGAGATACTTGGGAACATAAAAGGAATAAAAAATATTCCTCTGGTTTCAGGCGTTGCTGAATGCAGTACAATCACCTTGATATGCCTGCGGCTTGTCTCTACTATTTGATGGCACAAGCTAGCATTAACTGCCTCAGAACAACAAAATAACACCCTAACAATTAAACTTTCTTGCAGTGCAGTATTATGAAGCTTATTAAGTGTCATTCTTGGCCATTTCTGACATCAAGATGGAGCATTTCGGTGACAATTGAGGAGGTTACAGGTACTTTCCTACTTTAGGCCTGTGGTACATGTCTTAATGGTCACTCTGTATCCAGAACTTCAGATGGTGTATGTCAAAATTAATTAAAAACGTTTTCACTATTTATATGTATGATTGTTATTATATATGATTGTTGCGACACACTGAGCCAAAGAGAGCCAAGTCAGAGAGAAAGACGCATTTTCTTAACTACCAAGGAGATAATGAATACATGGGAAAGCCAAATTACAGTGTAGGATAAATTAATGCCTTCCTAAAACATTAAATCTGTTAAGTAGAATAATCCATTCTGTATGACTCTTTTAAACAAGTATTTTAAATTATTGCATTTTAATATCACAGATATTGAAAATCCCAGAAAATATAGTATTTTCAAACCACTGTATTTTACACAGACACATCATTGCTGACAAAAGTTTTTGGGGTACTATTGTTAGTGTGCAAGGCAGAATAATCCATATGATAAAGGGCTTGCTATACGTTCTGACCAAAAGAAAGGCTGGAATAATTTTATATCGACACTTGAATTGTGAGACTTACATTTCTTGCTAAATATAATAATAACGTAGAAAAGAAGTTAAAAGGTGAATCTAATCTACTTTACTTGGGTCTAATGTTTCATGAGAAAATTCTTTTTCTGGCTTTTAGTTCTTGCTCTTGCAAGTGTATTTCAATTCTGTAATGGCAATTCTATGATGAGTTTGTAGCTGTTCACTACAAAGTACTAAAAAAACCCCAAACCCCCAAATATTTTCTGGAATATTTACTTGAATATTACTTGAAAGAAACATTCAAACATGTAGGAAGATCACTGATAGCTTTCTAGAAGTATCAAGTACAGTAACAATTTATACTTGGTACACTTCTTCTGACAGGAAGAGATGTTTATTTTGCATTAAACAGGAGAAAATTTGCATGACGGTATTCATAGTAGTATCAATATTTAACTTGAAGTTCTATTTAGACACACACACCCCTATGTATTTTGTAGCCAATCCTCTACATTTCCCCTAAAGAACTAGTCTTCCATGGTTTATCTAAACTAATTTTTGACAGTTTCATAGTTTAGTACTCATTCTACTCTTGCTTCCAAGGCCACCAAATAACATTTCTTTTAGCTTGAATGCTGAACTACCTTCCTGTTTTGATGTCAGTAATAAAATGAATTTTCTTAAGGATAACATTCCCTGATAACACCATACCTATAATGCCCGAGTTATTGGATAATTTTTTCTAAGACAGTGAATTCACTAGGCAACAATTAAAGGACAAAAAATATGTTCCAAGTACCTTATATTAGAAATAACATTTCTACCTTGCAGTCTTCAGGAACTCAATCTAAAAATTGTTTATTACTTTGGCATCAAAATGCTTTTCTTTCTTATAAAAATAATTTACATATTCTTAATTGTTACAAGAATTTTGCAATGCATTCACTATTGGTACCGACTTACCTAGTTAGAACCAAT
Organism: Patagioenas fasciata; assembly: GCF_037038585.1. NCBI lineage: Eukaryota > Metazoa > Chordata > Aves > Columbiformes > Columbidae > Patagioenas > Patagioenas fasciata. Next base: position 73,496,036 of record NC_092521.1, on the reverse strand, counting down.
AGAAAGACTCCCAAGGATCTCAGAGGACTTTAAGTCAAGGTTGTAGTTACTTTACATTATGTGTGTCCTGATTCTTGGATGTGATGTATGAAGTATGAATTTATTACAGTGCTCTAAGATAATTTTCTGGGGGTAAAAAAAGGAAAAAGAAAAAAAAATATCCCAACTCCCAAACTCTTTCATGCTGTTTCTAAAGAACCGTTGAAAGTTTTGTATGATTTTCTACCTGCTGTGACTTTTCTGTCCCTGGATGAGATTTCCCATAAGGGAGTTAAAGCATATGGTACTAAGACTGGAGGCTTAGTAATACCTAACAAAGTCTCTCCTTGATAATGAATGATAATCTGCAAGGCATTTCAGGAGCTTGTATTTGGCATCACAAACACATGCATAAGTGAAATTCTGTTCCGTACATAACGCTTTGAAGATACCTTGCTTGTTTAAATGTGCTATTGGGAGAAACAATCTGTTTTGCTAATGTCTTAAGCTCTTCTAAAGAAGCTTCCTGGCTTTAAATTCATGGTGTTTTTTTAATGATACCTCACTGTTGGGAAATGGGGAGTCTGCTCTGGTGCTTTGTTGCAGAGGTTGTTTTGGAAGTGCTGACAGCTAACCTACTTTTCCTTTCTCAGGAAGCAGCTGAAAAAGAGACATACATTTTCATTAGTGTGAAATAGTAACAGTTTCAATATGGGCTCCTTTTTATTAATAACTGTGAACTAAAAACTTCACAAAACACACAACCCTAGATTTTAAGGCTCTTAGTACTCTGCCGCATATGAAGATCCACAGAAAATGATAAAGCTGCTCACAGAGAAATCCTGGTTTAAATAAAGGCATCACAGTGTGGTCCCAATAGTTTTTCCCTTTACGAATCTATTAAATACTTGCAGTTGAGTTTCTGCACTATTTCACTGATTGAAGGCGAACTAGAGGGTGTGTTTGTGACTGATTGCAGTTGCTGATTGATAGGGAGAGCGACAGATTACTATAAATATCAAGTAAATTATTTTTAAGGAAATACGCTTGACAAATACTGACTGTTCCCATCAAGACAGTCTCTTGTTTATTGCAAGGCTGATTGCTTTAAAACTCACACTGAGAAAAATAAAATATAATTTTTATACTTGCATTGTCTTTTATGTAACCTGTTCCAAAAACTTTATTTAATACAGTGAAGTGGACAAATAGTGATATAGAGATAACAGAAAAGAACGGTGTGAGGATCGTAGATTTTGACTACCATGAAAGTAAGCTTTAAAAGAAGAGGCACAATGATCAGAAAATGTGCAAGTCCTCTAGCCTGTGCTGGTTAAAACACAATAAGCATATTGATGGGCACCGTAGTCTCACATGCTTTTCTGGACAGAAGAGTCTGATTATTTAATCAATATTTCATAGCAGGTTGGGGAAGGAAAAAAAAAGCTGTTTTCAGAGATAGAAGAGTGAAGCTGGAGATTTGTATATGTTGCTTACATGTGACTGTATTTGTTATTCATATATAATTCAAAATATTCAGAGAGGCTGGGAGTCAGTCCTACTTCAGCTCTCTATCCCCACACCTCTGCCAGAAAGAAAAGCAAACCCAAGATGGTTCCTAGTTGGGAGATTGCCTCAGTCAACATGAATTTTCAAGTAATGTTAAGTTCATCTGTCTGTTTCTTTAGCAACTGGAGTTTGTGTTTCCAATTTTATTTCTATAGCTATTAAGCTAAGTACTGTTTGATATACAGTTGAGGTGCTTATGTATTTTACTCTAGAATTTATTTATAGCCTTACTAAACATGATAAGAATCACAAAAGCTCGAAAATGTGTGAGACCACACAGATTTGGAGGAAAAGTCTGAATTTTCAGCCCCATGGCCAAGACCCACTTTGAGCAGGAAAGGAGGGGCCAGGTTGAGGAAACCCTCTGGTACTGGGTCCCACATACCCCAGGGTGTGTTTGGGTTACCCCATACCTTCAGCTTTACCCCAGGGTTAGAGATCTGGTTGTAGATCAATAGATTGGGCACAGGGTGACCCGAACATCTGTGTGATTGTAATTAAATGTTGAAATCCTGCATGGCGGGTATGGGTTTGAGGCTGTGCAATGTCATAATGAGGGCAGCTCTTACCTGGGTGAGGAGAAGGGTGTGCAGTTTCAATAGGACTGTGTGGTTTTTAAATTGGACAAACAGGTGTAGGAAATCATATGGAAATATTGTACGTGTAAATGCTGAGCACTTCAAGAAAAACCTCAGGAATCCCCAATCATGAGGATGGCTTTATCTGACATATGACGATGAAAACAGGAGGACCCACTGCCAAATATCTAGACAGAAAACAGCCTCATTTAAATATGTCAGCATGTATTTGTGAATATGGGTTGTACATGTTCTGATGAGAAATGTAGATAACAGGTGGCAGTATGTCCAAGAATGAGACCAAACCATCTGGATCCTGATCTGTCTAGTGCCAGCTTACTGTGAGAGCTGCTTACTCGTTCTGCTAGAAGTCCCCCAGAGGCCTTGCCTTTGGATTAAAGAGTGCTGGACATGCAGTGAAAATGCATTTGTTTTTGTACTGCTTGCAGGTATAAAAGCTCAAGGGAGGTGTGTTTCTGTGCTGTAACTTCCAGGAAAGGTTTAGCTGGAGCAAAAAAACATAGGGTGGATAAATCAGATGTGCTTCTTCCTCCCACTCCTTTTCCCACTGTCTTAGATAATGATGAAAGGAACAATTATATAACTTCTTTAATTTCAGGTGCATTGAGTACTTCTCAGAAGTTGTTATAACAAAAGACAGTAGTTAGGAATATATCTAAGAGCTATAACTCAAGTGGCCTACATGAACGACAACTCCATCATGAGTTAAATAGATCTTCCTGAAAATTGCTGGTTTATTCTGACCTGTAGGTGTCTCCTTAGGGTCAAAGGTTCCCAAAAACGAAATACTTGTTTGACTGCTGTTACGTCTTGAGCTCAGTGTGTTGCAGATCTGAGATTTGTGAGGTTTGTGTACTTCTCATCTGTCTAGTGACACGGCCCATGTTTGTTGGTGTGTGGCAGCTATTGCTGCCAGCTAGATGTAACCCCAAGTTAACTTTCTGACATGCAGTTGTCTGTCTGTGGCAAATCTAATCCCCTGCTTTAGAAGCTGATGTTGTTTTGATAGAGCTGTGCCTGTGAAGTATTTCATTCAGAAAGTTTATTGTGATACCCACATGGGCAGTGGCAGCACATAGTGATTAACCTTGAATGCTTCCTATTTGGCTAAGTTAATTCCAGTAAGGACATTTTGGCTTATATCATGTTGGTGCAATGATGTTCAATCAAAGGGCTGAAGGTAGTAAGTGTTTGCAGTCAATTACAAGTTGAAGTTTTTTCTTCGTCATGATCAGGAGGAAAACAGTTTAGACTGTAAAATAAACTACTTAATGGTCAAGGTAGATATATTTTGATGGCTCTACATTTCCGTAGTGATTTTTTTTTTGTTCTCTTTCCTCTCAGTTTCTCTATATAAATTTAATTGATACTGCTGGTCTTGTTCATAAGCCATCAAGACTTAAGGCAGTCTTGTCCCCATTGGTCATGTGCATGAATTACATGCCCCATGCTATTGCTAAAGGGTAATTAAACAAATGTGGGAAATATATACATATAAATACAGAAATCAAGTGCTTCTTGAGTAATTTTGATGTAGTTTCATTTCATAAAGAAGAAATGATGCTTTAAACAGACACCAAATTTTTCTTTGAAATATTGAGAACTAATGAACTGATATGAATCTTTTTTGTGAGAAATCATGACCTGCTCAGAGGTGTCCCCAGAGTTAACAATAAAAGATGGTGACATCAGACCTTAATGACAGTGAAATGTTTTGCTCTCTTGTCATAAACGGTATGGGATAATTGAGTGCCCATCTGAATGAGCAGTTTCAGATAATAATTAATCTTTCAGATCACGCAGGGTTCTCAGTTGACGGCTCTTTGATACCTTATACTGTTCACAAGAAACTAGTGACTTTTGGACCAAATGCATACAAATAGATGTTCAGAAAGGTGTAACGTAGAGATTTAATTTTGTACAAGATATCGGTGAAAGATCCAAATGAAAGTGGAAATCTAGTACTCTAAGCGACTGGTTGCCACTCACCAGGAAAACAAGTAACTAAAAACAAAACAATCCCTGCCTCCAAAAAACCCCACCCACCCAACCAACAAAAAACCCCCTAAAAACAGTAAAGAGGAAAGGAAATAATTTATCTTCCTCCAAATGTGGTCTTCTTTCACAGTAGATCAGCTGGTTTTGTTCCAGTCTCCTGAATCTATGAAATTAAACTACAATCCTTGCTTGCTAGTCAGTAGGGAACTAAACATATACCATTGTATTTTTTTTTTCTCTGGTATTTCCCCTCTTTCATTCCCAGTCCTGGTGTGAACCAAGTTTTTCTTGGTCTAGTTCAACATGGAGTTGGTCCTATTACCTCTTGTCTTTTGAAGCTGTGCACTAGTGGTAAAACCATTTCTGTATTTCTGAATTTGTAGAGCAGAATGGGTAAACAAAATATTATATTAATGGTATTGTTTTTTTATATGGCTGAAGATGACTAGATTAGTAGTTGAGACTCCATGGGTTTGGGGAGAGGGGACTGGGAAGGATAGAAAATTATATTATGTAATCGATATTCAATTCATTTGAATTAGTAATACCCATACTATTGTTAAAGAAAATAAATAAGGAAATAAGAAAATTTGCCTTTTATTTCATCTACTGGTTTTATAAACGAACAGATACAGAGTTAAAACTGTGCTTCAAGTTGATAACACTAGATGGAAAGGTTGATCTAAAAGAAAAAAAAAAGTAGTGTTATTATTTCTGCAAAATATTACAAAATAACCTACTGCTCTTTGAGTAATCATCCATTTGGGAACAATAGCCTGGAGTTTTGCTTTTAAATGTAATTGGCTGTCTTTTATCTCTTGCACTAGGATAACATGTGTTTTTATTGATGTTAAATGGTCCCTGGGGGATGCTGAGTACTTAAATTATTAGCGCTTATGAAAAAGAATAGTGAGAATAAACATTTCTATTAAAGTATTACTGTGCTGCCAGGTCTTGGATTTTTTTTAAAGGATGGGATGTGATCCTTCGCTTTTAATTCCATAGCATGTAGGCCCCATAAATCCAAACTAAGAAAATATCTGTTTTTTTTTTTTTAAGTGAAAATTTGTTTGCCCCTGAACATTCTGTGAATATACTGAATAAAAGCAAAGGTGTTTTTTTTTTTTTTTTTTGTTTTGTTTTTGTTTTGGTTTTTGGTTTTTTTTTTTTTTTTTTTTAATGCTTCCTGAAACATGAGGGTAAGGGGTGTCTTAACAGTCGAGAGGTGAGAGAGAAACTACGTTAATTATGAAGTCTACATCCCACAGATGTGTATATAAACACAGCATTAATGTTTAGACTCCTTATGCAATGTTTTGCAGGGCTTCATGTTTCTGGGTAAACTTTGCCATGTATGAATAAATGTTTTATCTTTGAGAATCCTGGAGAGAAATATACAGACTTAACAAGAATAAAGACACATGGAATGGGACTTTTTTAACCAATCAAATAGTTTTACATTTATTTCCCTTAAGTTAATTTTACCAAATGCTGAATAAATGTATAAATAGATGATCTTAAAACTATAGAAACTTATAGTTAATTACTTCTACATAAGTGTATGTATATGCATTTTATAAACACACATGCTAACTTTCTATAGAGTTGTTGAAAAAAAAAAGACAAATGTCCTTTCTAGACTGTGATATATACCTTCAAGTAATAAAATACAATTTATAACAACAGGAAACTTATTTTCTGAATAAATGCAGTAAATGAGTAAAATATAGTAAAATGCCCAGTACCTAATCTGTAAATAAAATCTTAAAGGCCTCATCAGTACACTTGTATTGAATAAAAGAAGAGGGAGAAGTTATGATTAAACCTGCAATGAGATGATTATTAAAAGATCCATTGTAGACTTGTAATTACTGGTTCTAGAACAATAGGGCTCAGAGATCAGAAGCTAGAAACTGCTTTTTTTTTTTTTTTTTTTTTTTGAGAGAAGAGTTGTCTTATGACAAATATAGGGTAGGGTGTCCATTCCATTCCCAAGACTGCTCTGATTTTCTTGTCTGACTTTGGCTGATGCATAGCTTATGTGTTCCCATGATTCACTTCCTAAAAAAGGAGACAGAATGTTCTGTTTTTCTTATTTCGTGGAGCAATTTGAAGCTATATTTCAGCTAATGGAGAATGCATTTGGAGAATTTCAGCTGTAAGGACCTATTATAATATTGTCGACCAAAGCTGAAAAGAAGAAATCGAAGTGCGAGTATAAGAAACAAATATCAGGTAAAGCGAAAAAACAACAGAAATAATAGCAAGATGAAAGACAAGGAATTACAAATGAAAGAGAAAAATAAATCTGACATATGGATAGAAAATGATGTCATTCATTATTTTATTTTTTTCATATTATTTTCCATTTCCCAAGTACACATGAGAGTCAACGTTAAAAAGTTAGCCTTTTGGAACTTCTTTTTGATGCAAGTCTAGGGATTTTTTTCAAGCTGGTTATGGCCTTGGGAGATCTACTAGGCAGACCAAAACTGCCATGTTTCCATTTTGAACTATGGCTGCCAAGCTTGATGCTGTTACTGATTCTGAAATCTTCATGGGGATTTCTCTCCCTACCCTCGTGGAGCCCTTTGATAGTGCCTGCTGGTAGGGTCTTTACCTCAAAGGTGGGATCACTGAGGTGTTAGTGGAAAGCAGTAGAAACAAGATGAAGGTAGTTTATGATGATGATGCTGATTATTATTATTAATAATAATAATAATTTTTATTGGTTGGTTGGTTGGTGTTATTCTCTCTCCCTGCAGTTTCTTGATGCAGAAATCTCACTTTGCCTGGCATTGTCTTTGTAAGCATCATCCGACATGCTGCTCATGATCAACATGTCTCAAGTGATCTGTGCTTGAACCATCTCCACATTACATGTTGCACTTCTGTAAAATTTTTGGGGAAACAGCAAAACATTAAAACAATATTGAGAGAAATATACTGTTGCTGAAGTATGGACCTCAACGATGCCAGTATTTCTTCTCATTAAGGTAGGGATGCAGAGATTGTGGTGTCCCAGTGACAAGGACAGAATTTATCTATTTCTTTAATACTAGGTTGTTTGTTGCTTCCTGGGCTTCATTCATGTGTGAATGAGTTTACAGTGCTTCCTTCTGACAAAAGCCATTTCAGAAGGCATTGGCAAACTACCAGTTCCTGTGACCCTAGTTTTCATTATGAGCTTCTTGAAGACCCAGGAAAGTCAACGAAATTTTAGCCAAATGCAGTATGGAGAGAGTAATGGATGAACATAATTGTGTCATGAGCTGTGCTACTCAGACCATTAATATGTCACATTTTCTTCTTTATCGGAAATCTGCACCTTCGCTGTTAGCACAGAGATCATAGTAAAAGCATGAGTTATGAGTTATGAGTTGAAGTACTCTGTGGATGTGAATGTATTCTCAGTAGATGAAGCAAAAAAAAGGAATTTGTTATGTTTGCTAACCTGTAGGTTTTTTTTCAGGTTAATTTCTCATTAGTATTAGTGTTTGAATTCAATATAAAAACATCTTAACTGTTTGTGGTGTCATTATTATAGAAATAAGTCAAATTAATTTTATTTCTCACTTTCAATAATGCAGAACCAACTTATCTTGAAAAAGAAAATCAAATGAAAAATATTATTCTACAAAAAAACGCAGTCACAAATTACTTATGGTATGTGGTAATGTTGATGATACATTTTAGTGTTTCAGAAAATTGTTTTGTGGTGGATTGAATACTCACCTTCTGAAAAATGTGTGCAAAGATGTCCTGGTTTTGTTAAAAAACAAGTTTCTCTTTTAGTGAATTTTGCCTGTCAGCTAAAACCTTCATATTAGCTGCATTTTCCTGGAAAACCAGATACATGTTTTGGTAAACATAGCAATGGAACGCAGACTTATTGATAAGGACAGATTCACATCTCCCGAGAGGGGCAATGAGAAACAGGTGACCAAGAAACTGACCAACTGTGTATAACATTCCATTCATGTGAATACTTCATATGAAAGTGGGAGATCACGAGGATCTAGTCCCGTTTCGTCCCTTTTGCTTATGGCCAACATTAGGAGAGGACCTTGCTGGTCGTCCCTGCAAACTGAGGCCTAGTGAGAGACTGAATCCAGCTCCGGTTGGCTGCAGAGTCCAATCCAGGGCTTTGGGTGCCGGATCTGCAGTTGCTGAGACTTTCAAGATTGGTTTTGTATATTTTGTATTATTTTCTCTATTCTTATTAGTAGCATTAGTAAAACATCTTTAATTTTTCTAACTCTCTTCTCTCTGTCCTTCTTTCCCTCCCGATTGCCTGTCCTGAGTGGGAAGTGGGGAGAGGGAGGGGCAAAAGGGGAAAGGGGGGGAGGAGAGTAGGTTAACAATACATCTGCCAGGGTTTTATTGTCTCCCCGCAGTCTAAACCCTCGACAAAAGGTAACTCCATGGTCCCCACACTCCTCACCTCACTAGAAACTTCCTACATGCAAGATGTAGGCTTTCCTTTTCCTCCAGAATGACTACGCCCCTATGTTTCTTCTGAGAATATGGCAAAGCACAGGGACAGAAAAAGTAGCTAGATATGCTTGAGAAATGAAAAAATAATGTTTTGATATTAGATGGAAGTAAGCAGGTGAAATCCAATTTTTCCAGAAATTGAACTTAACCGTCTTGGTCTTACCATACGTTATAGTTGCTAATCAATAATATCACCGGTGAAATGGAGTCTTCCTGCTGACAGGGAAGCACTTTGTCATCATAAATTTTATTTAAATCACACATTTTACTACAGTCCCATTGTTTGTTTCCCTCCTTAATGTTCCTCCCTATTGTCTTCCCCTTTGTCTCCTTCTTTATTTCCATCGTACCAGCCATCTCTCTTACTGGTAGTCTGAATGAGTTTCCACTGACATCTGGGGTTTGAAGTCTGAAGAAAAGGTAGCAGTGCACAGAAACCTGTGAGACATGGGAGACATGGCATTGTCCTCAGATGTCTTCAGTGGCTGTTTTGACCAGGTTCTGTTAGGTCCGTCTTGGTTTCACCAGGAAATGTGCCAGACACAGAGCTCACCAGCAGGCTCCAGCAGGCATTTGGCGTGAAGGTCCTGCCTGGCTCCCCTCCTGGCTTACCACGCGGCTGCTTGGCAGCAACAGGCAGGGGGAAGGAGATCAGAAGCACATATTTTTGTCCTAAGGCACAGCACATCTTGTCAGGGAAGTATGCATCTTTTTCCTTGCAAGACTTACTATCGAGACATTTAGCCCCTCACCATTTCACACCTTGAAACAGTAATTTGCTTTACCTATTACACTCTTTGTATGAGGTCTAGATAAAGATTTCTTGTAAATACAGAGCAGAACAACTTTACATTGCCTGTGGTAGCTGGATGACATATCGATCTGAAGGGATTACTTGAAGTTTAGGAGTTAGATGCATAAGTGCTTGGGTTTAAACTGGGATGGCAAAGGTATCTGCAGACTCATGAAATAGTTCCTGAATAGCAGCTTACAGGCAGAGAACTTGATGCAAACAAGCACTGCTTTTTTTGTTGGTGTTAACTGGTGATTCCTACTTGGTCACACTGTTTTTGGAACAGGACTACGAATTTCCAGAGGAGATACAAGAAAAATGGTTGGAATGGTAAGATCACGAATCAACAAGTATAGTGAGTAGAGCTTCATAAAAGAACTGGAATAAATAACGTAGCAGTCTTGGAAACACATTCAGGCTGAATTTTCATCTATGTATTTATCTTCTGGAAGTTTTTTGTTGTTGTTTTGTTTGTTTTGTTTTTGTTTTTGTTTTGTTTTGTTTTGTTTTTTCTCAACATCTGTTGTGTCCAGTCTGTTAGTTTTCTTGGGTGAGGGGTGAGTAACAACCTTCCCTTTTCTTATTGGTCAAACATTAAAAATTGCCAGGTTACTGAAATAGTTCTCCTGAGGGGGGGGGCGGAATCTTACTTTGCTAATATGCTAGAAAGTAGCATCGTGTTCTTCGGAGCAAACGGAGTCTGCTTCACACAGTGCCTGAGTTTAACTTGTCAGCATTATTTAATGTAAGTTGTTTGCTTAACAACTGAGAGGTTCCAGATACCTCATTTCTCTTAAAGGCCATTTTATAGGTACAATTTTTCTATATCTTCCATACCTAGCCAACCTTTATGATGTTATTTATCAAACGCATATTAAACTGTGTCAAATAAAACACAATCAACCTATGCGTTCTTTCTGTTCTGTTAATTTCTGAGACAGCCTGCAGAGACAGGGGTTTCTTCAGACATCAGCATTGCTGCTGTCAGCCTGCGTGTTCTGGCCTTGCCAGGCCTCAGCTCAGGTGACTCAGCCTGCTCTGAATTTTGCCTGTTGAAAGAGATAATAAGGCAAAACAGTTTCATCTCCATCCCTTTTGGGAACTGCAGTGTATCTACGCCATGGATAAAAGATCAAGTATTGATGAAGCTATCTAGCTCAGTAGTTGCGTGGATTTGGATATTTCTTTATTAGAGCAGTTGGAAGCTTTTTGGTTGAGCTCTTTTCAGGACCAGGTTATAAAACCATATAGCATAATGAATTTATGTGCTCTCATATCATGAGAAATGGATGAAATGAAAAGATTAAGAAATAGAAAAAAAACCCCAAGAAACGAAAAACCAAAACACCCGACCGAATCACTGAGAATTCAGTAGTGAAGCATGAAATGGTAACCATAATCTCCAGACAGTGTTTCTTATTGGAAGGTGGTTCCAAATTCCAATCAAGAAGCCTTATATTGAGTCAATAATTGTAGTGGTTCTTAATAGATTCCTGAATAGACAGCACTTGCAAAGCAACAAAAAAATTCCTTTAATTTAGATTTAAGAAAACATTATTAATAGCTGTCTGGGAATGGAGAGTTATTAGAGAACGTGTGATTTGTCATCTGGATTGCAGCTGCTTTGTTGGTGTAAAACTCTCTTCACAGACCTGTAATTGCATGACCTTAAGTATTCCTAACTTAATTATAATTTTAAACAAGTTAATTAGATTATTTGATGAATTATAATATGGAGAGAACTTGGCACAGCATTTGAGATGAATGGAAGTGAACCTTTACTTTACTTCTATCAGTATGTTCTGCATTTTTCTGCTAATGCTTCCTTATGCTACAAGTACAAAAAAGTCTTGTCAAATCTTTGTAGGAAGTTTTACGTTCCTCCAGTTCCTCCAGGTTCTTTTCCAAGACCTGTACAGTGGTGTAGATCAAAACATCCATAAACTTTCAAAAGAAATGTCAGTAGGGAAAAATTACACATCAATGAATTTGAGGCATTGGGACCTGAGAACATAGTTCCTTATAGTTAAAGTCATAAAGGTGGTGTTATTGCTTTTGTGTATTAAGATCAAGAGATACATATACAAAATTGCACTCACCATTGACTTCTTAAAATTTTCAGTTCAAGACAGTGACAGAAGCCCCATAACAGAAATGAATTAGCTCAGAAGTGTATCTTTCCTCTGCCTTGTGTGGGTAGTCATCTGAAAAGGGCTATTAACACTCCTACACATTTGTGTAATCCAAGTCTGTTTCTCCTAGGGCTCAAACCATGGAAGTTAGGAAGATTCTTTCCATTTGCTTTAGCTGTGGATGTATTTGTCACATAGCAAAGTACTCTCAGGAAGCAAGATCTACTGATAGAATTATTTTTACTGTCTCTTTTACCTGACAGTTTCAGAATAGTTTCTACCTAGCTTTGATGTGAAGTTGCAATGGAGAAGCAGGTGTAGCTGTGAATTAAAAAAACTGTGGAGATTTTGTGTATACATTTCTTCTTTCTTAAGATTTGTTATGGGAGAATTAAGAATGTTCACAGGAGAAAACCCTTCATGAAAGAAAAATGTCACTGTTTTCTTTTATCTTTCCAATTACATTTATATATTTTCAGATGGTGGTATAAGTAGTCTGATGTTTTGAAAAAGACCTGTAGAACATATATAGATAGAACATAAAGGACATATACACAGGGAAACAAATAATAAATACAAATTGATTTTTTTAGTTGCTTGAAGCTACATATTATTAGTTTTCAAAACATAATCACCTTTTCTACTCTGCTGTGGAATCAATGTTCAGCTATCATCTTTATAGATGAAAAGATTGGAATAGCTTCTCTTAGTGTAAGCACATACTTTAAAATCAATAATATTTTAATCTAAATGTAGATGATGTTAAATCTTGGTAGCATACGTAATGGAAGTATTTTTGTTAATATTTATTTCTATCATTGGAAGAAGAGGGAAAATGTGATTTCTGTTAATATACTTGGAATTAATACTATCTTTGGTAAGAATCTGACTCAAAATGTGACCTTCTCAATAACAATAAGTCCAAACTACTATTTAAGTGTTCTCTGATGTGTCTTGACATGAAGAAAAGTACTTTACTTCTGGGCTGTACTGTCCTTGAAGTTCAAGGAAATTCAAGCCTCTAGTTTGTAAAATAATCTTCCCATTTTAGGTAGGTTCAATTCTAGCTAAAACTTGTGTTAGTCGTTCTTAAGAAGTAACCTCTCTGTCTCCTGCATTGGAGCTTTTCCTGGGCTGTTACGAATTAATGTGTTACTCATAGGCACAAGATCACATTAAAATAAGACATGTCAGGGTTTCATAAAAAGGAGAAAGAAAGGGAAACTACTTGGAATACCATTAATGAAGTTCCAAGCTTGAAAAAAAAGAATATTTTGAAGGGGCATGACTCCTCAAAAATTTAGCTACTTGGTTTTCTTTATTAGATGATGAATCCCTACCATTCAGTGAAAATTTGTTTTCAGTGTTCTTCTTCAATTTGAGACAGCTGGTACCATCTGACTGTTTAAACCAGAACACTGAAAGAATTGCAGTGATTGATTACATATCCTGCTGTTCTTCACATGCTTTGTCCTTGTGAATCTTCAAAAATTTGTTGTTATCCAAAATTTGCATTGCTTTTTGTTTCAAGTTTCAAATGCAACAAATCACCCAAACCAGAACTGTCTTCCTGCAGAGCAAAATCTGGTAACCTGAAGAAATAATAACTCCTGATTATGGCTCTTCCCAAGTAGGCAGCAGGGCTCAAGCTGGTGCAACCTTTCAAACAGCTTATTTAATACATAGTTGAAAAGACTTGGGCGAGGAATAAAGTATGGAGCAGGCCTAGACTTGACCTGTATTGACAGCTTCTCCCTCAAGCTGTTTGCTGTTTCTGTGTGAGTAGGAAGACAATATTCTTGCCTCAGGCTTGTATCATGATGGAGATAATGTGATCACAGGTTTCCTCAAGCTCAGACAGTGTAGGAGATAATGTGATCACAAGTTTCATCTCCTCAAGCTCAGACGGTGTACCTCTTGAAGTGGTTTTCCTAGGAGGCCTCATGAGATTTAAAGAATATTCACTGCAAAAATTATTGGGACATGTGACAAGAATAGTTGGAAGTCATTAAAGTTGTTAGGCTTTTTATTTATTAGTATACCTGTTCTTTGGAAATAATATAACTTAGAAAAAGAGGGGTAGGTGCCTTCTTCAACAGCATCCAAACATTTGATACTAGATCTTCTTTCTGCCAGCAATTGCTGTTTTGATAATTCAGTTATGTTCCCTGGTACATTTTTCGCTGATTATCTAATTTTCCAAAGTTTAGTGATACTATATGAGCTGAAGCTGTTTATTCATGGTTTGACACCTACTGAGTTTGTCAGATCGTAAGTGCGCAGTTGTAATTGCTAGTAATGAGAATCCTGACATCCTACTATGTGAAGCGCTCATTCAAAATAGTTCTGTTTGGCTTGAATTTTCCAATACTCTGACAAATTATTAATTAGAGGAGGAACCCCAATAAAATACTGTCTGCGTCTTTTACTGAATATCAGATGCAGAAATTAATTGTAAGGACTTTTTTTTTTTCATTTTGCTAGTACTGACCATGGACATATCCATCTTGTTTCAATTAGTATCAATACTGTGTGGACAGGTAGGGCTAGGTTTTGCACTCTAACTTACCTTGGAACACATGTTAGAGACTGCATGCTCTGGCTTTACAGAAGGAATGGGACCATTGCCATCCATTGCCGTTTCCTGGAAATATTCTTTGATGTCTTCTCAGTCCAGGCTGGCTAGGACCACAAAACAATTGGTCAACAACCTGTAACAAGACGTCCATGATGTCCAGCTTTTTAAGAGAGCTAGATTTGAGTTTCTTTGAGTGAGCAAAGTGCTTCATGTTCGCTGTGTGGAGCCGATCTTAAGGATTGATTTAAGGGAGAGATAAAAATGAACCTCGAGAAACAGGATGTAGGAGTGAACAATACGTGCTCAGGAAAGGCACAGGCTTGTTTTCAACTATCAAACTACTTTCTTTACAGCTGTTGCCAATAGCTCTCCACTTACTGCTGAGTATTATCTCCTTCATGCTTCATTCCTTTTCTATGTGATACTTAATAGGTTTTGAGCTTACTTGTCTTTTTGGGGCATTAAAGGGTAGAGGCAGCCTGAATCTCTTTTTCATAATCTTGTGCTGAAAGGATTAGGATGCCAGAGATTTACCCAGTAAGCCTATGTGTCTGTCATGTCCTTCACTTTGTGTGAGGGCTGTTTTTTATTGTTTCTTTTCTGGATGCTCAAACCAGCAAGTACAGCTACTAGAGATACAAGGGTCTAAGGAAAACAGTTGCCTCCACAGTGAGCTTGTGGATTTTTTTGAATGTGGACTGTTAGAGGTAAACTATGCTACTGTAATGATTCAAAGATATTTTTGAGTTTACAGAAAACTGGAGCCTTGTTGATTGGAGTGTATTTCTCCATGTTTTACTATTAAATTCAGTGTTGGAAATATGTAAATGCAGGAGCTCTCTTAGACCTAGACTGCATAAGATACCATCTATGTGAACAAGTGTGTTTATGATTACAGATCTTAGATGGACTGACGGCTCATCAGCATAAAGACCGATGATAGGATGCTAGAATATTGTAAAATATGTCGATGAATATTCATTTGGGTTCTGAAATTAATTCATTGCAGCCATGTTTGTACCTATTCTGCATTTTGGTTTTGCACATACTTAAATGATTGTTTTCCTCTCTAGGAAGCAGATTTTAAAATTACCCACATATGTATTTATAGAAACTGTCTTATAAATTGGTATACTTGAATATGCATGCCAGAAATGTCTGTATACTCATTCAGTACACTGAAGTGTATTTCAGTGAAGTCGTAAGATGTGTCTGTTCAACCCTAACTGTGAAAAGAAACATCAAATTTTGGAAAAAAATGGGCTTGGAGGCATGAAAGTAAACAAATGAACAAACAAAACCTTTATAGTGGTAAATAATTGCATACCAAAACCACATTCCAAGGAACGGATATGGATATTCTGGGAGAAAAAAAATAATCAAGGTTATTCAGGTAAATTTTTCTTAAACCTTAGGTAACATTCCAATAACTTCATAACAAACTGTAGCAACAATTGGTTGTACTCATGATGATAAAATCCCATTACAGTAGTAACATCCAATATTTCTCACAACATACTTTTATGCACAATAGAATGTGTTTCAGAGACACAAAATCTAAAGTTAATTGAACAAGCTAAGTTGTAAGCTCGATCAGCTACAAATATCCAGAGCAGCTCTTCAGATGTAAAGTCATGTAAGGTCAAATGTGTACTGTATCAAATACAGTAATCTCTCTGATGTCATCAGATACATTTTGCAGTGTAGTTCCTTCTAATATTGAAACTAGAAAATAATCTTAAAGCTAGTTGATGAAAGTTTGCAGCATCAGTCACTTAAATAAAAATACGAGTAGAAATTATTTTTCAGAATTTAACAATAAACAGGGAGTGTTATTAGAATAAAATGTTTAAAATAAAGATAATGAATAGAATATCATGTAGTGTAAATATATTGAATTAGACAGGATGCACTGAATAATTTTGGCTGGTTGTTTGGAAGTGTTGAGAGAGGTGTGATAACAGAACTTAACCACAACACTGGAGCAAATATCTGCATTACCTTTATTTCATGAGTCACAACTATGCAGTCAAATTCTGTGACTTTTAAATGAACTGCTGACCTCTGTGAACAAGCATGAAAAATAATCTTATAATTGCAACAGAGACAATTCCTTTCTTCAACTTTTTATTTTTTTCTTTTCTATTTTATTTTCCTCTTAATTTCTTGTGTTTTGCTTCTAAGAAATATAAAGGTTCAGGGGAGAAGAACGGAAAAATAAAATTACAGCATAAGAACCAGAACTGTGCATTTTAAAGGAATTCTGTGTAGTAGGTACAGTAGGTTAGTGAGTGACATATTAAAACATTATATTTTCTATTTCCTCAATTGTTTTTTTTTATGTAGATTTAATAACATTGTTAAAAAGTTTGCTTCCTCTGATAGCTTTATTTCTTAGTACATCGCCAAAAAGCCAAGAGCATTAATTATGTAGTTTAAAGAACAGTTAATTTGAAATTGATGTATAGTAAAATGTTTCTAGTATTTGTATCTTCTCTGTATTTTACTATAAATTTATAATGTTATATAATGTTATATAAAACAATAATATATAATTTTCAAACATTGAGAGAAGTGACATCTGAATTGGAGAAAAGGAGAAGAAAAAATCTCACAGAAAAGTGAAAATATAAAACCCCCTCTTGTTCAAAAGGCAGCTTTTTTTGTTCTTAGACAAGAAATGCTTTAAGAGGAGCTATTGCAAAACTCTTCAGAGTGCCACATCAAAGGGGAAAAAATCAAAGAGATGAAAGAGTGAAATGATAGATCTAGGTGTAGAATTTTGTCTAGTTATAACTTTTTTTTTTTTTTTAAAATTATAGCAACCAACTTATGCAAAACTAAGCTGGGAATTTCAAGTTTTCTATTAATTTGTCTTGTCTGTGCTATTGATTCTTCATTTTGTTATGTTGCATTTAGGTTTACAGTACCACAAGTAGCCTGGTCTGATGTAACTGATCTGTGTCAAAGGTTCTTTAACATTCCACATAACACTTAAAACATTAACAAATAGTCATTTTCCTAAAATTCTGATGATAAACTATTCCATGCTCCCCTCTTTTGATTGTCTTTTACTTTAATACAAGCTGAGAGTAACTTGCGCTGTAGTTATAGAATTAGATGTAGTGATATATCAATCAACACACAATAGTATTTTATAGATCTTAAAGATTTAAAAATTCCCAAACCTCCTTTTGTTTTTCTTACCAGCAGAAGAAAGATCTTTCAAAGGACAGAGTGAAACAGGTAGAAATATATAGACAAAACTGCATCAAACCCAAAGAAATACCAGGAGGGTAAAATCCCATTGCAAATACTAACTTTAAATAGAATAAAGGAATACCTTGGAAATGTGGTGGATGATACTTACTTATACCTTATAACAATTTGGTGTAATTTGTTACACAAAATAGTTTCAGTTCCTGTGGCCAACAGCACTCTTGGTTGAAGAGCAGTCATAAAAAAGATGGATTAATTATTTTATACTACAGATTAATTGTGGATTAAAATTCTTAAAATATTAAGAGTTGCTAGAAGATAGGAACTAGACTAGAAATAAAATCTTCCATTTTTTAAATAAAGTGAACAAATATTGCCAGTCAGGTGTCATAAGGATCTAGGTTCAAAGCTTACATTTTAAAAATCTTTCTAACTAATCTAGTCAATGAGGATGTGACAAGGAAATTTACTCTGCTGGATCTGATACTTACAAACAAGGACGGTCATAAATATGAAAATCAGGGACAGCTTTTGCTGTAGTGACTGTGAGATGGAGCTTATCATCCCAAGATGAGGGAGCAGGACAAAAAGCAGCATCATAACACTGAATTTCAGGACACTAGATTTTAATTTCTTCAGAGATTTGCTTGGAAGAATCTGATGCAATATGGCCTTGAAAAGAAAAGAGCTCCAGAAGAGCTGATTCATATTCAAGGGTGACTTCCTTTAAGCTTAAGAAAGGTCCCTTCTGACAAGTAGGAAATGAAGCAAAGTCAGAAGGAAAGCTTCATGGTTAAACAAGGAGCTCCTAATCAAATGCAGACATGAAAAGGAAGTGTACAAGAGGCGGAAGTAGAATCAGGTGACCCAGGAGTAGTATAGAGCTGTCTAATCTGTATAGAGCATAGGCTTGGTAAAGCTGAGGATGACCTACAAGTGAATCAGGCAAGGTATGTGAAGGGCAAAAAGAGAGGATCCCATAGACATGTAAACAACCAAAGAAAGGCTAGGGAAAATGTGGGCCCACTGCTCAATGGGGTGGCAGATCTGGCGATAAATGACACACAAAAGGCCAGGGTGCTCAATGCCTTCATTGTCTTTGTCTTTACTGGTAAGACTGACCTTCAGGAATCCCAAGCCCCTGAAACCAGAAAGAAAGTCTGGAGCAAGGAATACTTTAACCTTGGTGGAGAAGGACAAACTGGACATACACTAATCCATAGGGCCTGATGGTTAGCACTCAGGAGTGCTGATGGAGCTGGCTTATGTTATTGTGAAGCCACTCTCAATTATCTTGGAAAAGTCATGGTGATTGGAGAGGTTCCAAGAATGGATGATATGTACACACACGCAGGCACGTTGCAAGAAGAGCCAGAGGCCACGAATGCATTGCAAAGAGCAAATTTTATTTTAGTTATCTCTCTACTGAGGGATCTCCGAAGCCACACCTAAGCTCCCATGCAGAGGTGACACAGGTGGGGATGCAGGTGCTGGTCAGTTCAGCTCTGCTGAAGGATCACTGGGCCTGCCGTGCTCACCTGTATTTCAATGCTTCAGGCAGGCGCAGCCTCACACTCTTCCTCACAACAAAGCAGGAATCTCAGGTATAGTGATAAGGGGCCTAGAGTTTCTCACAGGCCTATGTTATCTAACACAGAGGTTCTGTGTGTTCATCAAACACACAAGGTCACTAAAACAATTAGTGTGATGTATGTGGTTTTTCTACATACAGGTGGAAGTCACTTGAGCATATTTACATTTAACTAACCTTCTTGCCATTCTTCCGCTATTTTTCCATACAGATGAGAACAAATGTCACTCCTTCTTTCAAGAAAGACAAGAAGAAAGACCTTGGGAACTAGAGCCAGCCTCATCTCAATCCCTGGAAGGTGGGAGAGCAACTAATTCTGAAAATCATTTACAAACACATGAAGGGCAAGTAGATGACTGGGAGCAGTCAGCACAGATTTATGAAGGGGAAATAATATTTAACCAACCTGATAATCTTCTACAAGGAGGTGGCTAGCTTGGTGGATAAAAGGAGAGCAGTAAATGAAAGAAGTCAATGTCATTTAACTTGACTTTAGTGAGGCATTGGGCTTTGTATCCCATAATGACCTCATAGACAAACTAATAAATTAGAAAAGTGAACAGTAACATGGTCTGAAAACTGGCTGGATAGACAGGCCCAAGGTTTTATGATCAGTGGCACAAAGTCCAGTTAGAGATAAGTCATTAGTGGTATACCCCAGGGGCTGACAATGAGGCAGTACTATTTAGCTTCCTCATTAATGACCTGGACAATGGGACAGGCTGTATCCTCAACAAGTTCACAGATGATACAAAACTGAGAGGAGTGGCTAATATATGGTGGGTGTGCTGCCATTCAGAGGGACCTTGACAGGCTGGAGAAATAGGCAGATGGGAACCTGGTGAAGTTTAATAAGGGGAAATGCAAAGCCATGCACTTGGGCAGGAGTAAACTCAGGCACCAGTACAGACTGGTAGCTGACCAAGTGCAAAGCAGCTCTCCAGAAAAGTACTTGGAGAACCTGATGGACAACAACCTGACCATGAGTCAGGAATGTGCCTTTGTGGCAAAAAAAGCTAATGTTATCCTGGGCCATATTAGGAAGAGCACTGCAGGGAGAAGATCCTCTCTCTCTACTCCGCCTTCATGATGGCACATCTGGAGTATTGTGATGGGTGCTGAGCTACCCAGTATGAGAACTCAGGCTTACTGGAGCACATCCAGATACCACAAAGGTGTTTTTTTGAGGAGAGCCTGAGAGACCTCTGACTGTTTAGCCAGGAGAAGAGAAGGCTCAGGCAGAATATCATCACTGTACCTCATGGAGGGAGTGAAGATAAGGGAGCCTAACAATTGTGAACAGTGAACAGTGCCTAGACAAGAGGCAATGGGTACAAATTTCTCTCCCCCAAAATATAAGAATGTAATTACTCTAGGTATAAACTTGTCAGGTAAAACTCTTTATAAAATTCTTGGGTAGCTGCGTTTCTGTTAATGGTTTTGGAAACCATGACTGAGAAAAATTATGATAGATTTAATGTGTTGCTGAAGTCAAAGTCTTTAAACAGGCACAGACTGCTCAGCTACAAGACATATTAACAAGTTAGTAGCACTAGCAATTGTACGTCTGATTTTTAGAGCATGTGTTCACGTGTGGGTACAGAGAATCTTATGTGCAGTCCACCATTATTATCTGGAACTATCAAAACATCTCCAGCAGTTTTGATATCCTCTGAGTACATGTGACAAGCCTTTGCAGTTTCTCTGTGGTGTGAAATTACTGGGAGGAGCTGTAGGTGTTCTACATCTATTTAACTACAATGGCAGAGTTAGAATTATAGGGGGTTTGCTTAACTCTGATCACAAGAAAACAGCTTTCATTTAAGTGAAAAATTACGATTAGTATTCAATAGTTACTTGCAGAGAAATGACGTATTTCTATCAAAGAAACCACCACATTTTGTGAAAGAATATAACAAAGGTAGCTGGAATAAAAGAACAATGCACAATGGTTTGAGTTTAATGAACACTAATGCTTTACAGGGTCTGAATAAGGATATTGTTAGTAAACTACAGGCAAAATCTGGAATGAACACCACTTTTTCTACTGCTCTTTTTTAAAAAGTAGCATAAATGACAGTTAAAAGCTATTAAAAGGCTATTGCCACACAGATCTGAGATTTACATTAACAGCAAAACTGAGTTTTCTGATTAAATTAAATTAAATTTAAAATGAAGATATTTTGGCAAAATTAAGTGGTGGATTCATCCAAATTTTACAGAACTTGAAAGACGTCCAATAGTCTGGGTGGATTTTCCATTACCGACATCAGATCTTTTTTTTTCAAAATTAACAAAATAATATCGTGAAATATATAACAGTATACATGCAATACCTATATCACATGTACCTGGTACAAAGATCCCCTAAACATCCGGTACAATTAAGTATTTAGGAAAGTGTCATTGAGCAACACAGTGTCACAAAGCATTAACCAGTGCTTTTTTTTTTTTTTAAATTTATTTGTTAAAGTTAACACATGTTGTTTTTCTACAGTCAGCGTAAGTGTGGGAGGTGGGGTGAAGCAAGTCTTGCAGCAAGGCATTTTTTAAAGAACAGTTCTGTAACATTGTTTCTGTACAGCTTGGACACAGAAGTCAATGATTTTTTCGACTTAAAAGCATCACAGAAAAATATACAACTTGACAACAGGGGCTTGTAACTGTTATGCAAGTACAATACTTTAACATGAAGCAGCTAGCAATAATATCAACATTATTATCTTTCTTCACTGTTCAGTACATTTTCTTTTGAAAAATTATCAGCAGTTCCAATGTGCCAGAAATTCTCATATGACTGCTTCTGTATCTAGTTTTCCAAATTGAATTTAATCCACCATGCACTACTACCCTACCTTTAAATCTTATCCTGGTCTCTTAACAAAATGACAAATTATGGCCTACTCACTCCTTGGTCCAGACAAGGAATTTCAATTCTAATACTTTATTCTGACTGAGTTGGAGCAGGAGTTTGTGCTACACTCTTTTTTAGCCATCATTTTGTCTGTTGCCACAGAACAGTACAATTATTTGTTGCAAATACACAAAAAAATTTGGAGCAGTCTCAAAATGCTGTTCTGAAAAAGTCAGTCTCTTGTTCATTATGAAATACTACATGTCCTGCCCCAGGGAGTGAGATACTTTAACCTTAGACATGATTCAGTAGTGAAGTGTTCTTCTACAACCTGTCCACTGGAACTAAGATGCTGCAGACTAAAATAGCTGCCTCTGTGTGTGAAGTAACAATGTCTATTTTACTCTTCAGTCCCTCATTTTACAACATAGGGACATTAAGTTGCATTTTAGGAATATACCAGCTATGTGCCAAGTTGTTTTTCACCAAAGGAAGGCAAGCGGTGCTGAGATAAGAATTTAATATATAAATTCACTTGGTGCTTTGAGTCCCTTGTCAAGGTACAAGAGGTATTTAAACTAAAAAAAAAATGTCATTTGAGGACACATAGAAAAAATTCTGTCACTCAACACTGCTTTGCACATGAAGGATGCATGTAAAAACACAGAAGTAATGCAATCTCTGCAATTCAAACTTTGCTGTTACTTGTTTCCTTCTAGATTTTTCTTTTAAGTGCAATTGGCTAGTAGTGAATCTGCTGTCTTCCTCTTCTGTGAAGGATGTTCAGTTACTTGTAAGAGGTAGAAAAGAATTAGCAATTTACACGAAGCATCCACCACAGTATAAATTGGAGCTGATTTCCCCCCTTCTTTCTTTTGATTTAATAATGTCTGTTACCAGCATTTGAAGAGCTTAAGGGTCAAGTAGATACTTCAGTAACTTCAGGAAAATATTTTATACAAGGGTTGATCACCCTAGCTTTAACACTGTATTCCCAATAGGGATCAGAGTTTGGATCTGCATAAAAAATTTAACCCATCTTCCTCTTTGTCAGTACTGTCATTCTTAGTAATTCCACTAATTACTTCATAAATTTTAAATCACTATCATTTATATATTTAAAAATGGATTAGCGCGTACTACACTCCATTGTATGCATTACAGTCTTCAAGGAGAGATGCATATATTAAATATTTTAAAGATGCTTAATAAATGACACATTCCTATATTAAAATTGATATTCCATGTGTAGACGATATTTGAAGAGATTAATTGCATTTTAATGATTTTTTTTGGTCTAATTTATTGATCAGAATACAGGTAAGATTTAGTAGGAGTAAATGTTCTGCATCAACCCTAAGCAGAATGCTGCCATCTTACGTGATCAATTAGTGCCACCTTTTTTACACAGCAAGTTTTCTTGCAACGGTCTATTGACAGTCAGCTTTCCTTTTACTGCTGATGCATGATAGCTGTGTGGACTTCTGTTTTGTAACCTAAGTAGCCTACCTGTTCTTACCGGAGTTCTATGAGCTACTACATGGTACAAAAAGTTCACTACAATATTAATACCGCAGTTCCACCGAAGCTCCGCACTTCTGGGAAAACTAGACAATATTGGAAAAGCTGTGAATTAGAAAATCATTCACATTCAGGGGTTGAACTGTGCTGTACATTCATACAGTGACTATCTCACTGCCAATAAGTCGTTTCCAATTTAAAGGTAGACTGTTAGATTCTGTTAGATTGTTCTGATAAAAAAATAAGGGCTAATTCAGCTGGGGTACTTGGCCTGCTTAGTGCTGCTTTGGAGTACAGGTAAATTCAACATAGTGATTTAAAAAGACACATGGTGTTAAAGGTTGATGCGTTATCCCTCTGAACATACAAAAATAGCCTAATGGCAGTTTTCTTTATGTTTCTTGCTTAGGAATTAAATAAATTTAAACAAAAACTGAGAATTATTTTTAAGCATTTTTACAAATCTAAGTCTTGTTAAGAATTGTGGTTTGTTACAAGTTAAAGTTGATATATGCCGAAGGTACACTTTTAATTGAAACTTCAATTCTAACTAAATATACTTGGATTTTTTCTGCTCCAATGTAGAAATTTGCTGTCTTGATAGTAAAAACTTACAAAATCTCTTCAAAAGTTCATGAGATATAAGGAAATTGATATTTTCTTTCACTTCTGGAATGTTATATTAACAGAAAGTCAGATGTTATTACATCTAGAAAATCCATTTACATCCATCTTCTGTCTTATTATCTCTTCATCATCCATCTATAAATGCATTTTTTTTTTCTCTTATGCACCACTTAAATGCTTTAAGCAGTTTCCACTTTAACCTTCAAACTGCACTGCTTCTGTTTTCCTGACGGTTTTGAAGATTTGAAATAGCATGATTCTATTTCATAACAGTAATGACCCTTCCTAAATGAGCTATCAAAGTGGGATCCAGAGAGTGGTAGTCTGCCCTGACCTTAGAGATGAGGTCGAGAGGTCTGATCTTAAGGCTGCCAGGTGCTGCAAAAGCCTGAGTGCAGGGCAGTACTTATCAATGAGGTAATAGGTTGTGCGAGTGAAGGGAACCGAGAAATGAAGTAAAATGATCAGAAATCTGGTGGAGAGAAAAGACTGTGGGAGGCAAATAGCATTGTAGGATATTTGGGTCAGTCAGAATTTCTAATGCTCTAATTTTGAAGTACTCCATTTCATAAAGAGATGACATGACCTGATACTGAGAGATTTAGTCAATCTATTCTGGTGTAAATGACTTTATCATGTTTCTTTTTATTGCAAGACAGCATTACATGCTGAGTTCCAATGCATTGTGCTTTCCTATTTCATCATGGCTTACTGAGACACAAATAATTTTTTTATTGCTGTGCCCACAGGCTATTTACTCTTTCATCATGTTGTTATTAAACCTCAGTCTTGTTTTTTGTATGTTAACTGTCACCAGATCATATGTTTATTTGAAAGAAACTTACAAAATTGACTGAATGGTGGTTCTTCAGAAAACTGATAATGTTTTGTACTTTGGGTGTGTCAAGCTTGTTGCCAGGTAAATTGTGGTTTGAAAAGGATTTACCAAAACCAGGTTATATTAAATATAGATAATTTGTAGTGCACTGGCCAGTTCAAAGTCTACATTTTTTTATGGGCTATAGTCTATTTTATTTTGGTAATACTACTGGGCAACACTAAAGTATAGATTAAAGTATGCCCCATCTAAGCATTTGAAAACTCTCAGTTCTTAACAAAACTAATTTAGCATACAAAAATTTGACCGTCAAACAAAAGTACATCATCACTACTGACTTAGATGAAGGAGACTAAAATAATAGCCTACAATTTTAGTGCTATACAGTGTTTATCATCATGCAGCTTAAGTAGGAGGGATGGGAAAACCCTTTATAATATATTTATATAAAATTAATTAAAATTAAAAAAAATATTTAGAATATTTTATGCCCATATGTAGATATTGATTCCTGTTCCTGTATAGATCACAGCTGTTCTATATTTTTATTCTGGGCTAGAATGATTAATGAGTTAGAAATTTGATCTGCTGGATCCAAAGGTCTCTGATCTCTATGTTCTTGCTCAGGTTCTTCAAGTCCAAGTATTTCCTGATGTGAGGTGTCCATCAGATATGGTTCAAGGTCCTCTGACCTCCTCCGCTCTTCTAAGGCTGACTTCTGTCTTATGACTCACAGACTTATTTGACTGATTTAGTGAGATCAATGAAGAAGTTATATCCTTCCCCCTATCCTGACTAAAATATAAACAAAACCCCAGACAAAACTACCCCCACCTTATTGGCCTTCTTAACTTGAGACCTCCAAAAATTCTTATCTGTTGCAAACTGGACATCACATTCCTGGACTGTTTTCTTTTACAGCTTCTTTTTATTTGGTGTGGAGAAATAAGTCTCTAAAGATGAATGTCTTGATCCCTGTCCATAAGGTGGTTTGTTTTGTTTTGTTTTGTTTTGTTTTGTTTTCTTGTCTTTGCCCTTGGAAAGGAATACTCTGTATATGTACATGTACCTGGAGGTAGTCTGACCAAACCTCTGGAGTCAACACATTTTCATCTTGTTGACCATATGATGGCAATGAACAAGTGCTAGTTTAAAATACTTCTGTTACTCCTGGTTGACGTTATCTAAAAGCATGGAAAACAGAGGGCAAGGTTTTGCATTACAGCCAAACCTGTCAACAGTAGGACTTGTTCCTTCCTCTGGACAGTGTCACTTTTCCTCTTACTGGTCCCGTTACTCCTGCTTCACACTTCGAAAAACAAAACAAGCAGAAAACTACTTACTTCAGTTAAATATTCTCACAAACATCAAAACTGATGTCAGGTGCAAAAATGGGAAGTTAATGGCAGTAAGCCTTCGACTGGCACAACTGTAACATCAAGTCTTGCCCTGGGCAATCCTTGGAGGACGTGCCATGGTTGACCTGAGGTGACTAAAGAGAGAAAAGAAAGAAAATTTAAAGTTTTCTTTCCACAGGTTAATGACCATAAAGTCAAAGACTATTAATCTATTTCATTTTGTGTGCTATACTGTAGCATTAAAATTAGTACTTTGGAGTACTAATTCCTGATAGCGTAAATTAAAGTTTTTAAAACTACTGAATATTAGTGCTTATGCTCACATTGTTAGAACTGACTATTGAATAGAAATTATCTGAAAGAAAAAGAAAAGCTACTATCACTATCCTCTCAGCATAATAACACTTAATTTTCATGAGCAGTGTAAAACACAAAGAATGACTTAACAGTTGAGTTCTTATTTTAACCCTGAGTTAATGATGAAGTTCATCTGAAACCAAATGATTCATTTGAGATTTAATTGCTCAATGAAAAAAGGTGAAGATGATGATTTATAGGACAAAAAGATAAATATAGCTGAAGTGTTTCATCTAGGAAGAAATCAGAAGCTTGAATAGAAGACAAATAGGTGCATCTTAATTGTTGAAATTGTAGTAACAAGCTTTGCCAGTAGTTGATGAGCCTGGAAAATTTTAGCACTTTGCTTTGTATTAGCTTCTCATCTTGAACAAACTTATCTAGAACACAGACTGGTTTGATTATTTCAGCTTAGTTTGTACTGTGGCTAGTGCACAGTTAAAAGATAAGCCTTCAGTTTTTCTCTTACTTTAAGAATTACAATCTCGAGTGACAAAGCAGGAGAAAGATGAAGGAACCCTATTGCAAGGAAAAAATCAAAAACCAAAAAACAACAACCCTGCTTTATTTGTGTAGTTTAATTCAAATCAGGATTAAAACAAACTGTGTGTTTATTAACAACTGGTAATTAACTGGCATTCAATGAACTATGCATTCAGGATCAATAATAGAACAAATAGATCATGATACTAGGCACTTAAAACTCTTACAATAACAAGTTTCTTAACATCATTATAGAACTAATTCCAAAAAGCTCTGCCTTCCCCTCCCGCTCATTCAACAGGTATGGGTTGTAGAACCCTCCCCTGAGGGAGGATGAGTGGTCTCATATACCCCAATTCCTGTGCTGCTGTAGACTTTCCAGTCTGGCTTCTGCCCCTGTTGCTCCCCAGACCCTGCCAACAAACACAGACAACAGTGACAAAGCCCCCACAGTCCAGGCACCTCAGGATGCGGGTTCCACTTGCTGTCCCGCGCTGCCAGCACCCAGATGGATGCAGGACCCTTGAGGAGACTCTTTCGTATCCCTCGTGGGGTTGCAGCACCATGAGGAAACAGCGTCAGTGCCCAGATAGCCCCTGGCTGTGGCCACAGCCACTCTAGTGTCTCTTCCCATCACGACAAATTTTCATGCCTTATTCATACTTCTCTTCATGCTGACTTGTTTCCTCAAAAGCCTCTTGGTAATTCTCTGGTTGCTCTTACATCTGACTGACAGCCACTTTTCTCTCAAACATGATCAGTTTAGTGGTGATTACCTCTTGAATAATTTTGGCTTCTAAGTCATGCACCCTGTTTATGTTTACCCTCCTATCCCAACAACACTTGACATTCAGGCTATTTTGCCAAGAGTGGGATATGTGGGCTTCCCTACCATTCCCCATTTTATGGGTAGGAGAATCAAGGAATAAAGGTTACCTGAGGACTCATGATGTCTGCAGGTGAGTGTAGATTCCAGACTGGTAGTCTAGCTCTGAGTGTGCCAGCTGAAACAGAGGTGAAAGGGCCAAGGGGAATTCAGAGAGTGGAAAGGGAGTTGAATTGCCTTGTTACCCAGCCAGGGCATTTGGACTGTAATAGAGAAAGCAATGTAGCCAAGCAAAACCACCATGGAAAAGAGACAACCCCACTGCATTCCCCACAGCATACTGCAGTGAGGCTCCTCGCAGCTTGGCATCTGCTGGCCAGTCAGAGGGCAAAATTTAGCTCCTGTCTTGGTAACACCAATTTGACAAGACATTTTCACCCTCTCCTTTCTCTTATTGCAAACCTTCCAAACAAAGTCTGTCATAAGACTTATGGAGCCCACTCCAGCACTGATATTGCTATGCCTGACTGCTGAGACCTCACTGACTTCAGTGGGAATGAGCTATTGGAATAGTTTTAGGAGATCTGGATCTGGGAGACTGCCTTCTATAAATCATGGGTTTGAATCACCCTCTAGACCTGTTTAGAAGATTCCTATGCAAAATATAAGGGCTTCTTTTTTTTTCTGTTGATCATTGATATCACACTTAATGTTTGGACTTCCTTAGCAATATATCAGAGGAGTATGTGGCTTAATTCTTTGACAGATATGACCCACATTTAGATATATTGCATATCTATAATTTACAGGCACTTATTGACCATCAAAATCTTGTGAGATTTTCCCCTTTTATCTCAAAAATACGGTACTATTTTCTTACATTTTTTGACAACAAATTTTTTCTCTATTTCCTCATCAGGTCAGTTAAGCTTTATTTATTTTATTATTATTATTTTTTTTTTTTAAGTGAAGATAGCCTTTAAGCATTCCTCTAGTTGTTACATGGAACAACAGACATCATGTAAGTCACATAAGCTAGTTACATTTGCTCTCTGCAAAGTAAGAGAGTTATGGTTAATATGCATTAGAAAACTTTAGCTTGGAGCTGTCAACAAACAAGAGGTAAGGATGAAAGTCAGAGTGCTTGAAAGGCACAAACACATATTCAAATAAAAACAAAGCATCTCAGCTAGCATGTCAGTCTGCCTAATTTTCCTTTACAATTTCTGCCAAGGCTTGTATGCTTTGGAGTGCACTAGATATGTATGCAACATAATCTTGTCATTAAAGATGATTAGTAGAGCCATCAATTGCAGTACCTGTCAGCTATTTCTTTTCCCTTGCTCAAGTTCATATGAATTTCTCAAACTGTTTCTATATTGGTTTCTGTGCATGGATGTTAAGGATAATAATGGCAATATGGATGGAGAACTGAATTTCTTCTGTTGTCCTGAAACTTCTTGAATAATGATTCTGGATTTAGAAACCTTTTTCCTATTCATGGTTTCCTAAAATATAGTAAACCTTCATATATTAATATACTATGAGGCACAGTAACAGAGATGCTTTCAAAATATATGAAAATTAGCTTGCTATGAAATTTATGTCTTAAACAAACAAACAAACAAGGAAGAAAAAGTAATTGGGAATTGTCTTCTCCTTGCACTTTCAGAGACTATGTCAGGGAAATATCTCATGTCTCCATAATACTTACATTTAAGGAAATTCAGCACCTGTGTCAATCTTTCCTTTGCATCAAAATAGTAACTTCATTACTTCCTTCTGTTTGTATTTAACTGAAAGTAAATTAAATTATTAGAAGTGACTTTATATAGCTATTATAAGTCATAGACAGAAATGAGCCAACAGCTCACTTTTACTGGATGTATTGTTATCACACTCATTTAATTGAATTTGCTGGATCTGAACCTAGGTTTTACCTAAGTTTTAATTTGCAGTTTGAAAGGTCAATGCATTGGACAATTTTCAAAACTCATTTTTTCTAGGTTTGGCAGCATGTCAATATAGCAGAGAAATCTTTTTTCTGTCCCATGGGCTTAATAAATGTTTGCTTGAGTAAAATGCTCTTCTTCTTAGGTCACTATAGGTTGTTTTTATTATTCATTTTCCATGCCTGACACTTAAGTGTACTGATATCTTGGTTTCGTTAGTATTTATCTATCTTTTCACATATTGCTCATGGACAACTCAAACAATGAAATAAATACATCTCTTTGCCATTTTAAAGTAGATATAACATATCCGAAAATTAGCAGTAATTCATGCTCCCAGAGAAACTCAAAGACAATGGAAACTAATACAGAAAGACTGTATAAAATATTTGCTGATGTGTTCCTGTATTTCTCCTCCCAAGACGATCTGTTGAACTGAGCAGACAGCTTGTCAACACAGTAATTAACTAAAGAAAATACAACAGTGG
The DNA here is from genome assembly GCF_037038585.1 of Patagioenas fasciata. Lineage (NCBI taxonomy): Eukaryota > Metazoa > Chordata > Aves > Columbiformes > Columbidae > Patagioenas > Patagioenas fasciata. The sequence continues at coordinate 73,465,777 of NC_092521.1, read as the reverse complement.
GCAAACACAAATTGCTGTGCAATGGTACTTTGAAGGCATTTATCAGGTGCATTTAAATGATTATCAACATAATACAGTAAATGATCAGTTGTAGTGAACTGATGGGTGGGAGATTGTGGAGACTTGCCGAGAGTTTCCTCCAGTGGATCAAGTAATTCCTCCTTCTGTGGCTCACAGTGTTGGTCTCAAAGTTGCGCACTGAAGTATAACTTAACTCTTGGAAAATGCATTACGTAATTGTCCACAAGGCAAAGCAGGAAGAGAGTTAGCCACTGACCGTGTCTTTGTTATTCTATAACAGCGTTTCCTGGGATCATTCAGCACAGAGATTTTTTGCAGTCATGCCAATTCTGTGGGTGTGATGACATATGATTTACAGAGTGTGCATCAGGATGTCTTTACATTTAGTCTAATCCTGAGATGAGATCTAGTTCTGCCTTTGGAAGACTGTGTAGATGGTATCCAGACAGAATCAAGGATTTATACCCGTTTATTCCACACCGTGTAATGCTTCTCAGCGCGTAACTCTATAAATTTACTGCTAATTAATTGAGAAATAATGTAGATTGATTGCCTATGTCAGCGTTTGGGTTTGCGAGCATGTGTTGACTGCTTTGTGTTCATCTGACAATACAAAGCAGCTTTAATCCCATGCAACAGTTTTGAACAGTGCCTGCCCCAATGAGGTTCCATTTCACTTTTGTTTCCTGGATACTTCTGCAAGAGCCAAGATCTCTTTATAGCTGACTGTGCTGAGTGCTTTGTATTGGTCTGATGAATTATCTCTGAAATTTACAATAAACAAAGAAATAACAGCTGATTTTATAGGCCTTCATAACTCATGAGTTATCATGTGGATTGCTTGTTGTTTTCTGTTTTCAATATTTTGTACAACTTTTAATAACAGGAAATCCCAGCTGGAGAATTTAAAAATAATAATGAAATTGTGAACTCATGTCAGTGACTGAAGGGTAAAAAGAACATTGTAAGGATGTTGTCTCATACTTCAGATATTCAAATTAAGAAATTCAGAGATAAGGCTACCCTGAAAAACTTGCAATACACAGAGGAAAAAAGAGAAGGAAATTAACACAGAAGGTAGCCTCAACAACCTTAAGAACACTTAATCTCTTTCCCTCAGTGACAACATGAAGACGAGGAAAGAGAAAAAAGCAGAAATTAGAAAAAAATTATTTTTGAACATAGTTGTGAGTAAAAACCAATGACGATGTTCTAACTATAAACACAGAAGGATTTAATGTTAATTATATTTATGTGTCTATGACCTATTATGGAAAAAATAAGAAAGGGAGGGCAGAAAGAACCTTAGAAGGTATGAGTTTTTTCATTAATAAGGATTGAGGTGATTGCATGAACAGAAAAACTCCCCAAACCCTGTTCTGCAGAAGCATCTTGCAGCCAAACTGGAGAATTCTCATTCTCTTTGGAACAATAACTAAATCAGAGTGTGCTCAAAATTGGAGGAATTTGTGCAGAATTAACAGAAATTTTCAGATAGAGGTCCTTAAATAGTATTGTAAATAGGGGTTAGTAAAGTCCATGACTTCAGGATTAATTTGGCTGTAGAAGTCAGTTGAAATACTACACTTCAAATAGCATGAATACATATGAAATAGCAACAAGCATGGCAAAATTATTGTTACTTGTAGCAGTTGTACTAATTCTTTCAGTTTCTTTCAATACACACAAGAATATGAAAATAATGTGGAAAAGGCTGACTTCATAAAGATAAAAAGTTCTCCTTCAGGATTCAGATTGAGACTTTCACTAGAAGTATATCTTCTGCTGGATTTTGAAAGCAGGCTTCACACTTCAGCAATAAACTGGAGGGAAAACAAATAAAACACCTACAGAAGATAAATATCAATACCTGGTCATAAGGCCACAAAGGTCTTATGTACCTGATATATCACGGCATTAAAAGGCAGCAAAAGCTTGTCTTTTCATGTCTTCCACCTTTATATTCTGAGGGAACTAAAGTAATTCCAAGGAAGTCCTAGCTTTTGAATGGAAAGAATATGATTTTTTTTTAATAGGATTTAATGATGCTGATGTCAGCTTTTTGTTGAAGGAGTATGGACCTTCCTCTTTTTTTTTTTTTTTTTTCAGAGACCTTGACTTCCTTTGTTCCTGGGCTGGTGAAATTGTGGGTATTTCTGGACTATTAAAGCTTACAGAAGTATGTTTCATTTCTGAGCAACTGTCATCAGGGGTGGTAGTATGAGTCATAGTGTGAGAGCTGATGGGGACAGTTCCTTTTGGATGAAATAACCTATTATTTCATAACTCTAAAAGATAAAACCTTCCTAACTCTGAGTCTTGTGCTCAAGATTGAGATTTCAGTTTTAGCTTAATTTTATCTGTGGTGCTGTTTTTTTTTTTTTTTTTTTTTTTTTTTTGTTTTGTTTTGTTTTGTTTTGTTTTTGTTATTTTTTTTTCCCCAGCCTCCACTGAAAATTATGTATAGAATATAAAAGTTAGTATTATGCTGTCATACATACTTAAAGTGCTCAGAGCTTATAAGCCAGTTTCACTTAAAGGCCATTAAAATGATCTCATTAAAATAAGAAGGTTGATAAACCCTTTGACACAGTATCTCACAGTATCCTCACAGCTAAATTGAGGAGGTGTGGTCTAGACAATAGAGTAGTGAGGTGGGTTGCAAACTGGCTTAAAGAGAGAAGCCAGAGAGTGGTGGTCAATGGTGCGGAGTCCAGTTGGAGGCCAGTATCTAGTGGAGTGCCTCAGGGGTCAGTACTGGGGCCAGTACTATTCAATATATTCATTAACGATTTAGACGAGACAATTGAGTGTACTATCAGCAAGTTTGCTGATGACACTAAGCTGGGAGGAGTGGTTGACATGCCAGAAGGCTGTGCTGCCATCCAGCGGGACCTGGACAGGCTGGAGAGTTGGGCGGGGAATAACCTGATGAAATTTAACAAGGGAAAGTGTAGAGTCCTGCATCTGGGCAGGAACAATCCCAGGTTCCAGTATAGGTTGGGAAATTACATATTAGAGAGCAGTGTAGGGGAAAGGGATCTGGGGATCCTGGTGGACAACAGGATGACCATGAGCCAGCACTGTGCCCTTGTGGCCAGGAAGGCCAATGGCATCCTCGGCTGTATTACAAAGGGGGTGGTCAGTAGATCGAGAGAGGTCCTCCTTCCCCTCTAGTCCGCCCTGGTGAGACCCCATCTAGAATATTGTGTCCAGTTCGGGGCCCCTCAGTTCGAGAAGGACAGGGAACTGCTGGAGAGGGTCCAGCGTAGGGCAACAAAGATGATTAAGGGAGTGGAGCACCTCCCTTATGAAGAAAGGCTGAGGGAGCTGGGGCTCTTTACTTTGGAGAAGAGGAGACTGAGGGGTGACCTTATTAATGTTTATAAATATATAAAGGGTGAGTGCCACGAGGATGGAGCCAGGCTCTTCTCAGTGGCAAACAATGATAGGACAAGGGGTAATGGGATGAAGCTGAAACACAAGAGGTTCCACTTCAATTTGAGAAGTAACTTCTTCTCAGTGAGGGTGACAGAGCACTGGAACAGGCTGCCCAGGGGGGTTGTGGAGTCTCCTTCCCTGAAGACATTCAAAACCCGCCTGGACACATTCCTGTGCGACCTCTCCTAGGCATTCCTGCTCCAGCAGGGGGATTGGACTAGATGACCTTTTGAGGTCCCTTCCAATCCCAAACATACTGTGATACTGTGATACTGTGATATGGTCTACAATTAGAAAAGACAAGAAGAAAATCTTTCCACTTCCTGGTTCTTTACTTTTTCTCAAATCAGTATGAGAGATTGCAGATCTCCTTTCATACTTGAACAGATTGCTGTTTTTAGCTCAGCAGGTGCTTGTATAAACTTAGCAGTAATTTCTATGGTGAAAGCCTTCTTGGCCTAGCCTAGAAGATTGGGCTAGGAAGGACCATTATTTGGACAGTCTTCGCCAAGTGTGTAAGGCTTCTATCATTCTTTCAGGTGTCACATCAATTCTGCAGTTCTTTACATCTGTATTTCCACAATCCTTCCAAAATACAGAACATTTCCAAGATCCCTTATACTCTTATCCAATTTTTGATTATCCAGGTGTACCAGATGCTGAAAGAAAGACTAAGTAAGTTGCCTAAGATACCTTAGGGGAAAAAAAAAAATATCATGCATTTTGTTCCTGAAGCTGACATTTCCACCATAATGGTATGTGAATGTTATAAGTAAACCTTTCTTCTCTTCACCCACCTTGTGGTACTTGTCTTCCCCCATTCCCAGTTTTCAGCCTGGATTTATAAGCAAAACTGAGATCAGCACATCGTTATGAAGTTTTTTCTGGGTATCTGCCTTTTGATTCCACTGCTTTCAACAAAAATATCACATGAATTGGTTGAAGTCTTGATAGAAGGCAACTTAAGTGAGAGTCCTTTGTGTTTGTGCACTCTGATACGGTTTCAGTGTAAATTGCTGGAAATCCAGCATGACCATTCAACAGCTCCCCTGTGATGCATAAGTATGGTAACAAGTAATTAATGAGGGCAGTCAGAAGAACTATAGCGTGAAGATACTCAGTTGCTACTTTATACCTTCGCGTGGTTTAACCCAACAAACACCACACAGCTGTTTGCTCGCTCCGCCACAGTAGGATGGAGAAGAGAATTGGCAGAAAGGTAAAACTCATAGACTGAGATGAAAACAGTTTAATAAGACAGAAGAGGAAGGTAAAATAACAATAATGATAAAATAAAATACAAAGTGATTCACAATGTAATTGCTCACCACCTGCTGTTCAATGCCCAGCCAGCTCTCTCCAGTTTTGTTGTTCAACATGAGATTGTATGATATGGAATATCACTTTGGCCAGTCTGGATCAGCTGTCTCAGTTGTCTCCCGTCTCAGGTCCTCGTGCACCTCCAACCTACTTGTTAGCAGGGTAGTGTGAGAAGCTGAAGAATCACCGAATTAGTGTAAACACTGCTCAGCAACAACTAGAAGATCAGTGCATTATCAACATTATTTACATGATAAATCCAAAACACAGCACTATACTAACTACTAGGAAAAAAATTAAATCTATTCCAGCTGAAACCAGGACATACCATCTCATCAGTTTTAGGTAAACTCTCTGACTAGAGTGGTCCCCAAACCTCAGGAGACATTAATCTGGAGAATAAAAAGTTCAGTTTCAATAGTAAATTCTAAGTTATTGGGAATGCAGTTTTGGAAGTCGAATATCTCTGAGAATGAGTTTGGTCTAATTTGTAGTCCCGAACTCTAAAGTAGTTAAACAATACTGGATTATTATATAAAATATATATAAACCAGGCATAAATGTAACTCAGGCACCAATTTGGATTTTAGTAGTAGTCATGGTACCTGTGTGATGTAGACTCAATTGTTATACTGTCTTAGCATAGGTTTTGTAATAGGTCACTCTCACAGTGAGTGATTTTAATTTACATCATACTCCAAACTTTCCACTATAAGAGTACAAAATTACCGTTGGGCATGATAAATCATACTGCAAATACTTAAATATATTAAGTGCAAATACAAGTAATCTTTGATTATGATGTGGGGTTTTTTTGCTTATTCCATATGAGATTTCAAATGTGAAAATTGTTGGTATTATGCTACAGTAAATATATAATACGATCAGTCATTCTAAATTATAATCCTTTAGAAATTACTGATTCCAAACTTCTCATAAAAAAGCTCACTCAAAAATTTTACCAGCTGTCTCATTTTGAAAACATCTTGGGTATTCAGACTTCCAATTCAGCCTCTGGTATTTAAGGTGTTCTTTTTTTTTTTTTAAATTTGTCCCATTTTCCACCCTTCAAAAATGTAGAATATATTGAGATAAAGTAAGAAAATACAGTCAAAAGACTTCCTATTTTTGTATAAGATTTCTAATGATTTCAAGGATTTTTAATTGCTTATAGAGCTATCAGGTAGTTTAATAAGGTAGCTTTATTTATTGTGGTAGAAGGTGTCACAAATCAACTACTGAACAAAGGAAGAAGTGTTGCCTTTTAAATTGCAACCTGGAGAGAAAGGATAAGAGAAAAAAAAATGGTAAGATAAACTGATGAAGCAAAATACACTTTTTTTTTTTTTGTCTTGTCTTCAATGACAAACAGCTTTCTTAAATTCAGACTAGGAAATAGGATACATCTGAATGTATTTTTCCCTTCTAACAGTTTTTCAAGCTCAATTTACATACTGCACGTTAAATGTCATGGTTTCTTTGAGACAATATGCAAGTATTAGCATCAAAATGCAATACAATAATTTGTAAGCTTGCTCATTGTCTGCAGTGTTGTGAGAGGCCATACACTCTTTCACTACTTTGAACTCTTCACGCAATTTAAACTGTGGATTTTTTAAAAATTTCTGGCTAGGATGTAAATGTTACTAAATATTTTCTCTTTTTTTTTTGTCTTTTTAACAAAACTTTGAGACTCGAGTTTAGGGTACTCCTCTCATGGACACAGTGAGATACTTAAATCCCTTTAAATTTTCATGATTAAAAAGTCTTATGAGATGCTCAAATGAGGCAAATTTGAATATGAAGTCCTAGGTAGCATATAAAGCTTGACCAAAAAAAGAAGTGTGCAGAGTAAGAGAGATCAGCATTTATTTTCACTTTGTTTTTACAGGGTAGAAGGGTTGAAAGATGTGATTTTTAAAACATTTCCTCAATGCTAATGTCTTTAACTTCAATTTAAAATACAATTCACCAAAAAACGCTTGGTACCATTTTTTAGCTGACACTGTTTTTACGCATTATGAGTGATTCTTTTCCTGTAGCATTAAGGAAAAGCTGTTTAAAAACCTGGATAGGAGAGGTACCATTAGGTAACAAAGAAATTATCATATTAGGATCAATACAAAGCATCAATTTGAGTATTAATTCCTTTAGGAAAACTTTTTTTTTTTCAAGCATCTAATAGGAACCTTGAGAACCATTATGAAAATGACAAACACAAACCACAACCAAACCGAATCAAAAAGTTTTGGGGTGCACTTTTAAGAAACATTTCAGTAGCTGTCAGTCTTTATACCTCCAAATAAGGATTCGAAAGAAATCACTGTGTAAAAAGGAGTAGTAGTTTTGTGCCGATACAGTCAGTCGTAAGTGACAATGAATGCCATTACTCCTGGACTCCACTTGGTTTCAGATTTAACAGCTCTTTAGATTAGAGATTTTATTCACACCTGCATACTGCTGAAGAAGAAATCTTAAAGCCTCAATGATTTTCTAATTTGGGGGTGGGGGAAGGAAGCGAAAAAAAAAAAAGGTAAGAAGAAAGCTTGTATGAAGAGTCATGCTGAATTTTATGGACGATTATTTGGAGTGTAGAAATAAGAAAGAGTTTAGTGAAGTTCAGGTAAAAAAGGAAAGCACCTTCTATGAAGTGTCTCCTGATGGCATGTGGTTGTATGTATATTTTCTCTGAAGGAACAGACCTTTATACAGAAGCTGTTAGTGAGTTTCCCATTAAATTATGGAAAGAAATCTATGAAAAATCTCATGGGCAATCCTCTCAAGCAATTTTTGACCACAGAAATGAAAAAGTTACAACTGAGATCAAAACCCAGCCAATTCTGAAGTTTAACAGTGTGTGTCTTGTTTCATAATGTTGACCACTTGACGGTAAAGCTTGAGAGCTACTCTTCAAAAGAGAAAATAATTTTCCACGTTCCTGATTTGCTTTTCTATCTAGTATCACAGCTCTTGATGACGTAGCTTAAAAATTACTTAAGGTTATTATAGAATCTTTATTCCTGCTCTTTATCCTCAAAGTTTTTCTGAAATCTTTTTTGCTGCTATTTTTCATAGACTTATACAAAACAGGAAAAAGCCTAATATCAAACTAAAGGCAGCAGTACATGATCCAGCCTGCGTGAAGCACCTACAATGATGACCTCTGTTAAAAATAATGTCAGGGTAGAAGTAAAATTTCACTATTTGTTTGAACTACAGGATCTCAAGACGTCCCTTCCAACATAAACTGTTTCATGAATCTGTGACTCATGCTTACTGCATGCAGTTTTCAAGCTGTTTTTTGTTTTGTTTTGTTCCCCACTCGCAATGTCCCACCCCAAACCATGCCTGACTTAGATGGTCAAAGTTTATTCCTTTCTTTTTGGAAAAAAATAGAAAAATATGGGTTTAGGTAAACCTGGAAAATACCAAAACTCAATATTATTGCCCCAACTATCATGGGAAATTTGTTTTTGGGAGATTTCACAGCTATCGCTGACTGAAGAGAAACATGACCGACATAACCATATTTGCCCTCAAGAACATTTGTATCACATTGCATACAAAATTGCTTATTTTGCAAAATGTGCTACAAAACACTAATGAATATGCTTTGAGATATTTGCATGAATTACTAAAGCTAAACTCATCTCGGTAATTAGCCCAGTCCATTTTGTGATGTACTATCCCTGCTTCTCCTACTGTTTGTATTTACCTATCAGTCAGTTGTCAAGTATCAGTTATTTTTTGATTGGATGACTAAGGGTCAAGTTGAAATCTTTTGTCTTCTTTTTTTTTTTTTTTTTTTCCCCACAGGTAATAAGACATAGAATTTGACTTCTGGACCTGAAACTCAAAATAATCAATATGTATGAAATACTACACTTATTACCTGTCACAGTTTATGACAGTGGAAGTTCAATGTCAACATTGCCAGTTTAATTACTCAGTTCTTACATTTGATTACATTTGTATGTCTCCAAGTTAAGATGCTTGAAATGTTCCAAAATATTAGAAATCCTGAGGAGGCAATGTGTTTTCCCCTCGTAGGATATTCTGTTAGCATTCATTGCATACAGCAAATTTCATGCATAATTTCCCAAAATAAGTCTCTGCATACCTTCACCAAAAACATAAAGAAAAGCATTATTAGACAGTACTATTCAGTTATTTACTCTGCGCAAAGCTGATTCTGTTTTGTTTGTTTGTTTGTATTTTCCTTATTGTGGAATTTGAAGAAAAAGCAGTAGATGAAAGTAGCCAATTAAATATTTGTTACCTCTTTTGACAGCTGTCAGTCTCTACGCAAGAGATCTCTGATGTATAGTCAAGCTTGAAAATATCTTCAGATGTTACGGTACATTAGACTGGAAAACCTTTTTTTTTCCCCTTAATACCAGATAAATAGCAATTAGGTTGAGCTGAATTCAAATAGGATTCTGCTTGCAGTTGTCATCAGAAAAATCAATATTTCATTTGATGAAGTTGTTAGCCAGCCTAGTAACCTGAAAATATCAGGAAAGTCCATGCTTCAATTTTCATTTCTATCCTTCAGCAATGACTGAATGTATTATCCTTGTCATTTTCTTTTTGAATAGAAACAGTGATCACAAAAGCTCCATGAGCCCTTTAAGGATGAAGGACAACAGGATATAGACATGAGCAAAGCCTTCAGTCTGGTCTCTGAGGGTACTGTCTCCACCCACTTCTCACTTTCTAATAATTCTGTAAATGGAGCTGTACAAACCTGTTCTTATAATGGCATTCACTCTGTAGACTTCTGCACTTGGTTAGGTAAAAAATACCAGTAATACTCTAACTACATAATCTGGAAAAAGTAAAAATAAGGAAAACAAAACACCCCAAACAAGTAGGAAAATTACTTCTCGGAGTTTTCCCTGTGCAAAACCCTTAACTGTGAAATCAAATGGTGTATCATGTCTATTATTTTCTATCACTTAGCATTAAAAAGCATAAACTGGTGATGCATTATTTACAAACTCTTCTTCTGAGCTGAATATGTCTACAACTTCAGATCACAAATATATCTTTCTTCTGAGGAAAAGAAATATAGTTTTCAGTTAATGTTTTGTATATTATTTTTAATATTGTATCATTTCACATAGATCATCAAACATCTATTCAAACATTAGCACTTATCCCCAGTTGTAAATCGTTAAATAGTTTATACAGTGAACCAGAACATAAGAGAAGTCACAAAATAGCTTTAATTTCCATTTCCCCTTCCATTTACATTTCAAACTTTTCCTTAATTAAAATTTTATCTTCAATATTTGTTGACAAAAATAATGAACTATGTGTTGTCAAAATGTTCAAAATTCCCATCACCAGTTTCCACTTCTCCTAAATTACTTCCCTCTGGTTTATCTAGATTTATTGAGCACCACAGTCTAAGCTGGGAGAGCTCCTCAGAAATGTGTGTTTTCGGGAGATTAACAAAACTGAGAGCGTATGGCAAGGACACACTGTGTTTAATAATGTAGTCCCACAGTCCTTTTGACTCTCTGCAGGAGGTACTTATGGAAGTAGCCAAAACAAGTCTCTGCATCTACAGGCGATTTTTTTCCCCTTTTTTGAATAATTTTTGACAGTTAGCAAAAAGGTGTCATCTCTGCTTGCAGGGGGTGCATAACATTTAGTGCATATAGAGCCTAAGGTAGGAAAAGCTGCTACTCTGCTCTATTTCCATTGCAAATTTCAGTGGAAATGTCACATCAGACACTCAAACTCTCTTTCAAACTCCTCGTATTCCTCAGTATAATTGTTATATTTTTTTTTCCCGTTGAGGAAAGCTTGGTGTTTAGAAACTGAGGGTCAGCTATTCAGTTTGGGGTAAGTTATCGGGGCTCCTGCAGTTAGAGCAATTTACTCCAGCTGAGATCTGCCCCGAAGAACACATAGAAGAGGAATCTGATAAATCAGCTTTGTAAGAAGAATTTTATTTGACCTTTATCATAGCAAAATATTAGTAATTCACATTATGGCTGTCTGTGACACTTCCACTCAAGAAGGCATTTGATATTTCAGAGACGATTTATGTCTGAAACAAGGCAAAAAGTTGCATAACAAAAGTACTAAAAGACATTTCCTTCTGAGCAGTGTTATTCTCATATCTACATCCCTCACAAACACAGGAGATAATTGCATGGAGGGATTTGTTCCCATATGTTTCTTATCTTTGTTGATATTTTTCCCCCTAAAAAGAAAACAGAGAGGAAAAAAAAAAGATTATGATAGAAATACCTCATGGAAACTTGGAAGATTTCTTTTGGGAAATCAAACTGTACAATGTGTATTGTGTGATTCTGTGGAGATAGGGAGGAGCTGGTTATTTTATCTGAAACTGAGGCTAAGAACAAGATGACGTGAGATGAAAGGAAAAGAAATGGAAGGGAATTTATTTTTTCTTCCTAGGGAGAGAAGATTAAAACTGGTGTCTAAGGTATCTTTTTTACAATTCTAGTTCTCTGTGAATTCATGATAAAGGCCAGTACAAGAAGGATAAATGCTTAACTGAAAAAAAAATCACTCTGTTCTGGGGACTTGAGCCACCAAAGGGTCATTTCCACTGCTCATGTATGAACTTGAATACAAGCAAAGGTATTTAATATGTTCTTCTGAAAGCACTAGGGCATTTTGTCTTGGGAAAAATGAATGACAGAGCATTATCTGTTTGGGAGCTCATTCTTTTCACAGAATCACAGAATGTTAGGGATTGGAAGGGATCTCAGATCATCTAGTCCAATCCCACTGCCAGAGCAGGAACACCTAGATGAGGTTACACAGGAATGTGTCCAGGCAGGTTTTGAATGTCTCCAGAGAAGGAGACTCCACACCTCCCCTGGGCAGCCTGTTCCAGTGTTCTGGCACCCTCACTGAGAAGAAGTTTCTTCTCATATTTAAGTGGAACCTCTTGTGTTCCAGTTTGAACCCATTACCCCTTGTCCTACTGTTGGTTGTCACCGAGAAGAGCCTGGCTCCATCCTTGTGTTGCTCACCCTTTATATATTTGTAAATATTAATGAAGTCACGCCTCAGTCTCCTCCAAACTAAAGAGACCCAGCTCCCTCAGCCTTTCCTCATAAGGGAGATGCTCCACTCCCTTAATCATCTTTGTTGCCCTGTGCTGGACTCTCTCCAACAGTTCCCTGTCCTTCTTGAACTGAGGGGCCAAGAACTGGACACAATATTCCCGATGTGGTCTCAACAAGTGAGAGCAGAGGGGAAGGAGAACCTCTCGGGACCTACTAACCACTCCCCTTCCTGGCCACAAGGGCACGGTGCTGGCTCATGGTCATCCTGCTGTCCACCAGGACCCCCAGGTCCCTTTCCCCTACCTACACTGCTCTCTAATAGGTCGTTCCGCAAGTTATAATGGAACCTGGGGTTGTTCCTGCCCAGATGAAAGACTACACTTTCCCTTGTTATATTTCACTAAATTTTTCCCCGCCCAACTCTCCAGCCTGTCCAGGTCCTGCTGGATGGCAGCACAGCCTTCTGGTGTGTCAGACACTCCTCCTAGTTTGGTGTCATCAGCAAACTTGCTGACAGTGCACTCTATTCCCTCATCCAAGTCGTTGATGAATATATTGAATAGTACTGGTCCCAGTACCGACCCTTAAGGGACTCTACTAGATATAGGCCTTTCTCTGCTATTCCTGTCTGTAGGACTGTAAACTGTAGACACCTAAAACTTAATTCTAATCTCAGATACGCATTTATGCCAAAATGCAAGCAGATGGTTTAAAAGTCCTCCTTGGCTCATGTAGTCATTAATTTTTGGTGCTTGTGTATACAAGATTAGAATAGACCTCTCAAAGTGTCAAGGCTCTAGCATCTGGAGATATAAATTCTAAGACTAGGAAAGTCATATCTATTGTATTTGAGAAATACTATCTGAAAGATTATTCATAATGTATGTCATAGCTATTTAGCTAAATTCAAGTGGTAAGCTATGTAAATTAATATTCATATTTGTAGACTGTCTGTGGATTTCAATTTGCTGAACTAAACTAATAGAATAGATAGCTTCTATCGATTTGCATGATTTTTTGCAGTAGTCCTTAAATAGGACTGATAGTGCAAGTCCTTAAATAGTCCTTAAACATCAAAATTCTACATGAGGTTCTTCTTAATCTTCCTGCAACAGCTACAATACATACATTGCTGCATATGGAAATCTTAATTTAATTTAATTAGGGCAGTTGTCCTGACATTTAATCTATGAAGAAACAGGCGATTTTTACTGTGTGGGGAATAATTAGCAAGAAGTATTTAAATACTCACATAACTTCATTATAAAGCCTGCTAGCTAGAGCTGAGTAGTGTTTAAGTTATTGATACCTCAGTTAAATTAATTAGACCTCAAGAAAAATACACTTTTATTTGCTAATTAATTGAATATTTCTTCTGAGTGACAGCCCTGGTGATGTACTTTCTCAGTTTATTCATTTAAAAAAATGACAACCATTTAGATTCCTTTCCTTTATAAGAAAAAATAGAGACCATGGAGAGTGAAGAGAGAAGACATAGAAGGAACCATTTTTAAAGGACAATATGAGGAATTTAAAGACTGACTAATCATGTATTTGTAGTTGTCTAAATAATTGACAAACTGATAGTTGCTTTGTCTTTCTCCGTGGTGTTAATTGGTCAATGTTCTCTCCACTTTATAAGTTTGTGCAAAGTGTGTCGACTTTCTATTGTTTTACTGATCTCATTACACTGACAAAATAAGGAGTAGGGCAAAAACAATACAGAATTATTTTTATAGAAAAAACTTGCAGCTCATCTGTCTGTACTTGTTTCAGGAATGTGATGCAACTGGAAAAGAGGAACATGTTAGAAGCTCATTCACCGAAAAGCCCTAATTTGAAAAAAAATTGATATTTTTGTTCCATCTGTATCAAAATCCTGTAAAAATGGAGTACTGGATGAGAGAGGCGAGGCTGTGCTCCCACCATCTGTCTGTGTGCATGGCTTATTGGTTACTTGTCTAACTTCAAGCACTTCCTCAATGTTCCTGATGCAACAATAAATATCTTGATGATATCTGTACAGTAGCTTGCAAATCATTGAATCATTATCTTTTCCTTTTTTTTTAAATTACATGTTGAGGAGGATTAGGTTCCTAGTAAGAACTTCACTTAAGTGCCTTAAATGAGGCGACATGAGTTTTGATCTTTGAATCAACTTGATGTTGGTTTCTAGATATCTTTATCTATCGGAAAGACGTAGGACAAGAGAACTTTATCCCCTTCCCCAGGATAAAGGAACTGTAAATGCATCAGTTTTGCTGGTGCAGTTCAAGCACACTGCCCATTACATTACAAATGTCTCCAAAACACAGCACAGATTTAGAATTATTATTAAATAAAAATCCCCACTGTAAGTTTTGAGCTAATATATGTAGGCAGATAGTTGACAATCAAACCCACTGGAAGCTGAGAGAGGAAATAGATAAAGCATATATTTGAGTATATAGTCACTTTCATACCATTAATGATGTGATGTTTGTTTTTCAGTTTCTTTAGAGAAATGAAAATGTGTTGGAAAACCAAACCTTTCAGGGCTGCTTAGGGTACATAAAAGATTTTGTTTATGAAACAGAAAATGGCTGACTCCCTTGAGGAAAAAATCTTTCTTTTTAATACTTACCATTAATTAATATTGACTGGGGAAAAAATAGCTACAGTACACAAAAACATATATGTTTTAAGTCCTACAAACATAACATGAAATCCATTACACATGTACAAATAAAATACAAAGAGTACAGGAATAAAAACAATGTACAAATTTATAAATAATGAAAATGAGAAGTGAGTGTGGTCATTTCAGGAAACACAAGCAAGTCATAAGTGCAAAACAAAACAAAACCAATGACTACAATCGAAGGTCTGTTAAACTGAGAAGTAGCTGTAGGCCAAATAGTTTTGGAGCAAGTTTTAATTATGAAAACCTTTATAGATATCTATAAATAACCTTTGGTACTGGAAAACAAAAAGCTGAAATAAATAAATTGCAAATTAGAAGCTAAGTTGCAAGAATGACATCGCTACTATAAATTCAAGAATGCTGAAGTTATACGTGTCAGAATTAATGTGGCCATGCAATAATTTGTGTGGCTGGAAAGCTGCCTGGCAGAACGGGATCTGGGGGTGTTGATTGACAGCCAGCTGAACATGAGCCAGCAGTGTGTCCAGGTGGCCAAAAAGGCCAACAGCATCTTGGCTTGTACCAGGAATAGTGTGGCCAGGAGGACTACGGCAGTGATTGTGCCACTGTACTCAGCGCTGGTGAAGCCCCACCTTGAATCCCATGTTTAGTTTTGGGCCCCTCATCATAAGAAGGACATTGAGGTACCAGATAGAGTGCAGAGGGGGTGACGAAGCTGATAAGGGGCCTGGAGGACAAGTCTGATGAGAAGAAGCTGAGGGAACTGGGGCTGTTTAGCCTGGAAAAAAGGAGGCTGTCTACAACTACCTGAAAGGAGATTGTAGCATGGAGGGTGTTGGTCTCTTCTCCCAAGTAGCAAGTGATAGGATGGGAGGAAATGGTCTCAGGTTGAGCCAGGGGAGGTTTAGATTGGATATTAGGAAAAGTTTCTTCACAGAAAGGGTTGTCAGGCACTGGAACAGATTGCCTAGGGAAGTGGTTGAGTCACCATCCCTGGAGGTGTTTAAAAGGTGTTTAGACAAGATTCTTAGGGACATGGTTTAGTGCTAGAGTTGGTTAGGTTATTGTTGGACTCGATGATCCTGAGGATCTCTTCCAACTAAAATGATTCTATGAATCTGTGATTTCCCTTTATTTTAAAGCTTGTGAATCTATGTTGCTGCTGATACTCTCCTTTCTAATGCACAAATTGAGGGAGGGTAAGGAGAGACTGGAGTGAATCTGAGACACCCATGAAATGAGTTTTCATTACTTCAGTTTTATGTGGTATGAACGTAGGAAACATTCAAAGTAGAGCTCTGATTAGCTTCAGTTGCTGCTGTGGGTGAGATCCGTAGGTAATGAAGAATACAGAATACCACTTTAGAAAGTGTGATGCTAGTGACTTGTCTAGTAACAGGTCTGATGAGAGAGGAAAGGAACTGATTCAGTCTTTCTTTTGCCAGAGCATCATTCAGTTAACCTATTATCAGAGCTTGTTGATTGCCTGTCAGCTATGTCTTGCCTCAGAGAGTACATGCTCCAGCTAACAAAACCTTAGATTTATCAGGGTATAATCATGAGTGCAATCTAAAATATCAGGCAGTGAGATGGAAATTTCAGCAGTTGTAAGCACCTACAGTTGCCTGTACAAAAGTGCAGTGAGGAATCCTGTAGCCCTGGGAAACCACAAGCTCAAACGAGTGCTGCTGTTCTGCTTCTTCCCTTTACTTTCAGCCTGGGTTCACTAAAAAGTTCTGATTTATCTCTTCCAGTCAGTCACTAGTCCCAGTTTTGTCTCTTTCCAGTCCCTTCCAGTATGCCTTCCAATCTATTCAAGCTCCAGTCCAGTGGATGATAGCTCAGTAAAGAGAATGGCATGCACTAGCCTTGCCCTGAAACAGTCAGATTTCCCTGATTCTAGTCTTTCTGCTTCACTCAGTGCTCTTTATCAGCACAATTTAGTGCCTGTTCTCCAAGGCACTTCATGTCATCTAACTTTCCCCTAAATTTTGAGCTTTAGTCTTCCTTATCTCTTAATCTGACTTTTCCATTC
Organism: Patagioenas fasciata; assembly: GCF_037038585.1. Lineage (NCBI taxonomy): Eukaryota > Metazoa > Chordata > Aves > Columbiformes > Columbidae > Patagioenas > Patagioenas fasciata. The sequence continues at coordinate 73,449,261 of NC_092521.1, read as the reverse complement.
CTTACTGTATCCAGCAAGGTTGTTATCCAGTCTATCTGTTTATATTCTGATTTTCCAGTCAAGTCCAGTTCTTCCTCTATTCTTTCTCCCTTTTTTTTTTTTTTTTTTCTTCCCCAGAGTTGCTATTCTCTGTTACAAGCTAGTTTAAATCTCCCTTTCATAATTTCTAATCCTGGATATCGAGTGTCCTCACATCAGCATAGTTTTTCTATTTTAGCCTCTGTTATAATCTAGTCTCCTAACCTGTCTTTTTCCATCTTTAGTCAAATACAACCTTTTTAGACAGATTTTCAATCTTACAAGTAAGACTGAAGCCATTACACAGAAGCTAATTGATGCCAGTTAAGAGTCTGGCTACATCTACTGTGAAGGTTTCTGACACTTCCACCTATCAGACCCTCTTTTCAGTCATTTATAACTGCAACACTTTAAAGGTAGAGATGAAATTTTCCATGTTGCATGTCTGCCTCAGGCTATACTTAGCTTCACTCAGAACAATGCAGTTGTTTCCAGGAACAAGACTGTGGAAAATGCAGCAGTTGTTCACATGGAAAAATAAGTGATGTTGAGAAGACAATTAATTTTCATCAAGCCCTCACCAACTGTTGTTATGACCACTGCAGGAAAATCCATAAGGAAATTAATTATGCGTTTTTAGAGAAGGTTATTCACTGACTGTGACAGAGGTCCTATGTGAAAATGAGTGTATTCAGGTAATTAAAAGCTTCCTCATAATGCAGGTGTACAGGGCAGAAGTAGGACTGCACCAGCAGCCATAATCCAACCTTAATTTTCTGAGTTTGTCTTCATGACTTAATAATTCTGTTTTAGAATCATGGCATGTCTGCTGTGTGAAGCAGTAGATTTAGCAAAAATATCTGCAAATCATTTGTTCTCTACATTCCCTTATTCATATAATCTCATTTATCCTCTCTATCCTAACATAGCAGTGATACAAACTAGTGTCAGGCAGGAATTTTCCTTGTTTTACCTTTATATTTAAAATAACCTTCAGTGCTAGGTACTCTTTTAAATTGTATCAGCTGAGGTTGTTTTATGCTTCATATTATCTGTTGCATTAAAATATTATTTCTTTCCTGAAATAGCATGTATGATGCAGTTGTGGGCCATTGATAAAAATACTATCGCTCTCCCAGTTTGTTATGAATAGACCAGATTCTGATCTCACATTGATTTTTCACTCTGGTGAAATCATTGACAATTAGGCTCAAGTTTAACTTGTATAAAGGTGTAATCTGATACTGACGTGGATGTATTTAACACTTAAATATGAGATACCGCTTGAATTAATAGATTCCCTTTTAAAAATGAAAACAGTTCTACATAAGGGCATTAATATTCACAAGTACCACCCTAAACTTCAATTTCATGACTATGTGGACATTCACATGGAGCTACAGTAATTAGCTTCACTGGTGAGCTGAAGCTCTTTAGTGTTATAGCTGCACTTCTTTTGACTTACCTTTCTAACAGTGGTTACTTTTAAAATGTGTTATACCAAAGGTGTATGTAGGTTCATCAGAGATTAAGTGGAATTATGCATCTAAACCCTATTAGAAGTCAGAAAGAGCTAAGCAGATAATTCTCTGGCAATTTCAAAGACTTGATGATAACTGTTATATAAACTATTTCCATCAATTATTTAGGTAAAAAAAAAATTTTTTTATTGCATTTTTTTTTTCTCTTCTATATATGTTTTTTTTTAGTTTATTTCCAGCTCCAGGAAAAAATGAGTTATAGAATATTATGCTGTGTCTCAGCTTCAAAGACAATGAACACCAGAAGAGTCTGAGGATGTTGGTTCACTCTCTTTAGATTCCTCTATTAGTTTATGAGACACATCTCTCCTGACACTGGTGTTGAATGTTCTCGTGTGTGAGAACAGCAGTAGCTAGTGAACATATGTAATTCCATCAAACTTGGAGCGAATCTTAGCATCCTGACAACATTTTATGGATAGTGTTAGAGGCATTTGACATTACCAATGGTATCGCTCAGGAAGAAAATGAGAATTCCCAATGCCATGGGATCATGCACTCTGGCTTTGTGGTATTGATACCTGCGGCTGAGTTGCTGGTGTGTATTTCGTGACAGATTATTCTTTTCTTTGTAAAACATGTAAAACAATTCCCAGTCTCTGAAGTTATACCCTCTTGCAAATTAAAACAAAGAGCATATTTAAGATGCACTGTAAACTTTCCGTGTTGCACATATACCCTGCTGCAAATGTTCCATTAAGGTATGTGCTGAGCTCAGACACTAATGTCAGCAGTGCTCTTATGCTGCTCACAGAAAAATATTTACAGTATTGAGAAGGATGCATTTATATTCAATGTGAAGCCCCAGATGGTGTTCCTCCTGTAGATCAGCAAGCCTTTAGGTCACTATGAATTACAGTCTTTAAGAAGTGGAACAGTGGTAGCCAAAACCTGTGTGTTAAAGCCAGCCATGTAGTGCAGAATGAGCTGTCAACATCTTCTCAGCAAGACAGTCATACACAAAGGGCAGTGTGCATATGAAATAAAGGGCAAGAGAAAAGGTTCGGTAAACAAGGATCCAAAAGGCAAAGTGAGAAAGTCTCTTCCTCACTGACAGAGTTCAGCCACCATCAAGGGCAGAGCTCTTCCTCCAGCGTGACAAGAGGATAAGTAACAAAAGGAAAAACACAACTTCTCAGACTTGGATGAGATTTTAAATAATTTTATTGCACTTTTAAATTGCTTATAGGAAGAAGGTAAGCCTTAACAAAGCATATTCATAGAACTTGCTAGTTTTACAAGATTAATCTCTGAATGCCAAGTCCAGAAAGTATGGCCGACCTGTCAGGGGATGAAGCTGTGTCACACAGACTGTGATTTGTCCAAAAATAAAATTAATGCAAATACGAAGGATGACTAATTAGCGCTTGCACAATATGACTAGTAATAATTTACAAAAATACCTCTCCTAATCATAATATTATGACAAACTTTGATTTAAAAAAATAACTTTAAATGTCATTGACAAAATTCGGATAATGAAAATGTACTTTCAATGATCTTATAAGCTGCTCACAGACATTCCATGAATAGAAACAGAATTTTTAATTAGATCAGTGAATGAGATGTTGTAAATTATTTGTTCAGCTGTATTTATTATTCTTCCAGAATGGCTCATTATTAAATTGCGGGTTTATTTTCTTTTTCTTTTTCTTTTTCTTTTTCTTTTTCTTTTTCTTTTTCTTTTTCTTTTTCTTTTTCTTTTTCTTTTGCTTTTTCTTTTGCTTTTGCTTTTGCTTTTGCTTTTGCTTTTTCTCTTTTTCAGTTTAGAAAGACTGTTTTTTTTTTTTTTACCACGTCCACTAACATGATTTATTTGATTTGAAAACAACATGTAATATAATTTTCAAAGTTTGAATAACAATAACAATATTTTTTTTTTTTTAAATTACTGCACGTGGAGAGCATCCAGGTTCAAATTCTAGAGACTTTTATTGTTGTACGAATTTGTTTCTTAGTCAGACATGATTTATTTTTAGAATTTTTTTCAGATGTTTCTCTTGTGGTTTGTTCCTTATTTGTAGGTAATAGAAAGTAGTGTTACTGTTGTCCAGCCTAGACCCCAGCTATTTGTTAAGCTTCCTATTGGCAGAGCTTGGCACTTAAGTTAAACTCAGTTCCGTCTGCTAGAACTGGCTGTGTGGAAATAATAAACCTTAGACATTTGGACTAAATGCCAAAGTCCATTGCGAATGGTATAATGATATTCAGAGTACTAGTGGATGATCTTTTAGAGTAGGAAGTTTGAGGAATGCTGATCAGTCCTGAGCTTGAACTGGAATCTGGTTTTGGCAGTCCTGTAGTTTTCAATCATACTACTGAATGTGGCTGCTCATCAGGTTAATTTTATTACTTATCTAGTAGTCGATATCATTACAATGTTTTATGAGCTAATATCTTTTTTTTTTTCTTCTGGTTTTATTAGGTCAAATACAGTCACACTACTTTCTCTGCAGTTTTTTTTTTTTTTAAATTAACTTTTTGATGGGTTGTAAAGGTTGAGAATAAGTCAAAAAAGCCACTGTTATTATCTTCTCCACTTGATATTGCATACATTACTTGTAAAACTGTTATTGCTTTTCTCAGAATAGATGTTTTAACATCATCACCTTTTCAATCCCCTCCTTTTAATCCCATTAGAATCTAAGCAATGCTAATTCTGTCACCATCAAGATAGATTGCATCTTTCTCAGATGAATGCAGAACATACATAAATTTCTTCTACAGAATAAACTGTCCTAGGCCTCCATTAAGGAGAAAAGAAAAGACTTGTGCTATATAGTGGTGTGGTTTTTTTTTTTTTTTTTTTTTTTTTTATATTATAGACATTGAATGAAAGAAAAAAAGAAAGAAAATGCCTGTAGTTTTAAATGTGGGGTGTCAGGGTGTGTGTGTTTCTGAAAGATAGGGACAGCAATTTCTGAGGTCTGCCTTATGTCAACAGCCTGCTAGTAGAAGGGTTTTAACAAGAGTTTGCCTACACCTATGAAATATACTGAACCTCTTTAAATCCTAATGTTGTTTTTTAATAAGAAATAGATCTGTTTTATCATTAGGGCCTGTATTTTGACATATTTGAGGTAAATCAATCCAGTACTTCCTTGACAAAACATTAAATTCAGTTAATATATCTAATGTAAGAGGGTGTGCTCCTAGATTCTCTGTAAAATAAAGAAAAGAGGGAAAGACAATGGTTAGAGGAAAGATATTCAGTCTGGAAATCTGCAGAAGAAGTTGGTTAATGGTTTGCTATATTCATAATAATTGTTTATGTAGGTATTCTCTCTTTATTCATAGATATATTTGGTCTGGTTGCTGAAACCTATTTTGTTCTACGCTTAGAAATATGTCATGGTGCATCATAGAGCAGCAACAAGGTAGCACAAAAATATATCCATTTATGCATTCTAACTTTTCAGAAATTCAGTTTTGTTGAATATTCCTATGATCTTTTACTGCAGAAATGTGGAACAAAAGTGCCTAATTTATCTTCACTATACTATAATTTATTTTGTATACATTCATCAAACCTTGTCTTCCAAATTTACAGTACGGATATCTTAATTTCTGTCAAATGGAAGTTCTTTCATGTGCCTGATCATTTTTATGCCTACTTCTGAATCTGTTTAATTGCTTGCATTTTTTTTTTTTTCTGTTGAAATAAATTATACTTTTAATAATGCTTAGAATTTGCAAAATTCTCACCAGGCTGTAAGTTATAAGCTATCATGTATTTGTATTTTCAAAATTGTAAAATTGTCTTTGGAGACTTATAAGAACACTGTATTTCTTCTTTTTCAGCTCTCTGTCTTCTGGCTTTTTTTTTTTTTTTTTTTTAATTAAATTAATAATACTTGTCTTACTCTGAATTTGAAAATTGGAAAACAAAGGCTAGGAAATCTTGAACAGCTCTTCGGTTTTAAATATCTTGCATATGAGTGGTTCATACAGAACCTTAAAAGATGTTCCCAGGGCTCTTTGTTGTGGTGTTTGTTTGCTTGTTTGTTTGTTTTTGCCTAATTAAATGCTAATATTATTCCTATATGAGTTCAAAGTGATTGTTGTGAATTATGCTCATATATTTTCAGATGTTAACTAATTTTTTTTCTTTTGTTGTTGTTGTTTGTTTTGTTTTTGCTTTCTACTAACCTGTTTTACTCTTCACAAGGTATCTATTTAAGTGCGGCCTTTGGAAATATATTCTTGAACCAAAGTACCTCCAACATAAAATACCAACTTTATCTATTTGAGAAATCCTCAAAGTCTACAGACTGCTTCTATTTACATGGAAGCTGGTGGAGTAAAAATCTTAAAGGGTGGAATTTATGTTAGTTGACTAAATGACATGGAAATCAGACAAATGGAAAAGCAAGCCAAGATGTCCAGCACAAGAGAAATAAACCCAAAAGGAAATGTGAAAATTCAGATGTATAGAAGGCTTTAAAAACAATGACAAGAAGGCTGATAACTAAGTAGAATATACTGCTTTGTGAGGAAAAATTTTGGAAAATTCTTGTGGAAAGCCATAGGTGGAGAGACAATGAAGTAGCTGAAGAAAAAATTTCAGAAGCCTTGACAACTGCTGGTGAGCACTAAAATTCATGACTAATGAGCTCTACTGCAAAGAAGCTTGAAAATCCATGCACGTCTCTTCCATGTTCCCATGTTCTAGCCCACAGCAATGAAGCCTACATGTAACTGGATTTTTCTTTGTTTAAATAAATAAATAATAAATATTAAAAAAAAAAAAAGGGAGGAAAGGGATCTCCACATGAGAGAGCAATCATACCACGTATTCTGTCAGTTGCCCTGCAATTCATTCCATGCAACTGCTTTGTGGCAGGATACTTTCATCAGTATTTCAGCCCCTGGTATCAATACAGGCTGGGGGATGAAGGGATTGAGAGCAGCCCTGTGGAGAAGGACTTGGGGGTACTGGTGGATGAAAGACTGGACGTGAGCCGGCAATGTGCACTTACAGGCCAGAAGGCCAATCGTGTCTTGGGATGCATCAAAAGGAGTGCGGCCTGTAGGTCGAGGAAAGTGATTCTGCCCCTCTGCTCTCATGAGACCCCACCTGTAGTCCTGTGTCCAGCTCCAGAGCCCTCAGTACAGGAAAGACATGGACCTGTTAGAGAGGGGCCAGAGGAGGCCACTGAGATGATCAGAGGGCTGGAAAACCTCTCCTGTGAGGACAGGCTGAGAGGGTTGGGGTTGCTCAGCCTGGAGAAGAGAAAGCTCCAGGAAAACCTTATTGTGGCCTTTCAGTACTTAAAAGGGACCTATAAGAAAGATAGGGACAGATTTTTTAGCAGGGCCTGTTATGGCAGGTCAAGGGGTAATGATGGTAAACTAAAGGAGGGGAGATTTAGGCTAGGCATGAGGAAGAAATTTTTTATGATGAGGGTGTTAAAATACTGGCACAGATTGCTCTGAGAGGTGGTAGATGCCCCATCCCTGGAGACATTCAAGGCCAGGCTGGACGAGGCTCTGAGCAACTTGATCTAGTTGAAGATATCCCTGCTCATTGCAGGGGGCTTGGACTAGATGGCCTTTGAAGGTCCCTTCTAACTAAAACTATTCTATGATTCTATGATCAGCATGAGCAATTCCTTGCTAGTACAACCTGTGTTTGGTTTCTAGTGTTGTGAGCAAAAATTTAAGGGGAAAAGAATAGCAGAATTAGATGTTAGAAATCGTGTTTTTAGAAACGTGGTAAAAAATTAATTAAATGTCATAAATCTGTCTCACTCATGCTTTTTGTCCTCAATAAACATTCGTATTGAAAGCTCCTGACAAGTATAGGTATACAAGATGATTCCTTGCTTTTTATATAGCCAGACATTTCTGGATGGAGCTGGGTAAGCTTAGATGGAGGATTGCTGTTACACATCAGAACACTAAATATTTAGTGCTTCTAGTCTTCTTGCTAAATTTCCTTGTTAGATATCTGACAAACAGCATTTCTATTCAGTGCTTGTTTTGTGAAACCAGTAAAGTTTCCTGAGTGTGTGGAATTAAAAAAAAAAAAAAAAAGAAAAAGAAGTCCTGACGTCACCAGTTACCATATCATGATGTACATAGGTTCAGTCACTCTGGTGTATCTTATTCTTTTGTTATTCAAACTGCTACTGTACCTAGGAATGTCAAACATTGTTCAGGACCAACTGATTACAGTAGACAAAGTTAGAACAAAAAAGATCTTTCTCCAAATAGATCGTGTTATAAAACATGAAGAAGTTGTAGTTCTATAAATATCTGTCATTCTTGTGCGCCAAGCAGATCTGCCAAAGAAAGCAACTGCATATGTTTCCTGCTTCTGGCTCTTAGTTTCTGTCTCTGTGTTACTCCGTCCTTTTGGTTGGCATGAGTATTTGAACGGTTGCACAAAGAACTGAATCAAGGAACTGCTTTAGTTGAGAGATAACCTAGCAGGAGGAGAAGGTTGAAAGTTCAGCATCCAGTTTAACTCCCAGTTGTTTTTATTCATCATGGGAAGCAAAATGAGATTAATTATAGAAAAGTTCAACTGCACTTATTCCCAGTATGTTTCATGAGCTTGTTCTTAAAAGCTGAAGATGAAGCTATTGATGTTTCAAAAGGCAAACTATTCAATTTCTTACTCATTTTTCTATTAATATATTTTTTGTATGTCTAATGCATTATTGACTTTTATTCTTGTCCTATTTACTGTGAACATGGCTAACAGATTATTCCCTTTCTCCTCCTTTCTTGTCTCTAGTATTTGAAGACATATATTTGTTCCTCTCTCTCTCTTTCCAAGTTGAAGTAGTCTCAATTTGTTTATACCTTCCATTTTGCCCTTTTTTTTTTTTTTCCTAGCATCTGTGTACTCCTACAGTTCTCTGCTGAACATTTTTCTTAAAAAAAAAGTCCAAAGCTGTACGTGATTCTAGCCAAGAACACACAGATTTTGAGGAAAAGGTCAATAACCTCAGAGAACATAATAGAAGACCTGGTTCCTTTTAATCACTATAGACAAATCTTTCCCTTTTGTGAAGACCCCATGTCTAGCTGTAAGGTATCATCTATTCCTTTCTTCTACTTCTTTGAATCTCTGAAAGGACAATAGGCATCCTCAGTTGCCTTATGTAATATATGATACTTTGTATTTAAATCAAACCAAATTTAATTTATAAAACTCAACTACTCATGTTGGAAAAATCTCAACTCCAAAATACGGATCCCAGTCTGTCTCTTTACAATTATATGAAAATATATGATATAGTAAATGTTCATTTCAAATTGAAGTTGAAGTAGAGGATAGTTTAAAACCCATTATTGTTCTGTTGGCAATATTATCAATGTACAGCACAGGAACCAGCTAGAAAAAGAGGTTTTACAATTTATTTTCCATTTTACCTCTCTTTTGTATTCATTTTTTATCCATTATGCTATAAAATGCTGTTAACACAGCATAAAACTCTGTTAATGCAGCATAAAATGCTATTACGAAATACAATGCCTGAGATTGTGGAAACAAAATTATAAATCAAACACCCCCTGTATACCTGCTTTAAATTCAGTCATAATAATAATACGGAATTGCTGTTGAGATATTCCTTGTAACTATTGCCATATTATTTTTTTTTCAGTCAAAAACATTTAAGCCAAGATAAAATCCGTTTTAAGCAGTTTCAATGGTGAATTTTTCTGTTTATGTATTTTTAAAAACATTTTTTTGATACATCTATTGCAAGAGTTAGGATTGAAATTCAAAACATATTGTCTTTTACATCTAAAGATATTTGAATAGATTATAATCAACTTTTTCTTTAATTTTGTAAGGATTTAATATTAAATAGGTGGAGGTTTACACCAGATTGCCAGGAAACTTAACTTCCTCATATTCAAACTACTAGCTGGAATTGCAGAACCTCCACTGGAGACTGCACAAATATGCAGTGGTATGAAATATCCAGCACTGGGCAGTCTTCTGTATTTCATAGAAGAGATTCACTAAGGAAAGTCTGTGTTTTAGAGGGAAATTCTGTTGTCAGCATTTAAACCATTTTGGAATCTGTATAGCCACTGATGTGTTCCAAGACTACTTTTATTAAAAGAAAAAAAAAAAAAAGCTGGCAAAGATGTCTACATAACGTCATTTGCCCAAAAGACCGAGAAATAGAAGGACAAAAGTCTATTCTGAAAGCTTGCTCAATGCAGTTCAGGCAGTATGAATTTCTCTCTGTAAATTCCCAACCATACTATTTTATGAAATTGTTTCAAAGTCTTAACTTGACACCTGCGCTAACAGAGTTTATGGAGATATTTGAAATACCAAGGGTATATTTATGGAAAGACAGCCCTGGGAAATGGAACATTAATCTAAGAGACAGAGATCTCCTCATAGTTAGGGAATCTCTGGACACAATGTGAGCAGTGACCCAATCGCTCTACAAATGCAAAAGAAATCAGTGGTGCATGAATGACATGTGAATTGAACTCACCATGAATTTGATATTAAATCCACTGTGTAAGCATAGTAAATATGGTGTGCTGGATTTGCTAATTGTCTGTTACCTCTTCAGTTAATTAGCTGATCACCTATGTAATTTCAAAATTTGAAAAAAAACAACAGAATATAAAGTGACAATATTTAATTCAGAAAAAAATCATAACAGGCATCTAATTATAGCTCTTGAAGGAAATCTTCTTTGTGACAAATGTGAAAGCTTTTTACAAAAAAAACAACTGCAGACACTAATGATGCCTCTAGCTGAAGTCCAGAATCAGTATTCAATCCAATTGTAAATGACAAACGAGCTGCATTTTTCTGGTTGCCCAGTCTTTGAGAGCACTCTCCTCATTGCCCTCCAAACTCTGCTTTTTATTTTATTTTTTTTAGAGTGACGTTTGCAGTTCCTGCTACGTCGTAATTTTATCCTGACCCTCTTGACATTTCCAAATGGCTTTGCACATGATCTCCTCTCACTCTGCTGCAAATCTCAGGGGGTTCTTGCTCAGAAACATAAATTCAACTTCCATCACTGTGTTGATCTGTTTTCCATTATGCCACCCTCTACCTTACCACTGGAAACTACAGCACCAACCTACTATTTGCATCTCAGTCATCCATAAAACATTGCTTTCCCTCAGCCTCCAATCCCATTTCCTGTTGTGATGAAAAAACTTAAAGTTATTACAAGAATTCACATTAGTGCAACACTATCCTGAGTACAATCTCTTCTCATGTGTATGTGTGTTTAGACATACACGTTGGCATACCAACAAATAACAGTGCTTGCTGCTTGTTTTGGAGTACGGCAATGCCACATGTGCTGTCATAGCCTGCAACACTGATTTCTTATATTGATCCTCATCTAGACAGGCTTTGTTAAGGAATAAGGCTATTACTTTTTAAAAGTCTTAGTCACTAAGGAATGTTTGTATGTTAAATGGATTCATTTATTTTTAGATCAGTCACTGTGCAGGAATGAATAGAAATATCCCATGTCACTACCACAGCTACACAATTTGAAATGTCAAAGTAGAACCTGAGACTGTTAGAGCAAATAATAAATAATGTATCTGCTTTGCCTGAAGTAGCATATTGTATACAATTTTGGTGACTTGTCCAGTGATTGATGATACAGAAGGCAAAGATTCTGAATATTTTGTAATGTTGTTAAGTATGGAAAAATCCAAATAGTAATTTAGTTACTGTTTTTCCTCATTTAGTATTGGTTTTCCTCTGGTTCACCCTTAAGAAAAAGCAATAGGAAATTGATTTTCAAACTTATGAAATGCCTAAAACAATTTATGAAATAATTTCCACATCACATTAAAGAGAAAGGTAGGTTCAATGTATCATGGAAGAATTAACTGTATGGTACAACAGTAGAAGATTCTATCCTGTGGAAAGAGAATAATGAAAATAATTTACCTAACTAATCTAAACACATCTAAATATAAACCATCTAATTATTATATGACTTAGGACAAATTGCATTCTTCTACATTAATCAAAAATACATCGTAAAAGTATATCTAGTCTAGTTGTGTTAGTTTTTGTGGCACAAGTGATTGCAACAGGAAAAGTATTTCTGTTGATATGTCTGACAAACTGTTTTGTTTTTCTCAGAGACTAATACTGTAACTGCTCCTGTCCTTATTTTTTTCTTCTTTTTCTTTTCCCTCCTCTTCTGCAAAGAAACAAACAAACCAACCAACAAACAAACAGAAAACCCCCACAAACCAAAAACCCCTTACATTTAAAATTTGTATTTTTCTGGTACAAATTTAGTGAACAATTGGAAAAAATGGAAAATTTGAGTGAGAGAGACTGTTTTTCATTCTCTCAAGAGAGGTATGGTTTACCTGAGTTTGTAATGGACTGAAGCATTTAACTTCTAAAGTAGACCTAATACCCTGCCCAATTTGCATTCTTGTTAAACCTGATTAGAAGCAAGGGGAGTTAAAAATAATTTATAAAAGTTTGAGCTTATTTAAGTCAATAACACTGAATTTAATGAAGCACAGATTTGTCTAGAATATAGAATGTTATGTTAAAGAGGAGCCCAGTGATGTTGTTTAGTATTATAGATGACAAAGGACCATTATCCACGAAGACCTACATGATGCATTTAGACAGTAATGTGAAGGAATTAACACTTTATAAAATAGAGTTATTTGAGATATCAGGCTTCAATGGAGATCCAGACCTCATTTTGCCAGGGTTTCAATATGGCTCTAGATCTGTGAGCTCAGATTCAGTTCACAGACCTAAGGGTTGGCACGCTAGTGGTCTAGACTTCTAGGACCATGGGATTTCTAGATTTCTAGGTTAGTCATGAGTATGAGTAACTGTTTCTTTGAATTTATCCACATAGTTGTCATCACTCTACCTGGAATACCCTCATGAACTTTTACTCTTTAGTAACTATTCCAGCAGTGAGCAATGCACTCCTACTGGGTGAACGGAGAATGTTATATTTGATCTCCATGTCTTTTCTGTACAGCATCAGACTGAAGCCCTTAGGCTGGAGGGGTAGAAATGAAGAGAGAAACTAGGCTAGCTTTGAGTGCCCTGCTACGAATACTGAACTTCCTGGCCATATTTTTCTATACTTGATTTAATAGTGCAATTGTCCAATATGTATGATTTTCATCTTTCCTCTGAAAAGCAGGTTAGTGAGGCTCCAGAGACAGAAAAAGGTTTTAATTAACCTCTCTGAATGGACATGCGGTATCTAGGCAGCTATAACTCACAGCATTTGAAACTAGTTACGTTTTGCAGAAGGTTAAGGCAACACTCCCATGTGGTAAGGTACTGAAACAGAATATTGCTTTACTTTTAATCTTTCCATCCTGATTTCTGATGTGAATGCTTTGTTTCCCAGGAGATATCAGACACCACAGATTTTCAGCTGTGAAAGTATAGATGCCCTCTGCTACTTCTGTTTGATTTTGATACTAACAGCACTATCATGGGTGCTGACAATAATTGTTAAGTGCACTGCTTCATCTTTATTTCATTTCTCTGTGTTACCTCACCTAACTGTTAAGATCTGATAGTCTGAGCAAGGTCCTGATGGTGGGAAGAGCAGACATCCCTTCAAGCCTCATTGACTTTCATGGGAATAAAAGATATTCATTGTCTCTACCACAAACCACTACAAAACTAGCATGAAGCAGCACTCTGCTTCCCTTAAAGCTTCACACTGAGTCCTGAAGCAGAGTTCATACTTTCTCTTAGAGAAAATGAATAAAAGGGGAGATAATATTCTTCAGAAAATTTCATTCTCTTATGAAATTTCATATAATCTATGATTGAAAAGGTTCCTTTTATGTTGTTCTGCTTTCCCAACTACCTTCTTTGAAACTGGCATCCAAAACAATGACTTGAGGCTAAGAACTTGATATTACATTATCTAAGACAGATTTTGATACTTTACAAAGAAAAAAAATATCATTTACATCAATCTGACAGAGAGAAAATAAACACCGAGGATGATAAAATGTCATCTTTTGGGTTGGTGCATGCTACAGAACTTGAACAGGGTTTTCAGGTTATGTAGCACTGACATTTGTCAATTTTTCAATTTTGTATGAGCTCACAGAGATCAACATAGTATTAGAGGGTATATTTAAAAGACTGAGAGTTCGTGAATAGAATTTCAAAGCACGACCAGTAGAGAACAATTTTATGAACAGTTTCAAAGATTATCATAGTCTCAGAAGCTTTTTTTGTGTGTGTGAAAAAGTAAACAAAAAGGTAGATATTATAATATATAAACTAAATCTTCAATTTCTTTTTCTTTCCCAAATGAACAAACTATAAAGCACATGTAGATGAACACACTAAACAACTGATCTTCAAAACACCTGGTTTCAAGTGAAGTTATAATAGGTAACCCCTTATGCTGTTCATTTACATTTTCAGATTTTCAAATGAGATCTTCCATCAAGCCTATGATTCAAGTGAAATCACTCATCATGTAATAATTTCTTTTCCTTATATTATACTGGTAAATAACAGTGTGGAGTGTATAGACTCTACTGTGTTTGTGTGAAAAAAAATCAAAACCAAATAAAATTACTAATGTTCAGAAATTCACCAAACTCAACTGGGACACTCTATCTTTTACTGGTTTTATGGAAGACCCTTGATTAAGTGTTGGGTATATCTGCTATCTGTTGTTCCTAACAAACTTTCTGTGCTTCGCGGAGGACGAGGCACTGTAAGATTTGTTGACAGGAATGGGTCTTTGATATAGGGAGCAATTTCTGGAAAACATTGCTAAAGTAGATACATTTCATTCAGTTACTTAGATAATTAAAAATGAATTGAAGTAACAAGATTTCTATAAACAATCCGAAACACTTTGGATACTACTTATGACATTAAAAAAGAAAGGGGATAGTGGATTATAGCCAACAAATAGAAGAATAACATTATTCATAAATACATTCAGATGTGCAAGAAGAGAAAATTCAAATGATGAGACAAGCTGACTTTGTATTGACATGCTTGGGAACCATACCTTGAGGTTTTATTCAGTCATTTCCTTTGATTCCTTAAGAACTGCTCTCAAGTTATCAGTATGAAATTTATCTCTCTTTGAGGAACTATGAATTTTTTTCTGTTCAGTGAACTAGATGTTACAGATCTTCATTCTCTCATAAACTTTCCTTAGGATTCTGTCCGAAAACAGTGTTTCTAAAGTGATTTCGGTTAAACTCGCCATACCCTCAGGCAACCCAGCTGTTTGACATGGCTTCTTTTGTGTAGGGTGGACCCTAGAAAAGTCTAAACCTTGTAGGTGTCATGTCCCACCAAGAAAGGGGAGAGACGTGACTCAGATTCACTGGGCATTTTGGTTGGATACGTAAGGTCCATAAGCAAAGACTTTTATTTTGTGGCTCAGTCCAACTGATAAATAACTTAGTGGCAGAAAGATTTATCACATGTGTGGGGTTTTATATCTTATGTTTCTTTTTACTTATTAAAAGGAAAGCAAAATAATAAAGAGAGAGAGAGAAAAAAAAAAATAGAGGAAAAGAGATATCACCGCCCTTTGACTTCTGCAATGTGTATGATGGGATTCATAGTCTTGGATCCAGTAATGTATATCCTCTGGCGCTTAGCTCAGCTCCTACGATAAGAATGGTGGGCAGAGTAGTCCTCAGGTGGTGGGCATGCTGCTGGTGCTTGTTCATATGCACTTTTTATAGTCCAATTCCCACCTCTCAATTGCTTACATAAACCTTGATCTTCTGTGCAGGCATCACTGGGGTGTCATTACGAAAGGTGGAAAGGTCCTGAAGGGTCTCTGGCGGTCCTGAAGGGTCTCTGACATTCTTGAAGGGTCTCAAAGGGTCTCAAGCAGTCTGGAGTTTTCTCCCTTAATGCCACGCCGGGCGCATCAGAACACAGAACGGAACGCCCTTCGGCATGCCAAAATGACTTTTGCCACCATGTTTGAGATGTTATCCTTTCAGTCTCTCACAGTAGGGCAGGAATGAAAAGGCGACATCCCAGCACAGCTGCCTGGCCAGTCTGGTATTTACAAAGTGCTGGCAGATAGGCTTAGCACCTGCCTTCCACCAGTTCTTGTATGTCTGTGCTGTGAGGCCAGAAAATCCTGGCCTAGGGCTAATGCTTCTTTTGAGCCAGTACTGTTTTGCTTTACCTCTGTAGTTGCTGCTTCCAATAGCCTAAAAACAGTATACATGGTTGCGCAGCTTTGCATCACAAGCCGGAGGGTATGAGCCAGGTCTCTGCATGCCAAGGAGAGAAAAAGCAGTTTTAAAGATGACTCTTTAAGCGGATAAGGTCACTAAACATTATAGTCCTCTGGCACTGGGAGAAAAAAAAAAATCCTTCCTAAGTGACAGGGTTCTGATGTATTTTAAGCAAGGTGTGGAAAAGCATGCTGTCTCGGAAATGCTGTATTTTAGAAGTGATACAAAAATGTTTACATGTAGGAGAAAAGATGTGTCAAATAATTAGACACAGTTGAAATACTCAGAAGCAGAACAGAGAAAGTATGACTTGTTTATATAGAATACTGATTGCATGTTGAGAAAACTATACAGGAAAATATTTCTTTTTGTAGTTTAGCTTCTTTTTCTGTGATATTGACCAGATTTTCAAAACACAAGATTAGGTTTAAAAGTGTTCAACACCCATGAGGAAGACCCCATTTTCAAAAAACTAAAGTTTACATTTAGGTACTAAAAATGTCCTTTTTCTTTTTTATTATCATTTTTGTTATAATCTAGGCATGTGCTTGCTGCTACTGTGTTGTCTTGGAATGACCTGAAAAGACAGCACATAATTGGCAATAGCTTTGGTTGTCTTAACAGCTCATGTCAGACCTAATTGTACTGAAATTTTCTTCCTGAAGGTGTAAGCTTTTTGCAAATATAATTTCATTAACTTCTTAATATTTGATGTTTTCATCCTTTTGCTTTTAGTATTTGTTTTTCTCTTTGAAGGCGTATACACAATCTTGTAATAGTAAAACTAATTCACTATGTATTTATTACCAAAGACTGCTAGATACCCATGACTGATGCACAGAAAGTAGATTGCATATTTACAAAATAATTAAAACAGAGTAGCCTGTGCTGCACTTAATATTATTCCTTACTAGCAAGTTAATAATATCTGTTGTGTAACACAAGGCAATCCTTTGTTTAGCGCTAACATTAATAAACATGGTTTTCAGTCATTTTGGTCATTTCCTCATTTGGTCTCTACTCTTCAGGGAAGAAACAGTTAAAATTATTGCCAGCCTTTCCTTCTGATGATATTGGCTCATTGTTTGTTTGCCACCACCATTTGGTCAGGATGGAACTATTGGGAAAAATAACCTTCCTGAAAATGCAAAGTGCTGCCAGGTTTGAAGAGAAATGACACATGGTGGATATTTGCTGTTCAGTGTTTGCATTTCCAGGGTCTGTTAGAAAGGACAATTTTTTTTACTGCTGTTCACATAGCTGGCGTATTTACTGGATATGAACCACAATTTTAACAAATATGTCTAATGCAGCCAGTGACATTCAAAAATCTGATGAATCCATGACCTGCTTCTGCAAGATGTCTGCACAAAGTAATTTCAAAGCCCACTGATATTAAATAGGAGTAAAGCTGACTGTGCTTTTGATAGGATCATTCAGCATCATAGGTTCCTCTAACATTGTTATTTTAACATGGGCACAGGCCCTTCAATATCCATCCAGTGCGTTTCAAAATTCTGTGTTATTTTCCATTAATTACCCACTTGCTACACCTAATACATAGAAATATGTTCAAACAGGTAATTTTAAACAAGGTCTCTGTTGATGTTCAAGTACAATATACCTGCTGACGTATTTTGGAAATAAAAGCCATTGGAACAATTGAGATTTCTGTTTGTTTATTTGTTTGTTTGTTTGCATGTTTGTTTTTCTTTGTTAAAGTATAAGTAGCAATCAACACCTGTTAACTAATAAAAAAATTAAAAATTAACTTTTTTTAAACTTTAGTACCGAAATTCCTTCTAGGAATAAATTAATCGTTTTAGCTTGTATCCTGGTATTTTCTCTTCTAAAGAAGTATTTTTCTTACTTTTGTAGTTGCTGTTAAGTGTTCCAACACTGAAAAGGAAAAAAAGTATAGTGATGTCAGAATTTTATAATGAGTCTTATGTCACTTCATTGCGGTATCAACCCTTGGAGTTCCTGCCTAGAAGATGACTAGTTTTACCTTTAAAAATAAAAACTGATTATAATAAAAAAAAAAAAAATCGTTAATGATTTTTGGTGGAGAAAACCTGGAAAATGTGAAGCCTACAGACTCAAAGAACAGGTGGTAAATCAAAACCATACAAGGATATATAAATTCATCAATCTACACTTTCATACCACATGAAAACATCTTGGGGACTTGACTTGCAGTGTTTTGAGCTGGAAATCCATAGCAAATACTATAGGAATCTAATTTTCTCCAGAAATTTTGTGTCCTTTTGTTTAGAACTAATTAAGCCTTCAAGAACTCAACATTATAAAGTGGAAACTTACTGAGGAACTTGGAGGGCAAAATGAAGTATCTTTATTTAAGAAATAAAAGCAACCAGTTTTCATATTGCTGATGAAATTATTGTTGAATCAGCATATTCCATGAACAGATTAAGATAATTTTGATTTTGCTGTCTTGTCCACACTACTGGAAGACCACAGACTCTGAGTTACCACAGACTCCCTTCTCTACTGTGATCCTTCTCCAAACCACCTGCTATTTCCTCTGCTATCTGATTGTTCATTGCTTTAACAACAAAAGAATGGCCCCTTCTTCACTACGAATTTTCCTTCAACTGGGAGGTAATCTGCCTGCCTTTGAGGTCCAAAAAGTATCCAAACGTCTTTAACATCCTGAATCTCAGTTGCCACATGGCACCAAATTATGACCCATGCACTTCTGAGCATCCAAAAGACTATGACAGTCAGTCAACAGGGTTTTCAGTCAGGTTTTCAGTAAAAACTTACTAATAAGAGTTCATAGATACTATGAAGGTAATTTTTTTCTGAAACATTTAAGAATCTTAACAACTTTAAACTGCATATTCACAGGGACCCCTGCGCTAAATAATGCCATTTGAGGGAGCTGTTTCACTGCAGTTCAGCGAGACTTTCAGCTCCTCTTGGTCCGACTTATGAGCACAGCAATAGATGGAAAAGGGCAGGTCAGGAACCTGTCTGTGACAAAAGGCAATAACTATGCTTGACAAACTAGTAGAAAAGAACAGATTAACTCTAGAAAAGAATAAACAAAGTGTGTGGAGGATGGGGGGGATGAGGGATTGGGCAATGAGGACAGTCAGGAGTTTAACTTAGCTGGGCACTTTGAAACTTCTGGGAGAATTGTATGCCTTCTGGAGTTGACCGGGCAGCAAAGATATCACTATCAAAGAGACCTAGGTTTTCTAGAGAACATAGGTTGAAGGAAAGGCAGAATACCGATCTAGGAAAATGGATTAAGAACTAAAAAACTAAAAAATACTTTCCTGTCTTTCCAGTTTCCGCAGCTGTATGAGCTTGGGTAAATAAATCAAGTTAAGTCTTTGTTTCAAAACAGGATTTCAGGGTATGTTCATAGACTACGAAATATTTCAGTAACAGAAACCTCTTGCATCATCCCTTGTTAACACAGTGTGGTGTGGGAAGCTCTGTTTCAGAGCAGTTGTGTCTTTTGCTATTGCTTCTCTGACTGAAAAAAGTCAGAAAAGTCAGAAAAAAAATCTTCCTTGATCATGCTTCTAAATTTTCTCTCACTCCAGCACTGTCTGATATTTATACTCTCCACCATCAAATATTTATGGATAGTTGTCATATCCCTTCTCAGTGTTCCTTTTAATGGTCCAAAAAATTTCATTTTCTCTTTTCTTGCAAGATATGACTTTCATTTCCTCTGATGATCTATGTAAGCCCCTCTATTCTTTTCTTCTTGACTTTCATGCCATTATTATTATTATTACAATTATCATTGAGGTATTATTATTTTTTTTTTCTGCATGATATGCTGGTGTCTTCTAAAACAAGAACTGCTGTCCGAACTTTTTAATAAAAAAGTGTGTTGAATATTATATATATTTTATTAGTCCCAATATTTAAAATGAAAACTTTACTGAAAATCTCACTCCATCACACTATTTTCTCTGAAGCTTAGTGGTTTTTATCAGTCCTTTAGTAGTTTTCATCCATTGCTATTACTTTCTGTCTTTTCCAACTCTATTAGTTTTCCATGTGACAGTACCAATTCACACTAAAGTCCAATTAGATGAGATTTCTTGTATTTCACTTATTTAGGAAATTTTGTTGCCAGGTTGCCTTTGCTGAGGCCTTTAATGTCTAACCTAATTTTCTTTAACTTCCATATCCATAGTTGCCCTTGACATAAAATTTTGTTACAATGCTTTGCGTATTACTGTGCTTATATCCATAGTACTGAACATTTAGATCAAGTAATTAATGTCTGAATTATGGTGTGGTGTGTCTGGTTCTCTGTATGTTCTACTGTTAATATTCATTAGATATTAGAAAACAAAACAAAACCCAAACAAGAATCTCTTATCTTAAAAACCTTTGTATGAATGCTTGCAATGTTAGGTTTATGGTTGGACTTGATGATCTAAACGGTATTTTCCAACCTAACTGATTATATGGTTCTATAATGATTCTATGTATTAGGTATAGAACAACTTGTGGGAGATCATCTGTCTCACCCAGTTAGGGGTCATTAAGCTGTTTGAGTTTTTCATCCAGTTCATTGTGGTGGATTCTATTTTCCTACTGTCCTTATGTTCAGCTTCTTTTTGTTCCTAGCTCAACAGCTATTTAATTGGGAAAATCTTTATATATTAATTTGGTTTTAGAACCACATTAAACACTACACAGAACCTTCTTCATAGTAATCTTACTTTTTTTTTTTTTTCTATATACCTGAAGAATCTTTAGTTATTTAATATCCTTTCCCAGGCCTGACATACTTGACTTTTAGTTTTCTTTTTCTTGATTGTTGAAGAATAACTTTCCTTGCTAATCAGACTCATTGGTTTTTTTTCTACCTACATACAAATCCTTCCTGAGATAACTAATGATTCACTTTGGCCCTTTTTCAGTTGATTTTTATCCTATCTTCTCTTTTCTATCATTTACCCTGTGTAGATTACTGACAATCTAAGTATCTTGGACTTGAAGGAATTGCAGGTCTCTACCATATTCTGAGGTCCTCAGATTTATTTCTTTCACTACCTTTTAGATATTGAGCCTTTTTGATATGGAGAAATTAGGACTGAAAATATAGCTGAGACTTCTAAGTTTACCATAATGAATAATAAGTGGTGATAGACAAATCAAATGTTCTTCAGATTTTTTTTTCCTGTAATAACTACAAGCAAAAGTTTGAAATTAAATTTAATATGAAAGGCAAATATAATTCTTCCACAGACTATTATTTTTTATATTTTTTAGCTTACAAAGATACAAACCAATGATGTTCACTTCAATTTTTTCTGTTGCACCTGTTTCGCATAACAAGAGAAAACCCCTCCATTGTCTGTCATGGTCCTTTTCTGTGTGTGTGTACTTTTGAAGTATTAAATACTTCATTACAAATTTTATAGTTTTCACCAAAGTTAAATATCCTGAACTGTCATATGTCTCCACTGAGGCAGTTACCAGCAAGGTATAATTATCTTGAGCAGTGTTACACAGGGACTATTAAGCTAAAAAGCTTGTCCTTTAAATGATTAAGATTGAACCTGGCTAAAACCAGGTGGGGGCCTGACCTACTTCTTTGGCCACAAGGGTGGTTAAAGGTGAAGTAACATCATCTTTTCTTGATGAGGACATAAATGGACAACAAATGAAGAAACATCAGGTGTTCTATGGAAAATGCATAGAATCTCTTTACTTTTTGTTTCATCTGGATGGAAGGATATAAAAATGGCAGGTATCTTGGAATAGCTTTTCATTCCTCACCAGTGTGAACAGGCAACATGTCATTCTGTTTTACTGTGGCCACTCACCTTTATATGGTTTTCAATATTGAAAGAATTATGATATATTTAAGATCATTAAATAGTAAACCCTATGATAGAGCAAGCATATTTCTTTTTAAGAGTGAAATCAGAGTTAAGTTTGTAAGCTTGCGTTGGCAGAAAGTGCTTCTGTGGATGTTACTCATTGGTTTATTGGACATATTTGTCTTTTTTTTTCTCTGTGATTGCAATTAAAAATTTTATAAATCATCAGGTTTTTATTTTCTTTCTTCTTCATGGTTTCAGGGAAAAAAAGTTGTTATTGAACAAAGTTTCAATTTGCAAAAAGGCTGATGGTCAAATCTCAAATGCAGTCTGATGTGTCTTCCTGTCTAAATCTGCAAAACAGCTGTAGAAGTAACTTGGCTTGGGTAAAGCCTGCTGAGTATTTACATGATTACATAAAGCACTTTAAATCGAAATTTACAAGCAATCAGAAGACTTAAAAAAAATGCAGTTACAAAGTACAGCATAACATCCTTCTCCAATTTCCCCTCATTAACTACTTCATTTTTATGCATTCTGAACAGTTCCTGATCTTAAGTCAAAATGTATCCATGATCACATCCAAAGTGAACTCTCTCACAGTCTACATAATACTTTGCTAGATTAAGTGCTAAGTTTGTACGAATCAGGAACATCTTCCAATCAAAGAAATCTTAGAAATAAGATTATTTTGTTTTTACCATGATTAATTTAGATAAGTTTAAGTGAAATGCATATCCCCTGCTTTTCACTCTAAGTATTGAAGGGTATTGAATCCATAGTCTTATTTCAGTCTTAAAGTAAATAAATTTGCATAAACATTAATAAATTTACATACATTATTTTCCATGTCAATCTATCAAGTAATTTGAAAAGAGTCGTAAACGGTGACAATCAGTTTCATAATTGCGATTTATGTTAATAGCCTTTCCACAGCTCTTACTCTTTTCTGCATTATGAGCAGATTCAAATGTTCTATTTGCAGTGTAGTAGTATTTGGATTGTCTTAAACAAAAGTAGACACTTTAAGAAAACAAAATAGATACAAAATCGTTATTTCTAATATTGAAACTTCATAAATTCTAACCTAATGAAATTGCAAATGCCTACAAATAACTTGAGTTATCTTGCTGTATTTTTGCTAAGCTTATAGAAGACAAACCATATAACATTCTTTCTTTTTAATTTTCTGCTTCTAGATTTGCTGATAATTTTGTAGATAATTTTGTGTGGGTTTTATTTGGAGTGTTTATATTTGTATATTTTATTCTATACATTTTGAAGTTATGAGTGCAAATCTCCTATTTTAATAGGAGAATGTTGAATAATGAAAATATGCTTGAATTTACTTTTACATCAGATTTTTTTTTTTCTCTTAAACCATACCAAACATGATAATAAATGAGTCTGTGATTAGAGTAGTCATATGTCATAGTGCTATAGCACAAGTTGAGGGTTATAGTGCATGGGGACAAGACATGTTCAGTGAACATGAAACAGGATTCATGAGACTGCAATAACAGGGTTTGTTCTGTTAATAGTTAAAACAGAGTGGATAAATCTGAAATAGGAACATGTGGTATCAGATTTTATGAATGGTTCTGAATCTAGAATTGATGTTATGAAGAGTCATTAAGTGATTAATTGAGCCTGATTAACAGATTTGGGTTTTCTAGTCTTAATACGGAAATCACTGGGATATTTTTTCATTTGACATTAGAGGAAATAAATTCAGGTCTTGACGCTTAGTTACCATTTACTAGCAATCTGATGCATCACAAAAAGTTATTCGGTCTATACCATACCACACCACTCTTATAAAATGCCCAATCAAGAAACTCATAATTCATCACAACAGAGCAGAAACATCATGAGGAATTCCAAAGTACATGGATACAAGGGTAAAATTTGCTTTCACCAAACCTGCCTCTCCCCATATGATGCCTTTGTGTACCTTAAAGCTTTCCCTGTAAACTTGGAAAATAGGAAGCAAAGCTGGTGGCAGAGCAGTGAAGGTATACACTAGAAATTACCTTTAGTTAAATTGTTTATTTTAATGAGTGTCTCCTGTTTAAGGTGAACTTGGATAGTAACCAAACCAGTCATTCTTGGAGAAGAGAACCGTTGCTATTGATTCCTGTTTTCAAAGGAAAATAAATTTTAACTGTACCATAGATAAGCAGGAATGTTTCTGGTAAAAACTAATTTGAAAATGAGCTGTAGATACATGTCCTCAACAATCTGGGAATAATTTAGCTTTTCTTTTACAAGTAAACAGTCTCATCCATTGAAAGTTCAGAAAACCTGTAAAAGCCTTGGAAATCTGCCACTTTGACATTGAAGTAATCATTCTCAAAGTTAAAGCTTAGTTCACTATACGTGTTACATCTTTGCTAAGTCTGCATGTAGTCAAAATCACTAATGAAAATAAGAGAAGCTCAATGTCTAGAGATAATTTCTATGAGCTTTTATTTCTTTTTTTTTTTTTTTAATATAGGTAGACTTATGCATATATGGATAAGCAAGTAATGTTTCTGTGCAATAAAATCTACAAATTCCAAGATTTAAAGAGAATTGTATTAAGAACTATGTTAAAAAATATTTTTGAGCTTTTTACCAAATATATTTCTTTAGTTTGCAAAGTTTGGCAGCAGGGGGGGCTGCAGTGGTGACCTCTGTGGGAAGATGGTGGGAGCTGCCCCATGCTGGACACAAGCAGTTCCAGCCATCCCCACCTGACCATCAGGTGGGGCATCTATAGGAAAATGTACATAAGAAAGGGCAAAAAACACCACATAGGCAGAGGAGGAGGAAAAAAAGAGTGAGAAAAGTGGAGGAGGAGGAAGAGGTGGCAGCGGCAGCAGCAACAGTGGTGGTAGCAGCAGCGGCGGCCAAGGCAATCTCACCATGCCATGCTTTTAGTATGATTGTTTTCTCCTGGTACTTTATTAAGAGGTCTTATAGGTCTATAAAATAATCATATTCTCAACCAAAACAACTGTTGAGTAACATTCTTATTCTGGATTTAAGTCTACCCGTGTATAGTTAAAATTTGAGTATATAACTTGTAGAATGATGGGCTCTTAAAGCTAAAGTATGAAGTGATGCAACTGGTATTCTGCTTTCTCAGTCTCCAGGTATCTGTGTTTTCCTTACTTCAGTCAGAGTTGTAATGTAATTTGAACACGGACACCATTGGAATTCCATAATTTATCACAGTCACACATCACACTATAGAAATTTTACATCAATATAGTGGAAAGATTATGTAAAGTCATGCTTGAAACCAACAGCCCGCATGTTTTTTACTTACATTAGATATTGTCATGGATTTGTGTGTTTGTGTTTCTTTCTTTCTTTTTTTTTTTTTTTTTTTAATGACCTTATGACAAGATGAAAGAGCAGTTAGTAAAAACTTATTCTTACATTTCCTTTGAAAGTATTTATAATTCAGGTTTCCTCTTGGTCTCATTTGATTTTCAAATCAGTAACATTCATTTTTGATTCCTTTTTATAGTGTTATTTAAGAATAAAATCTTGAGTTTTCAAGCATTACATTTAAGGAAATGTGATTAAAGTACTTTTCTGCTATAAGATACTCATGTCTTCTATTCCATAGAACAGTTCCCTGTATCCTTTTTTGAGTAATATTTGTATGCTTCACTGCTCTTCCTTGCACCTTTATTTTTCCTCTCTATCTTATGTAAATGAATTAGAGGATTTTGGGATTCTTGGAAACCAGAACTCTCTCAAAAATAATTCCTTCTTCATTAAGATAAAGCTGGAAGTCTGCCACAGCACTGCCAGAGATTTCAATTTTCTGGTAGGCTGAAGCATAAAAAAGAGGAAAACAAAATGCATTCTAAAATTCAGCTTTTATTTTCAACTGAATTAATTATAATGTACTGTATCTCTTGTACTGTGAATGTTGCTCTACAGAAGTCACAGTGGGACTGCTAAACCTCGTACAGCTTTGAAGATATTGGCAGTTGGTTTGCTGTGTGTTTTTGTATTAATCAATTTGAATCCTCTGTGAGACTAAAAGGCTTCTGGATGTTGCCTTCTTATTTATTATAGCTTATTTACTACTAAGAACCTGTGATGCATTCAGTTTACTTACCATTTGGGATAGTAAGGTTAATGTATTACTAGGTAACTGAAGAATTGCCTCCTAGTCTCATTCATTGATTACCCAACTTCAGTATCAAGTTATGGAAAAGAATCTGCATCATTAATCAACCTGAACTGCTTTAGTCAAAAGATGCATTTGGAATTTGTAAACTGAATTTAAACAGATATTTTAGACTATATCTAGTGCGTCTTTCAAAAGTACATTTCTTTCATGAAAGCAATAAAGTTCAGAATTATAATGACGTGATTAAATTGTAACACTCCTCAGTGAAGAGTTTATATTATCAATTTACTCTAGGGAGTGACAGACTCTTAGAGCAGACCGGTGTGCAGCAGAATTTGACTACAGTACAACTTCTACTTTGCCTCCATGTACATCTAGGATACTTCCACTTTTCTGGCAGATATGAATTTACAGAGAAAACTGAGGTTGGAAAAAAATTATTTTCAGGTCACTCCCCATTTATTCTCTTGTTTTCCTGAATCTTTGTTTAGCAAACATCTATTACTAATTTCACACACATAAATAGCCACACTGTTAATGATGGGAATACTAGAAATACTTAAAACTAAGCAGTCACAGTCTCCCACTGTGTAATATTATCTAATAAATAAGCAGAACATTAGATGAAATGGAAAAATTGAAATAATAACTGTTGTTATATACAAAATTTATATTAGCATGAAAGTCAGCAAGGATCACAGGAAGCTACTTTTAGACAAGTTGCAGACAAAATAATTTCTGTGGCTGGGTTCTTTATACACCGATATTCTCTTACTGACCTATGTTACCTGTGTTGGTAAGAAGCTGGGGACTCGGGGGTGTATCTATTGGGACATTTTCATGCATTAATGTATTTTCTTGTTCATTATTAAATTAGTTTAGTAGATTTTGCATCAGAAGATTCACCAACTTTTTCTTTGTGTGGAGGTACAGGTTGCATGACTACACACATGAGAAGGGGTGTGTAATCTGCACAGTGCTTTCTTTTAGGTAGTTTGGTCTCAGCTAAACTTTGGAGACAGGAAATAGCAAAGCTACCTATCAGCCTGTTTTCAGTATGATCTGTTTTGTCATAATCAACACTGAATTACTGAAATTGTGTTAATGCAAGACTTGAATAAATTTTACTTTCTCTATGGATTACAGTTGTTTTATCTCATGGTTATGAATTCACTCTTCTAGGTATGCACAGGAAATTACATACATATGTATATTTCCTGACTGAGTCAGGGATTAAAGGTTTGGTCATATCAAGTCAAGAAAATCTTTCCATTAAATTAAATGTCTCTTGTGTAAGTCTGCTGGTTTGTGGGTATCTGCATGTATTTGTAGGGAAAAGAGATGGAATGACTAACCATGAAATCATTGAACCTTTAGAACAAGGGAACAATTATCTTAGTCTAGACAGGGAATTTACTTGGCTTCTGTGTTCCAATAAATCACTTCTCTATTGCTTAGTGCAATGGATGAGATCACACAGGCAATACTGCATTCAAAGCTGTGAGTTTGCCTAGCAAAAACTTATAGATTGCGCAGTTTCATTTATTACAGAGCATTAAGAGCAAGAAAAAGTGGAGACCTGTCTACAGTTATCAAAAAAGGATCTTCATTTTGTCTTGATAAGAATTAATCGAGGTGTAAAAAAGGATAAAAAAGACACAAAATAAAATGAACTTTGATCAAGAAAAATCTTACCCCACTTTTCATTAGGCTTTATGATTAGGAAATAGAATCTACAGTGAGGTTGATTTTACAAGAAATAGACTTTGCTAGTTTTTATATAAGAGTTTCAGGGTTGAACAAACAGTTTTACTGTGCTGACTAGAATAAGTTTTCAAATTGATTGATTCCATAATAACTGGGAAATAATTTTCTTAGTGAGTAGCAGTTTCTTTTTCTGCCTCTCTAGAAATTTGTCATTGCAGGGTGATAATAAACTGTAACAAATGCTGTTTGTTAACCCTCTGCCCTCCCCACTAAGGAAAGGTAATGGGATGAAAAGGGAGAGAGACTTAGAAGTTGGAAAGTTAAAAATGCTTTACTAATAATACTAATAATGAGAAAAAACAAAACAAAATAAACCCAGGACATTATTCAACAAAGAATCAAGATTTCATCTTCTTGGTGTTCCAACTTTTATCTAAACCTTTTTTTAAATTATTATTCTTGAATTGTAAAAGGTCTTACAACCAGTAAATGATCATCAGTGCCTGATAGTTAAACTAACAACATACAAATGCACATTAAAGACAGAGCTTGGAATACACTCGTATGGAAGGAGATTCTTACTACGGTTGAAATAAGATAATTTCACTCAGACTGACATACTTCTTGATCTCAGTTCCTCTATTTTGTCACAAATAGTGAGTACAAAACAAATTAATTGAAGCTGGAGATTCAAATAGTATTTTGAGATCTGCATACAGTTTTGCATGTTGTTCAGTTTAAGCACATTGTCTGAGAAAAAGGGGAACAAAAAAGGACCAAAGTATCACTTCTGCTCAGAGCTTTTCCATAGTTGCTGCCATAGGATGTGATGCACCTTCTTATGTAAACTAGAATAATATTGAGTGGATGGCTGCGATAGAGTGGCTGAAAATACTTCAATGAGAGAACACGTTAAATAGTACCCAAGGGGAGTGAGCCAGAGAGTTAGGTTAAGTTGTAAGATTTTGTCATCACTCCAATGGCTGGGCAAAAACAGGACTTGGAAAGGACAGTGTGTAAATCCTCTCATTTGCCCTACCTGATGGCAGCAAATAAATGCTAAACTCCTACAGTGCCTCTCTTCTCAACATCTGAGTTTTACTCTGAGAGTGTGATACTCCATAAGTACAGACAGGCAGGGAAAAGTAGAGGGAAGAAAAGGGTTTGAATTGTCCTATCATCTGGAAGGAATTGCTGCATCCACTTTCTCTTAAA
This sequence comes from Patagioenas fasciata, assembly GCF_037038585.1. NCBI lineage: Eukaryota > Metazoa > Chordata > Aves > Columbiformes > Columbidae > Patagioenas > Patagioenas fasciata. The sequence goes on along the minus strand of NC_092521.1, from coordinate 73,420,612 downwards.
CTTTTTCTTCCATCATTTGGTGTATTTTAAAAGATCAGATGGTCTGCAAAAATATAATTGGCACGAAATCAGACAATCTAACAAGTCTAGGTTGTGCAAAGTGTTTGTCTGTAATTTTCACACATATGTGTGCTGAGAATTACAGTTCTCCAAAGGCTTTCTTTCTCTGCAGAGACTTCAGATAGCCTTTGCAGTTCTCTTCATATGCTGTACTGATTTTTTTACACAAGTTATGTGCTGTTTTATTCTGGGTCACAAGTACTTAAGAACAACAGAAGCCACAGAATCATAGAATGGTTGGGGTTGGAAGGGACCTTCAAAGAACATCTAGTCCAACACCCTCAGCCATGGGGAAAATTAAATGAAATTAAACCCTTCTGAAAAAAGAAAAAAAAAGGTACAAATGATTGTTTCCTTTCAATCAGAGAAAACTGTAGACAAACAAGATTTTGAAGGAAATTTAGTTATGCATGTTATATATATTAGGGACAGAATATACATATATGACAGAAATACTATATATTATATAAATATTTCAATATATCTAGATATCTATGAAGGATAGAAAGTATAATAATTTTCCCCTTCTTCTGAACCAGCTATATTTTGAACTGATACTTAGCAGAACTTGATGCACAGTGCTTAGAGTGGGTCCAGGGATCTCTCAGTACAAATTGCAGAAGATCCAAAGCATCTTAAGCATCTTTGAGCTACTGCTAACCCCACTTGAGGTACTACTTTCAAGATACAGCGTCAGTTCCACCCAAAATGTAAACTAAAACTTCTTTATCAAATGCTGCTGTCCCTCTCCTCTTCATATGAGGTCTGTTTAAATTAGAAAGTAAAGACCTATATCCTGTAATTCCCTCAGTCTGTCATAGATCATACTCTGCTTGGCATTTGAGAGGTACTGCAAGAGAACAGATTTTTATTTATTTATTTATTTATTTATTTTAAATTATAGAAGCTCCTTGTTAAATTATTGGCAGCGTATCATTGCTCAAAGGAAGATTATACAGCAGGGCAGGGTATCTAGGTTCATGTATAGATGCATTCCGAAAGCTGTCACAGCAACTTTGACAGGAAGAAAGGTTTCTTTATTGTTCATTTTTGAAGTACAGTAGGATTTTCATCTCTTTGTATACTAGCTTCTGTTTATATTTTGAACTAAATGCACCAGTGATCTACATTTCCTCATTAAGATCCAATGCTTAAGAATTACTGGGAAAGTATTAACAATAAGCCTCCATATGGAAATATAAATAATTCACACGTTGTGTGTTTTGTTCCATCTCTGAGGGAATATAAACTTGGCAACAATCAAGGTGAATGTCATCATTAATTATAGTTAAAATGCTGAAGTAGAGATACTTTTCCTGACAAAGCAATGTATGCAACCAAACTTTAAAAGAAGTTTATAAAGGGGCTGAGTAGAAATTAAAATTATAACACTTCTGTAGTTAGTTACGTAGTTACTGAACACTCAATCAGACATAAAAACATAGTTACTGCAAACACTGGAGATAATTTTTATATGGCATGATACTTTTGCAGGATTCAAAAAGGCATCTGTGCAAGCATCATGCATTTGAAAATTATGAGTGCTATCACTTCCAGAATATGTGCTGAAAATATTTGTTCACTATTATGACTCTGTCCTCACTCTCCATGCTCACATGCTCAGCCAGCCAGATTTGCTAGAAGTTGCTGAGCATTTAAAAGGAATTCAGAACGTTTCAAAACATTTTCATATTGTGTGCAAGGATATTCTTTCTTTAACTCTGCTGTAGGTTGTGAAATCTTGATTCAGCACGCAAACAATTGCCAAAGTTTTGGTTTTGTTTTGTTTTGTTTTCTTTTTTTCCCAATAGTGTGTACAATTTTGCTGAGTTTGCATAGTAGTTGCCAGTCACTTTGCTGTCATGTAGTTATGGTCCCTGGACCATCATATAATTTCAGGCTAATTACAGGTAGTCTGTACCTGACCATTTTACTCTGTCTGCAAGTAAGTTATGTAACCGTGCTGCAGTTGCTCAAGCGTTGTGCGCAACTGAAACAGAAGGGATTTTTTTTTTTTCCTTGATGTGTTCCATACCACTTAAGTGTCTTTGTCACCCAGCAGATGCTGCATTATTATGGGAACTACGCTACCAAAGCACACAAAGACATTAAGCACATCTGTGTGCGTTGTCGTTCTGGATACTCGAAGTAGATATGAAGCCTTTAGCAATTGCAAGAGCTGATTAGGACATTCATTACACTCCTTCCCCACCCTCTCTTAGCTAGAGAAATGCATTGTTTGGTTGTTTAATGCAGAACCAAAGCCTTGGACCTAAGTGAAACCTAATCATGAAAGTGCTGCAGGGACTTAAGACAGACACTCAGGTAGGTAAGATTATGATAGGATTCATGCTGAGCTTGTACATTAACAAACCCACAGCCACCAGAGTCCAAGAAGATTATTTTCTTTTTTATCTGCAGGAAGAAGTAAACGTGAATAACAGGATTTTTTTTTTATTTTAATATTTTCTTCTACAAACTCAGGATGCAAAAGCCCTTCTGAGAGTTTTGATTTTCTTTATTTAGCTCAATATAATTTGAACATTGTCATGATTTTAGGACTAGAAAGGACTGCAGTCTAGTAACACTGGCTCAGTAGTATCCAAGTGACTGAGGACTTGGGTGGCCAGGGACACTAAATCTCATGCTGTTTAACAGGTACTGCATTCTGAGGAAAATAAATTAGATTGTGATGAATTAGTATGAACTAAAAGCATGTTAGATTTAATTTCTTGTAATTTTAAAGTCCCATCAGTACGGCTAGAGGATAGGAAGTACGACCTCCATAGCTGTTCTTCTTATTTCTCTTGCTACCACAAAAATTCACTGATGTAAACTAGGGTGATATTGAATGCTGAATGAATCCTTGTTTCAGCTCCTTCTGGATCTTTGTAACTAGGGTATAATATCACAGGACCTGATTCAGGCCACCTGAAATCAGAGGAGCTGCTAATAAAACGGAACCTCTCCTGCTCATAAGCTACTCTTGGAGCTAGAGAAAAGGAAATATAGCTGAAATTCCACAGTTAGCAACAGTTCTTTCACTTTTCTCACCTACATTGGAATTAAAATGGTAAGAACCCTCTGGGAGCAGCACAGTAGTTGTTGGTGCCTGGAAATCCCTGACAGACTTTCTGGGCAGAGAGTGGAAAAGGAGATGAGAAATCAGGTTTCTGGCTCTGTGTTTTTGGGACATCCTTTTGTGAAAGAATATTTCCATTTGGGGGACTTGAATAGAGCTTTTCTAGTGTTTTCTGAAATGTAAAGCGGGAAATCCAAAAACAGATCAAAAAACCTGCTGCAAACCCTTTTTCTTGTATACTTAGCTTTGTTTAAATGTTGGGTTGGCTTCCCTGATCTGCTGTGAGTACATCTGTGGTGATGAATGTTTACATGGCACTGTGTCCTTATAGCAATTGGAGGCAGCAGGCAGATACAATAACTATCTCAGTGAGGGATTCAACCATCAGTTTGCAGATGGTATCTTCTCTCTGGAGACTGGTGAACAGAGTTAATGATGAAGAGAGTGACTGGGGGAAGGGCCACCATTTGTCTTCCTCTCTAGACTCTACAGAGAAATAACCTTACAGACACCCTTTTACTGAAGCAGTGTAGACAAAGGTTTATTTCCCCAGTAATATCAGCCCTCAAGGAGAAGTTGGATGAGGGAAGCATTTAGCCTGGGGAGTTGGGACACTTCTGACTTGGATGCCATTTGTTGTCATGGAATTTTACACAGGCATCATCAAATATTCAGTTAAATAATGCTACAATAATACCTGTTAAGATGGTGGCAGTATGGCTCCACAGATACATTCATTTTTAAAACAGTTCAATTTAAAACAAGTCAGTTTTCTCCAATTCACTTTGTTCTTTTTGTTATTCCTTTGCTTTCACTAGTACACAATATTGCATCCTTAACAGCTGAGTTTGTTCCTAAAATATTACAGTTCCACTTGTAATACCAGGTGACTTTTATAGGAGCTAGCCCTAACTTAGTTTCTGTTTTATTGAGGGACACTTCAAAATTCCATGGGATTATCTTTTGGATTGAGTTATAAGAAAATTAGAAAGCTTAAAATGCTTGTATTTTCTAATTACCCAAGTAATGTCCATTTCCATCTACCAAGATGATTATTATTTTACAACTCCTAAGCATGACTCCCAAGGAATTCCTAATCATATATCAGCTTTAGAATTTTTTTGTAGCGTTGAAGTGCATTTTCTTGTGCTAGAACCTATTATGAGATTATGAGCTTGCCTTTAGTGTTAGCAATCCCTGGCTAGTTGCCATTCTCATCAATGTATTTCTGAAGAATAAACTATGAGAAAAAACATTGTACAGAACCACAGGAAGAGACAGGACAGCAGCTTGTCCATTTCTTGAGTTTTATATCAAGAAGGCAAAAATTATGCCTATTATTGCTCTATAATGAGTGAAAAGATGTACAGGCATTGTTATCACTGGAACATTTTGCATAAAGAACCAAATTGATTATTCAGTATAACTTTTAGTAATTACTGAATAACCTCTGTTGCTTGAGTCAGAGCTGAAAACTCTGGACCTTGCCTGTTCAGAGCTTACTGGTAAACTTATAAACTACTTCTCTTTCAAGACACTAGTTGTTGTTCATTCTTTGTTCCACTTTGCTCAAAGGCCTGTTAAATGCCTTTAGAGCAGAATATAAAGTAACGTTTTATTGAACGTGAACCTCAAAGCTGATGTAGTGGTTATGTGGAAGCTGGCACAGGGAGATGAAAGCAGATGATTTTGATAGTCAAAGGAACACTGAAATTCTCTGCAGTGTTTTTTTTTTTTTTTTCCTGTTTGGTTGCTTTGTTTTTGCTTTGTTTTCTTTTTTGGTTTTTTTTTTTTTTTTTTTTTAAGGGTTCATCTTTTCAGATTGCGTGTTTTGTTTCTTTACTGTAATCCAAGCAGAGGATGATGAAAAAAAAATGCAGCTGAGCCATTTATTCATGCTTTCTATAGAATGAAAGTTTGTGAAAACCAGTAAGAAATCAAGACTCACTCCTGTGGTATTTTAACCATTCACACAGCATCTTTGAACACATACTTTTTACTTTTCCACCTAACTTTGTTCAACAGAAATGACCACTTGAAGTATTTCCATTACTAAAATCAAGCAGTGGCACTGAAGTTATGCACTGTATTTCAAGACTTATACTCTCTTTGATGTATTGAAGAGTTCAGAACTATGTAAAGTAACCAGGAACAAGAGGGACCAACAAAAGTAGCCTCTGGCATGGCTACTCATTATTAAAATTCAGAACTGGTAGATCCCATTTTCTATAAGATAGCTTTGAACCAGAGTAAAAGCATCTTGCTGAAAAACCCTTTTTGAATAGAAAGTTCAGTGTATTTTTCTCCATTTCTCCAGTCATTATCTCCTTTATCAAGACACTTGAAATATCAAAGGATCATTGTATAGAAAAATTTAAAAACTCCAGTTTCAGATAATACTGAAAGCACATATTCAGATAATTTCTTAAGTAAAAGTTCCTTTGTGCTATGATCAAAACTTATGTGCACTCATCATAGGAAACACCCTAAACAGAGAGCTTCTGTTGTCATATACATTATAGTCAAATCTATATAATATTTTTGGTGGAAAATATGTTAGATTTTTTAAAGCTAGAAACTTTAAGGTATTTTACAGTATTTTTTTCTGTGTGGTTTACTGATTTCTTAATTATGGTTTTGTTAGATAAGACAGAATTTTCAAGAGCCATCTTTTCATCTACGAGATAAAAAGCTCCAGGTCAAAACACACTCTGAAGTTGAGTGGACTGTAAAAGTCATGCAACAATCATTTATTGGAGGACTTCGATATATTGCATTATTATCTTTCCTTATTTTTCCATTTTTAGTGTCAACAATTAATATATTTTTATATTATCATATACAAAAGAAGTACACTATGACCAAACTATTTTTTAGGAAGAAACAGTATTGTGAAATTGTCTATTGTATGACTGGTACCCTAAATTTATTATTTTGTGGAAACCAGTCTTCTATATTGTAGTGGTCTACAAGTATTTATTCACTTCTCTCCTAAAGTAATGGTTTAAATGTTCTTGCTAAGTAAGGATAGAAGCACTGTGGCATGAAAACACCTAATAACTGAAACTTAGAGGACATGCATTTTATCATATGCTCATGAATGAAGTGTAGGGATTTCTTTTAATGGTTAACATTATGTACACAATCAATTTTTTTCGGCAGCCTTTGTTTTTGGAAAGACAAGTATCATATTATATGGCAAAAGTCTTTCTCCAGGCATTATTAAGCATCAGCCTAGTTACCAAAGTGAAACACAGAAAATACTGAGAGGAAAGAAATTTAGACTGGTATTTCACTTTGACTTTAGAAGACTACCTGCTAGAAAAACTGCCTGCTAAGCACATTCTTCAGATGAATAAAGATCATATGTTTAGTCGCAGACTCCCAAGTCTGACTTCAATGTGTTTTCCCCTTTCTAAGGGCACCAAAATCCTCGATGCCACCTCAAACTTCCCAGGAGTCCTGTGCACCTGCAAAAGAGCTTTTTACCCCTCGAACCTTCCTCAGTCCCCAAGAATTTAATGTTGCCAATGATAGCTATTGTTTATACTACTACACAGCTTCAGCTTGTAGGTTGTAAAATATGTTTGACTATAAAGCAGAGGTAGGTACTCAGTCCTCAGTTGAAACAGATGTACGTGCTACAAGCACCACAAGTCAGAATAATAAGGGATATAAAAAATAAAAATTTGTTATCTATTCAGAAACATTGTAACTTTATGTACAGACTTTTCAGCTTAAATGAATGTTTTAGATTCCTAATATCACAAGCATTTATTCCATCTATTCTTATGGAGCTAGCTGATTGTTTTCAACTGAGCTACAGCATTCCGATGTGTTCACTGCAGCATATGATTACGAAAAACATCCTTTACTGTACTGCAGTATACCGGTCACAGCATATCACATTTTGCAGCACAATATGCTTTCAAAAAGTTTATAACAAGTGTGCATTCATCACTATCCTGCCAAAACAATTAAGCCACTACCTGGAAATCCCATTTAGCTAAATATTCAGTGGTGATATCTAATATGCAGAGTCAATGCAAGTCATCCTGCAGCATCATCCAGTCTTATCTGCTAGTAAGAGGATTTCATCTATATCAATTATCAAAAATGAAAATTTCTTAAACAGAGCAGAGGTATAGCAGTAAGAATTCCAGGCTGGATTTTGTTTCACATTAATTTTGTGAACCAAAATATGTTTTTCTCTTCTTTGACGTTATACAGCTGGATCAAGGTAGAAATCTGTTTTGCCATGCTTAAAAATGTTATAGAATGTAGTAAAGAAGTTTAAATATTTAATTTATGTAATCAGTTTATTGAAGGAGAAAAACAATAACTCACATTATGTAATCAAGCATTAATTGTTTTATTAAAAAAAAAAAAAGACAAATGAATAAGAAACCTTTGAATAGGAGTTTTCAGATGAGGAATCTACTAGTTTTGCTTAGAAAAAACTTGAACAATATCATTCAGATTATAAAAGAAACAACTCTGTACACTCCCAAGTAATGTTTTTTGTCTTGATAGGACCCCCCTAAAAGCAAGAGATACTTTGATGATAGCAGTTATGTTTTATTAAGTTATGGTTACTTTTTTTTAATCAGCACACATCTAAGAAGTTTAGATTATCAAATAAAAAAATGCTGATATGTACAAGGCAGTACATTTCTGTCCAAGATATTAATTTGTAAAAATTAACAAAAAAGGTTCTAGTAAAGAGCTACTGAAAGGGCTATACAAAATGTAGTGTGATCTCAGTCCAGTTTCTTGACATCAGAACTGAAACACTACCATAACTGAGGCTGTCTGCAGAGAAACAAATACTACCTTGGAAATATACTGGTGTTGTGTACTAAGTGAGGTTATTAATAGCAATGTGGAGGTTTGACACAAAACATGTAAGACTCCTGACGGATAGGGACTTCTTTTTTTTTTTTCTTCCTTGTAATGAAATGACATTCTTTCCAGCATTTTTGTGTAGTTATCACACTGACTAGATTCTTTGAAGTCCTTCAGGTGCATAGCTTGAATTCACTTTTATTTTGGGTTTTGGGGGACTGTTTGCATGCATAGTATCATGGAGCTGTTAACTAGCAAGACTGATGTACCAGCTACCATGTCAGTCAGAGAGTTTTAGTAGCTCACACACACTGTGCTGCTGAAAGGGCAACAACAGCTGCATCAGCTAGGCTGAGTAAGACAGAGATGCAAAAGCTTTTTATTTGTGACAAGGGAAAAATTGTTTTCCAAAATTTCCAGCTAATATGCAGCCTCATTATCCATGAGTTTGTTCCCTTTTGTTTGTTTGTTCAATAAACTGGTTTGCAAGGTGTTTTCAGTACTGATTTCTATAAAAATAAATGAAGACCAAATAATATTACCTCTGACAGGATTCCTTATACATGTCATTTTTTTAGATTTTCTTTTTCTTTTCTTCCTGATCCTATAACTGTAAATATGAGTAATCCCAGGAAAAGGGGTTATTCTCATTGACTTCCATTCAAAATGAAAGAATAAAATTTTCAGGGCTCTTACAGCAGAAGTTAAGCTTCTCACCATCATAAAATATGCATTGCAAAGGTAGAAGCTGTATTGATCCTAGTTACGCTGTAGACTTTATTTTAGTTACACTGAACTTTTTTGTCGTCCAGTGAAAATCACTTGTTTAAACCTTGGGACTTCGATTAAAAAATATCAATCCACTACCACATAAGGTAAGTTTCAGTACTTCTGGGTCTTTATCTTCTCTATCTTGATACACCGCCTTCGTTTTCATATATTTAAATTACCTAGACTATGGGATTGCAACATTTTTAGTATGCCATATCAAAATAAACAATCATCTGCTTCTTAAGTTCCAGGTAGAAGATATAAAATGTCCATATCCTGTTGTTACTTTAAGAATGTTAAAAGCGATTCATATGGTCTGAGTTGTCAGAAAAGCAACCTTTTCATTGATCTACCAATGCAAGTAAAATAAAATATTTCCAAACTGTATATTTGGAAATGGAAGATCACAAAAATTCATCATGACAGGCCAGTGCAAAAAATATTTTGTGCATTATATAAATGTTGCAGAATAAATTTACAAAATCAGAATAAATTTATAAATAAAATATAGGGCAAATATCACCCATGTGGAAACACAGTTCATGACATTTATGCTCCAGTGAAAAGAAGAAATTAATAATTCATTTTAGATTCTAGAGAACTGAAGTCTTTCAGAATGCTTGGAAGCCTTTCTTCTCTAAAAACTGTGTTTGTACAGTGCAGAAATCTATGGACCAGGTCGTAGGATTCTCCCACTGAATCTGATACTTACAATGATAAATTAGAATTCTGGAATGCCCTTCCTTTGCAAAGTGCCTCTCTCCCAAATACAGAAGGGTGATTAGGCTTTGAAGTTAGGAAAATTTGGAGCTATGACTCTGAGCCTACACTTCAAGTAAAAAAAATGCATGACTGGCTCAAAACCTGAAAGATGCACTGTGGATCAATAAATGCTGCTCTATTAAAGAGACAATCAATTCTAAAAATTTTACACCTCTGATTACTGAAACGTGATGATTCAAACACACGAAGAATCTCAAGGAGAGTGAACTGTGTGTGACCCACTTTATTTATTCAAATTGATTTTCCCCAGATCCAAAGAATAATTCAAAGGTAAAATTTAAGCATAGTGAAGATGATACCTGTAGGTTCCTTCCAGGTCTATTTCCATATAATTATGTGGGAAGATCTCATAGGATTGGATCCTCTGAAATTCTCTCTCGTGGAAAAATACAGGAAAGAAATATTGGAGGAATTTGTTTTGGCCATCACAGTTGTGTTATTTCGGCCCTGGTTAGTCAGACTGCAGAAGTCCAGAAACATACTATAGTTTGGACTATATATGTCAAGCATTTCTGTGGAAAGAGTAAGTACTGATGACATAGTCACATTGGGAGGAATTGTATTTATACATGGCTATGGTTCAGCAAGATATTTCTATGTTTCCCACTGAAACCAGCAGAACTGTTTATTTGATATGCAATTGGCACATACTTCAGTGCTTTAATATAGTAAATCTTATTAACGGAGAGCTGGAGTTGCTCGGTTAGGAACTAGGAACATTTTAAATGGGAAAATAATTTTGACAAGTTTAGGCCAACTGAAACATTGAAGCGAGAAGGTGTTGAACATGGCATGTTGAAGAATGGTAAAGAGGAAACTAGAAAAGTTAAAAAATCTTTATTCAACAGTTTTAAAGTTAAAAGCCTTTTATTTTGAAATGAGGCTTTGCTTTAAAATAATTTTTATTTAATAAAGATAAGGTTAATATATCTCCCTCCATCAAAAAAGTCTAAAAGTGTTGTTTAGTTTTCAACTGTGGTTTGATCAATCAACTAAAAAATAAATTACAGCTGTAGCTCTTCTCAGTTCCACACTGATTCATTCAATTTTTGGGAAGATTGGATAAATAAAAATATTAATAAAACTCAATTTAGAAATATATTAATATTGGACAAAGGATGTGTTCCTCATTTAATAGCAACATTTTAATGTAGTTGTAAAAGGGGGAGAAAAGATAGTCTGGGTCTTCAAAGTAAATATAAACTGCCAAGGAATGCCTTGATTATGCAGGATGGAAAGTGTTCAGTATCTTTTGCATGTGGGCACTGCTTTTGAATTCATAGGAACAGCTCAAATACATGAAGCTATATTGATATCTAATCATCATGTTGTCAGTAGTCTCTAGTATTATACAAGAGATCAATTAAGAAAACTGCAACAGCTTAAACAACATGCAGAAGGGGGAGGGAGTATTAACTAACCCTAATTATATTATAAATTTAGTAGGCCTTCCAAGCAGAAAAGTAATTTTCAATTTGAAAGTGACCCTTTCATAATGTCAGCAAAATAGAGCTTGTTGTATTTTTTGTTTTCAATATGAAACTATGGATCTCCTCTACTTACACACCAGATCTTGATTAAGAGTCTGTTTCATTTATGAAAGCAGATAACATCAGAACTAACTTAAACATACTAATATGTGTTATAGATAATTGTCATATTATAGTAACTATCTATTCGGCAATATTTTCTTCATTTCTGCTACTGTCCTGAAAACTTAAGAAACTTAAGAATACTATGGCATGAAGGAAGGAGGTAAAATCTAAAACTCATATATTCTTTTAATTAAGTGTACCTTTAGCTTGTGTTTATTTTTATATTTTTAAAAAGAAATGTTTAATTAATTCCTTTTTAATTAAAATGAGAAATCATATCTCACTAGCATTTCAATGTTTTACCTTAACAAAGAGCTTGTGGTAAGAAAGGATTAAAACCTAATGAATTTGCATGAACACTAATAAAAGACATTGGAGTGATAAGAAATACCTATCAGTTGCCAGATTATTGCTAAGGTACTCAAAATAACATTCATGAGAAAGAAAACTTAGGGGTGGGAAAAAAAGAAAAAACCTCTTTTGAAGCTGTGATAATCCAAAATGCAATCCGTCACGGAACAACCTTCAGGTGAAATTTTAACACTTTGCAGCTATGATTATATTGAGAAAATAGTTTAGATCCGTAAGAAGAGAGCTCTAGAAAAAAACAATGGTGCTAAGAAGCTGATATTCACACTGTAGATATTTCAGGGATTTAATTCTGTTTCTCAGTAGCTTTATTCTTGTTATATGACCTAAATGTCCATTTCCAGTTTCATATGAAAGAAATCTAGTTCAAGTGCCTTGAGATCATTTTAGCATGCAAACAGTTTAAGAGCGGATAGCTGGGACACTCATTCCTAATCCAGACTAAGCAGATGAAGCTTAAAGTTGTGTCAACATGGTGATGTGATTCTGAGCAGTGCTGCAGTGCTGGAGTGGATCCTCCGATTGACCTCGTTTAATGAATCTTATTGATTTGCTTTGCAGAGATCTTTTGGTTCATGTCAGCTGCATTTCTTTTAGAGGAAACTATCACCAGATGTTCTCTAAATGTGTTACACTTACCTACAGGAGACGTAAGGGTCTGAACCAATTTGGCCCTTGTTCAGAGTTGGGGAAAATTTCAACCAGGACACAAGACTAAAACTATCTCCAAAGAGATATATAAGCTTCAGCTTCTATATTCTTCAGTCTACAGTTCATCTCCTTTTATGCCAAATTATTAATATAAACAGAATTTAATGCACAATCTGTCTATGAATGATGATAGTAATTATTCTTCAAAGAGCCTGTGGTTTAATTTTGTTATCAAAAATAGTCTCGTCCTAAATTGAGATTATCCCAGGGCCCTTTGAAGATTTGCTCATGGTATCCTAAGGGAGTGGGACTGGAAGAGAGATTTGTCACCAAAGAGAATTTTGGTGAGGCTAGAATTTGGGCCTTTGCCTGGCAGTGAAACAAGCCCATTGTTCTGTGAGATTACAACTGGGATTCAGTTGGAGATGTTTAGGTACTAGTTCATCTAATAGCTCCTGCTTCGGGTGTAAGTTTTAGGAGATGTGTTAGATTTAAATTTCTCAGAGTCCAATTAGAGTCGCCAAGTTCCCACTACTTTTTTTTGTTTTGTTTTGTTTTGTTGGTGGTTTTTTTTGTTTGTTTGTTTGTTTGTTTGTTTTTGGTTTTGTTTTGTTTTGTTTTGTTTTGTTTTGTTTTGGTTTGGTTTGGTTTGGTTTGGTTTGGTTTTTTTAGTATTTTCTTTTTAACCTCCTCTATTGCTCCCACTGAGCTCCAGTGATCTGACAGTGCAGAACAGTTTAATTCTCCTTTCATTTAAACTAAGGTAGCTGAATTTTGTTTTAGCTTGTTTCTGAACAAAATCTTCTACTTTGATAATTTTTCACTTCTTCTCTGCTCAGATCATAGATATTTTATTATCAGTGGATAAAAGAGAATGGCTGCTCAGCTGGAAATTTGGAAGATGGAGAAGTTCAGAAGCTACCGACTTTTATCTTTGAATTTAAAAGGAAAGCAAGCACAACAACAAGAAGCTGTTGTGTGTTTGTCTCTGCCATGCCTCAACTTCTACATAAACCAAGAATTCAGTGTGTAGGCTTTAGAGTTAGGAAAGGAAGTTATTTAAAATACTTCCTGTGGATCACTTACAGAATTGTATAGTCAAACCTTTGGAATGCTGTTCCCTGGATTGGGCTTGTACATTTCTTTAGTGAATTAAGTATCACACGCGATGGTTATAGCAAGTAAAATCCTGCAGTTGATAACATATGATGTCTTTTAATTATAAATGGGAAAAGAAATCCTTGGAACGCTGAAGATCATTTAGAAACTGGAGATAAATAATCAGTACACATCCAAAAAAGGAGCTGAAATATTTCTGTTTTCAGGTTAGTGTTCCACTTATGTTAATAGGTTTATGCTGATATGTTACCTCTCTCTTCAGAAATAACAGTAGTCTTCATATGTAGAAATATTCAGTAATTTTTCCCTAGTGCTGAAAAGTACACTGAAAGATATCAGTGCTTTCTCCTTTTAAAATTGGGGTGTGCGTAGTTTGTGCAAGAGAACTTTTGTTTTCTGAAGTGCTTTTGACATAAATGACCTAAACTCTAATGCTAATTTTTAAAAGCTCAAGGTGAGTTGACTCTTACCTTCTTAAAGATTATATACTTTGCTATAGGCAGTGAAACTTTAGTCATACTGTTTCTGGTTTATTTGAATATTTCATGTAAAAATTCTAAGTTTTGACATTACTCCTAAAAGCGTTTTGGTTTATTTTTTAGTCTGACTGGTACAGAGAGAGTAGGGGGTAATAAAAAGAAAGACACACAGAATCATGGAATCATAGTACCATAAAATCATTTAGGTTGGAAAAGACCTTTAAGATCATGAAGTCCAGCTATTAATCTAGCACTGCCAAGTCCACCACTAAACCATGTCTCTAAGCACCTCATCTACATGTCTTTTAAACACCTTCAGTGATGGTGACTTAACCACTCCCTGGGCAGTCTGTTCCCATGCTTCACAACCCTTTCAGTGAAGAAATTTTTCATAATATCCAATCTGAACCTCCCCTGGCACAACTTGAAGACATGTCCTCCTATCTTATCAATTGTTACTTGGGACAAGAGACTGACAACCTCTATGCTACAACCTCCTTTCAGGTAGTTGTAGGTAGCTATAAGGTCTCCCCTCAGCCTCCTTTTCTCCAGGCTAAAGAGCCCCAGTTCCATCAGCTGTTCCTCATAAGCCTTGTGCTCCAGACCCCTCACCAGCTTCATTGCTCTTCCCAGAACTCTCTCCAGCACCTCAATGTTTTTCTTGTAGTGAGAGGCTCAAAACTGAACACAGGATTCAAGGTGGGGCCTCACCAGCACCGAGTACCCTGGCACAATCACATTCCTAGTCCTGCTGGCCACACTATTCCTGATACAAGACAGGATGGTGTGGGCCTTCTTGGCCACCTGGTCACACTGCTGGCTCACATTCAGCTGGCTGTTGACCAGCAACCCCAGGTCCTTTTCTGCCACACAGCTTTCCAGCCACTCTTCCCTGAGACTGTAGTGCTGCCTGGGGTTGTTGTGACCAAAGTGCAGGACCTGGAATTTGGCCTTGTTGAACCTCAGTTGGCCTCAGCCCAACGATCCAGCCTCTCTGCATGGCCATCCTACCCTCCAGCAGATCAACCTCCCACTCAACTTGGTGTCATCTTCAGACTTACTGAGAATGCACTCAATCCCCCCATCCAAATAATTGATAAAGATATTAAACAGAACTTGCCTCACTACTGAGCCCATGGAACACCACTCATGACCAGCTGACAAATGGATTTGACTCCATTCACCACAACTCTTTGGGCCTGGTCATCCAACCATTTCTTTACCCAGTGAAGAGTATGCCTGTCCAAGCCACGAGCTGCTAGCTTCTCCAGGAGAATGCTATGGGGAACAGTGTCAAAGGCTTAGGAAGACAAAATGTGAAAATGAATACTCTAAAACAATCTCTCAACCAATACTTAGTGCCAAATATCTTGCCACCCTTGTCTTCTTATTTTGGATAAATACAGTGAAATTTATTCTAAAATGCCTCCAACTGAAAAAGAGATTGCAAAATCATGCAGAAAGAAATTTCCTTGGTATTTTCCCAGTAGCCTTCATGAGTATTGTAAATATGTATATTGGATAAGAAAGAAAAAAATGGGATATTAATCTTAGACCTCTGTTCAATCTGTTAGTGCAATTTGTATACATGCCAGAAATATTACAGCAATTGACAGCTACAGCTACATAATGACCTATATAGTGACAGGTGGATCACATTAGTGGGTTCACCAGCTAGAGCAGATGTTCCCTGTCGACTTACCACTCATTAGAACAATTTATATGTACATAGGTTTAGAGCTTTTAAACTGATGACAAAGTAGGTATATGCTGGTAAATCCTATTGCATTACTGTTCTAGCATCTCTGAGTATTACAGTGACTAACAATTACACAGTGTTGTCCAGTATTGCAATTTTCTCTAAGTCTGTGAAATTTCCTTAGTGAACAGGAATTTTTTTAATTAAAATGTTTACATGTTTTTTCTGTCAAAGTAAATATTAAGATAAACAATCAAGGTGTGTTTTGCATTTTGTGGTTTGTTTTGTTTTGTTTTGTTTAGGTTTTGTTTGTTTGTTTTTAAATCTAGATCTCCACGTGAGAATGGACTCCTGTTATTTTACCCAGAAATATTACCCTGCTTATAGAGAATTAGAGGAATGTCGATCCCACACACGAAAAACTTTCTCTTTGATAAAAACAAAACAAAATATATCCCTACGATTTTTAAGGCTTGAGATCTACAGCATGCATAGACAGAGATCAACAGTTGCAGGAAGCACACGTGCCTACTTTAGCCTATGGTCAAGACACCAGAAAGCAGTGGGAGTCAGAAAGAGAAGTTTCCAGATCAGAGACTTTCCTGATGTAACGTGGCAGCTGGTTGCAAAGCCCCCGCTATCCTGCAGATGGCTGAGGCAGCTGTACTCACTGACAGCAGCCAGGTCCCAGCTCCAAACTCTCCCCACTGTGGAAGACAACGCTGCCACGGGCAGTCCTGCTAGCTTTCTATAAAGGCATCTGTTTTTTGCTGGCACATCGGTTCTAGCACACTGGTCTCATGGAAAGTTGCATCAATGGCTATTTCGTAAAACTGCTTTACAGACTGTTAGAAGAAAATAAAATGAATTTACTGATCAAAGTTATTAATGGTAGCAGCCTTTTTCTAAAAGCAAAAATACTCATTTTGCTATACACATGGATAGTTGTCTACCTGGTTAATGTAATTTCATGTGATTTACAGCTTTTTTTCCTTCAGATTTTAACAAAGACAGAAACAACTATCCCACTTTTTAATTGAAAAAACAGTGATAACTTTCAGATATACAGACATGCTTACAGGCATTTTGTGTGTCTGTATGTGACAAATAAAACTGTCAATTTTCTTAATCTGAAGTAGATTAAACTATAGGCATATTGCTAGGTATATAGGCTGGCACTGTAGAGCATTGCAAGAAAACAGCACATGTTAAATTATCATATACCCAGAGAGATTATGAGTTACACATCCCTAGAAGTTTATACAGATAAATCTACAAAGCAACATAATAAATTTAGTTCACTTAACACTTAAAAAATATTAAATAATATATTGTTTAGTTCTTACAACAACTGGCAGTTAAGATATAATAAGATAAAAGTGAAATCTGTGGTTTATACAATTCCAAAGTTTATTGTTGAGGAAAGAAAATGCCTCCTGTCTTTACATAACACTGGAAAGAACAAGTAGATAGAAAACATCATAGTCAGTCTCCATCTTCTGAGTTCTGCAGAGGCTTGTGGTTTGGATAAAAAGATCGCAGCTGCAGTCTTTGGAAAGGCAGAGCTGTCAGAGCTCTGCAAAGGTCAGTGAAAATGACTACCAAAGTGTGCATCCCAGCCACCTGAAGGTAAGGGCTCTATGGCATTGTGTCACCTCTACTAGCTGGAACTGAATTTTACATACCAAAAGAAAAGGCAAAAAGAATGTACAAGGCAAAGTCAATAGCAAAAGTTTTCATGGTTTGAGTAATCTTGACTTATATAGGAGACTGATTTTAGAATAATAGAATAATTTAAGTTGGATCTTAAGTTGGGCCTTTAAGATCATTGAGTCCAACTGTTAAGATAGCACTGCCAAGTCCACTACTAAATGGTGTTCATAAACCCCACGTCTACCTGTTTTTAAATACCTTCGGGGATGGTGACTCAACACTTCCCTGGGTGACCTGTTTCAATAATAGGTAACTGTTTCAGTGAGGAAATTTTTCCTAATATCTGACCTAAACTTCCCCTGGCACAACTAGAGACGGTTTCCCAGTTTTGCTTTCCCAGTTTTTCAGGTTATGTTTCTGTCCTCCCAATGCTGACTCGTTGGAAACAGTTTTGTTCCAACAGCTATTCAGGGACTTGATACTCCTCTCCAAGAGGCCTGGTCTAATTATGAGTGAGTCCAGCATTCCTTCCAGATGATGACAATGACAATGTTATAAACATTGTCCAGAGGATTTGAAATACCTGTATGTTAGATAATTGGTGAGTGACAGCATCTCTTTGAAGATGGACTACAGTAAGGGTGCGCTGATTGACTCACAAACAAGTTACCATGTGTTTCTTGTGTGTCCTTTCTGTAGAATATCTCCAAGTGAATAAGAGCTTCTTTAGGTTACATAAGGACTTAAAAGATGAAAATGTTTCATCAATCAGGACTTACCCATATTCAACGTGACATAGTAGCTCACTATCAATTTGGTACTTCAGTGTCAACTGCAGAAGGCAAGGTACAGGTACGGTGGCCAGTATCCAGGAGCTGTGTATATTTTAATGGAAAGGCTTGGATGCTTATATATGCACCAGAGACTGGGGGTTATTTTGTTTCATGTCATCTTCATAACAGAGTTTTTTGAGGTGGTGCAAGGCCAGTCAGAAGGGGTAATGTATTGTCTAGCTAGGAGATACACTGCCTTTTTTAAATGCTCAAAGACTTTACAACATTTGATCATGAAGTTAGTGACAACCTTTAAAATAGGAATAGCTACTTCACAGAATCACAGAATGCTAGGGATTGGAAGGGACCTCAAAAGATCATCTAGTCCAGTCCCCCCGCTGGAGCAAGAACACTTAGATGAAGTTACACAGGAATGTGTCCAGGCAGGTTTTGAATGTCTCCCGAGTAGGAGACTCCACAACCCCCCGGGCAGCCTGTTCCAGTGCTCTGTTACCCTCACTGAGAAGAAGTTTCTTCTCAAATTTAAGTGGAACCTCTTGTGTTCCAGTTTGAACCCAACTCCAATTCCTACTTCCAATTCCTTTGCAAAATTTGACTTGTTGAGCTGCAATTCATAAGCTTGTTTTCCCCTCACTTAGATCCTTAAGATGAAATAATTCCTCTGAAACCACCTATGGCTCCTCTTACTTTACTTCTAACTGAGATTCTCTGTTGTGATTTGGGAGACATTATCTTGCCTGAAGGACTATGGGGACCACTATGTAGAGCAAATGGGTTACAGCTGAGCCTGTTGGTGGAAACCATTGTTGTGATTTGCTGAAGCAGTTTTGTGATAGGGACAGAACACAGTGTTTATATAACTGTGGATAGGCACCCAACATCTGTCTTATTTAAACAGGAAATAATATCTTTTGAAAAAAATTGTAAACATACAGGAATTTTGTGGAAGGTCAACTGGAAGACAGATAACATTTATGAATGAACAGGAGAAAACACGTTGGGAATGAACTGGCAAGTTTTCGGGTACATGAGCTGAACTTGGATCTACAAAATCACACAGTATCACAGTATGTTTGGGATTGGAAGGGACCTCAAAACATCATCTAGTCCAATCCCCCTGCTGGAGCAGGAACGTCTAGGTGAGGTCGCACAGGAACATGTCCAGGCGGGTCTTAAATGTCTCCAGGGAAGGAGACTCCACAACCTCCCTGAGCAGCCTGTTCCAGTGCTCTGTCTCCCTCACCGTGAAAAAGTTTTTTTTCTCAAATTTAAGTGGAACCTCTTGTGTTCCAGCTTGATCTCATTACCCCTTGTCCTATCGTTGTTTGCCACCAAGAAGAACCTGGCTCCATCCTTGTGGCACTCGCCCTTTATATATTTATAAACATTAATAAGGTCACCCCTCAGTCTTCTATTCTCCAAACTAAAGAGACCCAGCTCCCTCAGCCTTTCCTCATAAGGGAGATGCTCCACTCCCTTAATCATCTTTGTTGCCCTGCACTGGACCCTCTTGCCCCCCTGTCCTTCTTGAAATGAGGGGCCCAGAACTGGACACAATATTCTAGATGGGGTCTCACCAGGGTGGAGTAGAGGGGAAGGAGAACCTCTCTCGACCTACTAACCCCCTTGTAATACACCCGAGGATGCCACTGGCCTCCTGGCCACAAGGACACAGTGCTGGCTCATGGTCATCCTGTTGTCCACCAGGACCCCCAGATCCCTTTCCCCTACACTGCTTTCTAATATGCAACTCAACCTATACTGGAACCTGGGGTTGTTCCTGCCCAGATGCAGGACTCTACGCTTTCCCTTGTTAAATTCCTTCAGGTTATTCCCTGCCCAACTCTCCAGCCTGTCCAGGTCCTGCTGGATGGCAGCACAGCCTTCTGGCGTGTCAGCCACTCCTTTCAGTGAACCTGGAGCTTCTGATTTACTCACATAACTGAACAGAGAGAATTTGGTTTCCTTTACTTGATTTTGTGACTTTTAAAATGGCACTACTTTAAATAAGTGCACTAGATTCAATTTATCTCAGTTACCATTTCTTGATGACAAAGTTGTAGCCTACCTTATCATGCACATGTTTTCATATGCTGTCAGAGCCCAGTTCTAGCACATCTAATAAATACTAGATTTGGCCCAAGAAAATGCACACTCCTGACTTTCTATAAAACTACTATAGCTGTTTCAAAGACAGTACATCTGATAGTACAGGAATATGAGATCAGTTTTTGCATATGCATATGCATATTTTCATATGCAAAAACTGAAAGGTAAAATAAGAGAAGGATTAGTATTTAACACTAGGTCTTTTCCCATATTGAAATAAAAAACAGAAAAACTGGAATGAGAAAAGCTATTTTATCAAAAGAAAATCTTTTCAGAATTTACTTGTAGAGATTAATGGCATAAAATGTTATCATGTTTTATATATTCTGAGCTGATATTTCTGCCTTAGTTCACAACAATATTTTGGAACAGATAAGTTGACACAGTGCTTATAGTGTTTTGTAAGCACCATCTAGTGTAATTTGTAGAGCATGTTTATTGCTTTGAACTTTTAGATAACACTGGAAAAGTAAGTTTTCTGTTCAATTTGGAGTGCCATGTTTGCTTGGTACAACCTAAGCTGGGCAAAAAGCTACTTCAACAAGCCAGAAAGCAAACAAAAAGCAAAAATGCCTTTCCTAGTCTACCTGTTAACTTCTAGACTAACTGTGATTAAACTGACTACTGCCCCTATCCACATTTATCCAAAATATAGCTCAGTAGTATAGTACTTATGCTACATTTTTCCCCAAAGCCTGTTTGCACTTTGCCCTACCCCACACTTACTCCTTTCTCAGATTGTTGAAGGTAGGCCACTCTACTTGACATTCATTTCATCCTCAGGAGGACCTGACACTGAATCATGTGAAGAGCATTTCTGTTCTGAGCACAGAGTACAGTGGATTAAATTGTAAAGACATCCCTCCCGGGTGCGTGACCTTCAGCAGGAATGACTGCTGCCAGAAGAACTCGATATGTAGCAGCTCATTTACCAAGAGCTGGGGCATAACTCCTATACGTGCATTGGCAGAAGGATGGGACAGGCTCACCTCAGGAGTTGGAAGACTTGTGAAAGATGATGAGAAAGGAAAGAAAAGGGCCAGCACCTGTGAGGCAGCAGTTCTAGAATATGTGAAAACTGGCAGGGAACTACTCAGAAGCAGAAGTCTCGGATTTTTAATCAAATCAGAGATTTACTGGGTAAAATTTGTGAATGTTGAGTATCCTGGTACTGGGGAAGACCAGCATTGTTCTATGTAGTCTGTATACAGTTATCTTTTAAAAACTAGATTCTCATCTCTCTTGGTACGTCCTTTTAATATAAAGTATATATTAAATTTAAATGCATCTGCATATTAATTAGGTATTGCCCATGATGGCTCTTGACTGATAAGTTGCCTTATAGCTTGAGGAATACAAACAAAATCAGTCAAGTCAGTTACTCTGTATTTTCTCTTCATCCCCAGAAGCCTATTTTTGTAGTCTTCATGGTCAGCTTTGAAAAAGGATATTTGCCAGTGGGCAAACTGTTGAGTTGATAGTTATTGTAGCCTTGAATTTTGAGAATTTGTGTATTGTGGAGATGTTTTTTTCATGTCAAAATTATTTTCTTCCTGAAAATGTCAGAGACACTGTAGGCACTTCAAGCTTAGTGTGTTCACTGTATTACAAATTGAATATTCCTCCTGCTATAATTATTACAAGCTGAGTGTTTTTCCTCCTGCTAATTTGTCTAGAAGCACAGAAGAAAAGACAGGTTCATTTTATAAAGACGTAGTTTAACTACATCTGTATATGCCGTTTTTTTTTTTTTTTTTTCTTACAGGGGCATAATAAACAGGATCTATCACTGAATACAGACTTCCTGTATACTTACAGAGTTGCTCCTTAATCCAGAAGAGTCCTTTCTAAATCTTGAAATAGGTTGTGCAATGGCAGGGAAAATCTTTACTCAGTGTGTGCTTCAAGTAGCTGGGACTGTTATGCAAATCACTGTTTTAAGGAACTTCGTTACCTTCCTTTTAACTTGTGGAAAGTTTTATAACATGCTGAGTTTTTCTTATTTTCTCCACAGAGAAACCATGTCTCCTACCTGCCATGATTTTTAGGGGAATTTTGCTCCTTTTGCCCTAAAGGTGAGTATAACAGAAAGACAATGTGAAAAGTTTGTAAATATCACAGTTGCACAGCGAGCACCTATTCATTTTCTTTTTTTTTTCTTAATTTCAGCATCTCTTTCCACATGTATGATACTTATTAAAGCAGAGAGCTGGCACCTGTCCCTGACACACCCATCACTACCACTTCTTATCTAGATTTTTCTTCTAGATGTAAGAGGAGGAAAACTGGAACGAAAGACACACAAAAGACTATGTTTTGTATGCTGATGATCAATATATTCAATGGCCTAAGACAAGATTCTGCTTATATAAAATACAAATTTTGTAGAAGCAGGCTCAGGTGCTCCATTTGTACTGGTTTTCTATTGGCAAACTGAACTTTTTTGCCTTGCATTTTATGTTAGAGGGCACACTGTGGTTGTTTGGAAAAAAAATGAATAAATTGTTTTCTCAATTTTTTTTTTTTTTCTGCCAGTTAGTGTGTGAATCACCCAGGTAACCTAAAAAGTAAGATTAAAGGGGAGCAAATAAGAATATTTCTTCTACAGTTGAAAAAACAGAAGCTAAAGAGGTTTCATCCATATTCTGTTTTGAAAAGATTCTTAATGTTTTCTCTAGGACTAATATAATTAAAAGCAAATCACTGTAGACTGCTGGTCTGAAAAAGGTAGAGAAAGAATACATTTATCTACCTCTAGACTGCAGTTGTCTGAACTGGAAATTTCTTCGAGGTCTTTTGTGTGAACTTGTAAAGAAATGTGAAATACAATTATTGTAGCAATACCTGATGATTTTCTTCTCTAGGCTACTAACCATAGAGCTTCCCCAGCTGGATGTGGGTTTGTGTATTTAAATATATGGTATTTTTTAGAGCAATTCATGAGAACATCTACAGGGGATATCAATTAGTGAGAAAATGTAGAAAATTAGCAGAAATTTCCAATTATAAGATGCTATTTTGAATTTACATTATATTTTGTTAGGTTTTAAATATTTATATTTATTTTGGCTACGTCTGTTTCATGTAGAATAGTTTTTAAAATATCTGTGAATATAATTTCACTGTTGCACTCAATAAGGTCAGAGAAAAGTGTTGTCTTGCCAACATGAAAGAGAAATCTAATGTTTTTAGGTCCCTAAGTCTCTTGACAACCGCCCATCCTGTGAAATAGGGGTTAGAAATACGTCAAAAAGGGAGTGGAACTATCAAGTTAGTGAATTGCCTTCAACTGGCATTGAAGTTTGCCCCAATTCAGTCAGGATGTAAGACTTTGAAAAATCTTATTTTGTAAATATTCCCTCCAGACTTTGAAAGAGTTAAGCAACTATATTCTGTAATTAGGTACTGCATTTTCAGTCAGTACATCTTAGCCAGGGCACCTGGGGCACTCCCTGCCTTGCCATTGCCGTGACTTTCTGTTGTCATCAAACTATCCCTGAAGCGGAGAGCAGAAATGCATGCATCATCTCCTGTTGGCACGCACTGAGGACGAAACCCACGACCGTTATCCGTGATGCTGTGCTGAGGCACTTCAGGCTGGTTGTTAAACAGCTCTGTTGGGTCGTCATTAGTCATTGGTGGAAATTGTTTGCTCCACACTCCTTAAAAGAAAAACATACAGATTTAGGACATTGTACAAAGAAAAACTACATAAAGAAGTGTTAGCTCTGAGAAATCAAATACATAAAATGAGGAAATGTGATTGAAAATAAAATAAAGACTGGGTTTGCCTGGATTACCTTAAGTTGCCCTTTGCACATGAATGCATTATGATGCATTTTTAATCACATAATTTCAAACTGTCATTTTCATAAGATTTCTGTTTCTTTCAGCATATATAACAAATAATGCTTGGAGATTAATAGTGATATAAAAAATGAGACAAAAATCTGTCATTCCTCTATCTCATTTACTGCAGACTTTAGAAAGTAATTAGTGAATGTGCACCTGAAGGAAGATACCCAAGTTAAGGTACATATACTTCTAACTTGTAAACTATGTTCAATTTTAAACTGTAAAAGAGAGGGTACTATTAGCTGCTATTTATGCACAAAACTCTACTTATTAGAAACTGAGTTATCATTTTTGGCATGTAGATCTAGGGCTTGACTCGGCTGACTGATCCTTGAAGGATTTATTTTATTTTTCTTAAGTCAACTTCTTCATTAATTATTAAAGAAAATTAAAATTATGCCCACTGGGAAAGAGATCATGATTATGTGAACAAACATTAAATCCAAGTTGTTTACGGATCAGCACTTAGGCACTTGTCTGCTGTCTAGTATGTTGCAAGTTTGGTCTCCTTTGCATTAGAAGTAACCGATGGGAAAATAAATGACTGCTAGAAACGAGGTGCAATTTTTACATTGGAACATTAAAACGACTATTGGGGAAAGTAGCTGTCAGTATGGGAATTCTTAGTTCAGAGATCATTTGCAAAGCCAATGTTGCATGCCTACAAGTTAGGAAAATTGGGTCCATTTTACTATAAATGTCTAGGGTTGCTCAAATTAAAATCAGAACCATACCACTGTGGCTATAGGGATAATATAACACGTGGAAATCTTTAAGTACACTTATAACCACCTGATGCATACAACCTGTGTTTAAACTGAAATAAACCAATACTGAAGGGACTAGTCAGTGCATAGCCAGTGGGTGTGGAAACATGCATTTGGTAACAACCCTAGGGAAAAGCAAGAGAAGAACAAAGAAAGAAATAAACTACAAAGTGACATAGGGTATGAGAAAGTTTAGTGGATGCAGTGATCACTGTATTGATTCAGAGAAGCATGTTGTGCTCTAAATGTGTAATGAATAATTTTACAAGAAGAACAATTTGTTAAAAGTTAAGTGGATATGTTTTTTGACCATCCCAACTTGCTAAGTCGATTGAGTATGTGCTACTGAAAATTTGGACTGTAACAGTAACATTTTTTAAACTTTAAAAACTGATTTTGAAAATAATACACTGTGGTGCCTAAAAATTAGTTTAAGTTAAGCTACTCTAAAAAATAGACTAAAAGCTTCATACAGGTGTCTTATAAAATGCAGATGAGTGAAAATCTGAATAGGACTGTATTTGTCATCTGTGTTTGTACAGAAGCATTAGAAACTCTGAAGTTCCAAGAACCAATGCTGAAAAAAATCAGTCTTAGAATGACACTTGGTGACCTTGCATGGCAAATATTTCTACACTGCATGAATGTGAATCTTTTGAAAAAAACAGACTTTAATGATGTTTCTATTTTGCCAAAGGAAGTGGTAATTAAAGAACTTTTAGCAATGAAATACCTTGCTTAGAAATCTGCTCCTATAAGACAGGAAGAGAAAGCTTGAACCCAAAAGAAGATAGAGAAAATGTATTCTTAGATTTTCTGCATGTTTCTGAGGGTATTATTGTTTCAAGTAAACTCAAAGAGAAAATATAAAATTGTGATGTGGTGTTTTATGAACACATATTAAAAAAAAAAAGATAAAGCAGTAGTTTAAATTCAAAATCAGTTCCATAGATGATGTGAAACTACTAGACTTTCCTTGCAGGCCTTACTTCTTCAGCATCCTCAGTTTCAGCCTAATCCAAAATGATATGAATAGATTATTTTGCTGACACTTTAGCAGAAGACAATGAAGACTTCTCAGGACAATACATGGAGGATGAGAGTTTTGGAGTGGTTTCTGGAAATGTGTGTGACAATGATGAACTAACTGATTATATATACCTAGAGTTTTTATAATCTCTGGTCCAACCATTTCACTTGTTCTAACTTCTATTTTAAACATTTATTTTATAGGATAAAATGTCTAATATATAAGCAAGTTGTTAGTAAGAGATAAATAAACCAAAAATTAGTCTAAATTAAAATCTTGTGCTCTAGAAAAAAGAAAGACCTGTACTAAAACTTAATATTGAGTGCTGTGCCTGATAACTGATTTGCACAGAGAAAGGAAAGCACAATTGTTCTGAGCTTGTCATCCCAAAGAAGGGAACAGCTCTGGGCTGACAGCAGTAGAGGGCAGCGTAGATACTCAGAATTATTACATCTTGGAATTACTTATAGTTTGGGGCACCACAGGGTTTTTACAAGAATGTACATAAAATCCATCCTAGAACCTCCATGGAAATATAGTTGAACATATTACTCTCATATGGGTTCAATAAATTTGCAAAGATGCATAAAAACACCTGAGCAACATCTCAGTTAGTGGTATCTATTGCCCCACTGTAGGCACCTGAACTCTTTTCACATGTATGTAAATCTGTTTGTTTGTGCATGTATGTATGCAAAGAGTACGGTAGAATTAGGTTCTTTCAGATGAAATAGATAGTAGAACATCAGAGGCTCCCTTTGCTAAATCAGCCACTAAGAACTGTCACAGTGATAAATATAAATCTGTTCTTCAAAAGGCAGATAACTGAGCCTTCAGGAGGGTCATCCATTTCCATCCAGAATTTGAAGTCATGCACTCGCTTCAAAAATTAGATGCTTTGGCAGACCTATCACCAAATATGAGAAGGTACTAATTTGATCTTACCTAGTAGTTAGTTTTTAGAACACTGTCTCATGGGGTGTGAACAATCATCCAGGATAAAGCTGCAGTTCCAGTGTTATACACTACTCCATGTCTGGAATGGAGTTATCCTTTAACACATATCCTGAATGTTTGCCATCTATAAGGTGGCACCTGAAGCATAAAAATAACCTTTGGTTAAAGCAGAAGGTGCAAGTGCATGAGTGTGATGATACAGCGATAGCATACAGAGGCTATGTTATTCACAACAGCTATTATCTTATAGAATTTCTTGATTGGTGGAAATATTTAAATTTTAAGAAAATATGTTTTTCCTCTGTTTTGAGAAGCCCTAAGAAAATTGGAATGAAAGTTTTTTTTGTAAACTTTGATGAATGAACTTTTAAAAACATTTTCAAAATAAACATGGGAGAAACAGCAGGAAGAAATGTCAGTCAACATTTTAAAGAACTCTATGCAGTGTTTTTAGAAGTATGTGCATAATATGCCCCAAAAAAATCTCTTTAGATGTGCAGACATCTTAGAGGTAATAATTTTGTGCTGGAAACATTGTACTGCAGAAGATCACAGGCCAGACTAAATGGGAATTTCTTTAAGTGAAAATGCAGGACTCAGAAGAGATAAGTCTATGAAATAAGAAGCCAATGCCAGTTCCTGCATTTCAGAAATGTGAGCAACCTTTCAGATGCCCACAGTTTTATTTTTGCTTTCTTCTTAATTTTTAGAAGTGGTTACTATGAGAAAACAGGAGGTTAGAGTGAGACAAGGTGCTTTATAACTGGTGCTGAATACTGCTGACATGCATGCATCCCTAGACTTGTTAGTGGTGTTGAGCTGCAAGTTATTTAACAAGTGAAATTCAAGTTATGAAGGTGAAAAAAGTATGCTTTTTTAATGGACATATTTAGACTTAAAAATTGCATTTATTTTGTTATTCACGTTTTACTGATAAAAGTTGTAGGAAAGCATAATGAGAAAACATAAAGGAATAGAAAGTAACCCTGCCATAATGTTCAGATTATTAAAATATTCATATGGAAATACAGGAATTCATTTTAGCCACCTAAGCAAACGAATATAAAGGAAAGTGAGTGTTTTGCAAAGTTCAGTGGCATATTGAACTTTGAACATCTATAATAAAACCAATTTCTTTCCTGAAAAATGATAAACAGGAATTAAGAAATACAGTATTTATAAAGCTTCTTTCAACTAAAAAACAGAAAGAAAAACAACACCACCAACAACCAAACAAAAAAATAACCCTGTTAAATTTACCTTTAATAGCTTTTGTCACAGCGGTCAATATTGACTTCTGAGGGTATTTCCAGTAAGGAGAAGTTATTTTCAGAAGTACAGAGAGTGATTTAATTCAGGTAGGTCCCTTGAGATGAGGTGGTTTACTTACCTGTTTAAACACCTTTACATGACTATTTAAGCTAGAATTTTTAGAAGAACGAGTCCTCAGTGCAGTTCTAGCATAGTCTGATTCTGGGACAAAAATACCATATTGGGTTTGCAGACAACCGTGCCTAATTAGTGCTCCATTGCACAGCATCTCCTAGAATCCTCACAGCACAGCATCCCAGAGCTACAGTTCAGTCATGTTCCTTTAGTGACCAAAATGCTAGTTTCTTCACACGCTAACCTTTACAGTGATTATGCAGAAATATATGTAGAGCCTTGAGATTGGAACACCCTTTCTGTTCATAAATTTAATGTTACTCTGTAATTATCAGTCATCCTTTGCTTTGCAGCCTCTGTGTTCTGGGTCGAGGCTCTTTAGAATTTAGCTTCAGCTTTTGGGTGCAAATTCAGGTTGGTTCCACTTGGTTTGACACTTTGCCAATATTTATTTTTAGGGATATGTTTCATTCATATTTAAGAAATAGAGAAATTTATGAAAATTTGTTTTTCATTAGAAATTACATGGAACTTTTCTGTTCAAAACTGTTATTGGTTATACCACGCTTGGCTGACTTAGTCTCCTTTCGCAGATGATCCTGAACATGCCTTAATAACCTTGACAGGATGTAGACTAATGAGCCAGACCACATGCTTTCTAGGACATTGCTAACCCATGCTCCATGATCATCTCTTCAGCATTGCAAAGATTTACAAGAAAGAAACAGAAATTTAGATACTGAATACACAAGCTTTGCATGCAACGGCTAACTTCTGTCCTCCCAACAATAAATTAGAGCCATCACAGATGCCATTATTGTGTAAAAGTTAAAACAACAGTGATGGAGGAAGTAGCTAAGGGGTTGTTCTTCAGTGTTAGAAGACTTGGGAGTAGAAAGAATGGAAGTATCCAAACTGCTGTTAAATTTCCCTCTAATATTTAATGACTTGCACAAGCAGAAGGAAAGTGTTTATTTTCTTATATATAAGAACAAGCAAATAATATTATAAGTAATCATGCAAGCTTTTGTTTATTCATAAAAAATTGAATTACTTGCCATGTTAAGATTAGGAAAATGTGTTACAAATGAATTGTTCCCATTAAACTATCCATTCATGAAAATTTGTTTTCAACATATTTTTTTATTTCTTAAAGCATAGTGACTCTGGGTTATAAAACGTAACTCCTTGATATTTTTTTAACATAACAGTGACCCCATCTGATTTAAAGCAAGATAGAGGCTACCTTTAAATACTGATCTAACTGGGAATAAAATAAACTTCCAGAGTGGCTTTACTAGGCTAGGAACCTAAACCACTCAATACGACAACACATAAAATTTATGACATTCTTTTTCTGTATCAGCTGTCTGATACCTAATATGTAAGGCTCTTCATATAATGATTATAAAGTGTTTGTTTGTTTTTGTTTTGTTTTGTTTGTTTGCTTGTTTTTAAATATGTTTAATCAGTTTCAAAGACAATGGCAAACTTTAATCTAAAAAGTTTATTTTCCATACGTTTTCTCTAGAACCATCCATTATATCATCATATGTGTATTACCATTATTATTTTATACTGAAGCAGTATAACATCTTACAGAAAACACTGAAATTGGAGCAGCTTTATTGTAATTTTTTTCTTTAGGCATACACTGTCTTTGCTGGATTCAGTATTTTTCAATACAAGAAATGGCTCAGAATTTTGCTTTACAGTCTATTAACAGTAGTAATAATAATAATTATAGTAATGATATCCAGTGGGCTTGATTAGCAACCTCTTTATACTTCTGCCACCAACAATATTACCTGAGATACCATAGGCAAGTAAAATCCAATTCATTTCTGATCTCTGTGGGTACAATTTCTGGCCAAGATAACTCTCTTTCTGGCAGAAGATAGTGTCTATAGCTATTACAAGGTTGGTTAACCTATATAATGTGTGGTAGAAATTAGAAACTTTCTCTGTATCCAGCTGGTTATTTATAAAGAACAAATCCTCTTATGATGTGAGCAACACTTTGCTATGATCAAAATCAAATTGGTGACTGACCACCTGTCTCTGTGCATATGTACTTCACATAGTTCATGCCTTACTGATCCATCAGATCACACCTTGAATCAGAACAATTAACCACATCAAGCCAATCTGACCTTGCCAAAACGACCAAGACTTTTACTGTTGACCTCAATGTAGCTGAGAGCTCTGTTGTTCCCAGTTTCAAGTAGTAGTTTCTGTTACATTGGATTGCCCAGTTCATTTTTATTTTGAGTATGGTTTGTAAAATACTGTCACAACTTTGCCATATAAAATTTACTTTTTATATTATACACTGAGACTTGGTTTTGAGCTGTTGACTAACAGTGTGTTATGCATCATTAAAGCAGTTTTCTACATGTGGTTTCACTTCAGTACAGAAAAGATTCTATTCAGATGGAGGTTTTCAACTGTTGCTTTGAATTATGGAACAAAAAATGGACCTTTACTAAAGAGAGAAGTAGGTGCTTTATTTGCTTACAATTTTGGTTCAATAGCATCTAAGGCATGATAGAAGAAACCAAAGTATTCTCAGGCTCTCAATGCTTATGCAACACAACAGTGAAGTTTGCTTTCTTTGCTTTACAACCACAGTCTCAAATGGTTTACAGTGTATGACTTCTGTAAACTTCAATGAGCTTAAGTCAGGAAATCAGTTTGTTATCAGTGTTATCTCACCTAGTCAAGGAAATAATTCTTTTTTATGAAAGTAAAAGTAAACAGAATTATGGATAAGAGCAGTAGAGGGTTTTATGTGTAATATGTGAAATCTGCTGTAAGTAAACAGACTCAGAATTAGTGAGACTGATTTTTGTATACTACATCAATTAAAGCTGGAACTACTCTGCTTGGATACCATTTTTCTCAATCAACTTGATCCTATTTCTATAAAATGGATAAGGTAGTGTTTACTTATAGGCTAAAATACTCTATATAAATTAAGTAGAATTATAAAGTAGTTAATTTCAAAGATATTTCCTCCCTTTTCCTAAAGATAACTTAAAGTTCAGTTAAAGCATGATACAGAATAATGCAGAAAAGAAGAAAGATGAAATCTGTTCTCCATGCCCACAGTAGACAAGACCAGTAGCAATGGGATTAAATTCTGTGAGGAGTACTCAGATTAAATATTAAAAAGCACTTTCTTATTGCAAAGGTACTCATGTAGCAGAATAGATTGCTTGAGTTCACCACCACAGGTGATTTTTGAGAAAAGGCTAGACAGATTTCCAGCCTACTAGAATCAACTGGATAAGAATGCATCCAGGCCATCAATCTTCTGAAAAGTCTACATTTAAAATGGCACTCAGCTCAAAATGTCAAATAGCTAGGCTTTTTTTATTGTGGTGTTTGTTTTTGTTTATCTGGCGCCTTTTTTTTTTTTTTTTTTGAGGGGGGGAGCTGTCTGAATGTGTTTTCCCTCCATTTTAAAGAAAAAGAACAAAATTCATTTCTAATGCTCTTTTAGAATCAGACTTCTCTTAAAAATACAGCTCTAAGTATATAAAAATCTGTATCTGATTAAGCAATTAAAGTTCAAATGAGACTCAGATGCAGGTGGGTGTGGGTCTTGGTCCACCTGTCCTATAGTCAAGTTAAAAACTCGTTGTACCTTTAAAGCTGACTGAGTTCTTGGTAAGATGAAAAAAGAATAGCCTGCCTCAGGGAGTGGGAGCTATGACTCCATTTGGCAGAGCTGCTTTCTATGAGAAAAAAAAAAACATGGGTGCTGCTGTTGACCACTCTGTTCCTGATCTGTAATTAGGAGAGAATTTTGGTGTCAGGGCTGTCAGAAAAATGTCTCGAAGCAGAACTAAATTCCTTCAGAAGTTATAAGAAAACAAGTCAGAGTAGATAAAAATATTTTTTTTACTCCGTGAAGAAAAAAAGGGATTCTTTCAACATAGAGGTTTTCATGTTTCTTTTATCTCAAAGGCAGATCAAAGGTTAGTTAAATTAATCTTATGATAACTTGGACAAGACACCAACATTTATATTCACAGTTAATCACAGATTGTTTGACCTTGGGCCACCTTCCGTACATCAGAGGAGAGGGTTCAGAAAGATATTATATGAAGGGGTTGGAGCTTATAAAGACCATTCACTGCACAGTCTGGCACAAGACACCCAAGCTGTCAACAGAATAGTATGACAGCGTTCAGATCAAACAAGTAATCCAGTTAATGAGGCATATCTCAGGAACTTGCCGAGAAAGTAAGTGTCTGAGTGATACAGGTCCTTTATCATGGATTAATAGAATATTAATCAAGACAAGGTACATTTTCGCATGCTGGTGACAGGAGGATTAGGCAGCACGGGAGAGTTAAAGCTTCAAGTACCTCTGAGAAGGCAGGGTCTTGTTTCTTTGCTTTAGTTTGAAGTAAAACAAATACATCCAAATATCCTGCAGTCAATGCTTATCATTTTGAATGGTTTCCTCAGATATTTTTTAGAAACTTCATTAAAGAGCATCACAAATCTTCTTTGAAAAGTTTCCAAAGGAACACCTATACCTATATATACACCTATATATTTTAAGCGAATTAAGCCTGTGCAATCTAAACCTGTTTCCTTTTGTCTTTATATTTTAATCTCTTCAGGGATGGGCCATGGGATGCTTTTCTGGGTTTTTTAAACAGTGGTGTAGAGTTGCTGAGCCTAGATAAATAATTAACAAGCCCACAGCCTGTTGTTTCTGTGTTGGTTGAAGAATCTCAAGGAAATAATGATAACTGGTTCTAAAAAAGGCAAAAATAAATTTGACAATAAAGCACTTTTTAAACCAAAAATACTGCTTACATAGACTAAGGTTATTGTAGTTAATGGAAGCTATACAGACCATTTTAAAAAGTCATATAAAAATTTACTGCCACTGTAATAATTGTGTTTTTCAGCTATTCATTCTCTTCAATGGTACATTAGAAGTCTATAATGAAACAACATGTGCAGTCTCATAGACTGATTTTTTGGCTGATAGACACAGTGAAGTGGAAATTCCAGGAGCAGAGGGACTTCCAACAGTGGGGAGAAATGCATTCACTGAAAACACTATAATTTTGTATGCAATTAACATACTTTCAAGAGAAGCAATTAGTATTTCTAGGGCCCAGATTGTGTTTGTTTAGATGGGGCATGGAATTCTTTTTATACGTTGGAGCTCCCCACACAAGCACTTAGCACAGACCCTGAAGTTAGGACCAGCAAGTAGGAAGGTATTTGCAGGCAGCATCAAGGAAATAGCAAAGATAAAGATACACTGTCATCTGTCACTTCCAGAAATGGATACACGTTATCAGAGGTGCCCATCCAAAGAAAAGAAAGTGGACTTCATTATTCTTAGAAAGCATATTGCCTGCATGATGAATTCTTACTCCTTAAATATGTGCCCAAGGAAGAGGATATTCTCAATATCACTAAACTTTGTTGGTTTTTTGTATTTTTCAGGGCAGGAGAAACAATAGGCCAAGACATGTCATAAAAGTTTTACCAATGAATACCTCTCCTGGATTTATTGTTTGCTTATTTTCTGTATTTTTTAAAATGGAACTCCTGGTTTACCTGTCAAACTGTAATGAACAAGGACAGCAAATTTAACATGAACTTTCAGGTCAGTGTTTTGCTTTGTAACATCATCTGTATATTGATATTCTTTTTCTCCACATCTCCATTTCATCCTGCTTCTGCATGTTTTCCCATTTACTCTCCCTCTTGATTCAGCTCCCTGAAGAAAGCTTCAGCTTCAGATTCTGTTATAGATAATGACTGCAAGATTTCGCTGCACTAAACGTTGGAGCTACAACTGATGTACATATCCAGTGTATACAGGCAAAACTTGACACTTATCAAGCTAAGGTTCAATTTCTGTGAAGATTAGCCAAAAATTATTGAGGAAATTGTTGTACAGGTCTCTGAAAACCCTGACTTAGTACTGTGCATGGTTCTGTAGCTTTCTTTGTTCATATTTTGAACCATTTTACTATGCACCTGTTTCTTCCTGATTGTGTTTTGTGGCTGTAATGGATGAACTCGTAAGCGTGAAGTCTATAGGACATCAGGATTACTAGTAACGTCAAGCTGCTGCTCTGAACTAGGTAAGAGATGGCATAAGAAAATTGAGTGTAATCACATTGTGGGATATATAGGTCAGTAAAAACAGAACTACTTTGTAAAACATTCTGGAGCTTTCTTAGGGGCAGAAAATCCAAGAAAAAGCCCACAACATTCCAACACGTCAACTATTACTTCAGGAATATTCAGGAGTTTCATTCCTTCTTCAAAGTTGTTTATTTCAAAGTGGTATGATATTAAATAAAACTTTTAAAAAAGGCCCCAAAATACTTTTTTATTTAAGAAAAATATTTTAAAGATGTTGTATTGTTAGCAAATTTCATTTAAATTTTTACATCATAAGAAACTTTACTTCAGGGTTCTCTCTTTCCTGAAATAGAAAATCTATCCAAACTGCTATGTATTTTAATATTACTCACAATAGTTGTCAAAGAGACTTAGGGCATTTTAATGGGATTTCTGAGAAAAGGATCTTGAGCTCAGTAACTAGTATTTGACAGTGATCAAGCCTCCAAGCAGCTTGCGGGATTCAGCTAACCTGAATTCACTTAGCAATGCTGGTGGACCTTGTGTTGACAGCTGGTTAGATATCAATGTTTTTCAGGCTAATTCAATTTAATCTCATCAATATTGTTATCTGCTGTTAAAAACAGGTTTTGCCACCACCGTTTGCTATACTAGTTATAACACTTTTAGGATTGTTTTATTCACTGTTGTTTTATGCACTGTATTCACAGTGATAGATTTTTTTTTCATTTTATTTCTTTGGGTGGAATAAATCTAGATGAAGAAGTAAATTAGCTTGTAAAGAAGCTTGTAAAGAAAAAGTTATGCTGCCTTGTGACTGAACCAAGCAGACCTTCGTAACAGCTTCATGATAAAACTGAGAAATTAAGCAGCAGCATGGAAGTAAAAGCTGATGTATGGTCATCTATTAAGCTTACTACTAAAAACGCTACAAATGCATGAGATAAATTTCTGGAACATCAAAAGCTAGAATATGAGTACAACTGAAGGATAAACTGACTTAAAAAAAAAAAAAGGTACCTGTCCTGATGGGCAGATTTAAGAATTACCACTGAAATGGAAAGAAATTGAAAAAGCAAACAAATTTAGAAGAAAATGGCCTAGAACTATCCGTGGGTTTTTATCATTTTATTTCTTATTCTCTTGCATTCTGGTTTGCATCCTATTTTCCATTTTTTCAGTTTCCTTGTTGCAAACCACCTGTAAAGAACTGACAAGTAATTCTGATATATCCAAACATCTCCTTGACACCTTACCCACCTTGTTTATGCTTTGTTTGCAACCTGGGACTTCTCTCCATTGTTTTAGGCAGAGAATGTTCCTTCTTCTGCCATGTTTTTTTTGTAAATGTTGGCTGATGTCAGTGTTGTCCAGATGTCTCTCCACTGTTTGTGTTCAGTCCAATACAGTGACTGACAAACTCTCTTGCAGCTCCTGCAGCTGCATATACTTATGTCATCCTAAATTCTGGGAGCTTGAAAGAAAATAGGATAGCTCTGTTAGTCACACAGAAAGGGTTAGTTTGGTTTTGATTAAGTGCAGAATGAATAAGAAAGCAGCTCTGAAGAGCATGAGGAAAACAAACGCCAAACAAGTGAAACAGTGGATAGCTGGAAAGGTTATAAGGGAAGGGTTATTTGAGTTAAATTTGAAAGTCCCCAATAATCATTCTGACCGTATTCTTCCAGATCCTATAGTCAGTTTCGGGTGCAACATGCAAATACAGTGGTCATTAGAAGGGGCAGACACAGAACTGGTCATGGAGGAGGGAGGAGAGATCAAAACTACGCCATTATTTATTTTATCACAGAATGCTAGATGGATTTCTGTGAAAACTTATCAGAAATTGTTCTTGGAGAAAGTCTTAAGAGGAAACACATCTCTCCTCTGGCTCTTTAGTAATCACATCTGTGAGCACAGAGAAACCAAGCTAATCACACAGATTACTCTGACTAATGCTTTGGCATTTTTTCTCAATGACTACATACATGGCAGATGAATAAGGTTCAACATCATCTGTCAGAAAACTCGTAGGGAAATGCTGCATATTTGCCAAGAAGAAGGGATTGTATATGTTATTGCCAATGACTGCTGCCATTGCAAAATGTACAAACTGGCTGCTTCTCAGCACCTAAAAGAGCTTCTGCTAGTTGAAACGTGCAGTTCATCCTTGAAAGGACAAAAATTGTCTAAAAAAAAGTGGGCATCATTCTTCACCAAAGGGACCTGGGTGTGTTTTTTTAAGGCATTCCCATTAAGGTGTCTTCTCAGCCAATAAAAATCCTACATGTTCTTTAGCAGATTTTAAATCTGCCTTCCTTTGGATTCAGGGAGAAGAAAGGTTTATTACCCCTGGGAACCAGATAGAGTGAGGCAATTCTTTGGAGAGAGTAGTTGAGACAAGCTATCTTTAGGGGGTGGTCTCATTTCCGATATTTTAATAAAATTCCACGTACAGCCCTGAAGAAATGTTACTCTGTAGCTCTATGTCCATCACATTCTGGGGCACAGAATTGTCCTCTTGGTGGCAGCAGTGAATATGGCACCACATGCACTTTGCCTTGATATTGGTAATGAATGATGCTTTTAAGAGCGTAGGCATTGATAATAACTGAAGAAACTTTTCTGCCCATTGTGTACTTACTGATCTCTTTATATTCTGGCTGTTGAGCATTAAAGTCACTATGGTGGTTTCCCTGAGCCATGCATTTTATCTTGAGTGTAGTATAGCTTTAAGAGACTTTTTTTTTTTCTTTTTCATTTTTTTTTTTTTCCTACCGATCACTGGACAACACCAGATAAGATTTTGTTCTTCACGAACTGTATGAACCTTAAATTATGAGTAGTGTTTCTGCACCTTCCTATCAGTCTGATTTCACTTTTTTTATGGTGGTTGCTTGCTGTGTTCAAAGGATCGCTTCCCCAGTGAAGGAAAAGAGAACATAATCATACTGCCCAAGCGAAGAGGGAAACATGGTAGTCACACCACCGAGTCTCTGACTGACACTCATCTTATACTTTCAAGAAGTCAAATATTTTGGATCTCAAAATGTTAGAATTGCCATACGATGCTTGTGACAGGGGCTGTGGATGAATGTGGAAGAGAATGCCCTCTAGCAAGAAGGGAACTGGTAATACTTGTACTTGGCCCTACGATTTAAAACTTTAACACTTAAATAAAGCTGAACCTCTCTGGACACAACACTGGCATAAAAGAAGCTGATACGACATTGTAAGAGATTCTTTGGCAGTGTATTGTACATAAATTCGTTATGGTATGGATGCGGTGTTTATATGTTATAAGTGCAACTATCGTCCTTCTTCAATGAAATGACATTTAATGATGTTTAGCAGTCATCCATTATGGTTGTGGAAAGAACAGTTATAGTCTTTAAGCATCATCATTCACGAAAATGTGGGAGACTATTGTAGTGCTGGAAATCATTGTTTGTCTCTATCCATTGATCACAAAAAAAACCCAAAACCAAGCCCAAAAAAAGCAACAAGAAAGACAATATTATGTCCTTATACATAGCTCAGGAATTTAATTTCTAAATGATTTTTGCCTGTTTTTTGTATCCATTGTATGGACACGACTGACCTGTACCTTTGTCATGCATTTGTTTTGTCTTTTCTCTCATAGCTTCTCAGCAAACTTTAAAAGAAGCAACAATTCTGTGAGATGTAGCATTAGCTGTGGTTTTTTATTGTGGTCTACATTCACACAGATATTTTGTTGAGTCCAATGACAGCCAAGTTTGTGATGGAAGGACTGGGTTCTGGGCTAATCTGAGATCCAGTGCTCTTTCCAATTCCTGTCTTGGACCATAATCCACTGTTTGTTGAAATACCATGCAGAAGGAGGAGCAGACTGCTGCCTTAATCAGTATCATTCTCTTCACAAATTATCTGATCCAGGATCTGTTGAAATGAACAGAAGTATTTCAAAAGTAATTAGATCAATAGTTTATCTTCTAGAATATTCCTAGAGCTTTGCTGATGCTATCAGATCTGATAGAACATCCTCTATTTCTGTGATGGATAACAGAGAAGTATAGTTCTCCTCACTGGAACTAAGTGGGACCTTATCTACACTACTAAACAGGGATCCTTGTGACGTTTGAGTGAACTATAATGAAAATTATCTGTGTGACTTGGATTAGATTGATCTTGACCTTTTATGGTGGTTGCCATGTTCACCAGTCATCTATTTTATTATTGCTTTAAATTAATGATGTACTAATTGTTCATGATAATGTATACTATCATTTAAAGAATATTTCCTTTAATTTTTTAAGAACTACATTCAATAATTTATCAAAGCTGGTATTTTGAGGGCTGATCCTTTGTCCAGAAAGTAAAAATTCCACAGTTCTCTCCTGAAAGCCTTTTTTTTTTTTCTTTTCCCCCTTGTAATCTTGCCAGCTCTGCCACTTCCCTTATATAGTGAGATAATATTTACCAATCAGATTAATAGAAAAAAACCCCACCCCATTTAGAACCTAGCCCATTTTCCCAGCACTTTAAGGAAATTGTCTGGCTCACAGTGATACAACAGAGAGGTCAGAAGTGATTGGGCAGTGGTGCCCAGCTCACAGCTAACAGGAGAAGTGGAAGCACACAAAGTCAAACTACTTGAGTAGGAGACGTGGGAGGAAACAAGTCTGAACACCTCACCGATCATTGCCAACTATCCTACAGATCAGTGACTTTCAGCCTGTGATCCACAGACTCCAGGGAGCTGACTGAAAGAAATAATTCAATGTGTGCTGCACAGCAGTCCGCATAAGATGAACTTTTTAAACCTAAGTCTCATACATTAAAAAATTTCTTAGGAACCCACAAATCACAAAAAAGTTGAAAACGGATCTATACATAATAGATTATACATACGAGCTTACAGGTTGAGGACTATGGCAGAAATCTGAAGTGAAGAACTCTTTCCTTACTTTCATATAGGATTTATTTCAGTTCAGGTGGTATCACATTTGCATTGAGAGTTACAATTTATGAAGGATTTTGGTGGCTAATCTTTCAGAATCTGTTACTTGTCCTTGATTTTTCAGTCCTGCATATAGTATAATGCAGAACCTAAATTGAGGTTTGAGCTCTAAAAACTCTTCAAATAAGAATTGCCACATACAGTGTATCATTTTGAAGATTTGACAATATATTCAACAGTAGTCAGCAGCTGGTGTTAAAAAATGTCGCCTTTGCTTTTGAGGGTTGAAAATAAAACAGACATATAAAATTGACAGGTGGTGGGTTATGTCTGGGAAACCTTCAAGTTCTAGGAATGTCACTAATTTTGGCAAAGAGTTCATAGTAGGTAACTTATCTAAAAATTCTGTCTCTTTTTGGTTGTTAATATCCCAGTTCCCTAAGTTAATTCTTGGACGAAAATTCTCAAGTGTTTGCTAAATCCACCAAATAATTAAACAACCAAGGTCTTATCCAAAGCCTTCTGTAGTCCATTATTTTAGTATGTCCTGAATATACTGTAATTGCCAGCATAGCTCTCTATCTCTTTGTAGTCCTATTTTAAGTCAGTGAGTCTCTTGGTACACATACATCTTATGCTGAGGAGAAAGGAGTTCAGAAACAGACTCCACCTAAACAATTCTGGAAATAATTCTTTGTGTCTGAGAACTGAGTTTTTTTTTTTTTTTTTTTTTTTTCTCTCATGGTGCTCAGCACTCACAATTTTAGCTAGATCTAGATGTTATATGGTACGTATTTATTCCCTGACTGAAGGGGTATAAAAGTCCAAATGCTCATATTTGTGAATTTAAAACTAACATCTGTGGTTGTTCTCTATAATACACTTAAAGTTTGCTGTGTCTGCAAGTAATCCTTCAAAATAACCCAATCCTTATATAGAGCAAAAGGAAAGCAGCCAATAAAGCAGCACAAACACAATCTAAACCAAATGAGGTAGGAATTTCTGTCAAAATGTGTCACCAGAATTTGCTCACCTTTAAGAAGTCTTTCTGGCAGCATCGTTACTGTTCATGATCACAATGATGAAAATCTGTAGAAACAATATAAAGCTTGTAGAAACACTATAAGAAGCATCCATTCTTCATCTAGTTTTAGACTTTAAATACTCTTCCACTAGCTTTTGTGTCCTGTTAGCTTCAAGAACACAGGTATATAGAAATATTTTGTACAAAGTCAAGCCCATTAAACAATTGTTGGGGACATAAGAAACCATTTTGATGATCTCATGTATTTGTTCACAGATGATTTTAGGAGAAGGTTCTGTGGTCAGGTCTTCAGAAGAGCCTAATGACGTTAGATGAGATTCTGCAGGGCTATTTGGAAGTGGACTGATTTTCATCTGGTTTAGGCACTTCCCTGCTAGATGATTTTGAAACTACCCTAGGTTTCTGTCTGTGAATTGGTACCTGAAACGCTGCTCATCTGTTCTTGTCCCTGAAGCTGTTGCATACCAGTAGGCAGAGGATGAGATCTCCAGCAGAGGACCTTGGTGATATTTGCTACAGCTGCATTTAAGAGAAAGGCTGTTTTAAGTAACCTGCAATCTGAGAGTGATACTGCAATTGCAGCTAAACATGAAACAGAGCTGTGGCTTTGTCAGCCAGACTGGACTTACCCAAATCAGCATCACATTTTAAGAGACTGTGTCTGATTTTACCTACCAGGTTGTCATCAGTGACTTTGACTGTGTCCAACTGTGTCAAAACGTGTGCTGCCCTTCAGGGGCTGTTTTTGCACGGTTAAAAGCAACATAAAATATTTGATGCATTTCATTCCAGCAGTTTCTCTTAAGATTTTCTAATTCTTATGTTTAAATGAATAAATACAGAGAAAATTATAGGATTTGAGGTATTCTGCCAGGAACTGTTTCTGTAGAATTGCGTGATTTTGCAGACTCATTTTCTATAATGGAATGTTTGTCCTCCTACCATTATCTGTAAAACAGATCTTTCACAAATTTGCCACAAATTTACCACACAAGCCTATACCCATATGCAGTGCTAAATTGCTGTAAAATCAAGTAATATGTGCCAAGAACATATCTTCAACTTGTATAAAATATAAGCTGATGACATGTATTTATCTAAGACTTATAGTTCTCAAATATTGTATTTACTTCAAGGTGGGGAAAAAAGTTCTTTCGGACAGATGTTTCATATTTTGGTTCTAAAATTAATCAATGTTGAACTAAGTGGTAAATATTAAATCCTAGCCACACTGAGGACTCTGTTATTATGTACGTTAATTTTACTGGAAAATATAGAGGGAACTAATTCCTCTCTTTAGGTCTCATGGTACTAAATCTGAGTTTTTACTGTACAAAATTGAGTCACTGAAGTGTGAAGTCAAAGGATATTACCCCGGTTTTGAGAAATCTCAGCCTGGCCCAATCGATAGGATTCTCATTAACAGCTTCATTCATGTCTGTGTAGGTACTAATTGTGTAGTCTTTGTTCTTTATGTGGTACATTTTTTTTCAGTGAGAATGCCTGAACCTAGGAGTCCAAAATTAATTTTCTCATCTCAGACAATAATATTAATAATTCAATCAAGTACCTATTTTTGTTCAGTATCTTCTAACTATTCTGTCTTATAAGGACTGATGTTCATGTTCACATGGGTTTCCAGAGTGAGACTATAGGCACAAGGATGGCTCTGCATCTTTGAATTTTTAATGTGATGGTCATTGTTGTGCAGAGCCTGATGTGTGCCCTGTACATAGACTTAGCTCTCTCACAGTGAAGCCTGAGATGTCCTGCCACAACAAGTGACCTTTGGAGTGTGGCAATAGCTGAAAGCTGAGCTGTGGGCCCTCTGTTGGACATGATGTTTAGGAAGTGACCGTTTCCCACTGTGACAACCAGGTGACTTTTAGAGCTCTTACATGAGACATTCAAAAATTGAGGCTTTAGTCCTTCGGGCTCTAATCATCAGTAGTGCTGTGCCAAATTGTTGTACAGCAGAATGAGTTACTCAATCAGGAAAGTTTATTAATCTCTATGTGTATCTATGGTAGTACTTCCATTATGTACCATAATACTGTAATTCTTCCCTGGAAGGCATAGATATTTTCAGTTTACATTACCAGTGCAGCCTATCTATTTAGTTCTTTGTCTGGGCTTCTTAATTAAAAACCCAGAAAAAATGGCAGTTCCTCTTTATTTCTTCTTTACTGCTTATTATCTCTTAGGATGAAATGGTGATACATGATATATTATAATATTTTCTAAGGTAATTCTTGTAAGGCGTGGCAATACCTATTTCACAAGTAGGTAGAGAGCAGCAATGAAGGGACAAAGTGAAGGATATCTAGACAGGCAACAATTGGTATTTGTTTTTGGCAAAAGAGGAGAGCAGCATATAAATCGATTGATTAAACTGTAAGAAAAGGCAGAAAGATTTAGGAGCAATAAAGGTACACCTAAATACCCTTGTAGGTAACTTGCAATAAGACAAGTTTGAAGGATGGGACAATCAGCTGTAAAAGTGGTATCTCTGTTTTAAGTTGAAATCTCCTTTCCTGCTCTTAGTCCACTGTTTGTGTATTGTCTTCCAGCGGGGTGCAATAAAAATGTTAGATTCTGAAGGGATAAAAATGTAGAATGTCTTTGAAGTTCGCCACAAGCAAGAGGAAACAATGTTTTTCCTCTGAAATCCAAGGCATTAGACTGAGTTGGGTAGGGAAAGGATACAAAACTGCCTGCTGTTGTTGGGAGTCACAAATGATTCAGCATCAGAGGAGAAAGCCATTACAGAACAAACTAGGTCATGGAAGATAAGGAAGGAACTTTGAAATACATGTTGAGATATTT
Organism: Patagioenas fasciata; assembly: GCF_037038585.1. Lineage (NCBI taxonomy): Eukaryota > Metazoa > Chordata > Aves > Columbiformes > Columbidae > Patagioenas > Patagioenas fasciata. The sequence continues at coordinate 73,377,663 of NC_092521.1, read as the reverse complement.
GTAGATATCAGAAATGAAGGATATTTTGGCAGGCATCTGACTCTACCTTCTGCCCAAGAAAGAAACAAGCATTCAAAAAGTCTTTTTGGTTACTCAGTAGCTTCATCTTCCTCACACATACACTCAGAAAAAAAAAAAAAAAAAGTAGTTTGACTAAGTAAAGTAACACACAAGTAAATATTTTTGCAGAGGACAGAATAAGAAAAGTACATTTTGACAATGACCCAGGTATCACACTGTCACACTGGGTAAATTTACAGGAGACATGCGAATGTAGAAAGCAGGTGAAAAACCAGGAACACAGTTGTCCTTTCAGACCTGAGAATGTAACATTGAAGCTCAGTTAAAAGAGACAAGTATACTTGAAAAGATGCCTCTTTCTTACTAACTGGGTATTCATAAACTTCTATAGTAGAAAAAAAAAAATTCTTCAAGTTGTTTTCTATAGCCTTATTAGTCAGGACTTTTATTTCTCCTTTCACTTGTAATTTTTGAATTTGCTCTTTAACATTAGTTCATCACTATCTTCTATAATGTAACAATCTCAATACATCAGGAATTTTTTTTTATAATACTGCTTATTCAGTATAAAAGTTGTTAAATTTTGAGGTAAAGAAATGTATAAGAAAATAAATTAAATTGCAAATTTTAAAACATTTTAAGCCTTCAGTCTCAATATAAACAACATTTAAAAAGAGACCAATTTTTGGTTTTTTCTCAAGTGTTTTTGAGATTTCAGAACATTTTTTCCTGCACTTCAGAACACAAAGTTAAAATCTTATTCATAATATGAGAAAAATATAAATATGGTTCATGTCAGTAAAAAAATTGCTTTTTAGTAGTTTTGAAAAATATATATATTAATTGTAACCATTCATAATCCGTGTAAACAAGTTTCATAAATATATTTAATTTTATAAATAAAAAAAATTAAATACTCTTGAGCCTTTCTTGTATTTTCCCTAGTGAGAAAAGGGAAAGGGAAAGGGAGGGGGAGGGGAGAGAAAGGAAAGGACAAAGGAAAAGGGGAAGGGAAAGGAAGGGAAGGGAACTTAAAATTCTTTGTTTCTCATTACTGTCAGGGAGAAAATACCATATTTACTGCATCACTAGTTTGATCAATTGCAATAATTTTTATGTTCCTTCATGTTAACTTTCCTATATGTTCTGTAATAAATTATATCAGAAAGACCACTTTCATTTTGAAATGTTTTGCTTGTTCCGTGGCACTTATAGCTGTCACTTGTGCTTTGTCTAAAATGACTTTCTCATATCACTTTGGTTTGAAACACTGATTGATAAGAAAAGATCATTAAGGGAAAGCAGGAAAGAAAGAATTGTCATTTAACATTGTAATGTTTTTTCGTTTGCTCAGCCTGAATTGTTAAAAAAAAAAAAAAATCTGTGCTTTCAAATGTTCCAGATAATAAACCAGGAGTAACAAAAAGGCTGCTTTTTTAGAGTACTTTACATGTTACAAACACAAATAGACTTTCAAAATGTTAAATACATTCTTCTGTTTCTGTATACACAACATTTCCTAAGGATATTCTCCTCTAAGCTCCTTCCTGAAAAAACTCTGACAACTATATGCAAATATGGTCTCATTTAATATAAAATGTCTGGCTTGTAGCCTAATACAGTGTGCAGAGAAATGGTAATGAAGTTGAATTATCATTTTTCAGACCTCAAGGTTAAAAAGAAATATTTCATCTGACCATATTTCATGTTCTAAATCTGCATTGAATATAAAATACATTGCGGTGTTACGGCACATATCCATGGCTTTGCCATCCCGAAAGTTTAATTATTTTTATGGCACACTGATACATTCTGGGCCCACTGTTTCTTACATTGGTCTTGGTGGACAGTCTGCTTCTTACAACTTGTATGAAACACCTTGAATTATAGTACTTTAAAAGATTATTTTTTATATATGTGTTTCCTCACAGAAGTTCTGTGTACAAGTCTGGTTGAAAATTTTCAATTAAAAATTTCCATGAAAGAAATGCTTCTATTCTTGCAGAAATGAACTATTAAAGCACATAATGAGTCTTAAGAATAATGGTGAAGCCATTGACATCAAATAAAAGTAAATGTCTCATAAGCATCTTCTCTGGACTAAGAAAGTGATCATGGAGTAGTCTAAGCCCTTGATGACTTTTAGTTAAGATGTATAATTAAAAATTACCTGCATATAGTAGATTCTTATATTTTAAACTTCTCTAAACCTGTCTTTATTAAGGTACCTGACAGTTTGGAGTAGATGGAAGAAAAACATCACCTATTTCCTGCTAATCTCTCTTGTATATATAGATTTTGCAGAATACAATTTCCATGTATCAACTGGTAATCTGAATTGACAACTATCAGTATATTATCTGAATATTTTCAGGAAGTTTAGGCACAATAGATACCTTTAAAAAAAAAAGAAACAAAACAGTGTTGTTGTTGTTTTGGTGTTGTTTGGCTTTTATTGTTGTTTGGTTTTGTTTGTTTTGGTTGTATTTTTTGTGTGTAGTGTGTTGGTTTTTTTTTTTTTCAGGGAAAGGAAATGGGTTATGATTGAAAATATTATTTACCTCAGTTTTTTATTTTGAAGTCAATACAGAGAACCTAAAAAGTTTGAAAGTTATTTACTTTATTTACAAATATCAGTTTCAATTAATTTTTGAAAGGTCTTTCCAAACTCCAGTCTGAGAAAGCAAGTATAATACCCAAGGAAGGTTGTTTATTTCAGCTTTCTTTGCAAGGAAAGTGCAAATGCTTCATGAGTCCTGACTTCCCAGTGAGCATTATATTATTCCACTGTGACTGACAGCACAAAGGGCAGCAATAGGTACAATAGCTTTAAAAAAAAAAAAAAAAAGAGTTAAGACGAAAACAGTGTCAGGATACAGCTACAACCTATTATCTGGAGACTGAATAGACAGGTTTTCCATTGATGCCTTAGAGTCTGAAGTTCATGTCCTTTGCTGTATACACTTATTGTTCCAAATATAACGTCAATTGCATGTTAAGCTTTTGAGCTCTTAGTATGGACAATGTATTTAGAAAACATTTCGGAGCATATGTATATTCTTTAAATATATTTCTTTCCAGAGGACATTTCAGCATTAAATATTTTTCTGCTAGACATGCCGCATATGCTCTTGTAAGATAAGGGAAACAAGAATTAATTAACATCTAAATGATGCCTATTTTTTAATGCTAATTATGCTTAATGAATGTATGAATATTTTATCATACATCACCCAGTCGTTTCAATAATCTGTCTTTTTATATTTTATTGATATCTATACAGATATATAAATATTCCCCAACATGGCTTTAAAAAAATTGTAGTTTTACAGTTAGATCATTTCCATGGTATGCTAGCAGGAACACTGCAGTTGTTCACAGAAGTATTAACTACATTAGCCACATTTTATGTCTGATAAATTTTCTGGGCCTTTTAAACATTCTTTTTTTAAAAAAAACTTTTAAAATTGTTATGCATACATTTTACTGTGTCTTCATGGGAAACAAACTAAGATTTTGGACAGCTAGGTTGGATCCTAGAAGATGGAGAAAAAGGTCAGTGCACATTGGGGCAGGCTGCTGATAACCACATGTGGTTAATATCAACAATATGGTCAATACTTAGTAATATTGGCTGAAAAACAGCAGACCACAGAAGAGGGCTTTTCCAGCAGCCAGCAGTTTTCAATTCCTCTCTTTATCCAGACTCCTCTGCACCCAGCTCAGAGCTATACCTGGCTGCTTGCATTTATTTGTCTTTTACAGTGTTTATCTACTGGAGTACAAATGGTCTGGTCTTTGCTTCCTGAAGACCTTTAATTAAAAAAAAAAGAAAAAGAGCAAACAAACAAACAAAAAACCCCCCAAACAAACCAATTAACCAATCAAACACCCCAAAAAAATCAAAGCAAAGCAGCTTTTTTTTTTTTTTTTTTTAATGTACCTGTTTATAAATGGAAGTGCAGAATGTATTAACGTAATTACACGGACTTAAATTCAGTACCTGAAAATGTAGTCTTTGGTTATGAAGGAGACGTCCCTGTAAGAAATATTTTTAAAATGTGGGATTGTTTTTCCTCTCCATTAACACTAATATGACTTGCCACTTGTCACATCACATAAGATAAATTTAACATCCTTTGAAAGAATTGTCTAAATTATCTGAGATACATATGTATATGTTGCAGAAAGAGACCCAAGACATCTCTTTCTTATTAAGGACACATTTTCTTTTGTCTTATAAGAAACATCCCGTCATGCACTAAGGAAAGTAACCACACAAACAGAAGTACTCAATTATAATTTTCTTCATCACCTTCCTATTTTCTATTCTGCCTATCTTCTCTAAATACTCTATAATGTAGACCTGACTTTCAGCTCTGAAGCAATCATATCTTCAAATAAACTTATGAACTAGAGTCTGACTACAGTGTATTTATTATATTAACAGACCTAACGACAGGCATAAGTTTGTTTCTCTATCATTTTTACGCAAGTATTTGACTAGTATGTGGATACTTAACTATATATGTCACACAGTTTTTATGAAAAACTGCATTACTGCTCTATTTCAAATCAACCAATTTCTCTTACGTTTTCTACATTAGCAATGACTTCTGTAACATTCAACAATGATTTGATAACTGCAAATAATCCCATTCATTATGAGGAGACCTTTGCTATGAATAGGTGCTCAATCACACTTATGAGAATATGATAACTTTGATAACTTGACTGATTTAAAAAAAAAAAAATCAGAAAGTATTGGTTTCATTTTGGTACTATCACATTACTCATTTTTTTGCTATTAGATTGGATTAAATATAAGCTTATATGCTACATACTCCTGTAAGAGTGTTATATTCTGTATGAAAATGTAGCAAGGGCATCTTCATTTTTACCCACAGTATTTTTTGCAACAGCAATTAAAATCTCATATTTTTTGAAGCAGAGGTCCAGAGGCCAGTCCCCACTGTGACATGTCCCTGCAGGACAATTTGTTATCAGCTCAGTGACAATTGTTTCAATCAGCTTTTTGATAGAAGAAAAAACAATCTTTCTTATATGTTCTTTGGTATTGACAGATCACTTTCAGGTTCTTGCCTCCGGCAGAAATAATGCATCTCTGCCCTTTAAAATGAAAACCACTATCCTGCAGCAATCTTCCTTGAGACAGGTGCTATTTTCAATCTGTTTGTATTATCTGGATGACATAATTTTCCATGTTCAAGCTGTGAGACCACTGTTATACTCTTGATTTACTGTATTCCATAGTTTATAACACCTGCTGGTAGTAGTTTTCAGAGTTATGTTTAACAGGACTGAAAGAAACATGCAAAGGTAGACTGCACAAACTTTCATTTCAAACCAAAAATATTTCTATTTCTGGCTGAATAAATATTCTGTTCCAGTTATTTGTTTCTTTGGGGGAGGAAAAGTGGTAACGTTGTTTTAGAACTTTAACACTCTTAATGTAAATATATAGCTGAGATCTTATTTTTTCAGACAAAAGAAAGCCCTATGAATTATGATTTAAAATGCTTAAAAAATAGATACGTGGTCTCATTTGGAGAATAGTAGAGATAGTGGTCTTACAAGCCACACCTTCCATTTTAGACATCCAGTAAAACAATTTAAGTACTAGGAAGTATTTCTGTATTAATTTTTCTTTTTTTCACGTTGCTTTATAAGCACAGACTGTGTAATTAATCACTCTATCTTTTTAAGTACTAACGCCTTGTAATGCAGAAGAGGGAAAAAGAATTTCCTGCAACACTGGGAATGAGGCAAATATTACTTAAACAAATACTCTGCAGTATTTTGATGATTTCCATGCATTTGCATATGAAATTTACAAATAGATCATAAACTTTTCTATTTACACAAAAATGTTTAATATCGATACATTTCTGAGACAAAGATCCTAGCAGAATCTAGGATCTCATAGGCCACAGTGTGCTGTTAGGAACTACGGTATAACTGCATGTACAAGCTGTGTACAAATTAGATGATGAAACAGGAAAACAAGCAACATTAAGGGAATGGAAAATTACATTCTAAGATGGAGGAAGAATATGAAAAAGCATTTTAAGTGCCGATGGACATGAAATCTGGTGAAAATAATACAACACTATATAGAGTTTGTGATATCAATGCAGTCCTGCAATTTATTACACTAATTTCTTCTCAGTCAATGCTGTACAAAGACAGACAGGTAATTTATGATATCAGTAGTTTTGGGAGGAACTAGGTGCTGACTTAGTGGGATTAACTGCAGTCATACATTTTTAAAGAAAATGTTGACTGTTATTAATTCTTGGCATTATTCTTCTTTCTGGCACACATAATGTCTATGGAAGATAATAATGTTGTAAAAGCGAAGCATGTATGTCATCAGCCAGGTTTTATAGTGTATGACAACATAGACATTGATTAGATTGGCTTAGCCTCTGCTTTATAAATAAAATATATATTTTTTTACCCATGTCAACGCCAAAAACATAATTAATGTGACATTGGTGACATAAAACATGTTCTCATCTCAACATGCAGACTTCATTGGCTGCAAATGAGCATGTTATGGAGAGATGGGATATACAGTTCACAAATATATATGTCGATTCAGGTTGTTGATCTTTTGGGATTTGTGATTTGCCACTACTTTTGTGGCTTCATAGGTGGATCCTAATTAATGACAAAATGGCCCAAGATTTGCTAGTCTTCCCACAGGAATGTTATTTCTCCAAATGTACTACAGGTAGAAAAACCTGCCCACATTCACTGACAATCTTTTCCATTTTTTTACAGCAATGTGTGTTTGCTTTTTGAAACTGTCAACCATATTATAACTGCCTCATGCATTTGTAGTTAGAGTATTTGAGTCAACTTGGAAAACTGAAGAAAATGAAAGACAGTAAAAAGCAGATCACCTAGAATCTCAGAAGACTGATGCAAAATTGTGTCTTTCTGGGTGAAATTACTCAGTATTCTTGGATGGGAGTGGAGGGGAATTTGGTCCCCTGGCTAATATGGTGCTCTTTTGGCAGAAACAATTCTGAAATCTAAACAAAAAGAAGAGTAATAGAGTTAAAGCTGTGCATACTGTAACCATCACAGTATCACAGTATGTTTGGGATTGGAAGGGACCTCAAAAGATCATCTAGTCCAATTCCCCTGCTGGAGCAGGAATGTCTAGGTGAGGTTGCACAGGAACATGTCCAGGTGGGTCTTGAATGTCTCCAGGGAAGGAGACTCCACAACCTCCCTGGGCAGCCTGTTCCAGTGTTCTGTCACCCTTATTGAGAAGAAGTTTTTTTCTCAAATTTAAGTGGAACCTCTTGTGTTCCAGCTTGATCCCATTACCCCTTGTCCTATCATTGTTTGCCACGGAGAAGAGCCTGGCTCCATCCTTGTGGCACTCACCCTTTATATATTTATAAACATTAATAAGGTCACCCCTCAGTCTCCTCTTCTCCAAACTAAAGAGACCCAGCTCCCTCAGCCTTTCCTCATAAGGGAGGTGCTCCACTCCCTTAATCATCTTTGTTGCCCTATCATGTCTAGTGGTTTTATGTTTGAGAATTTTTTTCACTTGGAAGAGTAAGCAGGCGTTTGTGTTTTATTTTGTAGATTAATTACTTCGGGGCACTTGAGACATGTGAGTTCTCTTTCCTTCTGTCTTATCATTCAAAAATGGAGGGGTGGTGAAAGAGTAGGGAAAGGCACAAAATACAGAAGAAGGGTGCTGTATTGGAAGTATTGGAACACAGATGTTATCAAAGGCTTGGACACATGGCCTGGGATCGTTTGTGGTTTTGCCTGGGATGTTTTGTCTGGGATATTTCAAAAGATGATATGAATCAACCCTAACCATGGTTACAAGCATCGCACATGTTAGCTAACCCTAGCTCTGAATTTGTCTCTGGTGATAAATAGTAAGAGAGTGGGTGGTCACTAAGGAACCATGGTGGGTTGATGCTGCATTAGCCACAGGATGAGTTGGTATCACTGTAAGAACTAAGAGAAAATAATGAAACAGATTTGAAAAGCCATAAAATAATTGATTTATACATTTCTTCATTTTGGACCCTAGAATCATGTAGCTCCCAGTTGTTCCACCAGAAGCAAAGGAAGAAAGATTTCAGAATTCAAACATATTTCATTCAGTTAGCACCAATTAAGTATGAAAAAAAAAAAAAGCCTTAATCGTAGCATAATTTGCATAACATTTCATTTGTAGTTTATTGCTGCTCATTCTTGAATATGGTGAGTTCACAAAAGCAGTGTGATTTCACAGGAACAAAACTTTCAGAAAAATAGAATAATTTCTTTAATGAAAAGGGCTTTACATGATCATTCACAGGACTGGGGGCTGGAACTGTTCTCCTTAAAAAGAAAAAACAGAAGAGGGAAAATTTTAAAGGCAGAAAAAAGTAATTAGTGGTTTCTCTTGCACTTAATGGGACTCAGGAAAATGTAAATGTGAGAAATGACTAGGACGTTGGAAGAAGGGTATGTAGGGAAGCAAGAAAAGGTAAGAGAAGAAGAGAGAGAAAAACCAAGGAGGCAAGAAACTGGTAGCATAATTAATTTTAACATTGATGGTTCCAACCATCATCTAAGGGTTCCAAGCAACTACTTTAACAGTTCAAAAATGGTAAATCCTTTCATGTTGTCTTCTACAAATATACTTTGTTACATTAAAGATCTGAAAGAAAATGAACCTTGTTTCTGATATTTTACTTATAAAATGTGCTACAGACTTCTAACTTAGCAAAGATAAGGACTTAGAATAAAGTTTTGTTTTATTTTGATTTGTTTTTCCCAAAATATGTGCTGGCTAGGATTTTCGTTTGTTTATCTATTTTATTTATTTATTGATCTTCCAAAGTCAAATGAGGTAGCAGTAATGATTAACGTGAGTTTATTGGTGATTTTAGTCTGTGTAGTAAAAGAAATAGCAGCCTTTAATATTACATAGGTTTAATCCTACTTAGAACTAACCCAAGAAACTGTAGCGTTCTTTGGAATAAAATTTGGACAACTTGGAGATTCAGATTATTATTTTTTTTAAGAATTTTTATGTAGAGAAGCAAAATATATAAACATATATTTTTTAAAAGAAAATAAAAAATTGGGAAATGAGACAATATTTGGAAACTCCTGTCTTCACATTGTAGTTGAGTTTCTTAAATGTAGATTCTTTTTTTTTTTTCCAGTATTTATTTGTTTTTTGCTTATAATTTGATGTAGAAGGAAGTTTTTATTTTGAAATGTAAAGAGTGATAAAGCATAATCAGTGCTGTTGAACTACATGTGTGATTCTGCCTTGGTCTCACACAGGTTTTGTTCTATTTATCTTAACAGAAGACTAGAGTAGAATTACAATGGTAATTATTACTCAGTGTCGAAATATGACACTGCGATTTCAGGGACATGGTTAAGGCTTACTTGATAACTGAGTTGGTTGTTTTTGAAAAGTGTAGGTTGCTCTTGTAATTAGTACCAAATAATGTTTTTGCACGTAAATTGATTCATTTTTTCAAAAGAAACACTTTCAAATATTTTGAAAAGTAAGATGATCTCATTATGATAGTTCTGTGACAACAGAATAGATATTTTTCCCCTTTTTATAGGTTAGAAATTTGACATGCCATTATGCTTGTCAAGTTAGAAATTTGACAGGCCATTTTGCTATAGCAGAAGATTTCCTCAGTTTCTATGAAATAGCGTGTGATGAACTTCTATCACTGTAGTCATTACACTGTACAGCTAGGACATTGTTTTTAAAGTCAATTACCAACTCCCTGATGCAGTTTTGAGACAAAACCAGATTCTTTTTTATCTGGAGGACCTGGGGTGTCTTAGGAATGAATTAAAATCTTTAGATTGTTGGAAGAACAATTTAATAACATTTGCTGTTTTTTTTTTTTTTTTCATCAATGACATACAATATTATAAAGCTAAATGCTTACATATACAGACATTTCAAAGCAAATACTAGTTTTAATGCTGGAAGCTTCCTCTAAAATATAGTGTCAAAAATACAGTTGCTGTGGAGTCCTCAAGATTATGAAATATAAACAATTTGTACTAACACAAATTTAAATAGGGAATGTTTCATTCTGAACGGATGTGCAAGAACCTCTTGAAAAGATGCAATCATTGAGCAATGGAACTCTCTATAATGAAGTAGTTTTCACAAGCGATGTGTACTTACCTGAGTCAGGATATTGATAACTGCCTGTCTATGACATTCACTTCCCACTGAAATGGTCAAAAATCGGAAGATTTTGAGGAGAGAAGAGGTGAGAGAGAAACTAAATGTATCAGAAAGTTTGAAAAAATAACTGAGACTGTACAAATTCTGCTTTCTTTGTCCTGTGGTGATGTATTGGTCTCTTGGAATTAAATTATTGACTAATCCAGCTGTACTGTGAAAATCTTCTTTACGATAAAAGGAAAATTTCATTTTTCTTTAATGAAGTTCTGCTTTTCATAGTTACAGAGAAATCTGCATGCTTGCAATCTTAAAAAAAAACAACCAACCAACCAACCAAACAAATAAAAAAAACCAACAGTGGGGAAAAAATCCTGTTTGTTCATTTGTGTTTTTATTGTAAGTTTTCTAACTCAACCTTGCAAGACTTTTTTTCTCCTTTGCCTGAATCTTACTAACAATCATAATCAAAATCATTGCTAAGTGTGAGACAAATGACCTTTCTTGTATCTATGAAAGTGTGACAGGAAGATTCTTGTTGTCATAAAGTTTCACATTTAGATCAGTGGTCCTAAGAAACTTATCTGTAAATAAAACAGGGAAGAAGCCCATCAATGACTTCTTTTTGTAGACAAGCTGAAAGGAGAGAGAAAAAGAGTTAATGCTTTTACAACTCAATAATCTACACACTTTCACTTGGGCAGGAAACAAACATGACAGAGGTAGTGATGTTTATATGCCATTCTCTTAACCACTTGTCCAACTTTCTCCACCTCAAACAGAAGAAAAAAAAAAGAAAAAAAATTTGTCTCTAAACAGAATGAAGGAATAAAAAGAAAAATAAGAAAAATGCAGAAATTGAATTTTATGCTAAATTTAGCTGATCGGGTCATGTATCATAATTTTTTATCTGATTTGATAATGAAGAATGGTTTAATGTATCACAGAGATTACAAGTTTACCACTTTCATGTACAAACACAGATGGGTTGCGGTGATTTGCTCTAAAAAGCTTCTCAGAATGTTGAATAATAGGGGGCTGCTTATGCTTCTTGGTTTTATTTTCAGTTTATCTTACACAGAAACCTAAATGGCTGCTGATTTCTCACAACAGTGATGTGTATGTGGAAATGTTGGTCCTCAAAGCTTGCTTAAGCTCGATCTTGCTCTTTAATTACTACTCATTAGAATACCACTGATATTGTAAAAGGATATATTTTCTTCTTTTTCTTACACACAAAAAAAGTCATTTTAAAAAAATTTCTCTTTTTCCTTTTCTTTTTCTCCATTTTCTTCTTTCTCTTCCCTCTTCACTTCCTTTTCTTCTTCCTATGAACTTAACCTTAACCTTAACTTAGCACCACCAGACTGCTACAGCAGTCACATGGGAATCAGGAAACAATTCATTGCAGCTAATTTCCCCTGTATAGTGAATAAAGTATATAATTCCTGAATGCAAGCGTTTTTTGAGAGCCAACGAACAACTTTAATTGCTGACAGCAACACAGTTCCTCCAACAGATCCAACTGAAATGTTTATTTGCCTCTGACACTGATTAGCTGAAGAACTTTTTACTTCCTTAGAACTTTCCCAAGGGTCCCTTAAGACCACAATTTGAGAAACAGTTGAGATATTTTTCTCTCTACTCTTAGTTTTAGAAACATTTGTGTGAGAACTGTAACTGTAGAAGTATGCATAGTCTTTTAAAGCTGCTAATATGCATTAGAGTTACATAGGGTGAGTAAAGGGAACTATTTTGGCTGGCAGATCCAGATGGCTTGCAGAGATAAATCTCACCCCCACACACCCAGAGAACAGAGGCAGAATGTGTTAGGACTAATGGATATTAAGACTTCAGACATAAAGCCCTATCTTGTAACAAGAATACCAAGCAGAATTGCAACCCTGGACTTCAGTAGGGCCAACTTTGACCTTTTCAAGCAATTGCTAGGGGAAATCCTACGGGAAAAGGTACTTGAAGGTAAAGAGGCCCAAGATAGTTGGTTAGCATTCAAGGACTGCTTCTTTCAAGCTCAAGATCAGAGCATCCCAACAGGTAGGAAGTCAAGGAAGGGAGCCAGAAGACCTACTTGGTTAAACAGGGAACTACCGGGCAAACTCAAGTGGAAGAGGAGAGATTACAGATCATGGAAGGAGGGGCTGGCCACTTGGAAAGAATATAAGGCTGTTGTCAGAGGAGGTAGGAAGGCAACTAGGAAATCTAAGGCCTCCTTAGAAGTAAACCTTGCGAGAGGGGTCAAGGACAACAGAAAGAGCTTCTTCAAATACATGGCAGATAAAACTAACACCAGAGGCAATGTAGGCCCACTGATGAATGAGGTGGGTTCCCTGGTGACAGAAGATACAGAGAAGGCAGAGTTACTGAATGTCTTCTTTGTCTCTGTCTACACTGTCGGAGGCTGTCCTGAGGAGCCCCGTACCCCTGAGGCCCCAGAGAAAGTCAGGACAATGGAGGAGTTTGCCTTGGTTGACGAGGACTTGGTTAGGGAGCAATTAAGCAATCCAGACATCCATAAATCCATGGGTCCAGATGGGATGCACTCACAGGAGCTGAGGGAGCTGGATGAAGTAATTGCTGGGCCAATCTCTAACTTATGGGAAATGGGAGTTGCTAAGTTGTGGGAAATGGGAGAGGTGCCTGAGGACTGGAGGAAAGCAAATGTCACTTCAGTCTTCAAAAAGGGCAAGAAGAAGGATCTGCGTAACTGCAGACCGGTCAGCCTCACCTCCATCCCTGGGAAAGTGATGGAACAACTGAGGAAGTGTGGTCTGGATGACTGAGTAGTGAGGTGGACTGAGGCATGGCTGAAGGAGAGAAGCCAGAGAGTTGTGGTCAATGGGGCAGAGTCTAGTTGGAGGCCTGTATCTAGTAGAGTCCCCCAAGGGTCGGTACTGGCACGAGTACTATTCAATATATTCATCAATGACTTGGATGAGAGAATAGAGTGCACTGTCAGTAAATTTGCTGATGAGACAAAACTTGGAGGAGTGGCTGACATGCCAGAAGTCTGTGCTGCCATCTAGCGAGACCTACACAGGCTGGAGAGTTGGGAGGGGAAAAATTTAACGAAATGTAACAAGAGGACGTGTAGAGTCTTGCATCTGGGCAGGAACAACCCCAGGTCCCAGTATAAGTTGGGGAATGACCTGTTAGAGAGCAGTGTAGGGGAAAGGGACCTGGGAGTCCTGGTAGACAGCAGGATGACCATGAGCCAGCCCTGTGCCCTTGTGGCCAGGAAGGCCAATGTCATCCTGGGGTGTATTAGAAGGGGGATGGTTAGTAGGTTGAGAGAGGTTCTCCTCCCCCTCTACTCTGCCCTGGTGAGACCACATCTGGAATATTGTGTCCAGTTCTGGGCCCCTCAGTTCGAGAAGGACAGGGAATTGCTTGGGAGAGTCCAGCGCAGGGCAACAAAGATGATTAAGGGAGTGGAGCATCTCCCTTATGAGGAAAGGCTGAGGGAGCTGGGTCTCTTTAGCTTGGAGGAGACTGAGGGGTGACCTCATTAATGTTTATAAATATGTAAAGGGTGGGCATCACGAGGATGGAGCCAGGCTCTTCTCGGTGACAACCAAAGATAAGACAAGGGGCAATGGGTACAAACTGGAACACAGGAGGTTCCGCTTAAATATGGGAAGAATCTTCTTCACACTGAGGATCACAGAACACTGGAACAGGCTGCCCAGGGGGGTCGTGGAGTCTCCTGCTCTGGAGACATTCAAAACCCACCTGGATGCCTTCCTGTGTAACCTCATCTAAGTGTCACTGCTCCGGCAGGGCAATTGGACTAGATGATCTTTCAAGGTCACTTTCAATCCCTAACATTCTGTGACTCTGTGATTCTGTCATGTCTGAACAGTTTTAGAGCAGTGTTTCAGATCAGGAAGCACAGACTGGAAGTGAAGTGCACACACATTCCCAGATAAGGTGTAAAAAACCTTTTATGCTGTAAATTTTGTGCTGTGATGAGGTGTTAATTAGTTCTCAGTGAAGAACAGATTAATCTGACTCATCTATCCTCCTCCAGTGGACTCTAACCTAATCTGAAGAGATTCAAGAGCTCATAAAGAAATGGGAGAAGAGAAATGTGTATTAGAGGTTCATTATTTTTTCTTTGCTAGTAGCTTTCCTTTATGATTTGAGATTGGAGAGAGCTGCAGAAGTATCTTGGATTATATCTGTGTGCTTTTCAACATACTCCCTTAAAGAGATGTGATCTAGTTTTGTAGGGACAAAGAACCTGTAAACAGAAACTTACTGAATAGCAGCTAAAGGCTGTTAGTGGGTTCCTTTCCCTGTAATGTCCTAACATAAAGAAAATATTCTCATCCCTTTAGCTAAAATTTGGGAAAGGAAATCAGTTGATTGTAACCAGGTCTGCTCATCTGTTCATTTGGAGTTGGGGTAAGCATTGCCATGATATACTGTGTACAGCCTTGCATTGAAACAACAAATAGGTCAGCTCTTCAGCCCTTTTTAATTTTACATTTCAAAATGTCACATCTTGAATTTTAAACTTCATTGTTCAATGGATTCCTTTTAACTACAGCAGCCTGGCTGAACATTTTATGACAGTTTAGGGAGTGTTTTAAGGTATAATTACTAGTAAAGTAAACAGTATTTTTTTTTCTTTGTTAGCTACTAATATTGTTTACTAATATTATTGGATTTTTAAAGTTTTCCTTCTGTCTGTACACCTCACAATATCTTCAGTTCTGTTTATTAAAAGTGATATTTTTATAAAGATATATCACAGTAAGAAAGTTTATATGATGTTGTTTGGGGCCACCATGGGCCTCCAGTATTGAACTGGGTATATTACATGAATAAGCCTTGCTGTGAAATTTTCATTCTTTCCAGGACAATTGGGAAATAGTGCTGGAAACAATGTTTGTTTCAGGGCTGGATGCACTGTTTTCTAATAATAATTCTAGCAGTTTGATCCTGACTGTGCACTGTCATTTCAGAAATGAAAAATAATGAAATCACAAGAGGTGAGAAACTTAGCTACCCAGGCAGTCCTTGTTATTTAAGCTACATTGGTTCACCCTATTTCTAATGTAAATGTTTCAAATGTGAACTGCTATTTGTTCCTGAAGAGAGCCAAAAAGTTGATGATTATACAGGAAACAGTGCTGTGAATGGGCAGGAAAGGCAGGAAAAAAATTAACCCTCGTTTGAGTTTAAAAAAAAAAATCTACACCACCATTGAAACCTATATCTTACAATAGTCAATGCTGACATTTAAAGCTTACATTGCTCTTGAATCAATATGCCACACATCATGCCTTGTGAAAAGCAGTAGCATTTTATTAAATTTCTCTGACTCTTCATTGCTTGATTTCAGTACACAAAGATCTAGTGAAATATACATCAAATGGACTAGAGAAGAAAAAGCTTTGTAAGACAAATGAGAAAAGAACTTATAACTGCAGTTCTATTAGAAGTCTTTTGCAGCAAAAGAAAAAAATGGAAAACAAAAACAAACTATGGGAGATGAAGATAGATATCAAAGAAATTCCTGATGTCAGAAAGAAAGAGTCCTGCAAAGGTAGTGTAGACAGGACTGTTCCCTGCACTTCTTCTGCAACAGACTTTTGCTTACTGGTTTGTGACGCTCGTTAGGCTACAGCACGTGGTAAGAATCTCAGTGGGAAACAGTCCTCTCTAAGAGCTGAATTCAGAATCTTTAGAAGTCAATGCAAATATTCCTTGCTCTTGATTAACGTTCATTTCTATTTGAGTATTCAGGCTAGATTTGGAAGAGTTCCATTTTCTGATGAGGTTCATGGAGTTTAAGGACATCAAAATTTAACTGTGCTTCATCCAGTGAATGAATAGAAGGTTAGAAAGCACAAAGCAGGGAAGACATGTTTTTGCTCCTAATCCTGATACAGATGTCCCCACTGTGGCACAGAGCAAATAATTTACCACATGTCAAGTAATGATTATGGTACTACTTTCTTGTCTAATTCACTGGGCTATTATCACGCTAATCAAATAGTCTTTTAAAATGCTTTGGTGGACTATGGATTTTTATAAAAGAAAATAATGGATTATTCATTACTCTTCTGTATCTGACCTTCTCAGTGGTTGTAAAAGTATGTGCCTTATGTCACAGATGGCCTCTGGTGAAAGAGAAAGGAACAGGATAAGGGACACTTCAGTAGATTTTTTTTTTTTTTTTTTTCTTTTTAATAGATGTTTCTCATTCCAGTTTCTCATGCTGAGTTTTCCTCTGTGACCTTGCCCAAAGTACTTGACATATTTTCTTTCTAGAGCTCCTCCAGCCGTCCTGTGTCCGAACCTTGTGCTTGAATCATGACAGAGAAAGACTGAAATCAAACACTCTCAAGCCTTCTCGGAGTGAGAGCATGTAACACTTGTGACTATATTTCTCCTTGGATTTTCAAACCTTCTGCTTTTATAATGAATCAAATGTTTTGGAGAAACTGAGGATTTGAAAATTAATGGCCACTTTTAAAAGTAGCTGATTTTTTGTTGGATACCTACACAAAGTTTGCTGGATTTTCAGTGATTCTGTCAGCAACACACAGCTCTCGCTGAGAGTTGTTCAAAATCTGCCCACACAATTAAGGTACCTGAATGGCACCTCTAGTATCTTGAAATGCTAGAATTACAGACTATAAGAAAGATGCATCATTCCTTACAGACCACTGTGTTACTCCCTTGGTGATTTGGAATAATAATGTTAATAGCTGCTGCAGAACCCAGCCATGTGAAAGCTGTGGTTTCAGCATTAATTGTGGTTAAACAAAGAATTTTAGTGTAAACCTTTGAGACTTGTTTTCAGTAAATTACACTCAAGAGCTATACATCTCTTTAGCTCTCCCTGGCTACTGGCAGCCAGCTTCCCATCTGCTGCCTTCCTCGGATGAAGGCTTCTCTCGGTTTCTAGGAAGCTAAATAAGGTTTTTGGTGAAATTGCTTGTAAGCTGCAGAAGTGGTCTTCTTAAATGGCTGCACAGGGGAGCTGCTGAAGCATGAACAAAGTTTGGTAAAGAATAGACAGAAAATCCAGAAGGTTAGTATTGTCAGCCATTCTTAAATCTGAGTATTTTAATGTAATGAATGAAGAAAAGTAACTAAGATTCATAAGCACAGTAATTCAGTTATGCACACAGCCACTTGTTGGTGTGCAGATAAATAATTCCACTTTCTAAGTGTTCAGAGTTGCAATGAATTAAGAGGGAAATGAGGAACTGAAAAGCATCATGGTCTTGCCAAACCACCTGAGCATAAGATTTTTTTCAATGCAATATCAAACTATTATCACATATGACTCAGAAGTATCCCCACCTTGGGGCTTAATCGTGATTCAGGTTCATAAACCATTTGTTTTTTCCAGCTTAAACATTAAAGAAAGCTAAGAACTGTTCTTATGTTAAAGATTTATTTGTCTTTGTTTCTCTGTTATTCTTTTCTGTTCTCCATCACATTTTCTTATAAGACATTTGCTTGCTTCCTTTTCCTTCAAAGCATTGCAAAGTTATCTTTCTTTTTCTTTCTTTCTCTTTCTTTCATTCTTTCGTTCTTTCTGTCTGTCTTTCTTTCTCTCCACTGTCACTTCAGACAGCTGTATTTCTTTTCAACACACTTCTGATATTTTTCCATAACAGTCTGACAAGCTGGCAAGAAGGTAAGGAAGAACCTTATTTGGAGAAAGACTGGACACATTAGCCTTAGATAAGCCATGTAGAACTGAGGAACTTTAAGTAGATGTCAGCCTGGATCCAACAGTAGTGTAATAGTCTTCCCAGGCTAAAATGTCTCTAGATGTGCAGACTCATCTGAATGTGAATTTTATGTGGTTTTAATAAAAAGAAAATGAATAATGTTAATCAAATAATGCACATCTGCTAATCGTCAAACTGTTATCAGATATTCGTGTTGCAAAGTTTTGTAAAATATCATGAACCATTAACAAATACATGTGAAAAATTATGAGATGCTGCAAAAATTTATGAAATAAATTCCTATTGATTTAAAAATAATTATTTAAATTGTTTCCTAATTTCCATCTTTGATGCAAACTCAGATGCTCTCTGAAGTATATTTAGGATTGGATGCCTATCTCATAAAACTTTTGAATTATTTTTTGATCAATTTACCTAGTTTTAAAAAAAATTCCAACAGAGTGAAGCCCCTGGAAATACATGGCAATTTAAACCAAAATTCATGCTGATTTGGAGAAATGCATTTATACATATTTATTTGTCTGTTTCTTTCTATTTCTAGAGGTCATGTTCCCTTGTGGAGAAATTTGAAGGAAATGAGAAATTAAGTTTTTCCTTAGAAGAAGAAAATGTGTAAGTCCAGAAAAATATACAAAATTGTTTTTGTTGATTTTTTTTGTTTGTTTGGCTTTGTTTTCCTATGTAACCAAGATTTTTTTTTTTTTTTTCATGACTATATATGAAAACAGTAGACTTTCAAATATGCCAAAGTCTTGTGAGTTGTCCTCTCAATGAATAAAATGGGGGGCTCTCCTTCCACAAACCGCTAGATTTGGAAATTACTG
The DNA here is from genome assembly GCF_037038585.1 of Patagioenas fasciata. Lineage (NCBI taxonomy): Eukaryota > Metazoa > Chordata > Aves > Columbiformes > Columbidae > Patagioenas > Patagioenas fasciata. Next base: position 73,358,860 of record NC_092521.1, on the reverse strand, counting down.
AATGACATGCACATGTTGGCAGAAGTGCAGTAAAAGTAAGGGTATGACAAATTAGCCATCCTTAGCCATTTTAGTATGTGCATAACTTTGCTCACATGAGTAATTCTATACAATGTTATAAAGCATTTGCACCCAGGACTTCATTGGGTATTTGTTTATATTTCCTGCAAGAAGAAACATTGTCAGCTACTTTGCACTTCTCCCAAAATCTGCCATGAAAACCTATTCTATTTGAAGGTCGCCAGTAACACTCGTACAAAATTCTGGAGCCTCAACAATAAACAGCATAAATACCCACAAAATGATTTATGCCATCTTAAGCTCCTATGGCATTGACCAATAAGCTACATAAAGGCACACAAAAATGATTTATGTCTCTTAAATTCCCCCTGGAAGGAAGAAAAATGGAAAATTCGTGTACTTCCCCTGGAGTACAAATGTTCACCAGAGCAGGAATGAACATGGTCAACTTTGAAAATGTTTCTATTTTACATTGGTGAAATAATTTCTTTTTAACTTTCTTACAGACACTCACTTTTCTAAGAACAGTTGTTTAAGTTATTGCTGGTAAACAGTTACTTACTTTCACAGCTATCACAAACATCAGTTCAAGTTTGCAGGTAAAAGAAAGTAAATGTGTATTAGTCTTTCACAGGACTTATAATTTCCTCCTCAGCTTTATCTAAACCATAGCAATAACTTTTTTTCAAGTAATATTTGTGCAGTCTTACATTTCTGAAATTGTCTCCAAGGCAGTCACAGTTTAGAACTGAATGTAGCAAATTTGGGAATGTGTCCAGCATTTTGTTATGTTTTAATCTAGAACCACATTAGAATATGTTAGTCAAAAATAAAGCTAAGAATATAGATAATGAATGTAAATACAGCCCTTTAGGAAATGAAACAATATTTTAAATTATCTATTTTTAGCAATTTTATTAGCTTGTGACTATTCCTGCTATACACTGAATAATCTTTCTGCTTGCTGCTAATATTTTATAATAGAATTTTCATTTTATTATTACAGGTTTAGCTACTTTCACATTTTTCCATTTCCAGATGGATAATAGCAGGAACTGTCCCCTTTTAAATACTTGTGCATGTTCCTAAAGAGAATCTAACCGGTCAGTTATCAAAGGGAGGCCTTTCATAAACAATGTCATCTATTTTGATAATTCAAAAGTAGGTCCATTGGAATACAAGCAATAATGCTCCTGAACTGGAGACTGTTTTTTACCTTTACATCCTGCTCCACACTCCATTCAAATGAAAGTCAAAGTACTGAGACAGAGCAACGTCAGATCCTCACATCTCAGGGGATCTTACTGAAACTTGTGCTCTAAATTATATCTCTCTAGGGTTTCTGTTTTATATTACAGATACAGAAGTAGACAAGTATCAAGCTGTGCATCTAAGTTTACCTGAACTTTGAAGTAAGTCTCATATATTATAGGATGAGATGCTCCCTGCATCTTAGTGATCTGGTTTTTTTCCTCTAAAATTTACTCATTCCAAAATGTGATATCCAAAGAATGGTGATTATTCTAGGAGTTTTGCATCTGCACTTAGGTCTCGGGTCTGTAATTCAGACTCATTCTCAGAATTAATGTTTTTTAAAAATATTTTTAACTATCATTTGGGGAAATTCAAGTGTATTTACAGAGACAGCTACAAACTTCTCAATGATCAGAGATCAAAGAGTCAGTCTTAAAGGTCAATATTCTTTACTTGGATATTTAGACTCCTATGTAGGGTTATTCATTTTGGTAGAGCTATGCAAATGAGTACCAAATGTGGATCTGGCATTCACTCTTGCCTTTAATCAGTTTTTCTAATAGATGATCTGTTAACAGAATATTATTAAGCATTAGTCTTTTCAAGTACTTATTACCTTTCTACCAGAAAGAGAACTTTTCATAGCACAATGAATAATACACCTGCTTTTAGCAGTAATTGCTTTGGTGCAGTGTGCATATGAGAATGAGATGTACCAACCTGCCAGAATATAAATGGGGTGAGATGCATGGGGCATCTGCTATATTGTGGACTTGGAATTAATAACCAACAAACTATTGCTGAGCATTAAGTTGGACAAAGTGAGCACTCAAGTAGATCCATGACTGATAGCAGACAACCACTGAAATGAATTCTTATCAAGACTGCCATTGAAAATGTATCTAAAGTAGAAACAGACTGTGTTGTTTGATTATCCTAATTTTTACAGATTATAATTTATCTTAAATTAGTTTGCCCAGTTTAGGTAAACCTAAAAAGGAGGCACCTTAACAGTAAAGGAAACTTGCGAAACATCAGCCCAGATCTGACTGAATGTACATCACTGGCTAATGGATTGTGTCCTGATGTTTTTGGTTTTGTTTTTTTATTTCCCTCTCTCTTTTTCCAGGAGTATTCTACAAAGTAGTAGTAACTACTTCAGACAGGTTACAGAACAAGATGGATGCATTGCCAGATGTAGTTTGGGTAATCCTATGTAGCAATCAGTCCCTCTTCCTTCTGAACACCAAGTTTCCTCCTTTTTAGCTTAGTTTTTTAAGAAAAATAAGTATTTTTTAATTTTGAGAGGCTGTAAATCTTATAGTTTCCACTTAACTTACTTTAAAAAACATTAGAATACCAAACTGTTAGGTTTTTGAAGCAGATGTGAACTGCTTCAGTAGCTACTAGCTAATACATATACAGTGTTCTGTCATTATATATATACCTTCAGCGTGCATTAGAGTTAAAATTGCTTTTAATAAACATACTAATCTGTGCAAAGGTGAACTAGCAGATTTTAGCTTAAAAATGTTGTATTTTGCCTGCCTTCAAGAAAAAATTCTAATTCACTATCACAATTAAAGTCTATTTAGCAATTTGTTGCATATCAGAAATTGAGCATTGGAAGGTTCCTTTCCTTAATTCTCATCTTACGCTGTACAAAATGTTTTGTAAGTAGTTGGTGAACAAATAGGTTAAGCTATCATACAGGTTACATGTTTTCTTTATAACGTGATTCTTAGATGTATTAGTATTGAAGAGCAGAAACTATGTACAGGGCAAAGACAACCTAAATTCACGGCCACGGAATACAGTACAGGGTTACAAATTATAATTAAAGAAGACCAGTTATATTAAGAATTACATCTGCAAAGGAATCACAGTTTCAAGTTTTAGGATATGGATTGTTGTCTGATTTTAGTGATTAGGAAGACACACACTGCTGATCTTCTCCAGGCTACTTCCTATGAAATAGTCAGTGGTTATTTTCAGGCACTGTTCCTACATAAAATTAGTGTTTAGCTGACAAGAGATACCAATACCTTTTGTCCTAAAAACACAGAAATGGGAGGGACATTTGGAGTTGCTGTTTTGCTGTTGACATGTAGATGATTTCCTTTATAACTTCATTATTCAGATTAAATAAACTTTTCTATCTTCCTGTATTTAAATCTCTAAAATCAGAGCAAGATAAATACATGCACTAGTAAGAGGAGGACCCTGTAGGGTTACACTGGAGGTCAGCTAGATCTTTATTCATTATAACCCTTAGCCAGTCAGTTGCCTTGTAGCTGTTAGCAATTAGCAAATACTAACAGAAAAAAGTCCTGTAATTACCTTCTATTTCATACAGTATTTTATTTATACTCTCAAATTGCTAACCTAGCAGCGCTCAGACACAGTACAATTCCCTGTTGTATGATATCACAATCCATTTCTTTCTGACCAGAGATTTTCCTCTAGCCCTTAACCTGGTAAAGCTTCAGTCTGAAGGAGAATAAAAATAATCCCTCCTATCACTTTGCATGTATTGCATCAGCAGTGTCATATGTCCAATTGCCCGTACTGTATACTTTGAAAACTGGTCTGTCCTCTGACTTTTTCGCAAGCAAATTGAAGCCAAAATACATGAGTTTATTCCAATAATGGCTTTATGGTGAGTGAAGTTAGATAAGCCAGTTTTAGACTGCCTAGCAACATATCCCGCTGTTCCCGCTCCTAGTTATCTCCTAGTTATGTGTGATGGACGGTGACACCTGAACCTGTACAGGAAACAAAGTCGAAATTGTTGGCCAAGAGGTGGAGGAAGTGTAAATAAAATGTGGGTAACTGCTCCTGAATTGTTAGATTGGCTCTGGAACCTCCCACAGTTTCACCCTGAGAGGAGGCAGCCTCAAACATCTGCTGTGCTGTGTGACTTAGAAGAAAATAATCAGGGTGGTTTGGTGGAGAGTGCTGCCACCCTTTGCCTGTACACGTAATGGAGCTGAAATCCAGCATCAATCTCAAAATGGTGAATATGCCTCTGTGTAGTCAAGAAATATTGTAGCACTTATTGGTCTACCTGTCTAATCACATCAGAAGAGTATTTTTTCTCTGTTACACAGAAAAGGGAATATATGCTTAAAAACCAAACCAAACCAAACCAAACCAAACCAAACCAAACCAAACCAAACCAAACCAAACCAAACCAACAAAAAACAAAACCAACCAACCAACCAAAAACCAATCTTCACAGGATTTGTCTTTTTTAAATTGAAATTTTGGAAATTTATGTAAAATACACACAATTTTAAAACAAATTTAAATATATTTCCTTCCTAATTTCCTTTCACGTGTTTTTCTTTACTATTAAGAGAATGCTTTGAGGTTGAAATTATACTCCTTTTGATTTTGTTCCTTAGAAAAAGATTATTTTCTGTTTAGGTGAAATTCTAAATTTTGACCCCATGACATTATGCACTTGTATAGACAATAAACAGAGCAAGCATTTGCTCAGTTAGGAACTCCTCTACTATTATGTACTTTTCCTTCCATTGTCTATTACAGGATTCTAGATTCTTCCCTTGGGCATTTCACCTACATGCCTAATGTTAGGTGAGATACAGGTAGACCTTGGTGTTTAACCTCTTCTTTGACTACCAGTTATGGTTATTAAGATTGTATCTTTGAAATATACCTGTCACTTTTCCCTTGATTAAATCCTCTGGTAAAAATTTTAACAGGTTTTATTAAAGCTGTGTTGATATATACACATATCCATGGATAAATTGGCTTGAACGCACAATATTATTTTTATATTCCTGCTGTTACAGAGTCTAGAAGAGCTATCAAACTGTTGTGGACTGAAATGTACACCTCACCTTGAAAGAGAATTTATTTAGTTTTACAATAAAAGTAAAATACAGGTTTGGGAAACAAAAGATAGAAATTTAAGCCACAGTCCAGCTTCCTGGGAATATAAACAAGCGTTAAGAAGATCAAAACATTTAAATCTTCCAGTATGTTGACAGAGCCTGGATATAACCTTGGCAAGCAAATGGAGACAAAAACAGATATCCAGTAGTTAACTAGGCTCACAGGTGTTTTCTGAGATCCACTATATCCTTACAGAGTTCTTGTATCATCTGCTTGGCCTGGCTGAACAGAGAGGTTTGGTTGGAACTCAGGAATACAAAGATAATCTATAACCTTTGGAAGAAGGGGTGGGCTACTCAGGAGGACTACAAGGATGCCGTGAGGTTATGCACCGAGAAAACTGGAAGCGTCAAAGGCTAACTAGAGCTGGGCCTCACTACTGCTGTAAAAGGGAAAAGAGAATATTTCTATAAATACATCAGCAACAAAAGGCGGGCTAAGGAGAATCTCCACCCTCTGGCTGATGCAGAGGAAAACATAGTGACACAGGAAGAGGCAAAGGCTGTGGTATGAAATGCCTTCTTTGCCTCAGTCTTTAGTACTAAGACCAGTTATGCTCCAGGTACATGACCCCCTGAGCTGGAAGACAGGGATGGGGAGCAGAATGAAGCTCCAGTAGTCCAAGGGGAAATGGTTAGTGACTTGCAACACCACTTAAGCATCCACATGTCTATGGAGCCAGTTGGATCCACCTGAGGGTTCTGAGAGAGCTGGTGAAGGTGTTCACCAAGACTCTTTCCATTATTTATCAGCAGTCCAGGCTAACTAGGGAGGTCACAGTTGACTGGAAGTTGGCAAAAGTGACGTCCATCTACAAGAGGGAAGGAGGAGGAAGGAAGAAGGAGGATCCAGGGAATTACAGTGCTCTCACTCTGACCTCAGTGTCACGGAAAGTCATGGAGCAGATCATCTTGTGTGCCATCACGTGGCACATACAAGACAACACAGCAGTCAGGCCCAGTCAGCATGGGTTTATGAAAGGCAGGTCCTGCTTGACCAGCCTGACCTCTTTCTATGACAAAGTGACCCACTTAGTAGATGAGGGAAAGTCTGTGGATGTTGTGTACCTGGACCATGGAATTCTTTGAAATTAATTTACTGATCCATTTCAAAACATACATAAATAAAAGTAAATAAAATGGGGAAATATAGAATAAAGCAATATTGGAGGAGACTGAGGGGTGACCTCATTAATGTTTATAAATATATAAAGGGTGAGTCTCACGAGGATGGAACCAGGCTCTTCTCAGTGACAATCAATGATAGGACAAGGGGTAATGGGTACAAACTGGAACACAAGAGGTTCCACTTAAATTTGAGGAGAAACTTCTTCTCAGTGAGGATGACAGAGCACTGGAACAGGCTGCCCAGGGAGGTTGTGGAGTTTCCTACTCTGGAGACATTCAAGACCTGCCTGGAAGCCTTCCTGTGTAGCCTCATCTAGGTGTTCCTGCTCCTGCAGGTGGATTGGTCTAGATGATCTTTTGAGGTCCCTTCCAATCCCTAACATTCTGTGATTCTGTGATTAGCATATGATGCTGCCTTGTTCTCCATTTTATGCAAGAGCTCAGTATGAATTCTCTCGCCAACCTGAAGGACTTCTAATGCATTCCTTCATGCAGTGAACTCTTGTGAAACAGCTGAATTAAATTTTTCTCCTTTGTATGAAATATTTAAGTATTCATGTAGCCCAAAAGTGCAAGAGTCTGCAGTGCATTGTGTCTGGGCACTGGTTTAAGAAGAGAAAAGGTCCTAGAGACATAAATTGTTGGTCTGTCATTATTAAGTAAATATCTCAGTTCTTGGACTAGTCGGCTGTGCTCACCTTTTCTTGACCCCTTTGACCCTGTTAATATTTAATTCTTCACATAACATATTATGACACGACGACATTCTGCCCCTTGATTATTTTCTTGAGTAACCCACAGACTGCTGGCTAGGCCACTCTTCAGTGCTGCTAGGCTCATGCATGTGCTTTCCACCATCAAACACTTTACAAGTAGCCTAGGGCTGCTAAATCAGCTACACATAACATTGCATTTTTATGCCATCTTTGGGCAGATGAAATCCAAATACTGTGCTTCCCTCCTAAAAGTGTTCTAACAACAAACCTATAAGTTAAATTAGTGTAGGAATAAGTTTGCTGGTGTACTGAAAGGAGCAGTACATTGCATCATGGTGAAAAAAACATAGGGAAATAAAAATATATTTTATTTCAGTTTTGGACACAAAATTGGTGTAGTTAGGTACTCAGCACTGAAGTTTTTATTTGAGTTTATCATTGAGTATAGCTTAAATAGAAGACAGTAAGTCTTTACTAATTCCTTTACTCTTCAGATTTTATGACTGCTCAGCAAGAAAAACTCTTCTGGTGTTAATGTTTTTAGGATGAATGTATCCATGGAAACCTGATTGTAACTTAGCATTTAGAAATGTCCAGTTATTTACTTCTCATGGTGAGGTTACTCTTATTTTAGAAATGCAGACCACAAAAAATAGAAAGCTCAAAGGCAGGGACCAATCTAGACAAGAAAAAAGAGCAGAAGCTAGTTAAGAAGAAATTATAATAATTCCATTGAAGAGAATCTAATTAAGAGCACAAGTAAAGATGTTGTTCATTGATTCATGTGATGATAATGTAATAACAATCTACTTGTGATATGTAGCCTTGTTACTTTACGAAATTTGAATGGAGTTCATAGAATCTGTTGAAGCCAGTGCAATATTAGCTGAGTCCACTATTTAATTAATTGTTTCATAATAAATGAACCCCTTGTTTACAGTAATATTTTAAATCTAATTTATCTTCACAATCTAAAAAAGTGTTTAATTGCTTTAATGATATTAGCTGTCTCAGCCTTTATTACAACTCTGGACATAATTACCCTCTTTTAAGGTAATTTATAGACCTCATTAACACTCTTGCCACTCTGCTGTGATTAAAAATCTCCTAAGAATTGAAATGTCTCTGAACAGGAAGAGAATTATTGTAATTTATTGTTCGCCATTGCTGAAATGAGCACAAAGCTGATTTATTATGGCTGATCCCTGGTGAGGTGACTAGAATTGGACTGAGGAAGGGGAAGGCTCTTGGTGAAGCAGTTTGCTCCTCTCTGTCACAGAGTTGCAGTTTAATATGGGTCCTGTCATTTGCTTCCACAGGAGCATGAAGAAATCTCCAGTGAATAAAAGCTACAGCAATAAGTAGCTTGAAAAATCTCACCTATGACAAACAGAAAGCAATTATTTTCCTTTATTGGAAATGAAATCCCCTGACAAACTAGCTTAAAGGACTCAACAAGGTGATATTAGATTGGTTCTTACACACAAAATATTTTCAGTCATGGAAAACTTTGGACTTACTGTTTGGATAGAAAAAGTGTGTTGTTTGCATGGCAGTTACTTTTTGTCTGTTCATAGAGGGAGTTTGTAAATCTCATTTATTTAAAAATGCAAATAAAACTCTGGAACAAAACTGACTGAATAGGTAAAAACCACAGTCTTGTAAAATCCAGTGCCATCTTTCCCTTATCCTCTCAATGACGGTGTAATTCTGAACATTTTACAGAACGATCTGTTCCCGAACATGAGCAAAAATAAAGCCGAGGAAGTTATTGTTAATCTAATTACATTTGCACACCTGAGGAAACTCCTATCCTGGCTGTTCAGTACACATGAAATTTGTGAAGCAGGCAGGAGAGTAGGGCCACGAGCCTGCTTCACTGGTGGATGGAGGTGGAACATATTCTGCTTCCCATCAATGCAGAGATTTCTTCCATAGAACGCAGACCATCCAAAGTAAGAGAAATATAGCCACTGTCTGGCACAGGGTCTTTTCAAAGGCCCAAATGCTGCAGGTCTGCTGTTGTATGCAAAATAGACAGACTGCAGCTCCTGAAAACATTGGGGTATTCTGTTCTTCACAGCTCTGCAAAATATGAGGTTGTGGGAGAGGCTGTGAACTTTCAACAAGAATTATATTATTGAAAATGTGTTCCATTTTTTCCACTGTTCTCAACTGACTTAATAAAGGCAGACTATTTCTGCCTAGAAACTGTGCTATTCCTACACATGTAGCCCATCAGAGCTTCTATTTCTCTCCTGTGATGGTGGTTGTGGCAAGGAGGTCTCATAGCCCTTTGGGAAATGCAGGGAGGCACTGAATGGGAGACCTTGTTCCCCACAGGGCACCCACTGCTTTCCATACTCCACAGAACTTAGGTTTACATAATGATGAATACGAAGACTCATTACTCATAAATAATTTAAATTCCATCTTTAACTCTTCAGACAAATAAGTGTTATTCAGCTATATTTTTTAATATGATATTGCATTGATCTTCTTTATGAAAAATAAATGTTTGATGTAGTTCTCTGGAGCTATTTATGAGACTAAACTAATAATTTAAAATTTGGTTTTGAACACATGGTTTTCTGGTTTTCCTCATTCTTACTATGAATATGGATATATTTACTCTGCAAAGCAGTATACATTTTAAACGAATTATCCAATGGAAAACAGAATTCCAAAGAGGGTAAAAATTAAGATTTTATGACTGCTGATGAAGGACTAATTTGTTGTTGTTGATTAAACTGTCAGCCAGTTTACAATGAGTTCCTGTTCTTATGGAACTGACAATTTTAATGCAATGTAAATACTGCTTAGTTATACTAATTTTGTAGTTTTTAATCAATTTATAATAAGTTTAGATCTGTTCTAAATGGTATTACAAGAAGTAACTCCTCATGATTTGTGATTAATAGAAACTATATTAATGTAATAATCTTTCAAAACAAAGTTGAAGAAATACACGAAGAGTGAACATCGAAAGAAACACTGAGTTGGTCAAATTTATAGATACTACAATGTATATAAAATGCTTTGATTATGCACCATGTACAGTGGGGAAAAATAAGTACGTTGATCTAAACATTCAGATAAAAACAAAACAACAAAAGGAAAAAAAAAACACAGAAAGTCCTTCACAAACTGTGATTGGGTTAATGAAGTTCTGGAATACTATTTTTTGAATAACTGTACTACTTGCTGTTTTAATAGTGCAGTCTATATACACTAGTACATAAGTTCTTAATATTGGTAACATCAGTTTACAGTGAACCTTAGTATTTAGATTATAATTTTTGAAGAAAATAGGTGTTTTATACACTACAAAATGTAGTTTACTTCTCCATACTTTCAAGGAAAGAACTATAACCGCAGGTGTTTTGTACTTTTGTCCTTTAATGGTCAGCCTTAGTCTGCGAGATTTTCAGATCAGTGAAGCATTTTGGAGGACAGAGAGTTTAAACTTAACAGCAGGCAGCGATTGAAAAGAGTTTTATGAAAACCTCAGTTGTTCAGATGCCAAGTATTGATTTTTTGTTATGATACAGAAGATCATTATTTATTGATTCTCCTTTTCATGCTAAACTTTTCTATGTAATTTTCTGTATCTGGAAGTTGCTATTTACACCTTGAGTGCATATATCACTCTGAGAACACCATTTTCCCTTGAAAGAATTTTTAAGGGCAAGAGCATAGGCAAATAAAGTCAGAGGTCTTTGTCCGTGCAAGGACTCCACTTATTAATGATACCAGATGGGTGTGATAGTGTTTCAGTAAAAAGATTACAGGCAGCGGAGGGTTTGGGTCACTAGGTAGAGGGACAGCAGCAAAGACTATGCTCTCTTCAGGACTATAGCAGGAGAATATCCCAGGTGGCAATGGTGTACATATTGGATTTTATAAAAGTTTTGCCTGAGGGGATTGTGGAAAAAAATTGGAAGACACACATAGGCCTACTTAAAATGACCCGTGGTTTGTAATGGCACTAATTTTATAAATTCCAAGTCTGACCTGGCAAGGGGTATGAATCACAGAAATGAACTGTGCAGCTTAACTGGATTCATATATGAACCAGCTCCAGATGAGCTATTAATTACAATCCTACTTATAATAAAAGACATTTTTTGCTCATACATGATTTGTATTTATTCCACATGAAGTTTTATCAATTTACTGGTGTCATTTCTGTTACATTTAGACATACATTTTCTATTTCATCAGTATGAAACTTTTAACACCAGGGAAGATACTTAATTTACATATTAATAAATGTATAGTGTTTGCTGAATGATTAAATACTTGCTTTGTGACATTTTTATCTTTTGCTATACATAGAATATCAATCTGTATCTATTCCTACATTTAATATTTGTGACAGACAGAATGGTTTAATGCATATAGATTTTTTTTTTTTTTTTTTTTTTTTTTAAATGAAGTAGACGTGCTTATAGTAAAAAGAGAGAAAAACATATGGACTACTTAAACCAAAATAGTTTAGGCCACCTGTAATACCTATTCAGATCACTACAATATAATCTTTCCAAAATATGACAATTCAGCTACTCAATACACTGATTACACTGTTTGTTCCAGTAGAATTCTAATTAATTATTTGTTTTACAATACGTAGGCAATGCACAAGCCTAGTGTTACAATTGTATTCTACCCTGAAGAGGATAACTACTGAGAATAGAAAACATTGACATTCTTGTATTACAGGGAGGAACTGAAATGCTGTTTCCTTGATATAGCTAAGGTCACCAACACAGGTGCAGAAATCAGAAACTGAAATGTGTTTTCCCAAATTCTTTTTTCAGATGTTCTAAGCACAGAATATACATCTATTCTTTATTAACAGTTCAGACTAACACTTTGAGGCTTAGGATTCTTCTCTTCAGTCACTAAATCCTATCTCATTTCTTAAAATCCCATGGATAAATGGTACTGCTGAGGTTCTCCTGAACCTGAATAGAATAACAGCATTCAGTTCAACAGAAAACTCATGAAGTGTAACATTTTTGATCTAATTTCAAAAGACCTTTGGAAGTATTGCAGATGGTTCATGTAGGGTTCTACTTGCCACAGAACAATGCTTAGATCACGCGCAGAAAAGTGCCACTTAATAGAATTCAATGGCAAGGTTTACTCTACCATTTATTGCATGGAGGAAACATGACAAGCAGAATTGAGTGAGAGTTGTTTTAGAGTGATTTCTGTGAGGACATCAGCTGTGAAAGGGTAGGGGGAGGTCTTTCCATTGTGTCCAAAGTTCAGAATGGATCCCCTTGCTCCCTAAACTCCTTCTCACAGAGGAGCCTAGGTGTGGTTGGATCCAAACTTAGCCTCAAACTTGATCAGTGGTTTAAGAGGTAAGGGACTGTATGTATTATATGCATTTATGTGCACACTCGATATTTTATATTGCTTGGCTAGGATTTCAAAGTGTCATTATTCTGCATTTCAACCTGCTTACCTCACCTTCAGGGGCCTGAGTCAGGTTGCTCCAAAGTCTGCATTCCAGGTCTCTCAAAGCAAACTCTCAGGCATTGAAGTTAATGGGTGGCAAATCTGGATCTTATGTCTCTCACAGCAAACTCTCAGGTATCAGGGTTCATGGAAATAAATAATTTAATGAAGTAGTATAGCAGGAGGGTTGACTTGAGCTGGCTCCCTTCACAGAGGTCCCACCAAGCATAGAAATCCCTGGATTTCTCACACCATGATTCAGTCTAGCTGCAACCTTTGAGTCTGAGGTCTTCTCATTAGATCTTTTTCACTGATCTCAGATGGGCCTTTGATTTGTTTAACTGTAGATACTGCTTATAGTTCATAGCCTTCAACACATCATTTTGTCTGAATGAATCCTTTTCTTCACAGAAAAAGTGCAGAACAGGCCCTGTCTCACAGATGTCCATAATGTCTTCATGTTAGCCTTGAAGACATTTTCTCCTCAGTCAATTCCATTTTTCCCAGCAAAGAGCAGAACAGACCTTATCTCACAGATGTTTAGTGTAACAGCTTTTGTTTCCATGAAGTAGATGCGAGTTTGGTAAATATAAGCAAAACTTTACAGCATATAGCTTAATATTTCAGCTAATTCATCTACTAAGTAACGTGAAGCAGAGAGTATACTAAAAAAAATCACACAACCTCATAATTCTAAGTGATTCATTCTATCTAGTATTCATTTACTTAAGCTAAAAGATTGATATGCAACTTAAATTGGGCTCATCCAATGATCTGTGAATAGTAGAAGTACATCACCATACAGCCAACTTTTTTAGCAGAGAGAGCTCAAAGTAGGCTCACTCAAGCTGTCATTTTATAGAATAAAGTGATTGGCTCATAGTTAAATTGCATACAATAGGAAAGGTATGCATGAGAGTCCCCACACTCACAATTTATCAGTGTTTATTTTGCCATTCTTCTTCCTTGTGGGTTTCTAACAGGACTTCTTGGCCTGGCTGTGGCTCAGGCCTTTACCTCCACTGGAGCCTGGACCAAACTACTGCTGGTTTGGCTGGTGTGGGGGGTCAAGTGCATCCATCACAGCGAGAGAGATCTACGGGTTGAAAATTGAAACCAGATTTACTACTACTACTAGATTTACTACTACTACTAGAAATAATGCAAATATGCAAGACCAATATTTGGCTTCCCTGATGAGGATCATAGAAGTGCGTACTGCTGTAGCTCACACTACTGACGCTACAGGGAAAGCACAAGGAAAGTTGTGGACTGAAGTAGCAGATGAAACAGGATTCAGGAATACACCAATCAGGATTGGAAGGAGAAGAACAAGAGGTAGGGACCATCATGGGTGGCAACCATGGAAGAAGAGACTGAGACCCTCATGAGCATTAGCTTTAAAGCGATTACGGCATGTATGGGATGGAATACTTAATTGATCAGTATTTGGTGATCTGTTCTGTCTGCTCCTCCCACAGGTATGACATTTACCCCTTCACTTGTGAAACAAGATCTATTAATGACCTTGGTTGCTATAGAAGTAAGTTCGAACATGAGCCTTTTCTGCATACAATTTCTACTGTTGCCTAGTAGAACTTACACAATTCTGGAAACACACACTGTCTGAAAAACATGTAGCCAAGTTCAGAATGTGCAGTCACCTAGAAGAAACTTAACTAAAAGGAAAAATTACTGAAAGAATAATTGGCCCTGTTCTAACCAAAACCAGGACAAGCTGAAAGCTAATTCAACTTTACAATCCTGTACAGGAGCAAAAGGTTTTGTTTCAGCTCAGCAGAATCTCATGTGCGTGGGCAACAATGTCATTTGCTTTCTCTTCCTACTCTGAGCCAGGGAAGCCACACACCCAGCTCTTCCATCTTCATAACAAACTCCTTCCATGCTAAAGACAGCATACCTATGTAATGTCTAACAGATGAAGTACAGATATAGATCACTAAGTATCTGAAACACAAGTCCAAAATTCTGTTGACATTTTCACTCCAGGTTTGTGGGGTTTTCTAATCTGACAGTTGTCATTGTGTGTAAACATCTATGAATGTGCTAGTGATCTTGCTTCTTCAGGGACAGATTTGAATGGTAGCCGTGTGTCTGTGGAAGAATGAATGCACATTTCTATTACAGCTGTAATAGTGTGGTTTTTTTTAGAAAAAGAGTTTTAATGTGTGTTAGGTACTACACTAATCTTTTAAAAGAAAGGTAAATGGTGCAATTCTGCCTCAAAGAAGATAAGCTAATCTTATGTTAGGTATGACTGTTTACTTATCTACTTCCACCAGGCAAAAATACATTCTATCCATCAACAAGCCTTTCAACACCAAGACCTTTATCCATAGTTTTCCACTAGTAGGTAACTATCCTATCTCATTTTGAATCCTTACAGCTGGTTACTCAGCCAGGAGGACATCCAGAAGGACCAGTGTCTCTTTCTTGTGGTGAGGAGTTAAAGAAACAACAGTGGTCTGCTTAGCACAAATAACTGAAATTCCTGTAGAAGAAACATGGTGAGCAAAGGAAGTTATCTCACAAAAAGTTTTATTAGGGCATGAATATTGAGCAGACTTTCCAACAATTCCTAAGAACTGTCACATTATAGTGAAATTACCTTTGGCTAACAAAATGCTGATTTAACTCTTTCCTCAGAAAAATAATATTATATGAGAAAATAAAAGCTAAAAGAGTTAACAGGAAAAGATAAAGTTTAATATTTTCAGGAGGATGAATTTTGAAATGATGATCTACATAACTGGAAAACAATAAAGCAGTACTCTCCCCATGCCCAAATCTATTTAAATGATCTTGTTTTAAGACAACACTGAAAATATATTAAGTCTTTTGTACTTAAAGTCTCCTCTATAAAATGCTAGCAGCTCTGCTAATGAGAATCCAAGAGAAAGATGATCAAGATCTTCAGATCTGCATGATATTTTATGACTTAAAGCATTTCTTTTGTTAATGGCAAATTTTATTTTGTTTTTGCATGGGCTGGTGTTCAACAAATGCATAGACAACACACATCAAGTTTAATGAGCCTTCCATGTTTAATTATTACAAAGTATAATGAACAGTATGAGAATTCTGTCAGAGATGATTTCTGCTATATCCTGAAACAGGAGATCAGACAAAACCACAAACACTAAATATCCCTTTCTCCTACTTTTGCTCAGAGGTTCATATAAACATAGGGAACTGCATTTGTCTTGAATTTTCCATCTGAAGCTACATTAAACTTTTTTACTCTTTTCTCTTGAGATCTACAAAAGAATGCATGTTTCGCACACACATCCTCTCTTCTCTGTTATCAGTAACAAACCTCTGATCCTTAGAAGTTTTATCTGAAGAGATTGTTTTTTCGAAAGATACAGTGAATGGCCCTGATTCTGAACCCCATATCCTCCACAGGAAGATCTGCATGTGCTTGTGTTGCTATGCCTGAGACAAAAAACTTGACCCTGTACAAGGATCACTCTGATTGATAATCCTAGATTTTCATTCCAAGATCGATCTCCATAATTGCTTTCTCACCATGACATAGGGTGGCTGTATCTTCTGGACATGATGCTAGTATTTGCAAAAAACTAATATTCAGTTGAAACCAGTGAGCATGCTTTTTCAGGGGATGATGTTCAGACACCCCACTGCTAATTCAAAGGTGATCTAAAGAGCCACCAGGCAGTGTGAATTTAGTACTGGGGGGTCCAGAAACTCCATTACCATGTATTCTTAACAAACTTATTTTCTAAGTAGAAATGTCCAAGAGAACCTGATACAGCTTGTATGCTCTAGGTCTGGGATCTTCACACCACATGTCACATACTTTCAGCTGTGAGGTCAGATGGTCAGAGTTACCTGTGTGTCCCCAAACCGGGTTATAGCCAAGCCTGATAAATGCCTAGCCACAATATAATCAGATCAACTACATCCATTCTTGTGATAGGACGCCACTGGAAATTCCTATTCTCTAACAGCTTCCTTTAAAAATCAATCCAATTATTTCCTATTCTCTAACAGCTTCCTGTAAAAATCAATCCAATTACTTTACCATCTGCCAAAGAGTCAGTCAGATCAGTGTGTTTCAACATAATCTGTCTATCATTATGGTATAATATTCCACACAGCATAGGGGCTTTATTGAAAAAAAATAGCATCTGGACATCAAATCTGACCTTTAGAAAATCCCAAACAAGAAAACAAATAATCCCCAGGAACTCACCATTACAGGGGCTGAAGGTGGACAATAATCTGTACTGACACAGAAAAAAATCTGGAAACTAAGACTGACTGCATTCATTGATCATACCTCAGATAGGTGCTATCTTAAACTTTGCTGTTTCTTATTACACATCTGTAATCAGGTATTTTAATACACTGAAAAGTACTTTGTCTGCCTAGCCTTCTCACTATAACTTCTATTTTCAACCCGTAGTCAGAATCTGATGAATCTATAGACTGCTTGTAAAAGGTAACTATGAGAAAATTCTTTTATGCGAAATGATAATTTGTGAATAGAAAATTCCCAAAAGG
The DNA here is from genome assembly GCF_037038585.1 of Patagioenas fasciata. NCBI lineage: Eukaryota > Metazoa > Chordata > Aves > Columbiformes > Columbidae > Patagioenas > Patagioenas fasciata. The sequence continues at coordinate 73,341,804 of NC_092521.1, read as the reverse complement.
AGATCACTGATTGGAAAATATATAAGTCTACAAACTCAAAGCATTAAAGTGATGAAATGAAGAGCTATTGAAATAGCCTATAAATGGTTTAGTGTATTGTACATTTCACACTGAAATAATAATAAAAGTAACAATAAATCATATAAGCAAAAAATCTTAAGCTGGTATAATGTAGCCAAACTTTATTGCTTTTAATGAGACTATTCTGATTAACATGAGATTAGCATCTAGTATTTAGTCTCTCCTTGTGCCAGGAAAGGTCTTGCCTGTGCAATCCAGACATTTTGTGCTTGGACTCACACCCTAAGCTGATCATCAAAAGAAGATCATGATTTCTACATAATTGCTCAAATGGCTGTGAATGTAGCACCATAATAAGGAATCTAAAACTGTTATAGGATTTTTCAGAATTAATTATTCAATGGATATTTAAATCCTGGAACACTTGGTGTCTTGTTTTCTTAAGTTTATTTAGAATACAGGTCTACATCTAAAGCTATGATCCCAAAAGGCTCCTGCTGAATTGCCATGTAATTTTAGAAGCACTTAATTGCCACCAGTCTCTGGCTCTATTTTATGTTAAAACTGGTCAGACCTGTCTTTAGCAGTTTTCTCAGAAACACAGGAGTTTCAGTAGTGCTTAGCAGGCTGATTCATTAGTGAGCTTGTGTTGGGTCCCCAAAGTAGCAGTAAATGGAGTTGGACATGCCCAACTAGGAAAAAAACTCCTTATCCTGATTGTGTTTTCCAAAACATCATTCAAAAACCAAAGTAGATATAACAGAGAGAGTTCAGACTTTGCGTTTGTACTTTTTCACACCCTAAGTAATAATGCTGTTGTGACCAAGAGTAGAAAGTCTGGTAAAGAAACTCTGATGTGAGAAGTTTGAAATGCTGCTCAGGAAGATACCTTTGGGTCAAAGATTTCAAAAGGCTTCACCAGAGCTGCAGAATCTGTCCAGTCTTTAAAGGGACTATCTGATCTGAGCAGTCTTCTGAGTTTGTACAGGGACAGAAAAGTGTTACTAGTAGACACTCATCCGGGCCAATACAGTTGCAATAAAATTGGACATGATATTGACAGCATGATCTCTTCTGTATCTTGTCACCACAAACTTCTGTAATTTCTTTGGCAGCACTACACCATGACCTTTAGCCTAACTGGTAAATACATGCTCAATAATTCCTTTTTCCTGCATGGTCTGTGGCTGGAGGGTTGAGGTAATAAACATTGAACATCAGCAGTCCTGAAATCAGTGAAAAAGATTAATTCCATCTGAATAAAGCATGGAGAGGGGGATGAAAGGTGGGAAAAAAGCTGAATAGGATAAACTACAGAAAGTAAAGCTGTAAAGAAGTTTGAGTCCTATCTCTGAATTTCCTAGATGCATTCAGTTTATCAGACCACTCAAAGGAAGTGAACGGAATGAAGACAGTTCAGGGAAGAGCAGGAGAATATACTTTTAGCTACAGTCTGAATATTAAGATGTCTCAAACTGAGTTTACTGCAAATGGAATGGTTAAAGTCAAATTTTGCAGTTTCTTTTTGGTCAAAGTAAACAGACTAGTTCAGGGAGTGAAAACAGAATTTGCTGTAAAAATCATGAAACAAAACAAACCCATACCAAACCAAACCAACCAACCAACAAACAAACAAACAAAAACAACGAAGGGAAGTATTTTGGCTTGTGTTCCCAAGCTGGCCCATACAGGTAACCCAAAGCTCAGTAAAACCCCCCTTAATCTATTCTCATTCAATGGAAGAACAGTAATAATTACTATTCCTTCGACTATCACACAAAGTAATATGTCTTTCATATTCAAGAAAAGAAGTTAGCTGTATGGTCTATTTACTAAATTGTCTGGTATAAAAACTGCAATAAAATGTATAAAATTATTCCCAAAGTCTCAGACTGACAGAAGGGAAACACACTTGGATATTTTTCACTTTGCTTCTGAGCTAAGAGCTTCTTGTGATGAAACACATTTTTTCTCAACCACTCGTTGGTCAGTAGAGTTCCTATGAATGCAGTACAGGAACTAAAATTCATGCTGACTGGAGGAGGATGAGTATTAATTCGCAACTATAATTTAAAACAAATTAGTATCTGAAATAATCCTGAAAATCCGGAACAGTACCTCAGGTTTGAATTGCATAGACCCATCTAAGAAAACACGTTGTAAGGGTTAGTCCAAGAATACTGGAAAGATATGTTGGATTTTGACAGTCTTTTAAGCCAATATTGAAGGAAGAAGAAATGGAGCTGTAACCTAGTGCCAGTGTAGAATATTTTCACCGGCTACAGAACACAAAAAAACACCTTAAAAACTTTTCAGATGGCAGTCTAGAAAGAACCATGGTAAAAGAAGTTACAGGATAAAAAGGAGATAATGTTCCTTTCACAATCATTTTTCAAAAGAAAAGCAGCAAGACTGAGCATCTGCAAGAGAACAACTCAAAAGATAAAATTGATTTATATATAAATATTATAATTTTATCACATTTCTGCTAGAGTCCTTAACTTTATCTGCAAAAATAGTCTTTCATAAAGTTCATCTGTAAAGATCCTTATAGTAATTTTAATTGAACTTTTAATTAGGCTGCATATGTTATTGAAAATGTTTCCACTTTGATTATGTGTAGAGAAGTGTCTCTTTGCCCATGTAAAGGGACCAAATTGGCATTTGCTTCCTATCTCCTTCAGAGCATTCAGATAAGGATAATTGCATTAGTTCCTGTCTAAACGATGTTTCATACTAAAACCCTCGGGCCAAAGTACTGGGTCTTAATTGGCTGCACTACCCAGTCTATTCATGTAGACAAATTAAATTAATTACAATATTTTGGAAATGCTTCAACAACAACTTTTAATCACAAAACAAGCAAAAAGCCTCTGGAATTGCACTGAAACTTAAATATAGGCTGTCTTTGAAGAGTCAGCTACGGTACTTTATATAAAATACTCCTTTTGAAAATCAGAGGGGAGGAGAAAAAAGTTATTTTTATTATTCCTGGATGATTTTGCTATTAGAAATGCCAGTTTCATGCTGTTTTGAACATCAGATTTTTGCATTATGATCACCATAACATACTATTTTTTTCTACAGCTCAACAAATTAGCCTATTCATAAGGCAAGTGTCTTGTGGTTATAATAATTCATACCTGCACACTTGACCAGTCCTTTGAATGACAGTTCTAAATTATGCAAAATAAATATAGTTCACAATGCTGCCTACTTCTGTGAACTTAGCTTTTGCCAGAAAAGTGGTATGGCAAGCTGTCATTCTTATGTAAAAATCCGGAGAAAGGATTTTTTCTGTTTTTCTCAGAAACAATTCCTAAGACATATTTCTGAATATCACAACAGGCAGATTGTACCTAAGTAAAAATTGGAAATATTTTTAATCAAGAAATCCTATTTAGATCAAAGAAAAATAGTGTAAACTAATGCGAAGTTTTTAATCTGAAAATTCTTGGTTCTAGATTTTTAATCTATTTTTATTAAACAAATCTATGTTTTAATTTTATTTTTAAAAATTAATTTAATTTTTAAATGTACATAGCAATGTGAGAGAATTTTAGCCTGTTTTCTCATGAAAAAAGATTTATGTAATCATCCTACATACATGTGAAATCTTGAGCCATTCACTTAATAACATTAATCTGCTGGCGTATTTCAGTCAAAACTGGCAATTGGTTGGAAGTGTTAGTGACAATAACGTTTCTACAAGTTTTGTAAAAGAAAACTTATGTATGACCCAACACAAAAACCTACAACTGTCAGCTATGGTATCATTAGTGTCAATATCATTGAAACACAAGGCATAAACCCATATGGAATGTGTTTAATTTATTCTTCAGCTTAGGGATATTTTTACTGTTGCTTTGGTATCTTGGGAAATCAATACATTCATTAATTTTGAGAAATGCAAAATCATGATCTTGTTAGTAAGAAGATGGCAAGTGACTACTAGTCTTGAAAGTTGTGTGCTTCCCATACAGCACTGACTGAGAAAATCAGGCTACAAAAAAGTATCTTGGGTCTGTTCTGCCCCAAAGAAGTTATTCTACTAGCTTGTCAGAAAATATTGTGAATAGTGCCAAAGCACAAACAAGAAGGAAAAAAAGCACAGTAACTTGTTGCAGTAATAAATTCGACGAATCCAGACGCCGGCATAAGCTCTTTGATCGAACGGGCGGGCCGGGCGAGAGTAAGGAGTCTAATTCAGTGTGAATTTACCATCCGTACTCTTTAACGAACTCTTAACAACACTGAATATCAATGTCCGCCAGACCACGTTTTTCCAAGCCTTATATACTCTATACCAAAAGGCCATGCGGCAAGCGGAGGCTACAATTGGTTACACTCACAGTCACTCATCCCCCCCGACCGTGGTGATTGGCTGTAGGGCACTGTTCACAGACTGTTCATGCGCAGCGGCAACGCCCCTCCTGCAGCCTGGGTCGAGGGCAGAGCAGCTTCTGTTTACTTTCCTTTTGTCTCTGGTGTCTCAGGGAAATCCTTCCGTGTAGCACAACTGGATCAAGCTCTGGCTTGTTCACAGCACACAGCCAGAGACTCTCCACAGTAACTCAAGAGGAATATGAAATTTTGTTATTGAGTCAGTAGGAATAAGCATTCTGGAAAAGAGGTGGAAGCCTGAGTTACAGCCTTCTTACAGCACCACTGATCTAAAGGTTAGCAAGCTACAGGACTCTCAGAGGAGAACATGTCTTAGCAGTATGAGAAGAGAAAAGGCATCTTAAGCAGAGAATCCTGTTTGCATTAGCTAGGTTGCTTTAAAAGATATAAGTATAATAAGGTAGGATTGTAGACCTTTCTCTTTAAGTGAAGTCAACCAGGTAAGTAATCCTGAACAGAAAAGTTCGAGCTGCGAGAAAGAAAAAAAAAAGTACATATGAAAGATTTAGTATCACATTTTTATTTTCTTTTCATTTTCAGGTATGTGGAACTACATGTGTAAGCAAGGACCATATAAAGAGTTTCAAGTGATTGATCCTTCATTAATTACATTCATATCAAGTGCATCATCTTCCCCTTTAGGTTAACCCGCTCACTAATGATCAGGGCTAACCTTAGACTTCAGCAATGTTCCACCAAAATAATTCTTATTGTACTGAAAGGAATTCACAGAGCTAGCTTAACGTTTATTGCTTTTATTTCCGGCACTAGCTGCAATTAATGACTCCCACGAGTGTCTCCCAGAAATGCGTAACTAATCAGTTTTATAACCGTTACAATACACTCTTAATAGCTTTAAGAGGTAGGATTCTTCTTCTGCAATTATTGTGGAGAGCTAAACTCAAGCTACTCTCATATTTAAAGCATTCGTATTTGAGTTAGCTAACAATAATTGGTCAGTTTGGCGGAAAACTCATTAAAGAACTGACCGAAGTCCTGCAAAAGAATGTGTAAAACCCATCCAGCACCCCAGAGCTGATCATGACAATGACTCAGCAACCGTGAAATGGTTGGGACTGCCTATTTCGCACCTCTAGTTCCTTTTCTGCCTATAGATTTGAGGCAGATCCATTCAAGATTGATTAATTTCATTTTAAACAAAGAAAGATGGGCCAGACTGTCTCCTTCTGTCCTTGTCATTTACCATAAATACATGTTACCTAGATAAAACAGTGAAAAATAAATGTTCTAATCCAAATATCTGACCATCAGTAGTTTTAGATGTGGACGTCAGTATAATACTTGACAGACATTGTTCATAGCACAGTAGATTTAAAATATTCAGACTGAAAACTGCATCAGTCCAATATAATTTTATTTAAAAGCTGTAAAATGGCTTGAGACGACTGATTGAAATTACTTATGTTGCACGTAATGGTTACCGGCATTGAAACAACTTTTTATTTTAAATAAGTTCCCAAAAGTTGCAACTATACTTGTGAGGGGATGAATATTACAAAATCAAATTTGTTGCAGTTAGGCCTTCATTCTAGGACAGTTATCTATATTCTCTGAAATAAATCAAAAGAGAGAGACATATTATTCTTCCCTTTCAGACATACCTTAACAAGAGGGTTGCATTTCACTAATAAAGACTAAAGATTAAATTTTGGAAAGCAAAAGCTAGGTGAGGTAAATTTCACTTTATGTAAGCAAAACAGACTGCATGGCTATAAAATAATCCTAGAAGGAAAACAATAAATTAAGGGTCTATAGAGAAGTAAAATTTTTCAATTAAGGAAAATGGTATATTATGTCAGGTAGAAAAACTTATGAAAAATTTAAAAATTGTAGGAAAACCTGTGTGTTTAAGGGACTGAATTTCAGAGGTTTAGTCACACTTGCAGTTTACTTTTATATTAAAGAAAATTTGATTCATAGAAATATTTCAGACACTAATTTAGATTTTAAACTGAAGTTTTAGGAAGAACTTCAAATTATAATTGAAAAGAAATATGACAATAATTATATCTAATGTAATAATGTTTAATGCAGACTATCAGAAAGATCTCATTCGAAGGTGTTCATTAGATGACATTCACCAAAGCATATAAAAAGAATGTAATAGCTCCAAATCCTAAAGGAATTACTGCAAAATAGATTACACTGATTCTGATCCTTTAGATATGCCTTGCTCTTGAAACAAATTAACACTGCAACTAGATTTGAGATTTTTGTCTATTGTCTCATGATATTTGATTTAGTTTAGGATTTTCTTTATCCTCTTAAAAAGGCAGCTTGAAAGTTCTTCTACCTTAAAATGTCAGAACTTGGTTTTTTTAGAGGTAAATTTCCATTTTCCTGTCTGAAAAAAAAAAATGAAATGAAGAAACTTCAAAGTAAAAAACCAAAGACACATAAATGAATCACAGTAGTCTCATTAAAACCTCATCATTTTTAATACAGTCTTCTGACATTAAGGTGCCTCAGTCCTGATTCAAATGTATGTGTGACTGCAGCACTCGAGAAATTTTTGAGTGTAATATTTCCTTACTTCTGTCACAGCAGAATCAGCGATTCTAAAGTTATCCAATGGGAATAACACTGAGGCACTTAGGAGAAAGGAACACCGTATGTGTATTCTAGTGTGTGTTCCTATGGTTGCTCAAGGATTTTAGCCCAGGACTGGGAGTATTGGAAAGGTGAGTTGTGAATCTCTTCAGGAAGCCAAGGGAGTTAAACTACTATTTCCTACATTCTGAACTCTCTACCAACAGAATGACTAAATAAAAGTGAGAAGTTAGCATCCCCATGGGATTCAGTATGCATGCCTGTGCAAATCTCACACTAGTATACCTATGTCTTCACTGATTTAGGATTTATACATCTTACTAAGGGCTGTGAGACAGATTCCAAAAAACTGAGGACTGAAACACAGAGCTGAAGACGTTTTTTAGATCTTGACTTCGTTAACAATTTAATTCAAAATTTTGAGATGAAAAAAATCAGTACTTATTAGAGTTTACAGTGGTATGTTAACTGGAATAGACAAAATCTGGGCTTAGATTCAAATATGAAATATTCAAAGGGCTTTGAAGCTGCTATTTGTTTGGGTTAAAAGGCATTCAAAAATGAACTGCATCCTTCTGATAATAAGTTCATTGAAAAACTTTAAATCCTTTTTGTGTGCCAGCCAGACTGAAATTCTAGTAAAACAGAAATTTGTTTTATATTTCCACTTATGGTATCAAACAAGCTTGGAAGTCCAAACTTACATTAAAATAGTGGAAAAAGGCAAGTGTGCTTGACGAACCATCAAGAAACACCAGGTTTTCTTGGGAACTAGCAGGTCCATCTTCCTGATTCCCTCCCAACCTCTCAATGTCAAATGTATTTGAAAAGCCCTGTTCCTCTCACAAGGGTGGAACTTCCTGCAAGAGTCTTTCACCTCTTTCACACTCTTGAATACCTATATCAAAAGAGATCAGGGAGAAATTTCTCAGCTAGGAGGAGCATCAGAACCGCCAAAATCTGAACTGAACACTCAGGAATTGACGGTAATGAACACAGGAACAAGCATGGAGTAGAGGAGGGAAGACACAGTACAATGGGAGAACAAAAGCTCATCTAAAGTGAATGAGAAACCGAGAAATATGATGAACAATAAAAGCAAGTCAGACACCCCCAAAAAAACTCAGTGAAAAAAGACAAAAGAAGAACTATACAAAATGAACATACATGTTAAATAAGACAATACATGTTCTTATAAACAGACTGAATATTTAGTGCACCCCAATACATAAGTGGACTCAAATGATGCAAATTGGAAAACAGAGCTGGTGATTAATCCAAAGTAAAGCTATCTGGGAGCATGGTTCCAGTGTTTTGCCCACTTTATTCTCTTTGCCTCTGAAAAACAAACAAGCACTAACCAGCTGGAAAATAGTGACTTGTTTCTTTTTTTCAGTTTTCAAACAATAGAAATGGCAAAAGGATCTAATTAGCAGAAGTTAATGGATTATGTAACACAAAAGTCAAAATATGCTATTGTAATTACTAAGCATTTTAGGGTGGAGATAATATCTGACTGCTATATGTATATTAAAACATATAGGAGCAATATTTAGAGAATTATTTGTGTTTGCCTTTCAATGACACGCTGCTGTGAGAAGTAAACTGTAAGTAAAAAATAAAGGATAATTATCAATAAGAAATATATTGGATATTCTGGAAAAGAAAATTCACAAATTGTTCTCTCCACAGGAGTAGCACCTCCATTAAAATGTCTCTGGTTTAACATAGCACAACAGCACAAACTCCGAATATTACAATGATTTCTCTCTCATCTTTGAGGATTTAAATGTGGAGCTATCCCAACAGAACATATGTTCTTCTACACAGAGCCAAATCCAAGCTTAATATAGATGTATTCACTTTATTAGAATTTGTTTTCTTAATTGAAGTTTTGACATATAGCTGTACAAAACTGGTAGTGAAATGTGCTAGGAAAAAAAAAAAAAACTGAAGCATGTATTTAAGGAAAAAAAAAATCAGATAATTAGGACTTGCTATTTATTGCATATTTTTTTCCTCAGGAGAATGCCTCTTTGATTAAACTAATGAGAAATAGCTAAAAATCTAAATACTTTCTGAGATGTTAAATTGAATACTATGAAATATAAAAGATTTGATCCTAACTGTAGTCCTAATCTAGTATTCAACCATGTAAGAATACAGTTGAGTATCAGCATTCATAAAATGACCTTATTTGAACTTCATAAGGTTATTTGTGATCGAAATTTGTGTTTCTAAGAGTAGGCTATATTCATTGACTACAGACAATTCGTACTGAAATTATTGAGAGTTTGACCCAGCAGTCACTGTGTGGTTTGGTTTATCATTAGTAAGAAGGTAATAAACTTTAGAACTATGTATTAATAGATAAATGAAAGTGATATGACATTGTTATAAAATTGTATGAAGAATAAATACTGATAAGTGGGTGTTATTAAATAACTGCCATGGTCCTTTCCTTCAGTAAGGATGAAAAGATGTGATTACAATTCAGCTGATGTCATGTAAGTTTAAAGTAAAGCTTCCCTCTGATTTCATTCTGCAGAAAGGACTAAAAATATGGTTTTGAATTAAAAAAAATTTCTAAATATACTAAGATGCCTAACATGAATACCCTTGAGATTATAGTTCCTAAGCAATAGAGTGTATCTTTGCACAGATAGCAGAAAAATATGAATAAGAGCATGTCATTCTTGCCTTTAACATGTTAATAGAGAAGAAAACAGCAAACATTAGCAACACGTAGTCTCTGTTCATTTCATCGTTCTGGTCATTAAATTGTGGAGCTCAGCAAAAGCAGTGAAAAGTTGTAATCAAGCCATATGTATGCTTGTAATTGAACAGACTATATACTTATAATATCTATCCTTCAATTTGCATATCAGGTAATGATGTTAGTTTTATACTGACAGTTTACAGGTATGATGTGGTGTTAATTGAATGACCTTTCAGTTATAAGTGATTGAAGGAGTAACTTCTTCATGCCTTAAGTCACATTCTTACCAAGCAAATTAAATGGAGAGATATCCTTCCAAATTACCTACAAGCCCTCTGGCAGTACTAAGAACCAAAAGATCCAGCTGTCTTGGAGGTGAATTGTTACTATAGTTTCTGGAATGACATGGATATGAGGAGAAAGGGAGATTTACTGCTCTATGACTATTTAAAAATCATCTGATACTCAAAAAGAAGAGCAGCATCACCAAAACTGAACACGCACACACACACAAATATCAGAAAACTTCTAAAACCTGAGTTCTTTTTTGTTTTATTTTAGTGCAACCTCCTTGATATTTACTTATTTCTCCGTAAACCATACATATGAATGCAGGTTATTCCAAATGAGTATTTTTTGTCAAATCTATTACATTATTTCCAAAAAGTAGGATCTTAAATTGATTTGTGTTCTTTAAAATAAACCAAACCAAAACAAAAAACCCAAACAAAACAACAACAAAAAACCCCAACCAACCAAACAAAAAATCAAGCAAACAACTAAACAAACAACCAAAAAAAAAGTGACAAACCTGGACTTCAAGAATATTATGGGAAATCTTCAGTATTAACTTTCTTCCTTATTCCACACTTAGCATGTATCCTACATGCCATTTGTAAAGACAGAAAAAAATATAAATATCCAAGAAAAGAAATCCCATTCTTAAGCAATACAGTTAAATAATGTTTTTATTATTGCTTAAACATTGTACCATGGGCTGCTATGGAGTTGTTCAGAAGTCTATGAAATACTGTAGGTTCAAAAGTTGTCTAGCCCCTCTTCTTTGTGGGTGTTCAAGGTACACCTACACTGCCAGTCCAAACGCCATCTCTCTCCTGTTCTCACAACCAGATTTGTGTCATTCACCCTCTGTAACACACACTCACACAGATGCATGTAGTGAATTCAGTGCAAGCTCTGGAGCTCCCTGTTTGAAAACAGTGGAAGAAGACTGAGTGAGAAGCATTTTTTCTCATGTTTTTCTCAAAGGAGTTGCCCTGTGCAGTTCCAGGAGTAGCACAGACCATTCTCCCAGGTAATAATGCTAATACCATGTCTTCCTAAACATGTTTTACAATAGAAAGAAACATAGAGTATAAACCCTTCCCTCTTATTTTTTTCCATCTCCTTTCTTGGTGGACATTCAAAGTGGACTTCAGCCAACTTGGTTATCAGTTGTTTTCACACCTTACCTGACTGGTACTGACACCAGGCAATTCTGCTCACCCTGAAGCAATGGCATTGGTAGCCAAGGTCCAAACATGTTATCACTATGCTTTCAAAATCTGGCTTTAGCTAAACATTTATCACTGCCATATGGGAAGTTCAAATTCTCTGTTTCCATACTGTTTTTTATCAGCGTGAGCTCAGTACAGGATTGTTGGCAAACATCACCTCCTGTAAAAGTTTCAAGCATTTTGAAACTATTTTCAAAACTATTTTCAAAACTACATCACTGGGACCAGCACTATAAAATAAAATAAATGTGCTGCAAGTATGTTGTATGACTTTTGGCTAAGAAACTGGACATCTTCAAGAATATATCTTTATATTCTTGACTTAAAGTCATCGTTTTGCTTCTTAGTTGTTTCTGCACTGCAAATAAAAGTTGTACAAAGATATTACTATAAAAAAGTTGCAATCCATATCATTTGGATACAAATCCAAAAAGCAGTGAATATCTGCTTTCATTGAACAAATAATATATACTCTTCATAATAGTACTAAATGTTCTTTTACATTAATTTCTGACTCAAAACTGACATTTTGAAGAAAACTCTTTATACAAGTTATGTACGAACTGGAAAGCTTGTTGCAAGGGAGCAATTTGGGGGAGGGAGTGGTGTTGAGTGCATCCGCCACTCTGCTTCACAGCTTTTCTTCAGCTATCGTTCTTTGAATTAGGGTAAGTTTATTTTAAAATTATATTTTATTATTTGGTTATTCTCATAAAGCAAATAATCTCTATCAACTACTCAACAATGAAACTTGAACCTATTTATACATTAGAAATCAGAGAGATGTTTTCAGAAAGGAAATGTCTCAATATTGTATCATCAGTATACAAAACAGCCAGAACTCACAGCAATATGACTTCATTTGAACTAACAAAATTGTCATACTTCTAAGAAAGTTCAGTAAATAATAAGAAATTGAAAAATCTATAGAATCATATTGCAACTATACATCAAATTGGTCATTTTCCTCAAATACAACAGGTTGGACAGTAAAAGTAGATGAAAGGTGGTGTCTCAGCAAAACCAATTCTCTTCACTATGGACTGTAGTAATTAAGTAAAAGCAGTCATGGAGTTTGAATATCATTCAAGCCTTGCTTCAGTAGAGTTTTGTTTGATTAGGAAAAGCTCTACCAAAAAGTTTTCTTTCTTGAAGAAAGCTGGTGCTAAACTAAGTGCTTGTAGAAAAATTATTGTTATATAAGGGTTATGTATTTCAGACTTTTCCTGAAAACACTGGAAATGTTATGGAACTGATTTTCAATAAGGAATTCCTAAGAATAATTTCTCAAAAGTTACCATATGTCATGAATGTCATACTGGTCACTGCAGGCAATTAACTTTGACAGTCTCTACCTCTCTTTGTTAACAAACTGTAGAAGGACATACAATCCTCTCAGTAACCATTCATGTCTCTAGACTGTTCATTCTTGCTTATTATGAGCAATATATGTATATAATTAAGTATGATCTATTCAAGGTCCTTTCTGCATATCAGAAATCTCAAAGCATCATTAATTGGAATGAACAGAGCATCTGGTTGCTTCTGATCTTATAGTTTCAGTGTATAGGATACTTAATTAAAATAAATGCCCTCCTTCCCTCTGTCATAGGGGAATTAGCTCATTAAAATTTCCAAAAGTGAGAATCAGTCCTCCAGCAAACATTGACATTTGGGAAGGAGTAAAAAACTGGATAGATAAAGCAGCCTGTCTTTGTACTATACACTTGTCCCTTGGTGCTGGATGACACTTCTGCTGTTTGTTCGTCTTAATCTTGAGGTGGGACTCTTTGATGCCCTCTTTAAAGCTAAGTTGGTTTACAATTTTTTTTTTTTTTTTAAATTTTTAAATCTTGTGTCATGGTTCTTTTGGATCTTCTACTTAGGGACACAGACCACCATACAATTCTACCTAAGTTTTTAAATTATTATATACCTAATTAGTAAATATTAGTAAACTTACCATCCTCGTCTGTCATACAGCCATAACAACTTACTCACTGAGTCCCTGAGTATTGTCTATTCATCTCCATCATGATGTGGACATCCTGTCTCACTTGTGGAGCCTGCATAAGCATAGTCTAGCTACCTGTGATATGAGTTCACTCATATGTGTGGTTTTTACGTGGCTAGATGGGGGTGGCTCAGACCATAATTCTGTCAAATCCCCCACTCTTTGTGTGAGCTGTGCATGCATTATTTTCCTGGATTTTTCTTCTTCAGTTGCCATCCTGGAGCGTCCTTATCCTTTGTTCAGGAACACCAGGACTCTCATATCAGTTGATATCAGAGAGTTGAGGAACTGAGATGTCTTTGTCCCTGCAGACTCAAATATCAGTTGGACCTGCATATTTGACCTTGAGGGGCAGACGGGGCAGCAGATGGTCACATCTGTAAGACCGTTTCTTGGATTTCACCTGGTCTAGTCCAGGTAGCCAAGCATAATAGCCTGCATCCAGGTTACTGTCATTTGAAACACTGAAAAGTTACAAACCTGACATGTCACACTTTCTGTTTCCATCTCACTGAGTCATGTATTGAACAGATACACACAAAACCAATTTGCCCGTGCTGATATCAAATAAATCTGAAAATGATGTTCAGATAGAAGAGATCTAATACAATAGAAAGTGCAATAGTGTCAAATGCTTTGCTCACTTGATTGCACTGATATGAACATGACAAAAACTCTGTCATTTTCCTTCAGATTTGATACAATAAGAAAAGCACAGCATAGTTACACATTTTTATTTTCCATGAGGCTTCCATGAAATATTGTTGGAAGTTGCTGCATCTTGTAACCTCATAGAGACAAGGCTGACACAACCCAATGACCCAAGGTCTGGCCAACAGTAGAGCTGAGCACTTATTCCCAATAGACACTCATGCACATAAACACACAGAAATGACACAGGTGAGCATGGTCAAAATGACCAAGACAGGCACCCTCAGTACTTGAGTTAATTTGAACAGCACAAACATCACCATTCTGGTCCATCCTCTGGTTAATCATGATGAAAATCCATCCATTTGTGGGAAATATATGCGTATATATAGTGCAGATACCTCTGCTAACTGGCCTTAAACAATCTACTCAGTAAAGGACCCTTGGATCCTCTCACTTTCAGCTGCTTCACACAGAGAGTCATACATGTAAACACATCTCTCAGGCTTGGACCTCCTGGTTCCCACAGCAGCCAGGCACAGCCTCTCTCCTCTATCCAGCATCCATCCCAGATTAATTGTCACTCCAGCACCTTGTTTCCAAGGGACTCACTGATTAGTTCTGCCTGATATTCACTAGTGATTGCACAGTGACAAGTAACCACACAATATAGACATGTGCCAGCTTCTTCAGTTGCTGGCACCACAGGCATGTGGCCCTGACAACCCATGGTCACCCCTCGTCTTGAGAGAACTCAATCCAGTGCTGGCACCACAGACATACAGGTCTCTATTGCCTTGGTATAATCCTGGTTTCTGTCACTCAGACACCTGTAAAAACACATGTACACAGTGTAAAGTCTCCCTCACCCAGGGGAAAGCTAGAAATTGAATTTAACAAAAAGACAGGACAGACAGTGCTGATCAGATGCAGGGCATGGCCAGACAGGTGTTCCACCAAGCAAACTGCTTACACACAACCAGTGCCTTTTATCACTTTACCCCTCTATTTTCACACCCTTCTTCTAACCCTCAAACCATCTTCATCCTTCCCTCCCTTTCTTCATCATTGGTTCCTCCCCTTAACATCCCATGATACCCTGTATAATCCCAAAATGCATCCTACAGCAAATCCTATACCCACGCTCCCATCAATCTGGAAGGTGCTGCAGGTGCCACTCTCATTGCCTCACAGTGATGGGTGACATCCCTGACAAGGGGCTGATGACTCCTCTAGGGCATCCATGGGACCCTCTGGCTGGGTTCCCTCACTTGCTGTTGTGCCTCTGTGCTCCTTTGTGTGTATGGAGACAAGACTTTTATCATATAACCTAATAATAAACTGGACCAGTGCCATGCAAAAAATACCCTGTGTTGCAAGACAGTGTAATGAGCTTCATTGTCACAGTTTTCTTACTGATCGTAAGTTCACATATGAACATAAAAGGACATAAGTTTAAAAATGAAGTTTTTTTTCCTGATATATCTGCTGCTACCACTTCCAGCAATCCAAAGGCATAGGGATGTCCTGGGGTTGTTTGTACTTGGACTCAAAACCACATTTATTGACTCATACAGCAAAATCCATTTTTACCACTGTTTTTTATAGTTTAGTCATCTATATGACTCCTGTGTGAAAAAGTATTTCCTCTTATTTAAGCTTGCTATGCAACATTTCACTCGGTGTCTTGTAGCTTTTTTTATCATAAAGCATATAAGAATTTAAAATTTTTCTCCCTGAGCATGTTTGCAACTTTCTAAAACACAATAGTGATCAGCAACTAAAAAATGGTCCATTCTGAAGCCTCAGGTCATAGGGCAGGTCTTCTTCCACCCCAGTAGTCCTTAGAAATGCTACAGGAAATATAGCCAGAACACAGAGAAAGTCATGGTAACCATTATAATATTTTTATTTGTTCCCTTCAGACCACACTCTGTAGCATTTTTCTGGGATTTGGGAACCTTATATTCTATCAGAGAAAACTTGAAAACCCACCAGCCTGTCCACAAACCTCCTTGGACAGATCTCTATCCACATCTCATTTTGAAAATATTTCATATGGTATAGACTTTTATACATTGATTTGAACAGTAAATCATGACCAATCTCTATAGTTGAGTTGTTGTGGTCGAGACAGACAAACGACATAGACCAAGTTCTTCCAGGATGAAAATAGTAGATGTCATTTATTGCCACAAGTGCATTTTTATACAGTTTTACCATTTCATGTGCCTTTTCACTATTGGTTACGAGTTACACCAGTAACATCTCATTGGCTATTTTTGCTATCATCAATTTTATTCTTTTACTCCCTTCTCTCTCACAGGTGGGCCTTAATACCTTCAAGGCTAATTTTATACCATCCATCAGGGAGTCCAAGGACCCACCGTAGTCCGACATTGGGTCATTTTTTTCTCTTTTCCAATGGATACATTTTTTTTTTTCCCCATTATTTCTACACACTGTCAGCTACTTGACTTGGGTTGTAACTTCCAGGAAGCAGTAGCACCTTAAAAGTTAAGTTAATCTTAGCTCTGCATTGCTACATTATTTGCCCTTTATGAACTGACTCTTTATTTAAGTTATGAAGAGACAACACGGAAGATAATTACGAAGTCATGAATGAGCACTGATTAGAGCAGCTGTAAAAGTCAGAACAGTGGGAACTTCTGTTGAGTGCTAACCAGTTATGATACAAAAAAGCATCACCCAAAACTCAACAGTTCAGTAAGTTTTATCTGTTACAATTCTCTGACTTTCTGTGCTCTAGTGCAGCACCAGTCAGGAACAACATTAAGTAGAATGAATTGAAACCAATTTTAGCAGTATTTTAAACCTGAATAGAGCCTAAGTGAAATGTGAATCATGACATATTTGCAGTTCTTTTTTACTGCACGACTGTATACAAACATATATATACATGCCTATATAATCTCAGGTGTTTGAATATATATATATAAAACACAAATATTTTGGTGACCAGTATGACTATTTTGAATTTTCTAATCAGTAAACTGAGAGTTCTGGCTTTTGGAACTGTAGGTCAGTCTAAATAATGATCAAGAACCTATCAAGAATGCACATGCTTTCCCCATCTCTTTCATGAAGCTCTGAGAAATACTTCAATAATACTTTAAGGAGGTTTCATGCTGCAGATATGCAAGGAAAATTTTACTAAAGCTTAGATATGCAGCAGAAAAAAGATAACAAAGGACTGCAAGAAATAGCTGTTGCTACAAAATATCTGTCAAACCATTACACTAGAGAGCAATAAGCAGAGCTTTTTTCTGGTGTGTCAATCATTTTGCATTTACTCTGTATGGAGGTGTTCCATCAAAGTAAAACCACAGTGAAGACTGAATTCTGACTGATATTCAGCTTATCTGTTTAAACATAGTTCATAGGAAAAAAAAAAGGAAAACCAAGATGATCTGATTAAAAATCACGCATTTCAGAACACGTCTGGCCTTTTCAGGTAAATGCAAACCCCCATTTGGGACTCAGCCTCTTTTTGTGTCTCTCTCTTTTACAGTAATTTACAGATGAATATTTGTTTATATTTTTAATTATAATTTTGCAACAAAGCTTGGAAACTCAGCCTTAGCATTCATTTTTATTGCTAGATGCATGCAACAAACTGAATGAAAATTGCTCTGGAGAAACTTTTTTTCAGTAGAAGAGCTGAACAGAGAAAATTAAGTTTCTTCTTTATAGCCATGTGAATAGTCTTACTAGGTGACAAGGGTTTCATCCAGATGAAGTGCCCTAGCTTCTCTTGACAAGCCCAAGAGTGCCATCCCCACAACCTTCCACACCAGGAGCATGTTTAAGGCAAATTGTCACTCCCGTATAGCCTGTTGGCAAAGGTAGAAGGGCTGAAGGATTACATCAGCATCTCCCTGAGTCTCCCTAATGTGCTGGTTTGCAACATGGTCCCATGTACATTCTCAGCCCCACAAATTTAAGTGTATCAATCTTCACTCAGTATACTATAATTAGAAAAATGTCTAGGGTCTAGACTTTTGCCTTCATGGCAAGACAGACAGTCTAAAATAGGTACTAAAAAAAGCAATTTGTGAAGCTATTCCTTCTAAATAAAGTCTTTGAGCACTAATTTCTTTGTAGAACTGAAGCATTCAAGAGGTAAGATGATGGTTTTCTTATATCCACAAATTTGCTTTAAACACTCTCAAGAGTCGCGGTGACATTACATATCTTGAGTATAATATTAATTTCCTCCTGCCACTGATCAAATCTTTGTCCTACTAACTATGTATGTTTCAGTTAAATAAGCAAATCCTGTACTTGTGGGGGTTTTGTCTGGGGTTTTCTTTGCATTTTGATTCTGCTATTACACGGTGAGAATATTTCCAACATGTGAATAACAGTTGAAGAAATGACACAAAATAGTAAATTAAACTGCAGAGTAGATTAATAATTTTTCTTGTTTTCTAAACAAGAAAATTATGTAGATCCATATCTGCACATTTTATCAAATGTAGAAAAGGCCTTTTTCTTCACAAAGACCAAACAAGATGTTGGCAGATCATTCCTTAATCACATCGATTTTTGCTAGCCATCTTTCCCTCAAGGCAAGTTCAGACTGCAATATGGTCATCATCTTAATTATAATGTTTCCCACAGTGTAAAATATTTCCAAAGCTACTTTTGCCTATGTTATGTGTTCTCCTAGTGCTTTATCCATAACTAAACTGCCTCTCCTGTTGTAACACCTTTCACCTCACAGGACATGGACCTTCAGCCACATGTGAAAAAGATCCCCTCACCAGACTATTATGCTTCATACTCTTAGGGAAAAACTACCCTAGCTTATTGAATTATTTGGCACACTGCTTCTTACAGAACTTGTTTAGAATCTACTTATAGAATTTGCTGAGCATAAGTAAGTTTACTTAGAGTAACTTCTGCAAGATGTGAACATTTGAGCTCTCTGCTTCATTAAGCAAAAAGGCCTCAGAGTCTTCAAGCTGGAAGGTAAGGAGAGCTGCGTCCCTGGAGATAAGTAAAGGAACAGAAGAGCATCTAAAAGAAGACAAAACAGAAGAATGCTTTGGTTTGCCAAGAATTAATTTTTCTCCAGCTGCAGGTGCAAAATAGCAAGTGAAGGTCAGGACTTTGATGGTCTGCCTGATGAAAATGAAGAGATTCAGTGACGAATGAGGAGACCTCAGATTATAATTTTGCAGTTGGTCTGGAGTCATCTGCGGGGAGTGGGGACTTGGATTGTGAGAGTATAATTGTCCAAGTTTTTTTCTGCTGAGGGTCGCTCTTCAGGAGGCACCCTGTTCAAGCTACTCTATGCTGTACTTCGCAAATAAATTTTTATTTAAGAAGAAATTCTGGAATCCATGCCTGAGTCTCTGCTACGGGAAAACTAGGGAAAAGAAACTTCCTTAACAATGGGTTTAGTATTCTATATCCATCTCTGTATGAATACAAGCTTTTTTGTCTTTTGTAACCAAATGACTGAGTGACGTGAGGAGGAATCTAGAACAGACCAACAAGATTAATTGTGTAGACTCAGTATGGATACTAAATATTTACCGTCTGCCATGTTTAATACTGTATTGTATGTCTAATGAATTACAGTACCATCTGTGCGCTTCTAAGACTCAAAGAACTAATTTGTTTTTTGTTTGTGTCCATAATAAAATAAATGCAGAAATCATCCGTCTCGCAGGACAGTAGACTACGTAGCTTGATTTCTTTTTCTATTTCATTTATATTTCTGTTTCTCATTACAAATGGATACAAAATGAACACCATGTCTGAATATTGCCAGTGTTGTATTTGTAACGTGTCAAACCAGAAGCCCAATCTATATTCTATATATACAAAAAACTTTGGAAACAGCCTCATCTTTCATATCCTCTTATATCTTGCTCTAGGCCTCCTAGTTGTGCTGTTTCGCTTTTGTATTATTACAAGGTCCCAAACAGTTGCTATCAGTAACCAACCAGATCCACCTTATGTGTTAGAAACATCTTCTATTGCTCTCCTAAGGTACACTAATAAATATAAAAAAGAAGTTGAATTCAAATTAAATGTTTGGAAAATTAATGTTCTTGGCTTAATTGCTACCTAAAATCCTTATGGTTAGGTTATGAGTTCATAAAGACAATGCACAGAGATACAAGGTGTTATTATAATAACTCATTTAAAAACACCATTTTTCTTTCATTCCTTATACCACAGACCTAGTCATGCTGATAGACAGCTAGGGGATGCCTCAAAAAAGAAAAGAGTTACAGATGGATTCCTCTCATAGGAGGACATGAAAGATTGATATAGCCCACCCACAACGTTCTTTTTGGTTGCCAAAATCCTAAGTGATAACATCATCCCTACAGTATCCATGTTAAGTGCTTGGCTGAATTCATAGTACTGAAAAACTGACTTAAGAACAGTAGTGTGAGCTTCATTTTCTGAAGAACATTTTGAACCGTCCTTCTTCCTTCTCAATTATACACAGCCAATAAAATGTATTGAGCAGGTTCAGTTGCATCTCTTCAGTTCATGTTTTCAAAGACAGAGAACTGCTGTGGGCAAGCCTGTGGGTGAATGTAATGATAAGAAACAGAAGAATAAGCATGAGAAAGAAACTACATCTCAGAAATACAAATCAAATGACCAAGTACTGTATAGGTACAAGGAAGTATCTGAAACCTTACACACCTTATGTGGTGCTATTGCTCTAGAAAAACAATGAAGTCTTGAGCTCAGATTCTGGTACTGTCCTGAAGGTTTTGAGCTGAAAGATGTGACATAAACACTATTAGTTGTCTTCATTATTATTTTTCAAATATAAGTGAAGGATGAAGTTCCATTTTCCTTTTGAATTTCCATTCAAATGAAAGGATTAAAAATGGTAATTTTAAAATAATATGCAGAGCTTTCTGGGGACACCAAACCAAGGGAAGTGATTCTAGTCCATGTGTCCTCTCTGACAGCAGTGAAGGGCAACACTTTATGTTATAGGACACTCTACCCTCAGCAACACCTACAGCAGGTACTTGTAAGTTAATATTATGATCAATTAAGGAAAATTAATACAAATGATATGACATATGGGTCTGGCAGCTGTCTGGTTAGAATGCATGATTGGTCACAGAGCAACACAGGGTTAGCTAAAGAATTAATTCCAGTTAGTTATATTCTTATAACTCTACTAGTTTCTCAGTTCAAGGTCTCACATCTTGTACAACATTTATATGACGTACAAGAACAATTAGCAAAGCACGAGGAAGGAGTAAATTCAGATGTTCACACTATGGCAGATCTGCTGTAACATGAGGAGCTCATGTGGTAGAAACAACTAGCATAGTAAGTGCTTCTTTGATTGCAGGCACAGTAACTGATTCTGTGCCATGAATCAGTTTGCTACTGCATCCTAGATAGTATCTCCTTCTGGTTATCCAAGCACCAAGCAAGTATTAGCAAGCAGGGTCTTAACGTTGTTGCAAGTATAATCAGTATTAAAATGCTTAGTTAATTTGTTGAGTGAACTGTTATGTTCTTAACTATGGAAAGTCCTTAGTACTTCAGAGAATTACTTTATATATCCCTGTCCTTATTACAAATTGGAATGTCTTTTTATTTTTTTTCTACTACATACTTCACTGATAATGTCTTAAGCTACTGGTATCCTTTAGAAGGCATCACTTATGCTATAGAGAAAATTAAAATCAGCTTCATTGTATCGGTTGAAAGGCTCATCAAATATAGAACCCATTCTTTGGTCATAGCAAATATCAGAAACTTGTAGAAACCATCAGGAACTGAGTAAGCAGGTAGCAATACTTGTCCTCAACAGTATCCTGGGTTACAACCATCTGTAGTTCAAAGATTTCTTAAATCACAGGTCATGTTCTTGTAATTAGAGATCTGTCATAGATTTTCTTCAGCAAACTTGTTCAGCTGCTTTTTGAAATCTTAAAAACATGTAATATCCACAATGTCCTGCAGGAAGGAATTCATTGCCTTACCTACATATAGAGAGAATAACTGTTTTAATTTGCTTGTTTTGAATTTATCTCTTGCTATTTTCATTTTAGGTTTCTATTTTTATTGCACTTAAATAAATGAGATCCTGTCATGTTCCTGTGAGACCACTTAACATAATCTTTTTGACTGTCGTAGAAGCAGGATCACACCCATGGTGTGTTTGAAAAAACAAACAAACAAACAAACAAACAAACAAACAAACAAACAAACAAGCTTACTTGTAACATGGTTTGGATGCAGAAATACCCATTAAAGTACAAAGCACTGCAAGAAACGTTTACATTATTTAGCGGTAAATCAATATTAAATCTTGATATCTTTGATACTGTCAGAGATCTATTTCATTTTTCCCCATTTCATACTTCATCTATCAAGTCTTCTGTTTACTATTAATTTGACTTCACTACAACCATCTGATAGATTTGTTGAGCTTTCTTCTGATGATAGTGCCATCTACTAATGCCAGCTTTGTTTTTGCTAAGGGAATTAATATACATGAGGCTCAGTTGTTTGTCTTTGCACTGTGAAACTGTTGAAACAGATATCCATCACTGATTGTTGTCTGATGTGTTCTAAATGAAGCTTGCTTTGGATATACCCATGCCTTGGTTATGATGCAGAGGCTGTCAAATGATAAACAGCCTCTTCTAGGAACAGCATTACAGTATTAATTCCTGATTAACTGTAGACAATTCTGTCTCTCTGCCTCAAAAATGATTCTAATCAATGATAACAGTTCCCTGCTGTTCCAGGAACCTGTGAATCATCAGCATATGCCTTTTGTCTAAGGGTCTTACTTTTATATTCATAAAGGGAACCTGGAGAAAGAGGTATAATGTTCTTATGTAGCAAAACTTCCATATTGAATTTACTAAGACCCAAATACTAGGGTTTCTTTATGGTCAAAGTAGAAAATTTTCCATCTCCATGATTCTGGAGCTCATTTTCAGTATTTTTGTTCTTTGCCACTGGTTTTCAAACATGTCATCCTGTGCTTTATGCTAATATTGTCCCATTTGTTAATTCAGCAGTGCTAGTGAGCAATATCTTGAAGCTGAGTGAAACTGCAGAACTGAGAGGAAATCTTGCTTTAAGCCACTAAACAAAGGAAGAGGTCAGCACAAGAAGTTAAAGTGCTTATACCTAATCCAAAGTCAGTTTGGTGCACTCTTGGGACCCAATTTGCCTGTGCACTCAGCTTATCATGAATTCTTACTGTAAATAGAGCTGTCTCAAAGTATACTACTTCCAGCATTAAGCTTCAAAGTAGTGCCTAGAACAAGTGTGAATGTGAACATAATATCTATTCCCAAAACTAGTCCGTTGCTGCCTCTGCTCCTAACTACTTAGAAACCCAGGATGTCCTCACATAGAGAGGTCTTCTTATTTCCCTACAAATGTACCACAACATCCTTCATGTATGAACAAATGATGAGCACACATACTGTACATTTCCTGAGGGGCAGTCACCGGGAAGAGGATGGCCCACTCTGTTTTCTACTTGCAGCAGTCAAGTTCTCAGACAAATACAGTCCCCATTTTATATTCAAATGAATGCATCAGAGCTTGATCTGATGTATATTGCTGGTAGTCCTGAGTTTCATTATCTCCAGATACTGAGAAAAATAATATGTCTCTGAATGACATATTATTCTTTATGGTATAGAACAGCATTTATGTACTAGCACTGTCCAATTCAGATGGCACCAAATATTTTCTATATACCTCAAAACACACAGGAAGCAGTTTGAGAAGCAGAGAGTGGCTCTGTACACTCTTTTTGCACGGTCCTCCATATAGTGTCAGTAATTTGCTGGTATTTAGTTGCCAAAAAATCTATTTAATTAAAGTATAATTAAAAATGTCACTGAAGCTTTTGTGTTCAATTGAATTTCATTACTGGCATTTGACTTTTGGTAGACTAGAATATAACCAGCTTCCTATTTTCACAATTTAATTCCTAATTTTGTTATACAATTAATTTCCTAGATGTTCATAACTTAGGTGAAATATCCTCTGCCTGGGATTTCTTTTTCTCTGCTGAAATTCTTTTAACCACTTGAATCTTACAGTTGGTTTCATTAAGAACTACTCACTGTCCCGTTCTTTGTAATAGAGATATGATTTCAAAGGTATTTATCTGAAAGTAGATAGTAGAAACTAAAGAACAGTAGAATTTCAGTCGCAGAACTGTAGCCTCTTTGTTGGACTGCACCAGCTAAATCTTCTGCAAAGTCAGGAGGACTCAGATCCTCCAAATAGGATACTGATTAGTTACTGTGGTGGCATTTGTTTTGTTTTGTCTTTGTTTTGTTTTTTTTTTCCTTGTTAATGAGATTCTTGTGTTTAATCAAATATGTCTCTGGAAAGGTCAGGGCTCATACAAGTGAGGTTACTTAGCAGTATATATGTATATTTAAAAAAAAAAAAATTCCAAAGCAAGATTTGTTTTGAATTTTGAATCTAAATATGTTTGGAACACTTATCATAGAACCATAGAATATCTCAAGATGGAAGGGACCCATAAGGATAATTGAGTCCAATTTCCTGCCCCTCACAGAACTACCTAAAACTAAACCATAATGATTAATAGACTCGTCCAAGTGCTCCTTGGACTCTGACAGGCTTGGTGTTGTGACCAGTTCCTTGGGGAGACTGTTCCAGTGACTGACCACCATATCAATAAAAAACATTTTCCTAATCTCCAATCTTAACTTCCCCTGACACAGCTTCATTTGGTTTCCTCACATCCTATTGCTGGTCACCAGAGAGATATCAGCACTTACCTCTCCACTGCCCGCCTTAGGGAGGTTGTAGACTGTGATCAGATCACCTCCCAGCCTTCTCTTCTCCAAGCTGAATAAGCCAGGTGACCTCAGTAAAGCAGAAATACACATCTGAAAATGCCCCTACAGGCTGGCAAATTGCAAATATATGTCTCAGTTTATCTGTTTACCACTAAGACATTTACTTGGGTGGTAGATTTCAGCAGCTAACTGTTACAGAGATAGCTTCCTTACTCCCATATCCAGTACTGCTTCTTTGCATGACTAGACTCACGAAGGCAGGGAGAGGTCACAGATTATACCAATGTCACTAGAAATTAGACAATTCAATAGAAGTTAGGGGAAACAGAGTGTTTTTCCACACTATTCAAATACTGACAATTTAGCAACAGGCTTATAACAGAGACAGGAGGAAGAGTGATACAACATGATCAGTCAACTCTTGCTAGAGCAATGCGATAGAAAAAAACATGTTAAGTAAGTGTATACCACATGCAATGCATGCAGTAGTTTCCATGCACTAAGAAGCTATTATGTATTGCCAAAGAGTATAGAAAGATTAGTCCAAGCTGTAAAATCTGAAAGAACTTAACATATGCATAAAGACTTTCCCAATCTGGAATTTAAGTATTACGTTTCATAACATAAATTTCTAAAAATAAGTTGCAAAAACTTCTGGGTTTTTACCCTGAAAATTTGGCACACATTTTCTTTAAATATCTATTGTTCTTCATTTCCTTGTGAGTTATCACAAACTTTATTCACTTCACTTCACTTCACTTCACTTCACTTCACTTCACTTCACTTCACTTCACTTCCCACTAAGTTAATAATGATAAACCAATAATTTTACAAAGAATTACTAGAGCTAACAACAAAAGGTACAAACTAAAACACAATGCCTTAGCACTTGCACATTATAAAAGACAGGAGGATGTTGGGAGAGATGGAATAAACCTGAGACAGTTTATGGAAATAATATTTGGATTATTTGCACTAGTTCTTTCAACATCCCATTGTTTGAAATTGTACACAATCTAAGCCAACTTCCTCAGTTCTTCCTCCTGCCAACAAGAATGTTGTAATAAAAGAAGACTCTGTTAGTTTTTCTTTTATCTAAGGTTCTATAATTCATTTCTAAAAGGGAAAGAAATCCAGAACTAAAATCCTTTCCTTTCCTTTCCTTTCCTTTCCTTTCCTTTCCTTTCCTTTCCTTTCCTTTCCTTTCCTTTCCTTTCCTTTCCTTTCCTTTCCTTTCCTTTCCTTTCCTTTCCTTTCCTTTCCTTTCCTTTCCTTCCCTTCCCTTCCCTTCCCTTCCCTTCCCTTCCCTTCCCTTCCCTTCCCTTCCCTTCCCTTCCCTTCCCTTCCCTTCCCTTCCCTTCCCTTCCCTTCCCTTCCCTTCCCTTCCCTCCCCTCCCCTCCCCTCCCCTTCCCTCCCCTTCCCTTCCCTCTCCTTCCCCTTCCCCTTCCCCTTCCCCTTCCCCTTCCCCTTCCCCTTCCCCTTCCCCTTCCCCTTCCCCTTCCCCTTCCCCTTCCCCTTCCCCTTCTCCTTCCCTCTCCTTCCCCTTCCCCTTCCCCTTCCCCTTCCCTCTCCTTCCCCTTCCCCTTCCCCTTCCCCTTCCCCTTCCCCTTCCCCTTCCCCTTTTCCCCTTCCCCTTCCCCTTCCCCTTCCCCATCTATATTATGAGCTTAATTGTGTCTGTGTTTCAAAGTATTGCAGGTTAAGGGTTTGGTTGTCAATGATGTCAAAATGTATCTCTTCTAGTTGATCAGAGAGGGGAAAATAAATTCATCAAATTCTGGTTATCATCTTTCAGATATTCTTAAAAACTGTATAATAAGTCAAGCTTCCTTGTATACAGAGGGTATATAGCATTTTGTGCTCAAATATATTGAGGTTTCTGTGCTTCACTGGAAGTTTCAGGTGAGACACTGGCTTTGCCCATGCAAAATTATTTCATTGCCTTTCTTCTCAGACATACATCGGTTCATGGTCAGAACCTGCTTGCTGCATTAATCCATCAGCCTTTAATTTTACTTTTGGAGATGCCTCCAATAATTCCCTCAAACAGTGTGGTTACAAAAATAGGTATGTTAGTGTTTTCTTTGTTCAGCAATTTACATCATTCTGCAGTACAAAGGCACATGAGAGAATTAGCAATATAAATATACTATATGAGTAGTATCCTTCATTACTTTAGGATGTGTTATATGAGATCATTTCCACATGGAGTATTTTGGCACAATATCAACTATAAAACATTACAAGCACAGGGTAATGATCTAACAGTTATATAATGTAAGCTACCTGGAATCAGATATGCTCCACCCACACACTTTTTATTTTTTCCCCGGAATACCAAAACCAAGAATCTGAACTAAATGTTCACCAGAAATTTAATTAAATTAGATATCATTAGAAACCTATTGTGCAATTCCTTCATTGGAATTAGAGTCAGACATCATAAAATAAAACCTTACCAAAGGCAGTTGAAGTGTCCATACATTCAAAATTTGGAAAGAGATTACATGTTGGGTAGGGGGGCTTCGGAGGCTGGAGTGGTGGTGATGATAGATGATGACAATATCTTCATAATGGTTGAAACAAAACCACAGATCAGAAAACCCTGAAGTGTACCATCCTGAAGTGTTCTGGATATACATTCAGTTTGTATTGTATTCATGCATTTTTTTGAGTTACAGATATATTTTTTATATTTTTGGGAAGATCTATATGAATTTCTGTTACCCAAGTTCTCAACAAGGTCCGTAGCTGCTCATGTGAAACTTAAAATCAACAAGTCATACCATCTAAGATACAGACATTTTTTGAAAGCTGAAACCTTAAACATTTCAGACACTCCATGATTTCTAATTCTGTCAGCATCCAAGTATTTGAGTGAGCTTGCCGGTGTGTGCAAACTGTATTTTCCTAACTATAGTCTAACTATACTGTGTTGAAATATATTTTAAATTATTTTTTGTTCTTTTTAATTGTGTATTGTTTTCATTTAGTCAGGTAGGTAGGTAGTCTGCATTTCTCTCTTTTTTATGGTGGAAACCTGACAGTTTTCTGGCATACTGTTGTTTCAGATGCATGACAGCACAAAAGCACCACAGATGTCAGAATCATGTCATTATGGAAAAGAATTCTACATCTCTAGCGGAAACACCCCTCTCATATTTCTTGTGCAAAACCACTGCCTGCCGTCTGTTCCAGCTTGCCCTGAATAATCTCTTAAATTTCCACTGAGTCTAAATTAGCTTTATGTCTTCACAAATCAGTTTGCTGAGATTCAGTACGTTTTACCCTGGGCACATTTATCCTATAACAATGACTTCCTGTTGTGAAGCAGAACTAAAGAGAACCATTTGTCTGTGTGCAGTTAAGGCCTTGAACACAGACTGCCACCATTCTCCTAGCCCTTAATTGTTTGTGAGCAAAACCCCTGCTTCACAAACTGTTACTCCTCTTTTTATAGTGTAATTTAGAAAAAAAAAAAAAGTGATCTGTTTCTTAATTTAATGGACTTATTATATTCTACCACCAGCTGCTAAATAATTTGTAGAGATACATTATCTTTTTGTGAATGTGCCCTAAGAGAGAGACAAAAGTAGAAAGGCTGTTTGTGAAGTGTATGGCAAAGAGAAACAAACATTGTCTTCTGGAAAGCAATTAAAATAGATCATCTCTCTTGGGTATGGATTAATTAGCAGAGAAGTACAAGTAGCATTTTTATTTAACCTCAGGAAAAAAAAAATCATTAATACAATATCCTCAGTACAATACCATTCATGTGAATGCTTAATCGTGTAAGTTCAGCATAGTTTGATGTAAAGGCTGACTTTACCTTCAATATTTAGATTCCCCTCCAGGGTTACCTTTTAGATGCCCTCAAACATCTCTATGCCCACAGTTTTGACTTCGACTTCTCTCCATCTAAGCATCTTAACTCAAAACAGGGGTACTTCACTTCTGATTTAAGGGACCTGTACTTCTCCCACTGCTGCAATCTTGGCACTTGGCATGTCAGTGGGGCTCCATAAGTATTTATCTACCGAAGTTCCTCTCTAGATTAATTGTGTACTTGTTCTTTGACAGAATATAATATATGCCAGGGTGACTAACATTTCAAAACTTCAGAAAATAAATGATGACAGCATACTTTGTAGAGGAGTCTGGTAACTAGAGCACTCTCTGACAACAAAAGAGCTCTGAGCTTCTTTTCCTGGGTTTAAGGGTTATTTCAGACAAAGTAGGCCACGGTGCTTGTCCCTCTAAGTCTCTCCTTCTCCAAAGGGAATGTAAAATCATCTATGCTTCTGAATTTGTTTACTCTGGATCACTGAAGTTTTAATTTGTTTCTCATGAAGACCTAGCTTATGGATAGCACAACTGTTTGGTGACAGCCACTTGGCCATCATACTGTACCAGGCAGAAGTCTGGCTGCCCTACCATGCCTCAGTGGTGCCTGAAACTGGATTTACCGTATCCTCATATGCAGAGTGTCACAAAAAAGACATACAAAAATTCCCTTGGAGACAAAAATATTTAAAAATAATAGGTGGGTGTAGAGATGGTACTGATACATAACTTAACCTACCTAGATTCCTTATGACAAATCAATGAAAAGATTGCCTTAGGAATTCTGTTGGTTAGAAATGTGTGCCTCCTGATTTATCTGAAATAAAATTATTTGCTGGATAGCTCTAAGCATCCTGATGCCTGCAGGTGATTGTTGTGAATCTCATTTTGAATTCCTTATCTTTCCACTATGCATAGAGAGCATGACCTTTTGAGACAAAGGTTTCCCAGAGGCTGAATCACAACAATAGTGGCTGAAATTAGTTCAGTATTAAACTCATGTGGTAAATACTATTGCAAAATTCCTATACATAAATTATTTTAAACCAATCAATTATTATTATAAATTACAGTATAGTATAAATTATTCCCCTGAGATATTTGTATCTCATCTATCCCATTTCTTTGTCTTCCTTGGTTACTCTTTCTCACATTCTAAAACAGGCCTGAAGGGAAATCCAGTAATCACATTCTACTTGAGGTAAAACTTATGTTAAATCTGAAAAATTGCAATCTGGTAGATATTCCACAAGTTCAAAAGAGAGGGACAGATAAATCATTCATTGCAATAGTTTGTTTCTTTTTCTCTAAGTATTATATCGTTCAGAAATGCTCTCCGTCATCTGGCACATTTGTTTAAATTCCTGTAGTCTAATAAAATAGTATGATGCTGAGGTTAAATATCTCTTGAGGATCATTTCATCAATTCAATTTCTATATATGTTCTCTTCCTCCCTGAGGATCCTGAACTTTGTGTGAAAGACAAATAAAGCCAAACACAAAGTAGACAAACATTCTCAAAATCCACTTCGTACTGAAACTCATTATACATTTTGCATTAATATAATAAAAGTAACACAAATGTAAACAGTTTTCTTGCTCCTGACAGCTGTCCTCATTTACAGTATGTCCAGTATGAAGCAGACAGATATAATTACAACTAATATTTTTGCAAAGATTGAGAGGCCTCCTATGGTTGAATTCAGCTTGCATTTGGAGGGATCATGGGATATGTTGTATTTTTTTTCAGTGTAATTTCAAAAACTGGATAGTGTAAATGAATAGAGTGAGTTCAAAAGCAGAATGGATGCTAATGTGAAACAAATTAAATCGCTATATCTGACAGCCCATAAAAAATGAAATGAGGCTTACAGTAGATGCCTCTCCATCAGAACTACTTTAAAGAATGAAGTTTTGCAGAATGAAATTTAGAATTATATTTACATGTACAGTCACTCACTTTAGTTGAATGTAAGGATGACTTTTCTGTCCATAATGCATATTGGAAGAATTTTGTGCTCCATATTCTAAGTTCAGATGCAGTGAAGACTGTCTTCTTCAATGGGAATACCAACAGGTAACATGGACTATGAATATTGAAAGCAAAACCCTGAACTCATTAGAATCAGATATGCTTTTGCCAAAAGGAATATAACTCAATATTTATAATGAGTAGGTTAACCAAGCCTATAACTGATCCTCTGATATTTGTGGTAAAAGGCCCAAGCAAGCTTTGGTTCCCCACTTTGTATCACTTCAGCAGCAGTTAGTGTTAGTGCTGAGTGTTGCATCATGTAGATATTCAGGTATTAAAAATCACTCAAAGTACTGAAAAACTAGACTTCTTGAAGACAGAAAATATGGCTGTGAAAACCAGTCGTATCAGCCGTCAGCCATTACTTTTCAAAAACAGGGTGTTAGTAAATACCTACTGCCATGTTTAAACTGGCCCAGAGTAATTCAAGCATAAAAAATTCACAAAATCAAAATCCATTGTCATTAAGATCAAACTCAAAATGTGTAGCATAGAAATAATACCTAGACTTTTGAGCGATGCAAAAGAGGACTGATCTGTCATTACAACAGTTATAATTGTTTACACAGAGTATCTGATGCTAAAGCATATCTCCCAATAGTTTGACATCTCATACCCCTGCCAATTTCAATAGAAAATATCAAAGCTAACTCAACCTATAACATTTCTCAGGTCACTGCAATCAATTATAGGTCTTTCCTTGCATGGTTAATAATATTTGGAAGTTGCTGAGAGAAGGAAAAAAATGTAATTCTTCTTTAAGTGTTCCAAAGGCTGATGTTGATTACTTTCAAGTGATTCCATTATTCTTCTGTTCTTGATTTTTTGTCTTCAAATGCACAGTTAATATGATATGGAAGTCAACTTTTCTTCCTTCAGGTTCATGACTTCTTATGGAAATTATAGGTGTTGAAAATATGCCTGAAACTTTAACAAAGTTTTGAGTTTGTGTCTATTATGTTTATTTTTATAATCCTGTCTGGCCTATCCTATCATGAGAAAAGCCATTTAGGTTACACTGAGACACTTAATTGTATGATGTCAGCAGATCTGAATTCAGTAAGGTCAAATTTGTTCTTCCCTGTTCGAAATCACTTTGTATACAGTAAAAAGAATGGCCTGGTTTGCTTTTAGATGCATAATGTTTTAAGAAATTGTATACAGACTATTAAAAAGCTGCCAAAAATGGTATATTTATGAAAAAAGTGCAGTATTATTAATCAAAAATACCTAAATAACCTTGATGTGACACTTAAATCTCATTATTTTGCTCAAGTAGGCAGCTATGGTACTTTTGTTGTCCCACTGCTGTAATAATGCATATATTACTTACAAAGACTTTTGTTTTTCAGGGAAATGTCACCTACCTATGAATGAAAAGTATTGCATTACAGTGAAGGCTTTAAAAATCTAATTAGAAAGTTAATGCTAGATTAGAGCAACTCTATTACTTTTTATTTCTTTTAATGAATTGTTATTTCTCCTTGGATTCCATTTTAAGGGAGCTCAAATATTATGACGGTGGTAAAAAGGCTTGTTATTTTCAACATCTCTGTAATTAATTATCATAACTTTGTTAGTGATGATTTAGAATCCATCTCATTATTTTGAATCAGTAATGTAATTAGTGTCAATGTGATTTCTGGCAGGTGAACCCGGGGTTAGAAAAATCTTAAAGATTTTATTTTTTCATAGTTTAGTATCTTCCTCCCTGCATTTATTTACACATCTACTTTCTTTTTTATTTACTTCATTTCACCTCTACAAAAATCAAACAGAAGACCCATTTAGATATCTGATCTTACCAATATGGAAATATCCCTGTGACACCAATAACTTACTTGAAGACCCATTGAAAGCTGCTACATTCAAGCTTTTTTAGACACCTTAAAGTACAAAATTTCAAAACAGCACATCATATTTCTTTTTTTTTCTCTCTTTAATCAATGACAGATGCTACTTCACAATGATATTGCCATGATAAACAAAGAAGGAGGCTGATTCCCTCACTTGGTTTCCAGTCTGGGTAATCAAAAGCAGGCAAATGCTACACTACCCAAACTAGAAAGCATTAAATCAGTTATCTGAATTTATACAGTTTTGTATGATTGCTGTTCTGCCTTCATGAAAACAACTTCTTAGGGAAAAGTCTGAGTAGACATCTTGGTGTGGTGTAGTGAATTTACTGCACACATTAATTCCTGCTAGTGGCAGATCTCTGTGAAATCAGCCCAGTACCTTTTTCCTTTCTGTACTGGCCCAGGGAATGAATGTATACATGGAGAAAAAATCCTACTGTTGATCATAGGGGAGCATCATATCTCATTAATTCAGAGACAACTGGGCTATGGTACAGATTTTATTTACAAATATAATCTGTGTCTACACTGGTGATTAACAGTGCTGAGGAACTGATGAAAAGGTCCATGGCATGATTTTTAGCATGCCCAGCTAGCATGGTCCCAAACAACTTCCATGCAAACTGCAGGAGTTAGCCCCAGCCTTAGACCTTCCCAGTGATTAGTATGGATGGTACTAGTCTGCTTTGGAGGGGAAAGACAGCTTAATAATATGGATTCTGCTATTTTGTGGCAGATGGACTCAATGTCAGAAAATAAGTACTTCAGCTAAAGCACAATTAAGCGTAAGAAGAAATCTTAATTATTTTCCTTGATAATTTATTCTCAGATCCATTAGAATGCAAAGAAGTTCTTGTTCTCTGTCCTGCTTTAATTTTAGTAGTCTGTATTATATCCTCTTAATTTGTCTCTTCCAAAGCCAACCAAGCTTTCAGAGGTTGATTATTACATGTTGCTATAAAGTAGATGACAACGCATGAGTATAATTTCTTCTTGATGTAATGTGAATACCAAGGACCAAAAGACATCTTGATTATATGACAATGTTTGCCTGGCATAAATAAATAAATCAGTGTGACTTTGTTCTCATACCAGATTAATGGAAGACAAATCTTTCTGTTGAACTGCAGAGAAGTACAGGCAAAACCTCTTCATTTTGTCACAACTCACTGTCATTACACCCATTATATCCACAGGTTTAAACTGCTAAAAATGCTTTGGAGGATTGAGGTATGCAATTTTTAAAAAATTATTTATCTATCTTTTAAATAGTCATGTGTCTAGTTGGTAAAAACATAACTGGCTTTGGTTTTCTTCTGTTATTTATTAGTGTTTCTTTTCAGTGGTTAATGGAACAACAATCAATTATATACATGATCTGGACATCTATTCCTAACACAGATATGGAAAAAATTATTTGTGTAATTGCTCAACATAGAGTTGTAAGACATATCTTTGCTTTCTTTTTCTACATTACAGAAGAAAATTATTTTTCAAAGCACTGTTGCAAGCATGATGTATTATAATCAATCTAAGGTGACCAGAAGGGGACTATAACATGACATAAAAGAAAAGAAAGTTTGAGATTAACTGTCTTGAGCATTAGATGAAGATATCCTTTGATCTGCCCAAATAAACGGTCATTATTAAGTTTCAATTTTATTTTATGTTAATATAAAGACCATAAATGTTGCATAAGCTCCCCATCTCTTGTAGAGGTGAATGTCAGACTACCTATATTCACACTTCTATACTAGGTTATATAATTTACAGTAAGAACTGAGACTTCATTTGTTTTCTTCCTAAAACAGCACTGATTTCCTATAGCGAAGCTCTTCATGGAATATTACTCTTCAAAATTTAGTTAATGTAACACTCAGAAAGAGCAATCTGGCATCTTTACTATCTCTAAAATAAAAGTATATAGTCCATAGCAAAAAAAAATAAAACTTAATAGAACAAATTTTATGTGGACACAAACAGAGAAAGAATTATTGGTTGAGAACATAGACAAAGGACAGAATGAACTCAGAAAAAGCCCTTCAGAAATCTGAAGAGGGAGAAGGAAAAATAATCATTTATTCATCAAGGAAAATTGCCCCAACCCAGTCCATTTCACCTCATTTTCACTGTGTGATTTTGTCACTAAGATTTTTCGGGATTTAAGATAATACAGAGCTTAGCCTTAACAAAAAGGAGGCTACTGTTGCTTACTGTGCTGGAACCATAAAATAATCCTCTAAGTACCTTTGTCTAAAGACCAAATGACACCTTCAACTATAGTATCAGAAGTTTAAAACTGAACAAACAGCTATTACACACTCTTGTTTCGGTAATACATGCTGTAGTGCCCCTCAGGGTGTATTTCTGGGGATAGACCAAATGATTCCAGAGGAGCTATAACTGTCTTTTAAATCAATGATGCATGCACTAAGGAGTCCCTAAGCACTCATTGATGGTTTCGTGCCAAACAACTCCCTTGAGACCTGCACTGTGGGGGATCTTCCATTTCCAATGGTGGATAAAGAACCTGGCTACAGCACCACGTCTAAGATACAGGCACCTCAATCCTCAGCATTAGCACTGAATGAAAAATTCTACTGGCAACTGTAGATTCTGAAAAACTTACTTCAGTGTCTGCTTTATAGTATGATTCAAGGCAGTAAAACCACTAATAAGAAAATTCTGGGATTTTTTAATTAAACAACATTTTAAATTAATATTCTTAATAAGTAAGAAAAAAGGTACTGATTTATTTATAACCTTACCTTCTTGAAGCTTAATAAAATTATTTTTACTCTGCCCTGAGCTAGCTTAAAGGAGTTAAAACACATGCACACAAGTGCGCACATACGAAGTTTCTAGATTTTGCCCCGAAAATACAAAGCCAGAACAAATTAGATAAAATAATGTCTCCTAAAGGAACAAATTGACCTTCTCTGAGGAGAAATGAAAACTAGTAAAAAGCATAAACATAGGCACAAAATCTCAGGAATATTACATACAAAACTACATGTGTGCATTTATAAACAATGTAAAACATTATCCATATTAATATTAGTATTTCTATTTCTATTTCTATTTCTATTTCTATTTCTATTTCTATTTCTATTTCTATTTCTATTTCTATTTCTATTTCTATTTCTATTTCTATTTCTATTTCTATTTCTATTTCTATTTCTATTTCTATTTCTATTTCTATTTCTTCTATTTCTATTTCTATTTCTATTTCTATTTCTATTTCTATTTCTATTTCTATTTCTATTTCTATTTCTATTTATATTTATATTTATATTTATATTTATATTTATATTTATATTTATATTTATATTTATATTTATATTTAATATAAATAATGTAAAAATAAACCTGCGTATTTCAATATTAGTAACATAATTTTTAACTTTACTTGTACATCTGAGTAGCAAAAACTGTCACTAATTGTCTCCTACAGGAGTTACTCAGGCCCTAATGTAGTAACTTTGTACAGCTGACAAGAGTGGAAGATAGCTGTAGTTATCCATTTTGCTTAAATTTTGTATTAAATAAACGTCTTTCTTTTCCTGGGGGTAGTCCGTAGTCTTGCAGGTCAGACAGTTGCCTTGTCTAGAGCTGGGGTTTGACACCTGATTGAAAGAGTGTCACTGAGCTATCATGGAGATCTCATTGACTTTGACTGGTCTGGCAGGTACCGCTAACCCTAGGGAACAGTGTTTTCTTTACACAAGGGTTGTACATGTGACAGGTGTTACAAGGGCATTAGGAACAGGAACATCCCTATTAAGGCCATGACATACTGGAGAGACAAAATCACAGTGTTAAATATGAGCATCTCCTCTGGGGTTGTATATGCAGTCCTGGGCATCTCAGGTCTTCGGTATTTTCAAAGGTCAGTTAACATTCGGAAAGTCGCAAGTGAAAGTAAATTCTGTGGTTGAGTTGTTGTTGTTGTTGTTGTTGTTGTTGTTTCCTATTATATTTCCTTGAAGAATTTAAATCAGGAGTACCCAATGCCCACATACAGCTGCCAGGTGTTTCATACTTGTTCAAATAACTGTGACAGTCAAATATCACTTTCTTTGCTAAAACAGCCACATAAAACATCAAGTCTGGAAGTATGTTCTGGAGCCCTCAGACTAAAAATCAGTGAATAAAATCTATTATTTTCTTGTTAGTATGGAAATACCTCTGGCTTCCAATCAGATGAGTTGTACCAGGCTTCAACAATTTCATGCTTTCTTTAACAAAAGGGTCACTATCTTTATGTTGTCATAGATAAATGTTAGGCTTTCAAAAATCAGCACCCTAACAAAGAGAGGATATTAGCTGAACACTATGTGTTGGTAATACTGGGGCCGTTTTTCCTCAATGGTTTAGGTAATCCAGTTAATTCAGCTCCAGGGACCAAACTGTTACACCAGGATACTATGTCAAATTACACTAAAGATTTTTCTCATCATGTTTCTGAAGGGACATCGAGCTTGAACTAGAAATATCCTACTTGAAAGACAACAAAATATTGTAGATCTTAAAGAAATCACAGACACGCAACATAAAATAGCATAGCACAGTCCTCACTGATCAAAGGTTCCATAGGGCTCCTCTGAGGCAGTTCACTGATTACATCTCTGTCAGTGACTGAGCGATGGAGTACAAAAAAATAAGTTATTTTCAACTTAATTTCAATCCAATTTAAGTAGTAATTAAAGTTATTGCATATTACCGCATCCATTATCAAATACTTGAAACCATCACCACACAATCCCTCCTCACTTCAATTCTTTCATCTGGGTTTCTGAAATAAACTGCATTTAAAATATATCAGAAAATCAGTTTTTGCTCACTGGCATAAAACAATATAATTTGGTAAAGGAAAGAATGGTGTTGTCGTACAAATAAAATTATATTTTTGCTCTTGGAAGTAAAATTTCCAAACTGAACCTGGACTTCGTATTGATTTTTTCTTCATTAAAGCATTAGACATCATTAACAAATCACATTTTAAAGTTCATTGTTTTTCCAATTAGAATCCCAAGGAAGTAACTGATGCTCAGACAGCATAGGTAGTAAACAAGCAATACAAATTTAGCCAAACAGACTGAGAATGCGCAGTCTTACAATAATGCTCCAAAACCTAGAAATTCCAAGGAAAGGTTAAAAATAGTGATCCAAGACAGTCTATAAAAATATCGCAGAAATCCCAGAAGGATCTCATTTCCACTTCACATCCTTTGGTTTCATCCCTATGCATAACTGATTTTTAGACAGAATTTAAGCACTTCTTTTTCCCTGTGAATTGGGAGAATTAATTAACACAGCCAAGACAGCTTTCCCAATCTTAATCTTGAAATGAAGAACATTATTAATGTCAGTGACTTCATATTTCCCTATCAGATGTCTCATCCCTCCATATCCACTGTGCTATGTAAGTACTAAAGGGTCATTCACAGAAAAAAAAGAAAGTTTTGAGAAAAAAACATATTCTAAAGGTCCGTGACAGGTAACTGTGTGTCCTGAAATCAACAAGGTCCAGGACTGCACCAGGCATTGTGGTCATCAGTAAGAGGCTGATTCAAACTCTTGTTCCACCCAAGTGATGCCAGGGTCATTCAGTTTAATTATTGGCATCTGTATTGGGTGCAGGTATTCACATGATGGAACAGGGTGCCTGCAGGGTTGGTGGGAAGATGTCAGGATCTGCGCCATGCTGGGGACAACCACTTCCTGCTATCTCTGCAATGGACCCACTGCAAAACATAGCTGTGCCCATCATCCAAGATGGTAGCACCTCTGGGAAAGTGCTTTTAAGAAATGGAAAAAAAAATGGAGAGGAGGAAGGAGTGACAGAGAGGGATTATGGACTGGCCGCAACTCTCATCCCTCTGCACTGCTCAGGGCAGGAGAAGAGCAGAGGAGATGGCAGAGAAGGAATGAAGTTGACCCTGGGAAAATGTAGGAGGAAGGTGGTGTTTTAATCTTTTAATATTTGTTTCTCACTACCCAATTATATTTTCACTGACAATAAAATAAATTAATTTTCTTTAAGTCAAGACAGTTTTGCCCATGATGGTAATTGGTGATCAATCTCTGTGTCTTTAGCTCAATCCACAAGTTTTTTTCATCTTATTTTCTCCTTCTGCCATGTTGAGGAGGAAGAGTGAGAGAGTAACTGAGTGGGCAGCTAGCAGCCAGCCAAGGTTAACTCAGAGCAGCCTCCCAAATGAATACCTGCCTTTCAGTCTCCCTCCAGTTCACTGTTGGCTATTTGAAACAGATGGGTCTGTCTTCAAATTTTTGTATTTGTTACAAAGTTTTTGTTCCATTGACATATGAAAACACCTCAGCATTCTTTCAGAAAGAGACATAATTTTGTTTTTAAACTCAGTATCATTTTTGTACAAGTGCAGGATTTTATTTATTTTATAACTATACGTTTTGCATTGGCCATTCTACCAAAGAACACAGATATTAGTTTCAGGTGGAAGGCACCGTCTCATCTTCACAGACCCAAACCTGAGCAAATTTATCATTTATCATTGTAATCCAAAATGCTGTCTAAGATCTCTATATAGTCCACAGCAGACTGATGGACTTCCAAACAACCTTATTGATCCTAGAAAAAAATGACAGAGCATAGCAGTGCCTTAAAAAGAAATAAATACCCAAATCTGAGGTTTGTGTTGCCCAAGTTCAAAGATATATAACTTCTCTGTTAGGAGAACCTCTGAACCAGACCTGTTCTTTCCCATAAAACGTACTGCTTAAAAAATTTGTTCAATTAAAAATCAGTAAGATGTATTAAAACCTTCCCATTGTGCTTTAAAGTACAGACGGTATGTTCAAACACCTCCTTCAAC
The DNA here is from genome assembly GCF_037038585.1 of Patagioenas fasciata. Taxonomy (NCBI): domain Eukaryota; kingdom Metazoa; phylum Chordata; class Aves; order Columbiformes; family Columbidae; genus Patagioenas; species Patagioenas fasciata. Next base: position 73,302,480 of record NC_092521.1, on the reverse strand, counting down.
AGACTGGATAGGATTTCTTGCATCTCTGAAGAGCAGATCTGCAAGCAGTCTTAGTTTTACTGAGGATATTCCAGCTTGTGTATGTACCTTTAGTTGTTTAGTTATTTACCAGCTTCATACTTGTATTTCAGAAGACAAAACAAGTCTCCATGACATTTGGATATATCACTATTTTCTAAATATGTCTTTATTTTATCTTAAAAAAGGTGGTAAAGCCTTAAGGATTTATTCTACCTTTTAGCACCCTGGCTTGTGGATGAACTTCACTCTAATTTCACTATTTCTTCTTTCATTTTTGATAGAGTGATTTTACCTCTTAGGACTGGGCTTCAGGAAGACTGTAGATCTGATTCTCTCAAAGTCTGAGAAAAATGGTGTTAACAAAATATAGCACTGGCTGCCCTTTTAAATGAGCAATGTAAAATGCAAAAAAGAAAAGAATCTTTAGAGACTCTTAAGCCAGCTTTTGGTCGCACAGCTTCATTAGTAGCAGTAAATCAGATTCAGCTTTTTCCAAGTTTGACATTTCACTAGAAGTCAGCTCAAATATGATTTCATTAGTGAAAAAACAAATGAATTCAGTGTTAATTCAATTTCTGTGTTATGGATAACCGCAATTGACAAATTCTCTCTTTTCTTAATGTGTGTAATTGTCGATGCTATTACATTATAGACATTGTCATTATTACCATGTATTACTTCCTTAGCATTTCCTTCAGTCCCTTTGGAATCAGGCTGTATTGTGCTCAGCTCTAGACTGGGGGGCAGTCCCTGAAGCTGAGAACCTAAGCAGAATGAGGAGAGGAAGCACTCTGCAAAGGAGTAAAATGTCCTTCAACAGAATGTGTAGTCAGTGTCTGAGAGTCATTCATGTCATCTGCATCCTAGTCAGTGGTTCACTCAAATGTCCATTCCACTTTTCACAATTAATCATTAAGTGAGCTCAAAAACTGGATGAAATGAGTGTTTAATGTGTCACAACACCCTGAGATAGAAATGCAGTGGCGTAATAAAGATGAGCTATCAGCTTAAACTGTGAATTTCCATGCTTTTGTGAAGGAGAAAAAAAAAATACTATTATCTTAACAGAACTGTAGTTAATTTGTAAAGCTGTCAGACTGAGATATGTTGGAAGAAGTTCGTTAAATGATTGCTTCTGATTAACTATTATGTGGCTATTACACGTAATGTTCAGACAGTGCTATGTAAACAAAGAAACAAACAAAAAGGACCCAAGACCCCTCTTCTAGTAAAAGTTATTTTAAAGATTTTTATTCTATTTTGTCTTGATAGTGAAGGATTGCTGAAGACCACCTATTGTAGAAGAAGGTGAGTAATACATAGAATACTCAAGAAACACTTACAATGACAGCAATTTATAGTTTAAATAGCAGGCAATCTGCATACAATCTGCTAATGCATATACTACAGATGCATCTAGACAGTTCAAGCAAGCAAGAAAGAAATGTTTTATCCACATCATGACACCAGAAGAGAGGTATAGCTGCTAAATTTTGAGACTGAATTTAAAGTAAATACAAATAAAAGTGAATAACTAGATACCTATTTCCTAAAATTAATTTTGATTTAATTTAGTGTCTGTTAATACCTTTATCAAGATAGATGAAGTAAACAGTTCCTTTCTAAAAGTGAGTTATGCAGGTTTGACACCAATTCCACCCACACTTTTCATTCACTCTTTAAGTCTACATGATACCAGATATTTAATTCATATAATTTCTGCAGCTTTTCACTTAGCAGCTTTAAGTGAGCTTGTGACAGTATGGCATAACTGGTGGTATCAGTAGTAAATGCCTTGGCTAGTGAATTAAACCACATCTTACAGCTTGATGTCTAAAAGTAACCACTGAATGTTAACAATTATCTAGTAATTTGGCTTGGAAAAAATAGAATTAATCATAATTTTGATCCAGTAGAAATATTTAGCCAGTTAAACAGATCCAAATTGTCCAAAAGTTGATGACCTGATGGGTGGATATATTCAAACATTAAAATAATCCTTACAATAAGGGCACTGGTTTGAGTGATACAGCTTTTTCCTTGTGGGGAGGTCAATTTTCTATATGTACTTGAATAAATGAATTCAAGCCACTGAATTTAATACTCATGCTTTTAACATATGTGGACTAGGTTAAATTCCTTAGATAGAAGGAGGGAGAGAGCAGGAACAGCGGACATAAGTACATCAACATTTACTTTTAAAAAATATTCTATAATAATTCTCACATGTGCTGTTTCCAGAAATAATTCTGTCAATAGTAGGCATTTTCTAGGTATTCAAAAAAAAGGAAGCTTAAGCCAGACTTACAAACTGAAAAGAAAATACATTTTTGGTAAGTTAACTTTCAGAGATTTAAGAGTCTGATCTTCAAAATGAGTTCAGCCAGTGCTGCAAACATGACAGAAAGCAGAGATTAATTCATTTGCAACTGGTTATTTCATTTATGTTCACCCAGGGTAAAGGTTAGGCTGTTGGTTTTCACCAAACATTCCTTATTATCTGAGGAAAACAGAACTGATAAATCAGCTTGGAAAGGTATGCTGAAAATCATCTAACTTGATATATGCCCTTTCCCCATACTTACCCCTTGCATTTAAGACAATTACTGATTATGAAGTTTGAAAATGATCTGGATAAATGTTATATTTGGGAATATAACAATAAAAGGATGACTACAACTAGGAGTTCATCAGCATGTTCAGAATAAAAATATTTTTGCTTTCAGAGATCTACATACTGAAAATGTTCTGACATTTCCTCTGTCAGCTGGGGAATAGCACAGCATGATTTTCTTTTTCATTTTTCTCTAATATTTATTTGTTATTTCAGTAGAATACGGTCCTTCTTTTCCGGCTGTTAATAAGGATGAAAAAGTATCTTCACACCGCTCGACATATGAATGTTCATGGTCAGGAATTTTGACCCAGTGCTTCAAAAAAACAAGAAACATCGGTCTATCTAAGCATAAACTGTAACTATTTTACTACCTCTTTCCTAGAGATAACAGTTAAGAACATTTTATCAAAAATAAATTTATAATTCCTTATCTGACTTCCATTCTTGCAGGGATCATATGAAATGTTTTAGCTAGCTGTTTCAGAATGACAAACAAAGAAGCAGAATAATGATATTGGTTTGAAACAAGCTATCTTCATGAATTTGCTTTTACCTATCGGTACAAATGGGAAGTATCTCAGTGGATGCTTGTGAAAAATTTGTGGTAAGCAACTAAGAAGGTCAGAAAATGAGAGATATGTACAAATCCTGGAAGTCAGATGGTAAAAGAGAATAGAAAACTCAGAGAACCAAAGTACATTTTCTGATTATTTCAAAAAGAATTATTTAGGTTTCAAAAATTAAGGGCTTATACAAAGCATTTAAGAGCATTCATTTATAGACACTCATATTGACCTTGGCCAGAGTTTAAGAATTTAATCCTTTAACCCTGAATATATTTCTTGTCATTTATACAACTAGAAGAAGAAAATCCAGGGGCCAATTTGATTCTGCCACTAGTCATCTTAATGGAAGATTGTCTCATATTTATAAGCTATGAAACTTACTGTATAAAACTTGTCATCTAAATTTAACCCTCTAAAAGATAACTATCTAGTCCAAGATATTCAGCCATTCTGTTGCTACAGTCAGGAGAATTTCCATTGTGATGATGAATTATTCTATTCATTGTAAACCCTTATTTCAGTATTAAGTGAACTGATTTCAAAAAGGTTCTCTTTATCTCAGCACGGACTATGTAGAGAACTCAAATGGTTCTCTTACTCTAGATAGCTGGTTAAAATGCACTGCAACAAACCTCACTCAATGTAACTGAAAGCTTTGAACTACTCTCTTTTTTTGTGCATCAGTCCAGAATGCTTGTATATAAGCAAAGAGAAAAGGAATTGTCAAATCCCAAAATCTTTTCAATCTCATATTTTTATCTGATGACAATAAAGTTTTATGTCACTAGTAGAAGCCCCTTCTCACTCTGGTTAAACAAAAACCTGAAAGCTGATTCACTGTTTCTCAAGGCAAACTCAAAGGTTACCTCAATAGGAATCATAACATTTACTATTTTGTGAAACTTCTCTGTATGAATTGGGCCATTCCTAAGCTCAAGGTTACTTTTCATGTTCTGAGATTTGGACCTCTGAGACATTTGTAGCCTGGAGGGTAGGAGAGGGATATGGAGGATTTGCCTTGCTTCACTGCTTCTTTCTCATTTATTTCAAGAAGAATCACAACTGGGTGTCTTCACTGTTTGCACACTGTAGAGTAGTGCTCTTGAAACACTTGCCAGAGCTACAGTGCTTCATGCACTGGCCTGTGTAATCCTTTCATCACCCTCTCACTTAAGCACAGTTCTGCTTTTCTTAGAGTGTCTTAACTTGCGTACTAGTGTAGCATTTCAGATCTGGTCTTTGACTGTCCCTCTCAGAGGGATAATTAGGAACTATGAAAGCATAAACTCATTTTCACACATCACAATTTGAGGGCATTAGGAATTACAATTCCTCTTTAGAGAGCGTGTAACATCTAGAAAATAATGTGCAAAATCAGTGAGATAGAACTACACTGGCATTTAGCAAGCTTGATAGCTTTTTTCTTTAACTCTTTTGGAGGTTAATCTCAAAATACTTAAATAGTTCTTGCAATGAGTTTTTATTAAAAAAAAAAAAAAGAGGGGAGGGGGGTGGTACCTTTATCATTACTTGTTTTACCACTCTTACATTACCAGAGGATCTAGATCTTACACTTCTTTGTGAGTGTAAGGTGATGCATTAATAAAGTTGAAAGATCCTTGCTTTTTAGAAAACAAGTATTTCTCCTCTTTGACCTATTATCCATCAAATAGGATGCTTGTTTTACTTTTTGATTTTTTGTTTAAATTCTGCATACATATATCTGATGCTTCTGGTTTTAATATTGGCATAACTTTAAAATGCTATACTGGTTGTATTTATCTCTATTTATTAATACGCAATAAAAATCTCAGAGAAAAACCTAAAAATTCTAGCACTTCTTAGGACTGATGCACGAGCCTATATGTAGACATTAATTTTAGAATGCCATTAACGACATTATGCAGTCCTTTTTCATTTAAAATCTGCTTGTTATCACAATACTCCCCAGGATATTTTACTGAATATAAAATTCACTTTCAGAGACATCATCTTGCTTGATGGATGGAAAATTAAATGCCAAGGTCAATCTGGTCTTATTATATTTTCCGTTCTAAGTACAACGGTAGCATGGCTGTTGAATGAGAGAACTTATTTTCAGCATTAGGTGTCAGCTGAGGTCCTATAGATAACACTGTTGTTATCAACACTGGTAGTATGACAACTACAATTTTTGTGTGCAATACAGTACCACCAAGAAGCCCAACTGACACAAAAATATGACATTAGGAATTGCAGATCCTCAAAGTGAAAGAAAATTTTATGTTTCCAAAGTGTTTTCAGTTTGAGCAAATAATGTTGGAAATCTGCAGCAAGTGAAATTCCAGAATCATGAATATAAAAAAACTTCACTTACCAAGTTCATTGACAGAACTATTGAAAATCAGGAAGCTTCAGGACAAATTAGCATTTAACCCATCTAAACTAGATCTTAGAACAGTGTATGTCTCAGACACAAAATACTTATCTCAGGAAATGGCCTGAGAGCACGGGGGACCCATAAACAGAAAATCATTAAGTCTTCATTTACCTAGAAGGATATAAGTTCACCCACTAAGATTTAAGCACATGTTTAAACACCTTGGCGTTACAAAAACTAGATATATAAAGGAAAATAAGAGACTGGGAGGAAAAAGACACATTTATATTAAAAGAAAAAACAAGCAAAACTTTTCACAATATTTTTTTTTTACTTTGTTTAGATCAAGCAAGGTGGAAAACAGTGTTTCTTCTGCCACTGTACTATAATTTGGAAAAGACTGAAACTATGTACCTGAAGAATATCAGTCAGTTACTATTGCATAGCAGTGTCTCATCCTTAGATGAGAAATTGCTTCCCAAGCACAGCACAAAAAAAAGTGGTGCTAGCTTGTAGCCATGTTCCATAGGCTACAGAGTTTAGTCTAAAACTCAGCTGATGGAGTTTTATTAGAAATAAAGAATCAACTTTCTTTACTTCTTCCTCTACTGTATTTGAGGGAGGTTAGTAATTAGCAGAGCATTTGGCAGACAGCTGGAGGCAGAACGGTAACCTCTTAAAACGGTCTTACATCATTCTCCGAGACTCATTCCTCAGTCATTAAACCTGTTTATGTAAAGTCATCCATTTAGTAGAGTTACGCCCTACAGATGCATCTTTTGGAACACCTTTGCTAGCAATTTGATATCATTGTTCAGAGACTAACAAATTTCTTATAGAATCAACTAAATCAAAAATTAGGAGAAGTGAAACTGCATTCAATCTTACGTGTTGCTCATTGTTCTTTAGATTGTAAATGGAAGCATTTTGGAGCAGCAAATGACTCTTCAGACTGTATTTCCAGAGTGCACAGTGCAGAAGTGGTTGAGGTTGACAACAGTTACAAGTGCATATACTAGTAATTGGACTGTATTCTGCAATGCCAGTTTGCAATAGACCAAGAAGGCCACCTCTAGCTCACAAATCCCATGTTAAAGCAAAAAATTCAGATGCAATTTCAGTCTTTTCCAATCTACACTAAAATGTCTGGAATCCTAGATTTACATCCTCTCAGTGAAGAGATGCACTTAGTTTACAGCTAAAAAATGACCACTTACATTTATTGTAAACTCAAAAGGAAATCTGAAAAATCAAAGCATTTTTACACTTTTTTGTTTTGCTGCATTTCATAACAGTATAACTAGCAAGGAACTTCAGTAAAAAAAAGGAAAAATACCATGATGATGAATTGGAATGTAATTCAAAATATGAGCTGCAGTTAAAAATACAGTCTTTCTAAGCATTGTAATGTGTTACTTCACTGTTTCAAAATGAAATACTTCCACTTTGGTGTTGAAACAATATTTATCACTTCAAAATTGAAATTTTTACAAAAGGAAACCCTCAATGGAGCTTAACAAAAAATTATTTTACATCAAATAGAACATTTCTCTCTCCAGTGAGTGTTCCCATCGTCAGACTGAGGAATATTCTTGGTACAATCCTCTCAGCACCTCCTGATGTGTTTTGCATGGCCTGCCTAAATATTAACTCAAGAGTGAGAAAAGAAAAATGTAGTTCCTCTACTTAGTACACTTATTTTGGAGGGGATTGGGAGGACGAATACTAAGAAATATTGAGTAGAACTGAGCACGCTGGTGTCTTGAGTACCAATATATGCTTGTGACTCTGGAAAAGCTGAAGTAAATGAAAATGTTTTATGACTTATTTCTAAGTTAGTCTGAATCCATTTCATGCATTCAAAATATATTTGTTTTAGTGAAAAAATCATAGGCAACAAAATATTTGACTGATCCCCAATATTAGACTGCAAATTTTGAACTGGGCTCCCAAATTGTGAAGTAACTTCTTACATTTTCTCTAAATCCCTCTGTAGATCTGGCATTTATAGATAAGGATATGTGCCATGTGAGACCATCTGGTTCATTGAGTTGTTTGGTTAAGCATTATTCAGTATAAAAGAGATAAAAAATAAGAGCCAACCTCAATCTTGTAAGTGATAAAAAGGAGGAAACATGACTATCATGCGCATTATGGGGTGTTTGAAGGGGCTTCTGGGACTGTGTGAAGCTTATTATAGGATTTCAGCAGGGTCTTGTGGGTTTATGTAGGACTTACTATCGGATGTTTAGGGAAAGAGTCAAAGCAGGGAAAGGGTGGTGGTTGGACTGAACTGGGAAGGAAAAAGAATGGGAAAATGAAAAGGGGCATGGATGGAAAGGGCTGTTTATACATTAGCAGGCTGATTAAGCCCTGTGTCTGATCACTGAAATCTATCCAATCTTATGATCAAATTGTATATTTATCTATTTATTCTATGCGATTTCAATCTTTATCTTACGTGATAATGTGTGTTTGCTGCAAGGTCAAAATTCTGTCTATTGGAGAATCATTGGTGGGGCACAATGCCCCCAGGTCTAGCTACCATCAGCTGGAGGGTTAGGATGTGTGTTTGAACATGTGTTGAAAAGTCCTAAGTGCCAACATCTGGAGATGGGGCTGTGGACCGCACATCCCATAGGTAAAAGTAATAAGAGAAACCAGGTTGTGTGGGGGTCTGAATGCCAGCAATGAGAGAAGGAGCTGTGGGTCAGAGGGACAAAAAATGTAGTGCTGGGAGAGAGTACAGCATATATCTGTATGTATGAGAGGTCTAAGTCCCAACAACTGGAGAGACCTGGGTGCTGTTTTTATTTCTGTATGAGTATTTGTATACATACATAGCAAACTTCAAGGTGGACTAGCTCTCAGGCAAGAGACCTCTACCTGGAAAGACTGATGATCTGAGCCAGTGGCTGAGTAAGGAGGCTCAGATCTGTGCATGGATCTTAGATGAATGTGGGGACTATGCTAATGTTCATGGGATCTGTGAATGTGGATGTGCTTGTGAATCTGGAGGGTGATGTCATGAGTGTTTTCACTAACGAACTTCAACTCTAATCTGTCTGTAAGGGTTAACTATCTAAGCTGCAGAGTACTACTTTGTAAACTTCCAGTAAATGTATTTACACTAAAGACATTTATCAAGGAGAGTAATTTCTAAGTGATATTTTGAACACCCATATATTAATTGCAGGGCACTAGTTCAGACATCAATTGACAATGGTTTGATTAACTTTTGGAGAAACATGGTCATTTTATACAGTATATTAAATCAGCAGTTTCACTCTGAGGAGGGACAAAATGTCATAATAAAACAATTATGTTTTAAGTGATGAAATAGGCTGATCAAGAATATATTTGGTCATAAAACTTCATCTTTCATAATATATTGAAGAAATATTGCCAGTGGACTTAGTAATACTTTATCGGCATGGTATTAGTTTTGATTTGAGAAGGACTGTGATGTATCATATCGTTAAAAATTTACATTTTTCTAGAAAGAGGAAACAGTTTGCATTTATTAATGTTCCCTTAGGATTATACCTCGTATATCTGGAGTAATATGATTGATACATTTCATTGATTTAGTCAAACAAAGCAGCTCCAACTTTACAAAAAAAGCTGGGACTTAATACTGGTTAACCTCAAGCACCAATCAATCATTTCAGAAAGGACACTTTAAATTATCACTCTGATAATGAGTGAAAATGAGAGACTGACTTTTCATATTTGTTCTGAATGGTTATTTGTTACTTAATATTAATAAGTTATGTTCATCCTACTAATCAGACTTAACTGTCCTTGAAAATTTGCATGCCAACCATTAATTTTAAGATTTTTTAAGTGCATGCCTGTTTGTATTTGGATGTTTTATCCCTATAATTACCATTTGCTTCTCAGGTTAGAACTGGCATCTCATATATATTGGTCATCACTTACCACTGGAATCCATCACTGAAAGCTACAGCCCTTGTATCACATTTCCCTTCATCACACCAAGCAATGAAATGTGATTTTTACATTTCTGTAAAATATATTAGAGTTATCCCAAAGAGGTGAAGGAAGAAAGTATCTGAAGCACATACATAAAAAGAATTCAAGTTTCCAGTTGACTAGGAACAAGAAGTGTTCTAAGATGTTCATAATTCTGGCAGATTTAGATTGTCTACAACTAACTAATGTAGTAGAGAAATTGTTCACAATTAGAAGAGATCAGTCAGTTTTTAACACTGCTTTCAGAAGTGTTTCTGCTGAGCACACAGCAACATAATACATATAACTAGTAACTTCGAGGCAATTTTCTAATAATCATTCTGTTTGCTAAATTATATTTGTGAGTGTGAACCTTCGCTTTTTAATTATTGTTACAGAAAATCACATCAATTATACCATCTGCAATGAACCTGATGAACTTCATTGAAGAAGAAAGTCTAAACAGTTCCTATAGGTGCATATTTGTATGTCACTCTCTAATAAAATACAGCTCCTAGTACTGCTAATTTACTTCAAGAAGAGAAAGTGATCATATGACTTGAAGGAAAGCAGTGATGGGTTTTCATTTAAATGCTAACAGCCTCAGATATTTTACAGAGGTAAAAGGCAGGTAATACAAAATCCTAAACGGGAAATAAATCCATTAATTTTATTATAGAAGTCTGCAACTAAGAGGAAAAGGGTTTGTAACACACAAACATCTTTCAAAACCAGCCAGAAAGGACCAGGACCTGAAAATGGACCACCATTCATTGGTACAGAGGCAGGTTGTCTCCTCAGTCACTGTGGCACCACGTAATGTGGAGAAACTGTAACTCGTTGGTGGAAAATTTGTCCGTTTGAATAACAATGAATTTACCTGGCTCTCAGGAATGCAGTTTAGTAGCAGGATATGAATATGTTCTTGGGATATGCTGCTGACACAGCAATCCTAGGACACCTTTGTCAAGTGGGCATAAGAAGAACTGTCCAAACAAAAGTCCTTGCAATTTTGAAGCTGTGAAGCTACCAGAAGGCCTGCTCATATTTCCTTAAATTGTTTCACAGCTATCTCTGTTCTTCATTTGCAATAACAATTTTCAGACTTAGAAATTACTTTTCCCAATCAGTTGTTGTTGGCTATTGTCCCAGCTCTAGCATTTAGGACAATTAGGACTATTTGGCAGACATTGGTGACAATGTGCTTCATTATCATGAAAGCAATGATGATGTCATAAGTGTTGAATATGAACATTACTGAAAGAATCAGACAAAACATGATGAGCAAAGTAACTCAGAAAAAGATACAATGTCTTCAAATGAGGCTTATGAATTGCATTTTGTTTTCTAAAAAGTATACTGGAGTGCAGAATTGCCCATTAAATACAAACTCAGGAGACACATCACCTGCAGTTGATCTGCACAGACAAGTAGAAACAGTGCAGTCTGACAATGAATTTCTAATCAGTGACCTGACAATTTGTTTCTTACTTGTTGCAGATGTTTCATGTAGCATTTTCTGCATATTGAAGATCAGCTGTTTCTGTGATTTTGCATATATTACTAAAAAAGTTTAGCTTACTGCACTTAAGAATGGAACTTCTGAAGGAGTGAAGTGTATCAGGGAAACTGAACATGCATATCTTACCTTGCCAAAGATCTTTTCTTACATTACTGATTAGCAACAGACCAAATCTCTTTTACACAGCTATCTTTACTCTTCTATTATGTAACACCTTTTTAGTCAGGAGAACAAAGCTAAAACTTCTAAATGCAGTGAGCCAGTCCTCATTATCAGTTTGGCAAGGAAGCCCCTATGGGTTTATCTTACAGAAATCCAGACCTGTTCGTTCCTGTTAAGCCTGAAATATTAAAAATCCTTCCATCACGCTTTCTAAAGAATATCCATGTTCCTATGAGACTACATAACACATTATGAGTAAAGAATCACCCAGAAATAATTAGGTAACACTGCGAACCATCCGAGTTCATTCTGCACTTCTGCATTAGTCTGCAGCAAATTATCCCGTTTCAGATCCTAAAAAGAGCCTGTGCCCAAAAGTAACATTTTTGGTAGGCCATCCTATTTGTGTGAAAAGAAAAATATGTCCCTTCTCCCTACAAATCATACAGCTCTTCATTTTTTATACCTGCATGTGTACAACACTATCTCTATTATATCATTTTTCAAACACAGAATTAGATTCACAACAATTATTAATTAACCAGTTGTTTCATTCGGTGAATAAATGTAATGGTTAGATTATATTCCCATCTGTGAAAATCCAGAACGATCCTCCAAGTGCCTGAAGTCTCTTTCACTTTTGGTAGAGAAGTTATCTGAAATTTAAAATTTCTTCTAGTGAAAGTAAACACAATAACCTTTTCAATTTTCATGCCTATTTAATGTTTATATCCCATTACAATTCATGGCTATCTTTTGCTCTATCTTGTAAAACAAAATCAGGCAGGTGTACTGAAGGTACTGGTACATACATTCATAGAAGAGTAGCAAAACCGAGTCGATATATATAAGAAAGAGTGAGGTTTAAGTACATCTTCCAGCCTTATCTGATACCTCTAGGGTGAGTACAAATTATTCAGCAGATTATTTTCTATTAGTGAAAGGACCTCTCTCCATTTTTTGAAATTTCAGGGTGATATTTTTCAGTCCCTGGAGAAACGGGAATACCAAGCAGTCTAGATTTAATTGTTCTAGGTCTAATGAAAGCAAAGACAACTCTTGACCTTGGATTCCCAGTTCTTACTGCTTGCTGTTAAGAAGTTTCCTGCATTTCTTACGAGATTTTGTAAAAATCATTCTCTAGCCATAAAAATCCAGGAAAGGAAAAGGAAGCCATAAGACAGGGAGAATCAGTAAACACAAATTCAAACTAACAAGAGCCTTGTTGGAGGCTCTGTCCTGCAAGGAGTAGTTTGAGTGTACACTAAAATCATTAAAGGTCATTTAACCTGAAATATATTCACTGAATATATTTAAGCATTTAATCTGAATATATTCACTTTACATGTATTTGCATTATATGCTCAGATGATTCAATGCACTCAGGGTTCCTTAAACTGCATTGTGAAAGTAAAATGCAATAGTAAGTTGCATAGTATAGATTTTTACAGTTTAGAAGGTCTGTATTTCAAATGTGGGACTAGCTTCATGTGAGGTGGATACTGTGGTTTCTTTATCGTGTCCCCATTGCAGGATGATCAAGGTGTGTAAAAACACAAGATAAATTGTCACAAACTATTGCCCAATATTTTAAGGTAAGCTGAAATTTTTGTTAATTTACCTTCACATGCCATTGCAGTATCTAAAGGAATTTATATTTGCCTTTGAACCAGATCCTCTATTCCACATCGTAAGTTATCATCTGTTACTTTATTCTCAATAAGTATGTGGCATTTGGACCACACCTCCACCATCTGTGTTAGTTGTGCTAAACAGCTCTCCATGGATCCTTGGCCAAGTGGTACAGAATGTTGACGGCCTTTTATGTTAAAGTCCATGCCCTTCAAGGTAGATCACATTCATACTCAATATTGCATTCTTTATATTTAGACTTTATTTAGGCTTGCATTAGCCCTGAAAATATGAATCTGCACTGGAGCTAAACTGGGAAGTCAGTCCTGATAATATATTTTCAGAGAATTGTAACAGGCAAAAGGATCAAAATCCAGCACAGATCACAATCATACTGTATTTGGAAATTGCATGAGTCAAACAAAATGCTTTGGTCTAGCCTGAGTTTCTCTGCCTGCCTTGAAACTGTTCAGTTCCTACCTTGGAGCAGAGTTTGGATATGAAGTAACAGATATAACGACAACTGGAGGTCAAGACCACAAGCTAGCTGATGAACAGAAGGTACATGAGCCTGATGGAACAGGTTATCCCAGATGAGACTAAGAAAATGGCCTGATCTTTTAATATGTGATTTGGTTTTTCAGAGCAAAAGGTATTACCCTTCGTAGTTATTTATTTTTATGTTGTTCGTTCTTTTCTCGAATCTTCCTTAAATTACTCTGCCTCTTCTAATTATATCATCCTTCTCAGATAGAACTCATATTCTGAGGTTTGCTACATAATTTACGTAGACTTAACATCAACTCTTTGGAGGCCATACTTACTGAAATCTGGCCAGTTTAGCCTTTTAAAGTTTTCTTTACTAGAATACAGTTGAACTTCATTTATAATAAAAGTGTGATGGTACTGCGAATTTTCCAACTAAGAGCGATGTAGATATAGCATTCTGAAAGCGTGATCTCAAGTAGCTGCAATTGTGTTAATGGCTTGTTCCTCTCCCATCTTTGTCACATGCAGATGTCTCAGAGGCAGCCTGTGGACAGCCTGGGTGAGCGTCTTGGACAGCAGACTGACCTGCCAGACATGTAGTGCCCCGTGTATTCTAAAAGGAGGGACCTAACAGTGCCTGGACCTCGTCCTTCAGTTGGTGCTTGCAAAACAAACACATCTTCTCTTGGGGGGCTCCTTCTCTGACAGTCTAGGTATAGCCAATGGTATACAAAATATAGTTGGCTTCACCCATGTCTTTGAAGAATAATTAAGGTCGAGGAATTCTGCTGTTGAAGAACTAGACCTGGTTTTATGAAAACAATCTGTCTCTGCATCAAAGCTTTAAAAGTCCTAATTTTTGTCATTTTTTCAAGTTAATATGTGTATTTAAGGCTTTTTAAGACTTATTTCATTCTCCTTTCTATTACTGTGTGTCATTCAGAATTGCTCTTATATCCAAACAATACACTTACACATTTTACAGCCATGTCAATAAATGGATAGAAATATATTTTAAGCTATAAATAAGGATGTGATACAGTTATTAAATAACTTGGTAGAGGAATGCTATTAGTTCTTTCAGTTTTCTTTCATGTATAGGAAGACAGTATCTACTACCCTTATCTGTGAGAAAAAGAACTTCTCCCAATGGCAATCCCATTAGTTTTAACAACAGTAAATCAAGGAACTACCTCACTGCAGTGTGTATCAAATATCCATAAATGATATAGAAGCTTCCAATATATCCTTGCATATATCAAAATATGTATCAGTTTTTGAAGGTAAGACTTATTGATGATAAACAGGACTGGCAATGTGACCAGCAAGTACAGATATTCTTTCAAATTAAATTACTGGTTAAATAGGATCAAGTAGAGGCACTTTGGAGTCACTCAGTTGAGGCCCTTAATCTATAAGAAATATGATTTCTCTCAGAACCTTATCAAACTCCATCTTAAAAGGTTTCAAAATGTTATTTTTAAGGTTTTAGCAGGACCTCACAATTATTTACATCCAGATGAAATATATTAACATCTAGTTGCTTTTCTCAGGTAAACCCCAGCCTTTCTTCAGTAAATGCCTACAAAATAATGTAAAGCCTATTAATAGGACATATTTAATATTAGATTATGCTGTGACAAACTGTATGGTGCCATATAAATACTCTAAATACATCATATGATCTCACAGTATGCCCTGCTACCATAATTCGTGCTTTATATGTTTTGATTACTGGGATAGAAAATCCTTTAAATATAACCAAAATGCAGGAATTAAAACATAACATATTTTTTAAGGAAAAAATGTAACTGAATAGGAAATCTGTAAGGCATTCTAGTTTGAAATAATTTTCTGTAGGAATTTCAAATATGTATAATAATTTTGTCGTGACTTGATCTGAAAATAAGTTCTGAACTGTTGAGTGGAAAATGTAATCATGAGTTTCAAACAGTCCTGAAGGAGAATAATTCACCTTATTTTTATTTTTTTCTTTTTTTTCCAGTAAAAAAAGGCTTAAGAAGTTGCAATGTCAGGGTTGATATGACTCAGTTACTATTTTTCAGATATAAGAGGGATATAGTTTTTGAGTAAGATGAAGGCAAAAGGCCTAAATGTCTTCAGCCAAATTATTTTGTTGTCAGTCCATAAATCAAATATATACTAAGCTGAAATAGAATGGTTGATTCTAGACATAGTCAACACAAATTTCAGAAATTATTATTTAAAAATGAATCAGGTAAAAATACAAAACATTTTTTGAAGTTGATAAAGTTGTTTTAGAAATGACACTTACAGATCAGTAGCTCAGAAACTCGATATTTAACCGTAGTGCACCGTAACAATATAATGTTCCTAAATCTCATCACTAAAAACTGTCACAGAAATCTCTGAATGCCTTGGGTCAAAGGAAAAAGTGATAAAAGCAACAGAATGGAACACGTAATAAACTTCTTGCTTACATACAAAGTAACAGAACAAAATATTCGACAGTAGAGAAAATCACTGTAGATGGCAGAAAAAAAAAAAAGCACAGCAGCTTAACACTAACCAGTGTACCTGTACAGAACTATGATGAATAAAATTTGTGTCAAGCTGAAGTAAAATAGAAGGTCCTAATGAATGTCTGTGAAACACAAATATTGAGATGGTATGCTTATTGTTTACACACTTTTCTGTGAGCTAGAAGACCCTTTTCCTGTTAAAATATAGCTATGTGTTTTAATATTACTTTGGAAAACACCAATTTAAGCTTTGCCAACAAGTTACTTTGTAAAGAATCCTACTGAAAATCAAAAACTGATTTTGCATTTAGTAAGTTATGATCATAGTCTTGAAGTGATTCAAAGCTTTTTAAACACAAGTATTTAGAACACAAGTATGTTTTAACAAAACTACGTATAAAAAGAGATTGAGGAATGTACTTTTTAATTGAACAGTATTATCCAGTTTGTCCCCACAGCCCTGACTGGGCAGGTTTTTTAAGCACCTTCCAGTGGGACTAGTTTAAAATAAGTACATTCTTAAATACCTTGTTGAACCAGCATTTCAGTGACTACGCATCAGTAAACATTACCAAATCAGCTGCTATACTTTATCACAGAGCAGATCCCTTTCACTTTTAGGACAAAGTGATTTTTTGCGGTCCAGCTATGGTGCTGTACTGGGTCTAGCTAAGTAACCTCACTGTGAGCCTAAGACCTGAGTAGGTGATGAAGGAAGAGCCATCTGTCAGGGCACACCAACCTGGTGTCTACATTAAGGAGAGGTATATATGGTAATTTTCATCCTTGACTTACAATCTGTTCTGTAGTAGTGCAACACTCTCTTCTTTGCACTGCAGCTTTACCACAAGATGGTATTATAAGAGTATGTGGAAAGAGAGTGGCTGTTCCTTTAAGAGTGTGTGGTCAAGGATCTTTTTTGGTGCAAGGAAGGAGGAAACTATAAGCAAGAACATGCAGGGACACGGACCTGATGGGCAAATGATAAGGGATAGAGTGATGAGACCCAAATCTGATCAGTGACACTAATTGATGAGGGCATGTGAGGGTGTGAGAAATATTATTCCAGTGAGGTTATCTGATCAGGGAACATGTCACTTGGGAAACTAAGGGGAAACGAAGGGGAGATGAGAAACAAAAGACACAGACACACAGAACTGACAAAACACAGATGGAGTCAATGACAAGAAATGAACCTCACCAGTCACTCTAATTGATGGGCTGTCAAGGCAGGTAGCACTTCTAGGAAGATCCACCTGGACTTTGGAACTGATAAGACTGAAAACTGGCAGAGACCCAGACTGGGAAGGGTGGGGGAGTAGATGGAGCTGTACAGACCCATGGGGGATGTGCAGGAGAAGGGGGAGCAGGGAGGAACAAAGACAAGGGTAGACAGAAAAGAGTGTGAAAGGGGACAGTTTTGTGTAAACCAGCACCCGTCAGTATGCTCATCTGGCTGAGCCCTGCATCTGATCATCACTATTTTTCTTATCATCTTATTAACTCTTTTTTTAATGATCTCTCTGCATAATCTCACTCTCTATCTCACATGTATGTGTGCTGCCAGCTACTGTTGAGACCTGTGTGTGTGAGTGAAAACTGATGGCAGCTACTGGAGTCAGAGCAGGGGGTGCAGACACTCCTGTCATGTGATGTCAGCTGTTGGAGTGAGCGGGATCTCAGTGCCGGCGACTGGGGTGAGTGGCATCTTCAATTTCCAGCCTCTGGGGTCAGAATATTGTCTGTCCTGAAAACTAGCTACTGGGAGAGACCAGTAGGAGTGAGGTGAGTAAGGGGCTTGGTGTCAGTGGCTGGAGCATGACTGCAGGTCCCAGCCTGAGTGCAGGGTACTGGCTGCTGGGGGGCAGATGTCTGTATCTTCCCCAGACCTGGTGTGTGTGTGGGTGTGTGCATCTGTATTCGCTGACAAACTTGAAGGTGGACCCTCCAGTGAGTAAGGGGGCTTCAGGTTCAGGATGGGGTATCAGACAGGCAGGGGTCTGTGCTGGTACACCCAGGAAGACTTCAGAATGTGGAGTACAACAGGACAAGTGCGTGTGTATGTCTACTAGTGAGTATCAAGCTGGACCAGCCAGTGACTGGGGACCTGTTATGTGGGTGAGGGGGCCAGGAGCTGGGCAGCAGAGCTGTGTGGGCAGAGGGGCCATGCCAGTGCTTGGGAGATCCATAAATGTGTATGTGTGCTTGGGAACATGGCGAGTACTCTGTGTGTGTGCCTGCACTAGTGACATGTCTCTGCCAGCTGGAGAGGAAGAGGACGTGGCTGTCCGTGCTTGTGTTTTATGTGAGCCTATACATAGGCTGAAAGAGATACCCATGGTCCTAACATCCTATAACAGGCATCGCTTTCCATTGTCACATCCATGCAAGTGTGCTAGTATGGTGAACTGAGAGCCACCATTGGACCCTGACCCATGAGCAGCTTCAGTCCACGGAGGCAGATTTCAAGCTCTTTCACCATTTGTGATGAGCCCAGAGACTTATGTCCCCCTTAGTCTCCTCAGGCAGACAAAAAGGTATGACATCAGATAATTATGATTTTCTCAGCATCACCTCCTGCAGAGCAAAACCAGACATCTAATCTGAGATGAGGAATAAAGTTCCTAGCTCTTAGATGTTAAACAGACTATAACATAATGTTACCCATTAGACTAATCTCCCCACACTTCTCCTGCTGATCACACCTATATTATTTCTTCATAAGTGAGTATTCTAATGATTATTTACCGTTTTATGTACCCACACCTTTTCTGGTAGCAACTTCTATCTTGAGCAGATTGCTTGTATTTTACTGTAATTAAGGTGGCTAACACCTAAACAGTATAGCAAACCATGAAATTATTAAACAAGTGGTAACTTATTACAGAATAACATATTAATATTATGCCAAATTAAGAATAATTATGAAGATATTCATTCTGCTTTTTAAAAACTGCATGAATAATTAAGTGGTAAAAATGTCACATTACATAAATGATACTATTCTGCCATATATTCTCTTCTGCTCTTTCTGAAGGCATGCACTATATATTTGCACAGTGTTATTTATGAAGACTTTAGGATTAACAAAAAGCATAAAAAAGCAGACTTTTTATAGTGAGCTTACACTTGTTGATGTATCCAACTCCAGGGTTTCCTGTATAGCAAAGAAAACATTCATGCTTACCTAGAGAATGTAAGAGATTTTTAATATTCAAACTTGCTGGAGCAACAGCAAAATTGATAGGGTTGAGTGTCTATGGGTGAGAATCAAGGGGAAGGGTAACAAGGCAGATATCCTGGTGGGAGTCTGTTACAGACAACAGTAAATGTTTCTATAAATATATCAGCAACAAAAGGAGAGTTAAGGGGAATCTCTATCCCCTGATGGATGCAGGAGAAAACATAGTGACAGAAGATGAGGCAAAGGCTGAGGTACAAAATGCTGTCTTTGACAGCTGGTCATGAGTGGTGCTCAGTAGTTTGGCAAGTTCTATTTAATATCTTTATCAGTTATCTGGACGAGAGGATTGAGTGCATTCTCAGTAAGTCCGAAGATGACACCAAGTTGGGTGGAAGTGTTGATGTGCTGAAGGGTAGGATGGCCATGCAGAGGGATCTGGAAAGGCAGGATCATTGGTCTGAGGCCAATTGTACGAGGTTCAACAAGGCCAAGTTCCAGGTCCTGCACTTGGGTCACAACAACCCCAGGCAGTGCTACATACTCAGGGAAGAGTGGCTGGAAAGCTGCCCAGCAGAAAAGGACCTGGGGTTGTTGGTCAACAGCCAGCTGAATGTGAGCCAGCAGTGTGACCAGGTGGCCAAAAAGGCCCACAGCATACTGTCTTGTATCAGGAATAGTGTGGCCAGCAGGACTAGGAATGTGATTGTGCCAGTGTACTCGGTGCTGGTGAGGCCCCGCCTTGAATCCTGTGTTCAGTTTTGGGCCTCTCACTTCAAGACATTGAGGTACTAGAGGGACTTCAGAGGAGGGTGATGAAGCTGGTGAGGGGCCTGGAGCATGAGTCTTATGAGGACTGACTGAGGGAACTGGGGATGTTTAGCCCGGAGAAAAGGAGGCTGAAGGGAGACCTTATCACTTTCTATAACTACTCAAAAGGAGTTTGTAGCATGGAGGGTGTCAGTCTCTTCTCCCAAGTAGCAAGTAATAGGACAAGAGGAAACAGCCTCAAGCTGTGCCAGGGAGGGTTTAGATTGTATATTAGGAAAAAATTATTCACAGAGAGAGTTGTGGAGCATTAGAACAGGCTGCCCAGGGAAGTGGTGGAGTCACCGTCCCTGGAGGTGTTTAAAAGGCATATTAGTGAGGTTCTTAGGGACACGGTTTAGTGCTAGATTTAGATTATGGTTGGACTCAATGATGTTAAGGGTCTCTTCCAACCAAAATGATTTGGTGATTTCCACAGAATTTTATAGTGACCTTCCACAGCAACAGAAAACATGTTAGGAATATTTGCAAATGTACATATAAGAGTGCTATATTTTTTTCTGCACTAAGGAAAACACCATATGGGAATATAGCATAAGATTTTTAAGGAGATTAGTTGTAAATATGCTCAAGTGACTGCAGCTGTGGTGTAGAAAAAGTACATACATCAGACTAATTGTTTTACTGACCTTGTGTGCTTGACAAGTAGAACCTCTGTATTACATAACATAAGCCTGTGAGAAACTCTAAGGCACCTTATCTTTATGCCTGAGATTCCTGTTTTTTTTGTGAGAAAACAGCAGAGCATAGGGCAAGGCTGCACCTACTTGAAGCCTTGAAAAGCAGGTGAACACAGGAAGCCCAGTGATCTTCTACCAGGGCTGAATTCTACAACACCTGTGTCTCAGCTTGTGTCACCTCTGCCAGGGAGCATAAGTGCTACTTTGGAGATGCCCCAGTAGCAAGGTAACTAAAGTAAATTTGCTCTTTGCAATTGCATCCATGGCCTCTGGCTCTTCTTGGGACCTGTCTCTATTGATTTAAACGTTATTCTGGCCTTTCTGAAAGTATATGGATTTTACTTATGTATCATGTGAGTCTTTGATCTTTGATATGCAAATGGATGTTCAATATTTATTGGAGTTATGGATAGGAAGGCAGAAAAGTAAATAAATTTTGGAAGTTCTTTTTTAATTCAAGTCAAAGAGCTGGGCAGAAGAAAGATCAGATATACAGATGTTATCATACTAGTACTGTGCAGAATATGTATTTCAATCTCCAAATACACTTTTCTTGGACCTGATCCACACTCTATTTTATTCCAGTAGAGACAATTAATTTCAATCAACTTTATACACATTTATATGATGCCAGATCATGTTTTAGCTTGAAGACCTATGGTGATGAAAGTCTAATAGTCATCACTAAGCAATGTTTTTTGTCACAGAACTGTCAGAGAAAAAATTAAGTTACTGATGTCTAATTAAGAGATAGGTAGGTATTCTGATGCTTGGGAAGAATGAGAGGCAGCTGGAAAAAATGATGGATGTTTCTGCTAGAATAGTCATTAGCACAATTAGAAGTGCCACTGGCATTTAGTGTGGTATCATTAGGTTTTAAAACTAATAACTTAATGAAATAAATTTGTGTTATCTTTTATTTCGCACCATGAGGCAACTAGGGACAGCATCTTTCTACACACTTGCAATCATGTTTTCGAAACTGCCTTCATGGCCTTTTCCTTTAACACCAAAGTTCAAATGTTATGATTTCCAATTCTAGGAAAAAGAAAAAAAAAAGGTGACCACAAAATATTCTGAATTCTGAGCATAAGAGATTTCCACTTTTCCATTCCTTCATATATATTGATTTTAATGACATCAGTTATTTCATTACACCCTGTCTATATCAAGGAAAAAATGTCAGTAGTTTCCACAGTGATGGCTGTTAAGGTCAATATATAACTTCACAGTAATATTCCAAAAGAAAATTAGGAGAACAAAAAAGTGAAAATCTAGAAGAAGAAAAGTCTTGTGTAAAATTTTTTCACCACCAATTCAACATGGTACATGCACTGATCAGTCGCAGAAGTAACATAAACTCAATCAAGCAGTGACAGATTTGATGCAGGGTTAGTGCAGAGGAGCCATCACTGCTCTGTGGGCAGTACCAGGAGTATAAAGTAGGACCTGAGGGTTTGCAGCTGAAAAAGATATATTCCTCATGAGAGGACAGTGGCAAGACAAAGTTAAGCATATCATACATCATCTCAGAAATGGTAAAGAGTGATCAAAAATATCTGACATACTAGTGCCTGTCCATAGATTTCTATAACTTCTCTCACAAGCTCAATTGCAAATAACTGTCCCTGCCATCCCACCTGAAGTTCCCAGAAGTTCCCACCTGCCAGGCTGTACCTTGTTACAGAGCGATTACAGCATATGAAATAATACAAGTGAAGAAGAAATTGGAAATGCCTGCTGAGCTCAGCAAGTGAAAACTAAAGATGAACAAAAAAGCTTAAGAATCATTTTTAATTCTACCATCTGGATCAACCTCCTGCAGCTCAGCTTGGCAAACATCCCTTGTTTCCAGGCCTGCTGAGATTTACTTATTATCATTTCTTAAGTGGCAAACCTAAATGACCATTTGTTCTGCAAGGACTTCTGGTTCCTTCTCCAAATTTTGTTGAACATTATTTGGAATACTATTTTTTTTTTTAATTGTCTACAAAATCCTGTGGTTTTACCCATGAGAGATGGGTTGCCTCTGCTCATGGTCACCACGTGATGATCTCCTCCCTTGCAGAGAATCAGCCTTGACTCACCTCAGAAGGCCCTTTATTCTCACCTTTTGTGTTCTTCCACCATAAAGAACACTTTCATGAACACCAGGTTCAGCGGTCTTCGCTAGTTTGTATCTTACTTTGGGTCTCCCTGACCCTTGTTGTTTTCTTGTTCATGAAACTCACTTAAATTTCAGTCTGCCAAGAGTTATCTAACAGATTGTGTCCTAATAGCCATTTAATTTTTTACAGCAAATGAATTAACGAAGCTGCATATATTCTGAAGCCATTTGAAGCAGTTTCCTACCAATGCCTTCACTGTTTGTGTTAACAAATGTTCCCATCTTTCAGCATGTAAGTGGCAAATAAGAGCTTACATATTTCATATATTATCAGTTCAGTCATGCCACAAAACAGTTTGTATTCCTGGTCTCTCCTCTTTCAAAATTCAAAGTTAGCAGCAGGACACTTACTTTTCTCTGTACGTTATATTTCTTCCCAACTTTGGTTTCATTTTTTTTTTTTCCTCCTTACCATAGGCATATTATGGTATCAGGGCATGCTCACAACTCACAGCAATAGCAGTGACATATTTAATGAAGTCTTAACTCCACTTGTAATTATGCTGTAGATTTTATCTTTGCATCTGATTCAAAGCTCATTGAAACCAATAGAGACCGCCAATTTCTGTTGTAGAACTATGTTCCAGTTTAATTTTGCTCGAGTGTATTATAGGGCATTTTTCTATAACGAGAATTTATTGTACTTTCCTCTCCACACATCACTCAGAAGTGGTTGTGCCTCATCAGAGGACCACAGATGTTTCAATTAATTTCCTTAATAATGTAAAAAAATCAGAATAAGTTCATGACAGCTATAAAACATTGCATGGAATAGGACACACTCCTCAGCACCCCTGACAAGGAATTTGAAAGGTAGAACAGGAATGAAATTGAATGGACTACTTAGTAACACTGATAGCAGTGCAATTTACTATCCACTCACTGACATAAATAACATATTTTGCACATCATCTGTACATCCTTGTATAAGTCTACAAGCAAATAAAAATCTATATAATGAAACAATACAAATTTGTTTCTGAAGTAGGCAGACATGTCTCCTGTGCTTGTAGGATCTTTGGAAACCATTAATGGTACTGTCTGGCTACTGCAGCTTGAAAAGGAGAATGCTTTCCCACCTACATGACAGAAGAAGCCACCATAATTATTTGAACTGAGTCCAGCAATATTCCCTTGATATCTTACCACTCAAAAAACTGGGGAACCATTGCCATATACCCTGAGAAACATGTGAGAATCCACACCTGTCATTAATTTTGTGTTAAAAGATGTTCAGCTTGTAGACTTAAATGTTATTGGTAGATGTAAGCAATTCTCCAACATTTTGAATGGTAATCTCAGTAAGGTTGTCATCATTTGCTTGTTTGTTTTTCCCTTTATATTTATAGAAATCAGTTCTTAAATCCAGAAAAAAAAAAAACAAACAAAAACTTAATAGCTGTCTGTAATCACTTCAGTGTGTAATCTTTTAACAAATAATTAAATAATTTCCAAGGAGATAATTGTCTTTCCTTATATCTTCTGTACCATTTATAGCTCAGAAAAGCAAGGTTTGGGATACCACTTCCAAGGTTTAATCCTTTTTAGTGGTTCCCAAAGTATTTTCTAACTTCAGTAATTCAACTTCCCTACAGACCTAGCTGTTATAGTATTAAGATTTTTTACAAGAGTGTCTATAATGATGACATGATCAGGGTCTCACAAGCTTGCATGTTACATTAATATATTAGAATAACATTTTTCTTGACCCAAATAGGATCTCAAAAAAGGGAGAAAGCAAGAAAACTGAGATATAGAGAAATTAATATTACTATACAAAATAGCTCCCAGACCAGAAGATCTTCATCTGTTCTTCAGATCTCCTGTTCCATGAGGTACTATGATTTTAATGATTACCTTTTCTCCCTTTACCTTTACTTAGGGAGCTTTTATCTTTTTGATCTCTACCTGTTTCTCCAATGCAAACGAGAACAACCAGTTCATAGAATATTCCTATTAAATGAGAAGAAAAAGACTAATGTGTGTGCTCAAGTTTGATTTTTGCACTCAGGATTAATTTCTTTCCATCTCTCCAACTTTGCTCCTTCATCAGATATATTTTCCTACTTCAGATGTTACTATTCAAACTGTGATTCATGTTTTGACCAAAATAAAGACTTTCACTCCTTTTCCTACTACAGCAAAACCAAACCAAACAAAAACAAGGAAACAAACAACAACAACAACAACAAAAAAAGAAAAATAAGAAAAAAAAAAAGAAAGAAGAGTATGTTAAAATGTAGGCTTCAAGTCAAGAGCTAGTACAAAGCTGCAAAAACAGTAAGCAAGGAGGTGAGAATGGTGGCCATTTCTAAAGCTGTTCTTCCAATGTAAACTTATTTATGTAATCTGCACTGCTTCCATCAGGAACATACAGCAGTTAGGAAGTTCTTAGCATGCTGCAAATAAAAAACACCTACTCTGAAAACTGAAACACATAGTTGTAAGACTACATACT
Source organism: Patagioenas fasciata (assembly GCF_037038585.1). NCBI lineage: Eukaryota > Metazoa > Chordata > Aves > Columbiformes > Columbidae > Patagioenas > Patagioenas fasciata. The sequence continues at coordinate 73,277,319 of NC_092521.1, read as the reverse complement.
TTTGAAAAAGGTCAGAATAAGGCTCTTCATTTACCATGTTTCTAATTAAATAACTTTTTTATATAGATAACTTTGTGTGTTTTTAAATATGTAGGTTGTATGAGCTCAGCCTTATTCAAAAATGTACTAAAACTTTTAATGAAGGCTAATTTATGCTCAGATGCTGACATGACACAAAAATAAATCTTTTATCAGAACTGTATTTTTGTGTACTATTGTGTATTCTGTTTTTCTGCCAACACAAATCTAGAGAAAGTAAACTTTTCAATTAAAGAATATATTTCAAAAATAAAATGAAGTTTAAAAAGCAGTCTTGACTGGAAAAAAAAATCATCAGCAAACACTCTCCTTGGGAGATAATGTACTGTGTTGCCCCTGCTCCTTTTCTTTCACTGTCCCCAATGATGATAGCATTTAAGCACATATTAACACCTACTTATTTGCTGTCATTCTGGCTACTTAGAAGATAAATTAAACATAGAATTGAAATATTAGGTGAAGTTTACAGTACTATAATATACTTAGAGAATGAAGTATTCCTGAGTTAACCTGGAGTAGTGTTAAGTAGTCTGACAAAGCCAACTGCAAAAAACCCCTCAACCAATCAACCAGAAAACAACCAAAAATATATAGCAGAACTTTTCACGAAAGTATTGCTCTTGGAAACTGGTTTCTGACCACGGCTTGACATGTTCCTTTGTCTGCTAAAGTGAAGATGTTCAAAGTCATGACATTTAAAAAATGTATGAATTTAAACTGATGGCAGAGTTGAACACCTTAAGATAAACTAGAGAATGTGAGCCCAATATCAGAATCAGCATCAAGAGACAAGTTTAGATAGACATAAGTTACATGGGAATAATTCTATTTTCTTAGATTCATCTAAACCTAGATAAAATATGTTGATCCCAGTGAAAGGAGCCTTTGTATAAATGTTGTAAAAATCTTTAATTATCTGTCTCTGGTTTATCTCCTTTCCTTTGCTTGTCTTTCCAGGAAATTACTTTCTGGGCATTGCATTGAGGACCAAAACCAGGTAGGACTTCATCAGGTAGCAGGCAGAACTTGAATAATCATCCAAAGGTGTGGCATCTTCTTTAGGCTACATATACCTTCCTGTGGTGGATGCACTCGACACCCCTCACCCAAGCTAGCAACAGTTTGGTACAGGCTCCAAAGGAGGTAAAGGCCTGAGCTGTAGCTGCGCCAAGAACCCCTTTGAGGAACCCACAAGGAAGCAGAACAGAGTACTGAACACTGATAAGTTGTGGGCACAGGGAGTCTCATGCATACTCTTCCCACTGTATGCAATTTGCCTATGAGACAACTACTTTATTCTATACATATAACAGCCTGGGTGAGCCTACTTTGAGCTCTCTCTGCTAAACAATCTGACTCTATAATGATGATCTTTTATTACTCACAGATCACTGGATGAGCCCAATTTATGTTTTATATCAATCTTTCAGCTTAAGTAAATGCATATTAAATAGAATGAATCACTTAGAACTATAAGATTGTGTGATTTATTTTTTTTTAATATACTCTCTGATTCATGTTACTTAGTAAGCTGAATTAGCTGAAATCTTAAACTGTATGCTGTGAAGTTCTTCTTATGTGTACCAAACTTGCATCTACTTCATGGAAACAAAAGTGGCTACAGATTACAGTGAACATTTGCAAGATAAGGTCTGGTTTGCACTTTGCTAGGAGGAATGGAATTGACTGGGGAGAAAATAATGACTTCAAGACTAGCATGAAGATGTTATAGATATCTGTGAGACAGGGCCCATTCTATACTTTACTGGGAAGAAAAGTATTGATTCAGACAAAACATCTTCAATACCATGAACTATAAACAATATCTACAGTTAAACAAAACAAAGGCCCATCTGAGATCAGTGAAAGAGCTCTAATGAGAAGCAAGAAGACTCCAGACTCAAAGATTTCAGTTGTGCTGAATCAACATGTGAGAGGCAGGTAAATAGTCTGTAAGGATATAAAAATCCAGGGATTTCTGTGTTCGGTGGGACATCTGCAAAGGCAGCCAGCTCAAGCCAACCCTCCTGCTATGCTGCTCCACTAAATAATTTATTTCCACGAACCCTGATACCTGAGTGTTTGCTGTGAGAGATTTGGGATCCAGACTTTGAAGCAATCTGGCACCAGGCTCCTGGGGGGGAGGTAAACAGGTAGAGATGCAGAATAACGACACTTTGAAATCCTAGCCAAGTGATATAAAGGATTGGGTGTGTACATATAACCTTTGGCTATAAAAATATGTAATCCATTACCTGTTTTCCCTTACCCTCTGTGTATTTTAGACTTAAACCACTGATCAAGTCTGAGGCTAAGTTTGGATCCAGCTGCACCTAGGCTCCTCTCTGAGGTGGAGTTTAGAAAGCAAGGGGATCCTTTCAAAACTTTTTGACTCAATGGGAGGGCCTGCCTCTATGCTTTTGCTTCTCCTGTCCCCACAGAAATCACTCTAAACCATCTCTCACTCAATTCTGCTTGTCATGTTTCCTCCATGCAATAAGCCATAGAGTAAACCTTGGCATTGAACTTTGTTAAGTAGCACTTTTCTTTGAGTGGTCTAAACATAGTTCTGTGGCAAGCAGAACCTTATATCACTCATCCAAGACACTCTCTTTTCTTCTTTCCCTAGTGGGGAGAGCAGAAGTTAACAGGAGTGCCTGTCACTTGTTAATCACCAGCCTAATCACAAACAGTGACTCACCTGTTTCTTGGATCAGGTACTGGGACTAGAGGAGGAAAAAATTATGGTTCCCAAACTTTTCTCTGGCATGCTGAGCATCACCCAAGATTATGTGGAGAGCAGGGCTGCAGCACTGGTTGAAAATAATAACATATTAATTGACTTTACTTGTGAGGACACACCAGCAAAACAAAACAAGCTACCAGGATGTTACAGAATGGATGTGGAAATTTTGAAGACTCATTGCTGGTCACACAAGGCCTATGAGTAGATCAGATTATTCTATGCACAGAAACAGATTTTCCGTTTGCCAGCCACTAACATGGTAACTGTAACCAGAATTATGGGTGCTCGATATCCTTGCAAATTAGTTCCAGCTGTTTCTAGTCTGATATGCAAATACGTAAGCACTGAATACTGTGAGAATTTGGGCCTATAATATAATGACTCCTTCCACTAATCTTGTAGACCTGGAAGCTCTTTATATGATTTCTGAATGTGCCTTCAAGAAAATTTCTAATCCTGCTAATGCCATTGTGAAAAGTGATTATATCACATCAAACACAAATTAAATAAGCAGATGAGACTTTTTATAATGTATGAAAAACTGCTTTGTTATGAAGTTAAAGCCTTCTAGTCTAGCAAAGATCACATGCTGTTCTATGAATAATTTACACGTGTTTTACCTGAATGGAAGGTGGGAAGTTCTATATTGTGTACTATACAAATGCAGTGAGCTCCGAATAGAACTTTCATCTTCAGATAGGCTTTTAAAATATGTTATTTAAGTGTGAGTCCTTTTCATTGTCATGCATTCTCTAGAAGCCAACCTGGGAAAGACTTGTGGCTCTATTTATCATAAATGACAGGTGTACTTGCTAAGCATACATCAAGCTACAATTTAATCTCAAAGGTAAACTGAAGAATTGAAATGAGAGGAGAATTTAAGTTCAAGACTTTACGAATGTTGTGCTCAAGGTTTGAATAAGCAGATTCAGACATACACAAAGGGTACTTTTCATCATCTGAATGAGACAATTATGAGCATGCCTTCAGCCACTGAATATAAATCTGAGAAAAGAGAGCTGTATCTGTAGGATGGATTTTCAATATTAAGACCATGAACTGAATGCTGCTCCTCATTGTACTGCCCAAACTTCTCTCCCTTTTAGTCTTGGCCTAGACTGATAATTTCTTTGGTAATTCTGCTTCTTTTATATTGATTAATGTCATTAATACTAAATAATATCACTTTCTTTAAAAGTTTACAATGTACCACATGCAGGAAAATATAAAGTTTCATCTCACTGTCTTCAACATTGTTCTGCTTTCTTCAGGAGGGAATGTATGCTGGTTAATCTTTATAATCGTAATTTTTTTCTCACTGAAAGCCTCGTGATAGCTGTCTGAAATGCAAAAAGACAGCTGGGTTTCTTACCTCCCCTGATCCTCATGGGATCTTTTATTCCACCCAAAAGAAACACCTGTCTGAAGCTGAGACCAGTGTATTTTTTTACAGCTCTTCAGAATAACATTTGGTAGTACCTGGACTGTTAAATTCTGCTATCAAATTGATATGAGCTGCTTTCTTTAAAGTCAACAATCAATCTGCGTCAGTATACATATAAAGCATGCAAAGAATTATCAAAACTACAGTGACAATGAAACCAAAAGTAACTGTATTTTGAGTATAATTATGGAAGTTAATTTTTTTTTTTTTTATAATCCATCGCCTACTGCATATGCTCCTCATGCGTGTCCTAGAAGATTAATATGGAGATGTAAAATAAATTACATTCTAAAGTTTGCTGTTATGTTTTGTTTTTAAATTTGTAATGCAGTCTTTTTTGGCAGATGGTTAGTTCTAGTCTCTTTCATGTTCATACTCTGTTATGTTTGTGAAAGACCCAGCTGTCAACTGATGATATTTCACTGCTGAATCTATCATGTGTGATATAATTGCTCATTACGTGCTTTGGAATAAAGAACTATCAACACAGTTATTTCTAATTCCAAACAGATTAAAAAGAAATAATAATTTGTAATATCTATAGCTCTCCGCTGACATTTAGTTATTTTAAGTCTGCATTTTGTGATAGATACTTCTATTTTGTCAGGCCTTGATTTTGAAGAGCATTCTATTCTAGAACAACATTGAGAAGTATCTTTTGTTTTAAGCAAATTTTTAAGTCTGAAGCACCCATTTTTCTGTATTTGAACCTTAGGTGAAACACAACAGTTTGAATTTCTTTCTGAATAATGTTTTTAAGAACCATACTCTAAAGTCAAAGTGTAATGCTGACCCATGAAGCATTGGTCGTTGCCATCATAATGACAATTAATCACTGAATGCTAACTCTCTTTTTCCTGAGCTGCTGGATCACTTTAACAAGCAACCAGAAGGTAGTAAATATTTTCCTCACAAAATTATATTACTATTTTCAGAAAAGCTACAGTACATTATGGTGCATATGATGACTATGGAAATCATTGCTAAGGTTTTCTGGAATGACATGGGTGGAGGGTATTGTCCATAAGCCTAATACTATTGTTATGATCTGTAACCAGTAATACCTCAGGGGTTTTTAAGAGAGTACAGTAAAAGAAGTACTGTATTTCCTAAATAACTCTGTAGTTAGTATGCATAATATATACGCGAATTTTAAATATAAACTCACAAATGAAAAGTTTCTCCATTTAATTTCTGAAATTATAATACGCACATTACATTATTTCGCTTCTGCTGATGTCACGTTGGAAAGACTGTACCATATCTCTTATTTGGTGCAAAGGATGGTGCTGCCCCAGAAACGCTGAATTCATTTATTGAGATGAGTAGGGGTCTGTTTCAACTTCCATCAAAGCTTTTGAGTCTTCTCCACGAATACACTTGAAAAAAGACTTTCTGTCTGGGATTCAACTGTGACACTGAATTCAAGACTTGTGCGCATTGGACATGTCTTGTTTTATTGGCTTCTGAAATCAAAAAGATCTATCAATCAAACAACCCTGCAAGTTCCAAGGTGTTTCAATATACTTTCAAAGATAAGAAAACACACACTTCTGAATCTGGCTCCTTTGAGAGTTTAATTTTTCCTGACAAGAAAAATTCATAACCTTTAGGATTTCTCCTTATACAAGATTCTTTAGGCCAATGCTGATGTTAAACGCTAATATCAACAGCGTCAATTAAGATTAAGTGATCTAGTAAAAGACTTCTTTCCCTTAGGGAAGTATATTTAGGGATTTTGAAAGTCGAGTATCCATCCTTATTCTCAACAATAACAGAAGATGAAGGTTAATATGAGCTAAAAAAGTATCAAGCATACCAATCGGTCCCTTTCAGGTTAGCTAATCAAAAATTGGAACTCCATACCAAATGTTCAGAACATTTATAGAAACATTCGTGTCTTCTATTGCCACCTTTCCATTACAGTGTGGATTTGTTGAGAAAAAGAAACCCAGCACAGTTAATAACATTTCCTTTTCACTTGTTCTTCCTTTAAACTGTTATCTACAAATTTCCATCCAACTTTTCAAAATTCATCACTTTGTTTTAATGGGTCAAAGCACTGGGCTCCTCTATAAACAACATCAAATATTAATATTACATTACTTTTAATGTTATATTACCTCTCCTCAGTACTACAGCATTCACTTTCATGTCAGTCATAACATTATATGTTCTTCCAAAGCATGGTCAAGAGGAAAAATATATTGCATCATACTGAAAGAGAAATCTTTTATTTGTATTTTGTCCTGTTTGTTTTTTCTTTATAAGAAAACATTCAGACAATTTTCTTTGCGTTTCTCCAATCTATTTGTTAAATTCACCTTGTTTTACCTTCATATTGTCAGACCTAAAAGACTAGATGAATTTAGACGTTTTTATGTGAGTATAAAACTTAAAACAAAGAGTTCATAAGCCTCAATAAACGATAATCTATGCTTTTATAATAAATTTTTGATACCCTTTCTTCTGTTAATAACACTAAGGAATAAAGCAATACAGCTTGGTTAACCACACTTACTGTAGTTGTGAGATTCTGGATAAGTACATCCTGAGTACCTCTTCAGGGCATCACAATGGGCTATATAAACTCATTAATAAATCATTATCTAACATCAAAGTGTGATGAAGGAACAGAACATTTTCTATGGGCCATGTAGGATTTTGCAAGTCTGATCCCAAAGAGACTGGACTCCTGTTCATATTGCAATGGTGGATATATCTTTCTGTGCACGTGAGGCTAAAATGTTAGCACAAGTAGATGAAAGTTATTTTCTGGATGTATTTCTAGCGTTTTAGTGGATCAGGCAATATCAGAAGCACATCACAGAAACAAAGGAAAATAAAAAAGGAAAAAATAACTAAAATTTTTGCATTAGAGCAGATGAATTTATCTATTTGTCTCTTCCAGAAAAAACAATGAACTTCTCAACATCAGATTAAAGGAAGGCAAGAACACAGACAAAAAGTACAGGGTTATTTAATAGGATAACTTTTCATAGTAATTTTGCATACAAAAATGCAGTTAGTGATCTATAGGTTTTTCCTGAAAAATAAAATATATTTTAGGTGGTTTTTTTGCACTGACAAGCTCTTCCCCTTCTCCCAATTTAAAAAGAAAAGGCTTCAAAGAAACTTCTTTTTGAACAACCGAAGTAACCTCTAGAAAAAAAATTGTGGAGATGGGAATCTGATGACTATTTTGGTTCTCCTTTATTTCATAGAATAATTTTGGTTGGAAGAGACACTTAAGACCATCGAGTCTAACCATTAACCTAACTCTAGCACTAAACTATGTTCCTAAGCACCTCATCTATACATCTTTTAAACACCTGCAGGGATGGTGACTCCACCACTTCCCTGGGCAGCCTGTTCCAATTCCTGACAAACCTTTCTGTGAAGAAATTTTTTCTAATATCCAATCTAAACCTCCTTTGGCACAATTTGAGGCCATTTCCTCTCATCCTATCACTTGCTGCTTCGAAGAAGAGACCAACACCCTTCATGCTACAACTCCTTTTCAGGTAGTTGTAGGCAGCGATAAGGTTTCCCCTCAGCCTCCTTTTCTCCAGGCTAAACAGCCTCAGTTTCCTCAGGTGCTCCTCATAAGATTTGTGTTCTAGACCCTTCACCAGCTTCTCTGAACTCTCTGCAGCATCTCAATGTCTTTCTTGTAGTGAGAGGCCAAAAACTGAACACAGTATTCAAGACTGCACCTCACCAGTGCCTAGTACATGGGGCCAATCACTTTCCTAGTCCTGCTGGCCACGCTATTCTTGATACACCCTTTTTGGTCACCTGGGCACACTGCTGGCTCATATTCAGCTGGCTGTCAAGCAAGTTCCCCAGATCCTTTTCTGCTGGGCAGCTTTCCAGCTGCTCTTCCCCAAGCCTGTATCATTGTCTGGAGTTGTGACCCAAATGCAGGACCTGGCACTTGGCCTTGCTAAACCTCATACAACTGGCATCAACCCAATGATCCAGCTGGTCCAGATCACTCTGTAGGGCCTTCCTACGCTCCAGCACATCAAGACTCCCACCCAACTTGACTTGCCACAACTGGATTTGACTGCATTCACCACCAGTCTTTGGGCCCAGCTTCAGAGACAGTTCTTCACTGGCTGAAGAGTATGCTCCTCCAAGCCATGAGCTGACAGTTTCTCCAGGAGAATGCTGTGGGAAACAGTGCAAAAGGCTTCACTGAAATCTAAGTACACAACATCCACAACCTTTTCCTCATCCATCAGGTGGTTCGTCTTGTCATAGAAGGATATGAAGTTGGTTAAGCAGGACCTAGCTTCTATAAACCCATGCTGATGGGGCCTGATATCTTGGTTATCTTGTATGTGCCATATGATGGCACTCCATGACTTTCCCTGGCACCAAGGTCAGACTGACAGGACTGTAATTCCCTGGATCCTCCTTCTGGCCCTTTTTGTAGATGGGTGTCACATTTTCCAACTTCTAGTCAACTGGGATCTCCCAGTTAGCCAGAACTGCTATTAAATAATGGGAAGTGGCTTGGTGACCACTTCTGCCAGCCTCCTCAGCACCTTTGGATGGATCTCATTTGGCTCCATAGACCTGTGCTTGTGTAAGTGGTGGGTTAGCAGGTCACTAACCATTTCCGCTTAGATTATTTGGGCTTCATTCTGCTCCTCATCCCTGTCTTCCAGCTCAGGGGACTGGATGCCTGGAGCACAACTGGTCTGACTATTAAAGACTAAAGCAAAGAAGGCATTTGTACCTCAGCCTTTTCTTCATACTCTGTCACTATGTTTCCCACCTGTATCCCTCAGAGGGTGGAGATTCTCCTTAGCTCTCCTTTTGTTGATGATGTATTTACAGAAGCATTTCTTGTTGCCTTTTAGAGCAGTAGCCAGGCTGAGCTCTAGTTGGCCCTTGTAATTTTCTCTCTGCATAACTTAATGGAATCCTTGCAGTCCTCCTGAGCTGCCTGCCCCTTCTTTCAAAGGTTATAAATTCTTCTTTTATTCCTGAGTTCTAGCTGCAGCTCTCTATTCAGCCAGTTTGTGTTCTGGTACACTGGGACAGCCTGCCCCTGCACCTCCAAGATTTCCTTTTTGAATAGCAACCAGCCTTTCTGGACTCCTGGACTTCAGGACTGTCTCCCAAGGGACTCTGCCAATCAGCCTCCCAAACAGGTCAAAGTCTGCCCTTTGGAAGTCCAAGGTAGCAGTTCAGCTGATCAACCCCCTGACTTCTCCAAGAACAGAAAACTTTTTCATTTCAAGATTACTATGCCCAAGGTAACCTCTGACTTTCACATTATCCATGAGTCCTCTATTTGCAAACAGGTCTAGGGGGGTGCCTTCCTTAGTTGGCTCACTGATCAGCTGTATCAGGAAGTTGTCTTCCATATACTTCAGGAGGCTCCTAGACTGTTTCCTCTCTGCTGTATTGTATTTTCTGGTAAGCTGAGCTCTCCTATGACAACAAGGACTAGTGATCGTGAAATTTCTCCCAGCTGCCTGCAGAATATTTTCTCTGCTTCTTCATTCTGGTTAGGTGGTCTGTAACAGACTCCCACCAGGATATCTGCCTTGTTGATCTTCCCCCTGATTCTTACCCATAAGCACTCAAACCTATTCACATATTTATCAAGCTCTAGACAATTAAACCATTCATACAGGGCTACCCCACCTCCTCTTCTTTCCCTATCCATTCTGAAGAGTTGTGGGAGTCATTCCACCATGTTTCTGTGATGACAACTAAATTTTTTTTTCTGCTGCACAGTGGCTTCCAGCTCTTCCTGTTTGTTGCCCATATTGTGTGCATTGGTGTAGATGCCCTTCAGCTGGGCCATTGATCCCGCCACCTTTTTGCTGTGTGAAGCCCTAATTCCTTTGTGACCATTCTTAGTCATTTCCATGGTTTCTAACACACCTATAATCCTTGTGTCTTTGCTACCACATGGCTCTCCATCCCCTGCCTCCATTGAGATGGCAGACCAAAAGACCTCACTCTTTCCCTCAACTTTGGCATGCCACCGTTGCATTTGTCTCCGCTGAGGCTGGTAAAAAGCCAAAGTTCAAAGCCCAAGACAGGCGTGTAATTACATGAATGTTTAAGAAACTGGTGATTATAATTGTGTATGCAAATAGGTGTTCTGAATATGCAAACATACAGATGCCTTTAAGCAGTTGAGATAGAAACAGGTTTTATGTTGTTGTTGTTGTTATTGTTGCTGTTATTGTTGTTGTTATTATTATTATTATTATCATTATTATTATTATTATTATGTCAGGCAGTTTCTCAGAGCTTAACAGATGGGAAGGACCTTATATTACTATTTGTGCAAAATGAGCACCTAGCTAGAACCACATGTATGTATTAGATTTGTCTCACTCTACCACAAAATACTGAACTTTTGCCTTTTGGTTAATTATTCTTAAAGGTAGTGTATTCTCAGTGAGAATCATGGCCTACATTTTTCCCATAATTATTCCCCTCTATGTGCATACATATAAATATAGCTATACATAAAATATTAAAGGTAAAATTGGCAATTTAAATATGACCTTTGGTGGTCTTTGATGCAAAAAAAGGAGAAAACTATGATTCATTTAAGCTTACCTTTCTTAGATTCTAATTTTATATGTACAAATATAGTCAGAATTAAGTTACAGATCTCTTATGTTGACATCAGTTGATCTCACTCATGGTTACTCATGCTGAAGGAATGACTGGTTTTAAACCAGAAGAAATAAAAGTTTTCTGGTACAAAAATATCTGGGTTAACAGCATGGACCAGAACATTAAAACAAAATGAATCACAATCTCATAGTTTTGCAAGCCAGTCACTATGCCAGTATATGTAGAAAATTATGAACCTGGGATTATGAAATTCTCATTCAGTGACAGTGGAAAAGTAACAAACATTGTAATATAGCTAATGAATTCAGTATGGAAATTATATTTTAAAGTCTCAAACACATCTTAAAGTCATATGTGAAAGAGTATACATTTTAATACTGGAGTTTGAAATTCAATCTTTATTAACAAATTTAAACCCCAAGGAAAACTACTATAATATATTCCAACCAGGAGCTATGTTTGTCACGAAATGCACCCCGAGATTAGTTTAAGGGACAACAGAGTCCAAAACAACTTTTATTAAACCTGTGAGAAACAGGGTTTTAGCACTCCAAAAGTGACTTAAATATAGGTTCGGGTATCAGTTGAGGAAAATTATTAAGGGGCAGTAACTGGTACAACAGGCGGTCCACAGAGTGCATGCACGTGGCTTCACCCAAAACAATGCTGGAACCACCCCTGAGTCCCAGAGGAGTACACACTTGCCTGAACACGGTGAGGGATTATTCTTAAAGAGATACAGGTATGGAAAGCGTACACTCGCGTTTCCGCAAGGGCAAATTTATAATACACTCGCAATCCTGCGAGGGTTAATTTACTTACACGTGCGAATGTGCACGGAATACTATACGTGCTTACGTGGAAGCACAGGAGGAAAATACACTCGCGATTGTGTGAGGAAACAATTTAAAGTACGCGTGCATATGTGCACAGAAAGTATAAATACACGTGCGATTATGTGAGGAAATAATTTTATACGTGCTTATATTAAGCACAGGAAGTTACACGTGCAAATGTGCATGGAATATATGTATGTACTCGCAATCCTGCAAGAAGTTTTACTCACACACGTGGCAGTAAGGCAAGTGGAGTCTCCATCCTGGGGAGGGGGGCTCTCGGCAGCAGCATCTTCAGCTCGCTGCTCTGAGAGACCAGCGACAATGGGCCCAGTCTCGACGAGAGAGTCCCGTTTTTATACTGGCTGATCAGACCTGACTGTAGGCATTCTAGAAGCTTCTCTGCACCCCCACACCGCGTGTGGGGTGCCCCTGAAGCCTCCAAACATCCCTCACACTGGTCACAGGTGCCCAGCAACTCACTGGCACCTTGACAATCCCTTCTCCTAATGGCCCTGGCCAGGGTGCTCTGGGGCCAAACAAAAGAAGCTGTTAGCCTCACACAGAGAGAGAGGGGGATGTGCCTACTCCTTCCATGATGAAGGAGGGAGGGGGGAGAAAGGGGGGTTTGCATTCTGCCACAATGTTAAAGGAGTATTTTATTTTTCGCTGAGAAGCACTTCCAGAGAAACTTGGAGGCAGCAACTTTGCCTCTCTCTTGGCTGGTAAGCCTATTGCAAGGTACATTAAAGGCCTTCTATAAACACTTCTATCATAGGTTTCACCATACATATCATAAGACATTACATTTAATGGGAATGGAGGAGGAATATGAGCGCAGGAACAATCTCCAGATATTAACATAACTTAGATAAGATATACTTAGATATCTGTTGAAATGAGGGTAAGGATAGTGAAACTGGGGTGGTAGATAAATGTATGCCAGGACTGTTGTTAATTAGCACACTTCTGTAGTACTCCTTAGAGATTCATTTGACTGCGGTGAAAATACTACTTATCAAGTGTCCATAGTTTTCTTAATACTACTTATAAGTCCTAACAGTGCACATAGAAATTTTGAGAAATACAAAAAAATCACAAGAGGACAAAGGACACTGATTTGGGAGTTCAAGGGCTGTACTAAGCAGTGTCACTTCATCAGGAAGGACCAAGTCCTGAATCCTGCAAAATGCCCCTTGAACCTCAACTGAGAAACAACTGCTAGAATCACAGCAGACAGCCTGATGAGAAGAGAGCCCAAGGTACACAGGTGAAGAACTGAGAACTGCAGTGTGTGCCTGAAACCCTACATAACCCTGGCTACAGACTTTCCTCTGGCTGCATGACTATCTCCTTCCTGATTATGAGTTATGCATGTAAGCTTCTTATAAAGCCAAAGCAAGGGCTAATCTTTTATTTTAAAAGACCATCGCTGAATAAGGTATTCTTCTTAGCCTATGACAGAGAGTACTGGCTAACAACCTCTGTTACATAGATTCATAGAATAGTTTGGGTTGGAAGGGACCTTCAAAGATCATCTAATCCAATCCTCCTGAAATGAGCAGGGACATCTTCAACTAGATCAGGTTGCTCAGAGCAAGTCCAGCCTGGCCTTGAATGTTTCCAGGGATGGGGCATCTACCACCTCCCTGGCCAACCTGTTCCTGTGTTTCAGCACTCTCATTGCAAAAACTTTCTTCCTTGTGTCTTCCTCACATCTAGCCCGACAGCTACTAGTTTGTAGTAGCCAGAGCAGATATTTCAGAATCAGGTTCCCAAGCACCTATAAAAAGTCCTGAGATCAGGAGAAAAGTTCTCCAGAAGCCTCTTCAGATATTTCCTGGATTTTATATTGCTGATGTCTCTCTGGGCATTTTGATTTTGGACATTCAGTGTCTGAGACTAGACAACCTCCCTTTCTCCTCTCAGTCACTTGCCTTCCCCTCTGTGTGGGGTGCCTTCCCATACAGCTTCAGGAAAGGAAGACCTTATTTTGTAAAGAGGTAAGTAAGGGCTCAGCTTTCTGTTCATTATTTTCATCCTCTTGACTCCCACAGACAGATTCAAGGAGTCAAATGAGGAGAAGCCTGCCAGAGAGGGCAGGGTGTGTAAAACCAGGACTAGAGCTATGAGGCTATGGTCTCCTGGGTCTCTGTTTTACATGAAGTAGTGTTAATGTTGCTAGGAAACTTATTAATGCTCTGACTGATCAGTCAAGGGGTATCACTGTGAATCAGCAGCACATCCTGTAGCCCCTCCAGCTGTCCTCTGTAATGAGTCCATGGGAAGGCATTACAGCCAGTACAGCTGATGATGAATAGAGGGTTAGGTTAACCACTGACATCTGCTCTTTGCTTTACCACCCTTTTCCTGCCTGCTTTGTTCTCTGTGATTTAATAGGGCAGTTGCTGGTGATACTTCTGCTGCCCAGTTCACAGGTGGCCCTGGCTGGGCTGCTAGGGGACAATCTCCTGCTCAGAGGAGATGTTGCACTCAGCTCCAGAGAAGGGAGAGGACCAGTGTCTCGGTCTGGGGCAGTTAGGGCCAGAAAGGTGATGGATACCCAGAGACAGCCCAGTGGTCTCAGCTATCTCCCACCTCTAACACCCTGTGGTCCACCCCAAAACCTCCCCCTGGAAGGCAAGGATACCATTTTAATATCTCCTTCATGGTACAAGATTTTCTAGGCAAAGAATAAAAGGGAAATACTGACTTCCTACTGAAATAAGCACATGGTTAATAAGAGCAATATTTAACATGAAGCAACGTAAAATAGCTTTCTTATAATGTTAACAATATTAGAAAAGTAGCTGAAATAAGTTGAGATAAGCATTAACATTGAAATATGTTTTTGTTTGTTTTGATGGTTGGATTGGTTTGTTGTGTTTTGGTTTTTTTGTTTGTTTGTTTGTTTTTAAACAAATGAAATAACTATTGAACTACAGAAGCTTGAGATAAAATATTGCTACTATGAGGTCACAGATACTCCAGGGAAGGGCTTGGAGCAGAATTTGAGGCATTTGAGAGTGTTTAAAGAAAAAAAAAGAAATTAGATGTCAGGATTGATGAAAGCTGAGTAAGTTTTTTGAGAACCAGAGTCTTGGACTACAAGCTAGGTGAAGTAAGTGTATCAGTCTTTCTGTGGCAATCATCCTAGTAGCAGTAAGCTTTGAGAAGTATTTAATCATATTGTTATTTCAGGATTAAAGTTCAAGTGCTGCCAACATTCTTTTTAATAGTAAAAGGACTGAAAGCATTAGTCATTTTAAAAGCAAATTAGCAAAAAACTCAGAACAAAAGAAAGAGCTAGATTAATGAAGAAAGCTCAACAATTTCTGACCCCTTCTTAGACATTTACCTTTGAAAGATTTTTCCTATATTTATTTTGCAGTTATGTAATTATGTTAATGTCTTTCATGACTGGAACTCATGTGCTTACAAATCAGAGAACCTAAATAAGTCTGACCCAAAGAACCATAACTGAGCTGAATTTGCACTTGATTTGGTGATGCCATATGGAACCAAAGAAGACATAAGAGGAGACAAATAATGAACATGCTTGTGACAGGCATGGGGAAACAGAAATGCAACTTGACAAGTGTAACACTTCCAAAAGCAGCTGAGGCTGAGAGAGGATTTTGACTCATTTTCCTGGCTAGTGAGGAGATGAAACCTCACAGAAATCCAGAAAATTTTATCAAAATTTTAACCGCACCTGAAATCTTATCATCAATATATCAGCTGGGTACTACTGTATTACAAATCGGAAACAATGATCACAATTATACTGCTTTTACATATACTATAAGGACACACAATGCCATAATATTTTTTACTTCTTTTTTAAACATTCGAGTTCATGATTATACATAGAAAAAGTATTACTAGCTAGAGAAGAAACAAGTCAGAATACATCACAAAATTATTCAGGACACATTTGCAAATGAAAATGGATAGCTGATGAAAGAGTTGTAGAAAATAAAAGCAGTAGAAGGACATAAAAAAACCAAACAAACCTTGAATACGACACCACATGGTGAGAAAAGAAGATTTTATCATCTTGACTTCTAAATACACAAATGTGGGAGTCCATATGAAAGAGCAAAATGTTCCATTTCTTAAGTTCTGGAAGTCTACAAGGTGACAGCTTCAATTTGAACAGATCTGACTAACTAGATTTGATCTGCAGACGATGATGTATCTGAAACATTCTAAAATACTCTATATTTACTTTTAGAATTAGTTATAGAATACATCAAAGTATTCTGAAAGTTCTTTTGAGAAGCTAATTCTAAATTCTAAAAAGTTCATTTAAATTATTTGGAAAAGTTTAGAGGGTGAAAAGACAGGGAGGATAGAAACTGTTTATCTTCATAGAAAAAGGTAATTTGCAACCTTTAAAAAGTAGTGAAAGGATCATCTCAAAGATACAAATGAAAAAAGATATAAAGCAGGGAATAAATCAAAATTCAAAAAGAAGACAAACGAAATGTGAAAGCAAATGAAAATATGAAAGTGAATCAGAGGAAAAAAAAGTTTAAATATATTGAATTAGAAGATAATTTATTTTTACAAGCAAAGATGTTTCCCTCCTTTTTGAAGATTATGTTAAACTTTCTGTCCATCTGATATAACTGACACATCAAGACACCCCTCGTCCCCCAAACTGCACTCTAGGAAAAACTAAACTTATAAACAAAAAAAGTATGCTGATTTCCTTTAAAAGTCTGAATTTAGTGGGAAGAAACTCACTTTGGAAATCATCTTGCATTTGGGAACAATTCCATGTTGTGGTAAATTGTTTTAGAAAATATATTTGTGTTGGTTCATTCATGTGAGAAGCATTGCTACAGACTGGTTTTGCTCTGACTTTTTTAACCATCCAACCTAATGAACTACTGAATTGAAAAACACTTAGAACCCACAGACTTTGAATCTAATGACTGGCAAGAGAAAGCAACATCAAGTAAATTCTTAATAACATACTGTTTAACCATACATAGACATAGCTGAACAATACCTAATAAAATACAACAAAGTCATTAAAAAGTGAACACTGAAGGAGTCACTACAGTGTCTGTAGTTTCTACAGCACAGCTGTTTGCATTTCCCTGCCAACACATGCAATCATATCTGAATACCCCCTAATCTATTTCACCAAATAACCAGTCTGGAGAAGCCTCTTAAGCTTTGCCTTGTAGTTCATGTGCTTGTATCTCTTACAGCAATTAAAATGTAAGTATGAAGGGGAGGCAGTTGGAGTCAAAGAGGACATAGGAATTTGTATGTGCTTTTAGACTTAACCTGGATTTGGGATGTAACGAGAGTATAGCTCTTCCTTCTGGAATTTCTGATCCAAAGTTATAGATAGAATAGTTATGATCTTGATTGATGTATCTAAGCATGTGTATCTACCATTGTGCTTTATAGAGATGAAAATTTTGAAACTGTACATAGCTGCCATATGTATATGACCACTAGAAAGCAAACCAGAAGAGCATCTTCAGTGAAAACCAAATCTTTTGCGAGAACATTTTTAGTTTGAGAGAGATACTTTTCCTGTAGTCTATACAAGGTATATTCTAGGAGAGAGAAAGAAAGAAAGAAAAAATCTTAGCTATTCATGTCAATCAGGACTTGAGTCTGCTCCTAAATCTTAATTTCAATTTGAAAATTATTAAGTGCCATCACACAGAGGAGGGAATATATGAGTTAAATGAAGTTGGTTTTACATTATTATTCCACAGACACTAAAGCTCTGAGATAAAAGTTTTTACATCTTCAGAGTGCTTTGATAGAAGTTTATAGTGATACAGCTAATCTTTTTTTTTTTTAATCTAAAAAGGTCTATTTTTTATTAGGTGCTGTAATCTAAAATGCACTTTCAGGATCAATTATTTCATGGCCTTTTCTTTCATTCTTATTTGAAACATAGTAACAGTGAGCTAAATAGTTTGACAATAAATTCAGGTGTTTGAGATGAGGAAGTCATTAACCTCCCCTCTGAGAGACAAGTGGAATTTACTTAATGAAGACTTATCTGCTTTTCAGACTAACACAGATATTTGACTTTCAGACATTTGTATCAAACTTATCAACTCATCACGTAACATAATGTCTCTCAGGAAGATAATTGCTCAGAAATTTCTAAGAAATTTATGTTCAACGAAATAAGAGATTGTTGACATTTATTCTTATCAGGGATTGTGGTTGTTACCATTTTCATTTCATATTACAAATATTACAGAAGCACGAGGTTGCTGATGATTAAATTCCTAGAAAATATTTGTTTTTAATCCATAGTGTCTAATGCTTTTATGTAACTTGAGTAGAAAATTAGCACTGTTTTCCTATTCTACTTAAAATACACATTTTCTTTCTGTTTTCCCGTTCATTCCTTAATTCTATCTTAATTTTGTCTCAGTCTTGTAAGTGGTTCTTGCTGAGTTTAAACTTCTGTACAAATATAGAGTTATGCTTTGATGAATTTGCTTTAGAGGATTGCATTTATGTGCAATAAGCTCTATGTACTCTATGTAATATGCTTATAGAAGATATCTTAGCACTACAAATTGAATTATTTAATAGTTCTTCATCAAGGTAAAAAAGAAAAACGCAAAATATTTTCACATTCAATAATATAAATGTACAGATCTCTTTCTCAGTATAAGTCAGCTTCTCTGAATAGTTTTTTTTTTTTTAGCATATCAGGTAATTGACAACCTAAATCTCAGCTTTTTGTATTAACTGTATTTTGGAAGATAATGTGCTCAAGAGTCATTTTGTGTCACTGTAAGATTTTGTAAGATGAAAACCCAGATACACAGAAAGGACTCGATTTAACCTCACTTTTTGTTAAAATTACTTCCAAACATTGTCAGTAACTCACACAGGCATTCAGAGGGGAGCACTGTCATACAGAGTAGCATTGCAGCAAGCAATATTTTTTTATAACCTTTAAAAAAATGTTCTGAGCTTCTAATATAATTTTCTTAAGCAATTTTTATGTTGCCTGCTAATATGACACCTTTTTAGTTGTCTCTTCAGTTTCTTTTTAATATGTCTTCATTTTAATAGATTTTCCCTTTCATAAATTAGACACATTTTATATGGAAGAAAACATTGTATTAGAAAGTCATAATGATATCTCACAGTTTATAATCTGTTGATTTGGTACTCCTGGCTTTTTTCCTCTGATGTAGTTATCTAGGTCAATATAGATAGATGGTTTTCCTTTCTTTTTTTTTTTTTTTTTTTTGTCTTAAGGCAGATGAACATGATCCCCTCAGGTCAGAGATCACTGACATTTCTGGAAGGTTAAATCCTGAGGTCTTTCAAAGCACCAGAAGGACGTTTAAAGTTAAAGAAATTTCTTAGATCTAAACCTTGATTTAGTCAGATTCTTTAATTAGATTTGGGGACATTCTCATTGGAGACCACTCTGAGAAAAGGTCAGGAGAGGAAAACTTGTCCCATGCATTTTTAGCAGACTATTAACTTCTATAGAGTATTATGGACAGTTTCCTATTCCCATTGAACAAAAAACTATAAATACGTCAGATCTCTCAGAAAGAACTTCAATTGCTTAGTTTCATATCCTTGCAAATGAAATTTAAAATCAGAGATTTTTAAGAGAGAGGGATAATTACAGTGTTTTTATGGACAAAGTCTTGCATACTGTGCAAAATAGAAGGTTCAAATTCTCTGTCAAGATAATTTCTTCTGCTCTTCTCTGGCATAGTTAATTGAAGATTTTCAGAAGCGTGAATGAAACTGAAAAGTATCTTTTTATAAATAAGACATGACTGAAAAATTGTCAGATCCTTAACGATAAGCCAAAGGCTGTAACAGTTAAGAATGAGGCAGCCTGAGTATGACTGAAGCCTGAGTCTTCACATTTATTTGTCCTTTCCAGCCTTAAGGTGAATCAGCTCCTGTCCTGAACTTCTTGAAGGTGTATTTACAGGCTCTCTTATAAGATGGAAAAGACAGAGTTCATCTTGTCTTAAACTTTTAAAATTGTGGTTACAATCATTGTGAAACAAGAAACAGCAAATGTGATGAAGTTGTTAGCACATGAAGAAGAAATGCGTAGTACCACCCATTGCTGCCGAAAGATACAGTTGATTCCTTTTGTGGTCAGATAGACGCACAAAAAGCAAATAATCAAAAAGAAATTCTTATGGAGCAAAAGATTTCATTGTAACAGTGTTTTACAGATATTGAGAGGAGCAAAACGATACCACAGGTGAAAAACAACAAGGAAGCTCTGAAATTTTCTCATAGCATGGTTCCCTTCACATTGTGCTCTCTCCTGCATATCCATTATTGACCATCATCATCTTCAGGCTGGATTAGATAGTGATTTTTAATGACCTGGCATGGCTATTCCTGGGTTCTCTGCCAACGCACTGTAAAGAAAAATAGACAAGAGAGAAGAAACTGCAGAAGCTCCAGTTTATCCATTTAAGACTTCATTTACCTCAAATAAAAAAATGGGTGAAGGATTATAGCTTCAAAGTATTGTAGCAAGAACCTGACAGGGGCTACATACCAGTTATGTCAACTACCCTGTTTGCATTACCTACCAGTCTTTCAGTTTTTGCTGTTTTTCCTTGTTCTAAGTCTGCAGTAAAGATTGACTTGGGTTGATTTCTGAGCAGACAAAACACGAAGTTCAAGCCACCTGGTGATATGCTGCAGTAATTTCAGTTTTCAACAGCTGAAATCTCGGTTCTCAGCTGACTCAGTCAATAACTCATGAAAGAAAATATTTATGATGTGCCAGGCATAGACGACAAATCTGATTAAATGGCCACATGTGAATAATGAGAAACTTTTGTTAGTTAAGGATGCCTGCTAATTATAAACAGAGTGCTATTCAGATCATACTTCTCTGAAATTTGAAATGTAAAATTTTACTTTTTCTGAATACTCAAGTTTTATCATTTTTATAATATTAATTAAAGAGTCTAATTCAGTACAGTCAGTTTGAAAGCTTGTTTCAAGGGTCTACTTGTTTTATCTAGCCTTATAGGGGATTTTGGATATCCTCTAAGCTTTTAAAAGGGAAAAGGAAATTATACGCTTCTGTATTTATATGGTCTTAATAATCACAGTAGCTCAATGGCTTGCTTTCTGTAATAGATTTAGCCTATAACTCTTCTCAAAGTCCAGAAAATTACACCTTTTTATTAATAGTAAAATTTACTGAATCTATGTGACTTGCTTTAAATTACACAAGAAAACTGCCACTGAACAGTTTGACCAGCCAACCTCAGGCAAGCACACTAAAAATGTCTAATGTGACTGTTGTGACTCACGAAACATTCTCTTAATAAATGGCTAAGGATCATGATGCTGAAAAATTATTAGTTCATCTTAGAGAGTCAAAATATAAGTTCTGTCAATTTTTCTTTACTGTTGGTATAAAGTTAAACCAGTGTAAAAGTAAAGTAATACATGTAATACATATAATGCATGAAAGTGAAGCAGAGTGCAGACTTTGACACCAAGATGTTAATTTAGAAGTGAAATTCTGTACTCATATTTTTTTCTCTGAGCTGATATTTGTTGTAGACCTACATTCTGGAAGTAATGAACATGTAGAGAAGTGAAAGGTTACTCATGAAGAATAGTGTGTACTTACTAAATTGTCAGGCTATGACATTAGGTACAACACTAAGAAAATCAGAGTTAATTGTTTGGAACTGTATTACGGATTCTTAGTATCACAGGTTCAAAACTTATGAAATATTTCCCCTTTGGTTTAAAATATAAAAGCACATGTTCACACATGGACTGGTGAGAAAACGTCTTTCCTGGTTGTTGATGTAAAACTGGGATTACTGGGGTATTTTTTTACAATATAAGATTTGTGTTCCTACTAAGCTATCTATAGACAAATTTAAATTCTTCCTGTCTTTCCGCCTTTAAATAAAAAA
The DNA here is from genome assembly GCF_037038585.1 of Patagioenas fasciata. NCBI lineage: Eukaryota > Metazoa > Chordata > Aves > Columbiformes > Columbidae > Patagioenas > Patagioenas fasciata. The sequence continues at coordinate 73,255,692 of NC_092521.1, read as the reverse complement.
ATAAAATAAAATTAAAACAAAACAAAGCACTAGTCTTGAAATATTTATAGATACTGATAAAATTATGATTCACAGGAGACATAGTTTTGTGATCGATGTTACCAATATGAAAACTCTTTGGATGTCAACTCACATATTCTGCTATGCTAGAAAAAACTGTCAGTTCTGAGTTCAGAACTGCATAACATTCAAAATATTAATAAAACACCTAAACAGACAATGACTTGCCACTGGGAAAATAGGCAGATATAAAAAGAAGTCCAAATGGGACAACTCCCTTAAAACAATCTTCTCTTTAGCAGATTTTCACTACAGACAGACGTGGAAAATTACTTCAGAGCTATACATAATAGAAAACCAAGGGTCACAAACTGAAAGAAGAAAATATAAGTCACAACATGCAATGGAAGCCATGAAATGAATGACAGTGCAATTAACATGACAGAGAGAAGATGGAAACTTGTCAGAAATTGCTGCATGGCTGCTCCGATTTGATAGGAGTGTGGAATTGATTTCTTCACACTATCTATTAGAAAAAGATTTCAATCAAAAAGTGAGGGAAAGAAACATGAGTGTGTATGCACTTAACTGTGTGCATGTATGTGTGTGTGAGTCCCTGTACAGAGGCTGATATAGGGGAAGGAGCTCAGCAAAGCTCTTATATCATGCAGATGATGAAAAAGTGTTCCACTGTTGAGAATACGAAAAGCAATAATTACAGAAATGTGATGATGAGGACTTCGGACTGTTTTTTGGCTGTTGGAAAATGATTTTTAATGGAATTATAAAGGAGTTAGACAATTGTTCCAGAGTCAACAGGATAAAAAGGTCTTTGGATATTGGGAAATTTAGTTGAAGAGAGACATATCAGTAACAATTCACACTGCAATTGGTGTGAAGAAAATAGACCTAAAAGATTCCGTGAGGTTGGAGATGGGAACTTACTTTTGCCTGTGCTGTGAATCTGACTGAAGATGTTAGCCATGCTGCTGAAAAAGTCCCTTGTAAAATAAATTAAGTTGGTGCAATTTCCATAATGAAAAGTGTTATTTCTTGCTCTCAGAAAGTGTCTACTGGAAGCCTTAACTGAGCAACTGCAGACATTTGGTAGAACATCTCTACTGAAGTTCAATCAGGTTGAACATGTGTATGAAAAGACAAGGGAAAAACTTCTACAACCTTCAATCCCTGTCAATTCAGAGAGAATATTTAAGGGCAAAGGTTGCTCAAGTCAAACTCTCTCATTATCCGATTTAGAGGGCAATGAATGACTATTGCACACTGTGACAAGCTGCAATACGGACTATAGGCAGCAAGAATCAACTTCTTGTGATTGTCTAATGTGTACCAGGCTGACTGTAACACATTTAATTTTTGTTGGCAACATACTCTCTGAGGGTGTCCATTCACTGAAAAAAAATGACTATTCAAAAGATAAGAAAATATTGAGCTCGCTAGTTCTTTGCTGAATGAGCTGCTTCATGATCTGAATTGAAGAGAGAAAGGGGAGAGAAATGAATGTAGATTTAATATGTATTTCTACTTTTAAACTTGTTGAAAGGAAGTTCACTGCTTTCGCATATAAACTGAAGGCATGTATATCTTCCAGATTTTAAAAACTATCCTAATTTACTGTTAGGAATAATAACGATTGGAAATAGATGTCATCTGATGACATATAGATACCATCAGGACTCTGTTTTTCTATCAGGAAAGATTTACTTAGTACCGCATTAACACCAGCCTGTTTTTTCCTGTGCTTACTTTCAACTCAATGTGGTTTCCACATTGTGTTGTGCTGTGAATTATTTTATTCATAATGATGTTCAGCTGCACCTAAATGGTACCAGTTTTCAACAAATGAAATAAACTGCTGTTTCTCCTGTTCTTTCCAGGAAGCCAGTAAGGAGCTACTGAATTTCTGGCTGACACTTTCTGGAGCAGGTGACATGCTTCCAGTCTGTTCCTGCACTTGCTCATTTTAAATTTTGCAGAAAACACACTTTTGCATTTAAAGAAGTTTGAACAGAAAATATCTAGCAAATATGCTGTTGTTTTAGAGCTGCATTTTCTAACATTACAAATGAAGTTGTATTATTGAGATCTAGACTTTATGAGGTGCTGGGCTAACTTATTCTTTCTAACAGGATTGTCAGAATCCAGGAAGCTACCATAAGCAATTAAATGTACATAGGAAGGACTGAATGATAATGATAACTGTGATGTTTTAATACCTCCTCAGAGAGTTCTCTAATTTGTTGTCAAAAGCCTATAAATCCTACCTAGTTATAACCATTAGATACAACAATTGAGATTAAAATATGTTCTTAATAACCACTTAAAATACAGCCTATTTAAAATATTTTAATTAATTTAATGGAAAGATGTAATTGCCTGCATAATTTAATCTCTAAAATCCTTTTAGATGAATGACTGACACACATGGCGAATATCCTAAAGAAACATTCTTTAATTCATTTGAATTTATAAGTGAATTAATGGATTCATCACTAAATGCTCAGAAAAAATATTGAATGAGCTAAGAGTAAATGTCCTAATGGGAAATAATTTTTTTAATAGAAGTTGAATAATTGTGTCAGAATTGATCTGAAAATTTACCACGAAAGGAGGGTTGGATTTGTTTTGTTTTGTTTTATCTCTCTCTTTTTTTTTTTTTTTGTTGCTGTTTTTGTAATATATGGGGCAGTTACAGAAACAACATATCAAAATGACCTGAAGGTCTATAATGAGCATTATTACACGAGATGTTTCCTGATTGAAATAATAACAGAAAATTGAAATGTACCATTACATTACCAAAAATGACTTACGGAAACCTTACATCCAAGTAACGGTACATTGCAAAACACTCCTTCTTCAAAGACTAAAACAATTAGATATCTGTTTCCCTAAGATTAAGGAAGACATAAAGTTTCAAGTATAAAATTAAGTGCATTACATTTTCTCAATTCAGAAAAGGAAAGCAAAAATCTTAATATATATACTTACAAAACATTGCTTCCAGATATAAATCTCTGCTACTTCAGCAGACTCAGAGATAACTACTTCAAAATGAACAAGTGTAGGAAGAACACTTTGAGCTCTCATTTTCATCATCAGGACAAAAAGCTTTATGGAGTCTTGCAGATATTCTCATATCTGTGGTCTTAGATATACTGATCACTTAAATTGCTCTGCCATTTTTGGATCCTATGCTGTCCAAAATGGTATCAGAATTGAACTGAATATCAGGTATATTCAATCTGACCGTTGGCAGAGCGTCACAAACATGCCCCCAAGAGAATGTTGTTCCTCTGAACAGTTTCTATGGGTCAAATGTGCAGTAAGTTCATATGGCATTTGTGAAAGTGTGGTGTGAAGACTAGCTGGGATTACAGAGGAGTGGTTTTCATCATTAGGGATGGAGGCTTCCAGCTGATATCCAGCTGATAAATGGTGGCCTCAAGGCCAGCTGTGCTCAAAGGATGTAGATATTGATAGAAATTTTAAGTTGCTTTCTGAGCTACAACTTGGATGTGTTTTAACTGAAATGTTTCATTCATATCAAGACAATAGTTACGATCAGATGAAGTAAATGTCTTTATGTCTTCTGTTTTTTCTCTAAAGGTCCTTAAAAATGTAAACTTTGATTAGACATCCCTTCTCTTATGCAGCTTCTCATCTTCTGCTTCAATGGATCCACTAGAGAGACTAAGTCTTGCTTTTTCGCCAACTACCATGTTGCACAGTAGGGCTGACAGGCAGAACTGGACACCATCGTTTTTTCTTACCTACCAGACCTTGACAACCGTTCACACAATGGCTTCTGCCTCTAGAAGAGAGAAAAGGAAAGTCTCGGAAAGCAACAGTTGATATCAGCTTTTAGTTTAAAGGATGAAAACAATATCTCTATCTTCTGAAATACCCTAATTCTTGCAGTGATAGCACCTTTTAGGTCCCTGACAGGTTTCCAGGGTAACAGCTGCAGGACACCAATCTATGTCTTTTGAGGAATTCTCCATCACAGAGACAGTGTACCCAGCTCTCTCTGAGTCTTTTCTCCTCCATACATGCTTTTGCAACTTTTTTTGAGAAAATATTAGGCTTCCAAGCTGTAAGGTTTTATATAACTAGTACATCATGAGTTCAGGAGCCATCTGGGCAATAATGTGTGCAGGAAAGACTGGATTTAGGTAAATAAAGTGCATACTCCATCTCTCGATCTAGTGTTTTGACTACCTAGCCTGAAGAAGACCTGTGATTTCACAGACTGTAATATGGCAGTGGATAGTAATATGGTCTAGGGGTTAGACAAGGAATAAAACCTCTATGAGTGGAGAATAAAAGCAGTCAAAACGTTTTCATCAGACTTACATGTGTTTTATTTTTGACAAAAAAATCAAACCAAACCAAAACTGAAAATGCCCTTGCATTTTCTTTAAATGGACCTTCTGGAAAAGGACTGCTGACTAAAAGAAAACTCAACTGAAGCCTTATATTAAATTTAAATGTATGTTTTTAAGCTTGTCGTAACACAACATTTTTTGGGGAGGTGACACTAACATAACTTTTCAAGGAAAAAATCCTGATAACTATTCCTGATAATTAACAATTAAGAAATACAGATTCAAGTTTTATTGAAAAAGAAACCTCAAATTGTTTATTTCTCAAGAAATTAAATGAAAATGTGATATATGCATTCTCCCAAAGAGAATCTCCTGCCAAAGTTTACCCTTAAGCAGAGCTTGGTGTTCACTGGAGCTTGATAATGGAAACCTCCAGAGAAAACCCAGGCCCAGCATTGTAGGTATGTATGGCAATTTACAGCAAATTCTTTACAAACAATGACAAAGTGAAAACCAAACGTTTTAAAATAATTGCCCTTCGAGACTTTAATAAAAGCCCAAAGCTCAAGGTAATATTTGAAGTTCGCAGAATTGTTCTAATAGAAAGCAATGCTTTCTTTTTAACAAAATCTTCTGTTCTATAAGAACACTATATAAAGAAAATTAAGTGTTTCATTTTTCTTTATATACCAAGGTATCTTTATTTTACTAGACTTTGGATAATTAGAAGTAATTAGAGGTTCTCAGGTTCCCATGTGCATTATTTGGATGTTTCAGAGTAGTTCATTACTTAGTATAAATGAATACTGTGTCTACACTGCACTTGCACCTTCCAACACAAAAAAATGGGAAGCAGTAGAAAATCAATGCTTTAGAGGGATAAGTGGTAAATGAAGCAAACAGACTGATGAATCTCTTTTATTTTTTTTTTCTAGAAGAAGCTCCAATCTGTGAGGTAATGCATTACAGAACCCGAAGCAACCTCACATTTTATTACACTTTATCTTAGCACTAACAGCATCTTCCTTTACCCACTGGGCCCAAATCATAGGTTTAGTCTCAGACAGAAACAGATGTCATCGCTTTCACAGACTGTAACTGTAATCAAGGTTTTATCAGAGACGCTTTAGATTCTTTATATTGTAAATGAGCTGCTTAATCCATTAGGCCGATTATGTAAAGCATAATCTGGGGCCAGCCTTTCAAAGTTCATTTTATAAATGAAATGTGGCTATCTCACTTTTAAAGATTTCTGAAAAACGATTGCCTATTCCACACATTTGGGTGCATCTCTAATGGGAAATGTAAATGGAGTTGATAATGATTGCAGAATGTCGGGAAACTGCATGAGGCCTTTTATTAACTTTGATAAGTTATACTATTTGCAGATGGGCCAGTGTGCTAGCTTCATCCTTTTTTAACCTTGGAGAAAAATTAGAAGTTGTTTGAGGCAAGATAAACGGTGGATTTTTCCTTACCACAAAACAAAACAAAACAAACCCCAAACACAACCACCAGACCAAAAAGCCAGCTGCTTCCAGGCTTCCATTTGTGATCTTTTCAGACTTTCTCACTATGAAGATAGCTTTCAGTGAAGTGATAATGATGATAATACTTAATATAAAGAATTGGGGTGAAATTAACAAACTTTTAAATCTCTATTAAAAAAAAAAATAGTATGTGTAAAATGCATTTACTCCAAGGGGAAATCTCCTTCTGAAGTACTCTGACAACATACTGTGCCACTCTTCTTTTTCTTATCATCCATGAAATACAGTACAATATAAACAGACCACAGATCCACAGTGAATATACACTTTATATATATGCATTAACCAACTTGAAGGAAATTTCCTTGGTAAGGAAATTAACAACACACAGCAAAAAAACCCCACAAATAAATATATTTCCTATGGTATATCTATGAACACTTTTGTTCATCATATGTGCAACACATTGACCTGCACTGAAGAGTCACATTTAAATGTGATTTCTTTGATAGGGTAGTAAGATTAAAAATCAAAATTAGGATCTTGATTAAAGACTACTTAAATAAAAGCACTTTTTTTTTTTTTTGTTAATGATTCCTCCTTTAGAGAAAAAATAAAGATCATGTATAATTAAATTTAAAAAAAGGTCTGCATTACTCACTTGACCAAAAAGACACATTTGTGTATGTATTTGAATGCAAACAGGATTTAAAGCATTAGACTGAATAGAGGAGAGGGGGAAAATGATGCCATGTAGCTGTATGTGATCTTTCACAGTTTGGAACTGTTAAGTTTTTCATTGTCTTTCACTCTATCCCTAGCAAAGTATAATGAATAGTACAGGGAAGTAAGGATAACATTTCTTTACATTTTGTTTTGAACATTCTTGTGAAAAAAAAATGTAGCAGGTTATCCACTTAGGTTAAAAGCAATACAATTGGATAGTTTTTGAGATATTTCCCATCTTTGCAAAACACTAGGCCAGATCATGCTTATTTTTCTATTAACATACACAATCAGATCTTCCCCCAGAACGAACAGCACTATTGTCCTCTTATTTGTATCCATTTCTTGTCCTTTGTTCCATGCTTCTCATCCACATGTGAAAGAGAGTGAAGATCTGACCTGGACCACAGGAGAGCTGACAGCTTTGTGAATCCCATAGTAGTGATTACACTCACAATGCAGATATGTAGTATTATTATTATTATCATCATCATTATTGTTGTTGTTGTTAGCTCATAATTCATCACTATTGTTATTACTGTGGTTATTAGCACTTCTCTTTTTTGGTCAGAATCACTCTGATTTGCCATTGTTTGTTGAAGGTCTGTCCATCTAATTCGTCAGACCTGGTTGTTATGAAGTAGAATTAGCCAGGTATTACGTGTGATTGCTTGTGCTTAGGAGCTTGGACTCAGCTGATAGTCTGGGCTCCTGAAAGAAAGAAATTGGCTCTGTTATCCATAAAAGCTGTCTTCTTTCTCTCTTCCGTTCCGTCACTCCATGTATAGTTTATATTGATCTGACAGACTGACAGGAGAAACTGCAAGTATGTCCACAGTCCCACTTACTGCACTTTAAAAGCACAAAAAGAAAGAGAAATACCTCAGGACTATGAAATCATAAGGTTATTTTAGCTTGTTGTTGGCTTGTACTTTGGAATTAAGGTTCTTTGGAGCCTTATGGATTAAACTTTTATTACACAGTTACTCTCTATAGATACTTCCAGTCCTACATTCCCAAGATAGGCAGAAAAAACCAATACAGTTAAAAATGTGCTGTCAGATTAAAGAAAAGTAATAACCCCTTTTTCATCCACTTCTAATTCAGCTGCAGAATCTAAGCAAGAGTAGACAGCATGAGGGTTCCAAGGATGAAGCAATGTTTTGCCTTTGTGATCAACTACCTCTTTTTGCGATGTTTCCAGCAATATGAGGGATTAGGATTTTCTAAATCAACTCTTTCCCAAATGGGAAATAAAACAGAGCAACATACCCAAAGTGTCTCTGGTACTGCTTCTTTCATTTAATTTTTATCCTTTGTATTCATGTGGCTGGAAGAACGTTGGCGCTTCTCTGAAACTGTATGTGCAATTTTGTGTGTGTGCGGTTTTTGTTCATTTGTTAGTTTTTTGAAGACCTCTTCAGAATCCTCAGATGCATGATTAGTGCTAGATCAGGCAGTCCTACATTTTTCTCCCTTTCTTCCCTCACATGAAACTCCCCCTTCCTTCCAGCCCATTTTGATCAAGATTCAGTTAATTCTTTGCAAGCGCAGAAGCACATCAGTGACTTTCTGTGCCTCTTGTCTTTCCTGTATGTTGAGCTAGTTTGCCAGCCTTCCTGCTATGGGACCTTAATATTTTGTCTGGAAGAAAAATTTTGGAGATTAGATACAGGACATACATACAAACTCAGACCTTGACTCATTCTTGCTAGTTGTGGGATCTTAAGCTCTGTATTAAAGACAATTTTTTGTCTGTAATAGTGCACATATTCATAGTGAAGTGATTTAGTCCCATCATATATTCCTGAGGTCATTGACATCAGGGAATTTATGACAGCAGATGATTTGGTTCAGTATCTGCATGGTACTATATATAAATAAGACCATGGTCAGTATGAACATGGTTACCAGGCTCCAACTATGAAAGAACTTAACTACAAACCTATATATTATTTGCCATCTCTGTCACTGCCTAATTTCTCTATGAGGAAACCATAACAGCAATTCTAGTTCACTATGTTTCTTTAGCCATTGTGCACTCCGCTTTTCCTGGGGAAATTTTTTTGCTCTTTATAGCACAAAGCTCCTCTATCAAACAATGAGCATTTGTAATAATGGTCAAAAAGGAAGTTGAAAAGTTTGGCTTATGAAGGGCAAAACATTTCGCTTCCAACAGACCTGTGGGTATAGCTACGTGTGTTTATGTCCCCTCCTCTTCCTGAACAGACAGCTCAGGCACAATACTTCTAGTAGTACCAAAGAGTTGAGACCTTGACCACACTCTCTGCTACTGTTTCAGCCCACACCAGCTAAAATTTTTGTAGGCAATATCCATAGATGTTTCGGGAGTTGTAGATTTCAAGGACCAATATAATGTGTGGTATGGAAAAATTCTCACGTTTTTATTTCTCTCCAATTTGTGTGACAGTCCATCACTATTCCATAATATATTCTGCAGATTCAAACGTACTCTTTTGAATGCCCCAAGACATGCAATGTATACATTCAGATTAATGCTGTAAACAAACAGATCTACTCCACTCCGGTGAGCTGCAGTACTGCTTCCATTATCTCACAGAATCATAGAATCATTTAATTGGAAGAGACACTTAAGATCATTGAGTCCAACCATAACTTAAATCTAGAACTAAATCATGTCCCTAAGAGTCTCATCTGTACGTCTTTTAAGTACCTCCAGGAATGGTGACTACACCACTTCCCTGGGTGGCCTGAAATTTAAAAACTAAAAAATAGTATTATCTTGAGTCACCACGTGGATCCCAGGGAAAATCCAGGGACAAGACTTAGATATTATGAATGCAGTCAGCATATCTCCCTGTAGTCTCACGGCTACAGAACATTTACTGGCACTTTATGTTTAAAAGTGCTTATATGCATATAGTTACAGTTAGAGCTTAGGGTCTAAGATCAGAGCTCTGAGATAGGAAACGGCTGCTTTAAGGCTTTCCATGCTGTCCATCAAAGATATGGAACACAGGAAAGGTTTTCTGGCTTTCTGAGCTCCCTGTCACAAAAGGAAATATAGACAAATATTTATTTTTCTGCGGTGTCTTTTCAAGGAAAATATGCCGTTTAATTTTGCCTATTCAGCAACTTCCCAAATTCTGCATCACATTCCAAAACAGGTCTTACCCCCCCTAGAAAAAAAATTGTTCTGTATGGCTTATTATTACACTCATAACTATGCTAGGGCTGAGCATTTTGTCTTTGCATTTTTATTTCATTCTATCTCTTTGCCTCTCCTTCCAAGAAATATGTATCTATTTCCACATAACCTGAAGTCAGTTTTCAATGGGAAATAATAAGGCATATTTCACTGTGTAGTTATAATACCATTAATTTTTCTTCACCAGTCACATCTATATTTCTGTAGGATGGTGGCTTGTCTTTATGCCCATGAGTTGTTCCATCGAGAATCCTTAGCGCATGTCATAGCATCATTTTCATTCCACTGCTCCTCTCTTTTGTCCATTAACTAAAACTACAAATATTTGCCAATATTTCTTTGATTCAATAAGATTTATGTAAACTTCAGCACTGGTGACTGAACAAAGTACTGCAGCTGTTCAAACTTCCACTGTAAATTTTTCAACTCAATGAGATAAACATGGGCTCTATTATCTTGCTTGCACATAATGCTGTAGTGATTCTACAGTGCTCATCACTCTGGCCTTTCCAGCAATTTGTCAGCACAGACCGTTATTGAGAATGTAGGTAAGTGCTGGCTTGGAGAATTACATAGACCATCTGCAAGGTTTAAATCATAACACACCAGGGGGTGGAAAACACACAAGTCAAGGGAACAACAAACAAGCAACCAAAGATATAAACTATTGATCCTCAGTATTTACTCATGGCGAGGTGTTGGCAAGAGGCAGCAGGCCATCCCGGCCAAGGGGCAGCCATGGGATGTGGACCTGATGTCTGGGAGGTTGCTGGGTGAGAGAGGGCTGCAAGGAACCCCCTTGGGGGTTTCCCCTTTGCTCAGGGCTATGCTAAGCTCAGCCTTTGGTCCTGGCCAGCACCACTGAATAGTCATTGCATTGCAGATACGGGGACTTCGCGATTTCACCCAGTCCACCCTTCCTTGTTCCCAAGGAAGGGTGATTATGTGTTGTTTTAATCTGGTTTATAAGCCTCCAGAGAGACTGATTCTGTAGCCCTCCTACAGACCCTAACCCAATGCTTAATTTTTTCCTTGGTTTGCTTCTCCTTTACTGGCCTTCTATTCAAGATATTAACATATCTAGCATTCTAGGATATGAATATTCTGAATTCTCCCTCTGTCCCACCATGTTTCCATCAAACTGAGCTTTTAATTTGTGTGTCTTATTCCAATACAGGTCCTTCAATCTCCTTGATTCTTTCCACCATAAATGGCTTTTACCATTTTGCTCTTGTGGTATTTATTTAGCTAAGCTAAACCAGGCCAAGTCCTTCAACTATTCTGCACTGATCTCTCCTTTTAGGTCTCCTAGTATTATTTTCCCTCACTTTCTTTTTAAGGTGTTTACATTGTACAGAAACCTTAATGGCCCAAACTGCATCCATTACTCAAGACTGCCTCAGCAAGTGACTCGAAGTAGACAAGAATTATTTTTTTTTAATGTTTTACCCTTCTGTTCTCTCTGAGGTTTAGTAAAGTAGCTCTGGGTTGCAAAAGTATACCTATTTTCTTCCTGGTTTCACAACTTTTTATTTTTGCCTGGATTTACGGTAGGAAAAATATTTTTTTCTTTTCTTCCTTCTTTTTTTTTTTTCTTCCTGGTATACTGGATAAAACCTGAAGAAACCCTATTTTAGCCATGTGGATTTGAATTTATGCCAGAAGAGGTGTCCCAGCACCTAATCTGTTATTCTGAATGCTCTCTGCAAGGAAGTGTGGAGTTATGGCCTCTATGGTAGGTTTCTGAAGCAAGTCCCAGATTCTGTGTCTCTCCTGAGAGATTTAAGAGTGCCAGACATGTCAGAGTGTTTGAAATCTCACAAAAAAAGGCAAAATACACAAATACTGTTGCAAAGCAAGACATCTGAGGGAAGTAAACATGTAAACAAACAAACAAAACCCATAAACCCAAACCTTTAAAATGTGATTTCCTACTTCTCCAAAAAGCAGCAATAATAATGGAATATATACCAACCTGGAACAGGTTATGAAGGGATTATTGGCAGGATAGTACCAAACTGATATTTGAAGCATCTGACTTTTTCATTTATCCTAGATTCCTTCATCTCTGAATTCAATTGAGATTATGACTTCATGTCTGTGGTGAACAGGAATAGATGCACCAGCAGCCCCAGTAAGTACACATGCACTATAGAATAGTGCAATGTGGCACAGGTCAGGCTGCAAAATCAAAACTGTAGGCAGTCAGACTCAGAAGCATTAATGCGTGCATGACCTTTGTAATTTTTAGACATATCTTCACAGATACACCACAAATGTTCAGATATTTTGTTGGGATTTAAAAAATTAGTTATCAACAAAATGTACAGAAATATTATTTAATACATTACAGAAAGTATACAGATTTTTTCACAAAAAGCATCAAAAATAGTTGTGGATACTCAAATGATTTGAGTACAATGCTGGCTGGAAAACATACTCTGCAGAATCTGAAATGCACCTTGATGATCTGGCTTTTCTCACACTGGGAGAAACCTTTTTTTTCCCTATTTATTTCTCTCCTGTCACCCATAATGTGAAGTATAATCTTTATTAGCTGAATTGGTATTTAGAATGTAGCACTGGCATCAGCAAAAATTGAGAATTCCTCATTTTCAGCTGTTGAGCTTTAGCCAGTTTCTTTGCCCAAATGCCGCATAGCAGAATTATGAATCAGAAACCCCTGGTCTCTAAATAGGAATCCAGTGGGAGCCTCAGACTAGTTTTCTCTGATATTTCAAAGGCATTGCTGACTAGAATGATTGAATTTTTACAACATACTCATTATTCAGCATCCATATCATTCTGGGTTTGGTCAGACTGTATACTCAGTAAATTTTCAACACTCTTTAGCCAAGTCTATCATTTATAGAACAAAATTCAATCGATAACTCTTCCAGTGATTAATTAAATTATCTGTGAGCTACTTTTAAAAGTAATATACCTGAATGTTCAGTGGCTAGAGTTTCCTGCTAGACTGCTTAGAACAATTCCTCCTCTTTGGCTACTGCATTTGAAAAGAAAAAAAAATATTAAGAAGGAATGTTTAGCAGATCTTCTAGAAGTCCCTGTAATATACTAAGCATATAGTAAGCTGCTAAACCAGAAGCAGAGGAATCACTAATAAACAGAAGTTCTAGCTGCCAAGAGCCCAAAGACACAGGTTGTGGGAATCACTGCAGCAGAATGGAGAGTAAATTTTTAGTAGTGGAATCACTGTGCATATATTGTGCTGCACAAAACTCTGGGGAGGAAGAATTACGTCTCTATCAGGTAACACACACTTCTAAGTACACAGCGACCTAGCCACAGCTTTGAATTGCTTAGGAAAAACACACACACTCATGCACACATGTACACTTTTCTAGGACTTGGCACTTCTGTATAAGAGTGCAGAAAAAAAAGAGGACTTGTTTAGTCTTAACAGGATTCAGCTCTGTGTTTCCCTTATACAGCTGACAACAAAAATTAGAAAGCCAGATGAGACATGAAAGAAGGAAATTAACTTGGCAAGCTGACCCCCTTTCATCACAAAGGAAAAAAGGGCAAGAGCATATTCAATTGCCTAAACTGACAGAAGGATTAAATACCCAACAGGAACATCAAGGGCAAAAATTGCTCCCCAACCAAAGGAAACATCTGCCATCACATTGATTTCCGAGAGAACTGCTGAGTGAGAGGGCGCAAAAGTTTCTAACTGTGACTAGAGCTACCACCTTGCATTTCTATATTCACACCTTGGAAAGGATTTGGAAACAATTCATCTGGTTTAGGCAGATAAACAGTTTGTTCCTAGAAAAAAAGAAAAATGCAACTATGTCTAGAATGCAATACTGAGCTTTTTTTTTTTTTTTTTTTTTTTTAATTGGGGGTACTGTTACAGAAGATTGTTAGTACCATTTAGTGGGATCTACTTGCTTTATATCAGTTACATAAAGGAAACTTGAAGATACTTATGCCATTTTTTAAGGAGGCTTTGGTTATATACTTAAACAGGCAGGAAAATGTGTCTCCTCTGTTCTTGTAACTATATACACAGATAGTCTCCCTAAAAGAATGAACTGTATTAATATCTGTACTCAGTTATATCCACATTGTATTCCAAATGCCCTGATATTTAAAATGATGTAAACTACTCTGGCACTACCCAAGGTAATTGTCTGGCACTACAAAGCTAGTTTCAGACAGCAAAAAAATTTTGGCAAGTGAAGGTGATATCCCTTGGCGGAGAAGGTGATGAGTTTAAGGAACGGGGACTAGAGTAGGTTTGTCCATGACAGGAAAGGCAAATTGTCCTGAGACTCAGGAATGGAGGCCCAGACAAGAAGCACAAGAGCTCCACAGGAGTACTGAGGAGTAAAGCAGAAGATGCTTTTCCCTGATCTCCTGAACCCAGTTACAATCTCAGCATCTTTGTATCTCTACTGTCAGGGAGAGATTGGTTTTTCTTTGTCAGATTTTGTTTTCATGTCCATGTTCCCGGTTTCTGTCTCATGACTTGATGAAAATTCCACAATTATTTTTAATGCTGATTATCTGATTTTGAAGAATATCCTAAAAACTACTTTACACTTTGAAGAGCGGATTACTGTTTCAGTATCATCTGAGGTTCTTTCAAAAATACTGTCCAATTTAAAATGGTATAAATAAATTTAACTTGTAAGTAAGCTAAAATTTATGCCACCACATTACCTGTCTTAAAAATCTTGATTGTTCTTTTATTAGAGTTTCAAAATAGGCCATCTCTGTGTTAAAATATCTTTCATGTAGTATTAGAATTTTCACATTTCCAGAGATGATACACAACAACATAATTAAAAATGAAGTTATTTACAATATAATGAGCACATGATCGAGTAATATCCTTCTCTCTGCCTCTCAAAATAAATGTACCTCTGTTTGTATGCACACATATTAAAGGCATTATAGCTCAAATCTGATCCAACAAAAGATGCTTCACAAGCTTTAAGATAAGCATGTGAATAACCTTGCTGAAACTTGTGCTTCAAGAATTAAAATATATGCTTATTTTCTTGATTAGATTACCCTGTAGATAATTTAGATGATAAAGACTACTTTCAGAGCTGCAAAACCCATGAACATCACCATGGGCAGCCTACTGCTGGGTAATGAAAAGGTTTGCAAATTTTTATCAGTTTACTACTTGCCACCTGAACCTGGATGTTCAGATCAGAAAGGATGATAGCCAAGATCTAGGGGACATACAGTGTGTTTACCTGCCTTTGTAGCAAAAGGAGTGAGAGCTGCTTGTGTGGTTTCAGTACTTTTTAATTTGTTTATTTGTTTATCACTTTTGAAAGGCAGAAAGAAGGCATGGAAGAGAAAAATGGGTTTAGCTGATAAAACTAGACGTGAAGGAACACCTAGGGCAAAAAAGAAATTAGAATTGTACAGCTATCCCCTGCCTGCAATTCTCACATCCTCAGCGCTTCTCAGGTTTCCTTTTGCTTTTGCATGTACAACATATTCTATTTCTTTGAAACAGTTCATGGACAGTAAGGAATTAAGGAATCTTAGAGGTTTACTGACACATCATAATCCTTCATACTCCATAAACTGTGTCTTGAGTGAATAGGAGTGGAATACAGGTATTGGATAGTTGTGGTGGTTTGTTTTGTTTGTTTGGTTGGTTGGTTGGTTGGTTTGGTTTGGTTTGGTTTGGTTTTTAGTGTGTTTTTTGTTGTTGGTGGTGGTTTTTTGTTTACTTGTTTTGTGTTTGTTTTGCTTGTTTGTTTTTGTTGATTTGGTTTGGTGTTTGCCTTTTTTTTTTAATTACAGTGCCTTTAGTGAAGAGAGTTTTTAATAGATTAAACAATGCCTGCTACAGAATTATGCATCAAACATGAAGGAAACAGCCCTTGATGGTATACAGAATTTCCATGATCTTTGGAAAACTGAGAACAAAGATGTATTGAAATGTTAAGTGTGAAGTGTCAAGATAGAATTATTTTGTTTAACAACTACTATATACTGTACATCATATTTACTGTAACACAGGAACGTTATGAAAAACATGCAGTGATATTTAAAAGTGGCATATGTGTAGGCCTAAACAGATGTCTCAAGACAAAACTGTGAATCGTAGAACACTAGAACCAAGAGAAGCCTCAATGAATAACACAAAAGGTTAATGACAGTCAAAATTTACATTAAAAAGTAATTCAAAAAGAAAAGTGAAGAAATAGCTGTTAATTATGTTATTCTACAGTTGTATCAGTAGAATTGTGGTTTTAGTGCATTAAGGAAATAGGGTAGCTTGCTATAAATTTAAAATATGGTACATCCTCATAGACTTTCAGTAATGATTTCATTTCTTTGCAGAGATGTTATTGCAAATGGGGGAAGAAAATTTAAAATAATAAAATAAAAGAGGTACAAATAAACTCATGGGTCAAGGCTAAGAAAGGCGATTAAGACAATCACTGTTGCAGGCAAAACAGACTTGATTTGAGGAAAAATAATGTATTGCTAACCAAAATGGATCTAAGTACTGAGAAACAAAAAGGCAAACACTAAAGCATTAAAGCAACATATTTTCTGCCCTGTTTCTTGGGTTCAACATGACTCTTTCAGTCCTAATTCCTCTGATCACTCCCTTGAGCAGTGCAGGGGGATGGGGTTACACAGTACTTAGTAGATTCTCTCTGATGTTCCTTCCTACGCATCCTTTTCTTCTGCTCTAGCATAGGCTCTCCACAGGTGGCAGTTCCTTCAGGAACATTCATCTTCTCTGTAATGGTTCCTTCATGGGTTGCAAGAAAATATTGGTTCATCTGCTCATCTTGTTCCCTCTGCTGCTTTTCTCTCCTCACTCACCTCCTCCCCTCTATGTCCATCATTTTTTGCCCTTTCTTGAATATGTTTTCCCAGAGAAACCACACATGGCTGATGGTCTCAGCTTTGTCATGCAGTGGGTCTGTTGCAAAGATGAGTGGAATTAGCTGTCTCCTGACCTCTTCCTACAGAGCCCACTCCTGCAGCCCTATCCTCCCTATCAATACCTTGACATTTACACTTGATATAGCTTTGTAATGAAAAATGATGACTGAGCCTTGTCAGGCTTTGTCTGAACTTTTCTTGACCAACTTGCAGCTTTGTTTTACTTGATTTAACCAGGACTGCAAATTCTCTAATTAACCATGTGACTATGGTTAATTCATTTTGGGTTTTGTTATAATTGTATGATACCACTACAGTTTTATATAGTTAGCAATAACAAATAGTTTTTCCATGTAGAATGAGATGTTTATGCCCCTAATATAGTGATGTAGTATAGAGCAATACAGGAGTGCAGGCATGGGATGACAAAAGAGAGGGTACAGGGCTAGCAATGGAGCCCCCATGGTTATAAACATCTCATCAATAGCCTGTTAAAGACATGCAGACTTGAAGCAGGACAAAGCTGGATTTAGAGATAACCATATAAATGCAGAGGTAGTGAAGGACACCAGATAGCGAAAATTCATTGGAGCATGTGCCCCTCTATCACCTTCCTCCCCAACCAGAATGAAACCACTGACCGCAATCCCAGGAAAGAGGCAGAAACCTAGAAGTCTGTGTATAACAAGTTTAACTGTATTATTACTGTTAGCAAGACCTTCCCTGTATAAAAGCATACTAACTGTACAATTCTTTATTTAATTTTCTGTAAAAATTAGATCTAGACTTTTAAAACTGAAGTTATAGTAACAATAAATTCTTGGTTTTATACTCATATGTATAGAAAATGTGTATCCTCTTTGCTCGTAATCAAGATAGTGAGTGTAACATTAGATAAGGGTTGAATTTGGAGAGTCTTGCAGTAACATAAACTCTTAGACTTTAAGAAGAATTTTGTAAGAAAGATAGCTTATTTAAAAACAAACAAACCCCCTCCCCCAAAACAAACAAACAACCTCCCCAAAAATGAACTTTCAAGTGCTTCTCTGTTAAAATGAAATGTGGATGGCTTATTATGGCAAGTGATTTCTAACCATCTGGGTGGTGGTTCTGTAACTCAGACCTTTGATTCCAAGCACTCTTCAGGAGTCTTCACTGGAGACAACCAGCTCTTAGAAGATACTATAAAATATGCAGGTGTAGATTGTCCTATATAATTTCACTTAATATACACTAATGAAGGGGATCCTCAAACTCTTTTTTTTTTTTTTTTTTTTTTGTTAGATATGACAGAAGAACATTCATTCTTGCCCCACAAAGAAACAGCAACAACAGCTGGAGAACAGTGATTTGATCAGATTGCCATCAAGTGCAACAAGCAGAAATCAATTTTTATTTCAGGAGGACATCATTGTCTAGTGATAGGGAACTAGGTGACCTGAAGATTCTTTTATTACTTCAGATTTGCTTTGTTTTGTAACAAGCACAATCACCCTTTAATTCCCTGTTCCTCTCCTACTTATTTGTCTGTTTTGTTTCACACCGTATCACAGTATGTTTGGGATTGGAAGGGACTTCAGAAGACTGGAAATATAGTTTTTTTTAGACCATGACTGCCTCTCAATATTTGCATTTAATGCTGGTAAAGTATATAGTTAATAGGTTCCTAATTTTGACTGCAGTGTCTTGCCATTGCCATGGTACACAATGACAACATGGTTTCTTTGATGAGGCAAGGAAGAATACAGGCAAGAATGAGAAATGCACAGGCAGCTAATCTTTAACATTGAATATCCCTACAGATAAAAGTACAAGCACAAATACGTCGAACGGATCTAAATCACTGTTCTGTGGTGATGCTGGTCATTTGTAGCTAATATATCTTCAGGTACAGAGACACAGTTTCAGGTCAAGTTTGACACAGCTTTACCTAATGACACAGAAAGTGCTGCATTTCCTGCTTTGACTGCGTAACTTGTGATGAGTTACTTTAGTATCAATGCTACTAAAGCTTGCTGCCTGACACAAGCCCCAGTGGCAGAGAAGGAACAGCTATCTAAATTAAACTGAATGTATCTTGATTGAAAAGGAATGAAATTGTATTAACCAGTCACCCATGAGTACATGTCACATACTACCCTGTGTTGAGTTTGCTGGTATAACTGTCTGGTATACTGACATATTTCAAACTTTGACACAGCAGATGAGTATCTCCATCACTGCAGGGAAACAGATTGGCACTCCATCTTAGCAGTTTACTAAAATATTTCTTTTGCTCCTAGCATCTTGCTTCATTACAGGTATTTTGCCTATGAAATTTGAGTGAGATGAGGTGGGGCTTGTCTGATTGATTTCTACATTGATTTCTTAGATCAGAAGCCTTTATTTACATACACAGAGGTAATCAGATTATAATTCAGCAATAACTATATACAAATGTCTTATATTTCCATAATACTGCCATTGTTGGGTTTTTTTTTTGAGAGAGAGAACCCAGAAGCCTTCATTACAGAGTAGGATCACAACATTGTTTTTGCTGTACAAATAAGGCATAGAAAGGACAGCACATGCAGGTGATCCAGGAGACAAGCAACACAGATGGTTGGATACTCCAATTATCTTCTCCAGCCATGGAATATCCTCTGCTCAATACTTTCCAGCCATAATTTCTGCATTTGCTATCAAGGATCAATTTTATTTTCCCAAAAAAGCACTACAAAACCATAGGATAAAACAGTGATGGAATAGATTGGGCCATGTATTATATCCCAAATATTTCACAAATTGAAGCTGATCAACAACATTTTGTGTTGAGCAGACCTGCTGCTGAAATAGAGTGTACAACGGGGTAAAACAGCTAGAATTGAACTATCAGTCTGCATAAATGTAAATTTTTCTCTGACTTCTTTAGATTATCTTCAATCTAAGTCTGATTAGTTAGGTTTTCAGTGACTGTATGAATTTCATTCAAGAAGTGTGTGGAACAGGGCAAAGATTTGCAATGTTGTTGCACTGCAGAGTAGATCAATGCCAATACCTGTGAGGAGGATAGAAAAGGAAGACATAACATCTACTTAAAACAGACATAGCAAAAAGTTCTCAGGCAAATCTAGTACACATTCAGACTCTAATCAGTAGCTTGAAGCTAATGAATCTCTGTACTATGGCATAGAAAGGAATATTAATTTCCAGCACCTCTATGACTATTCAGTCAGAAACTCTTAACTAAAGAGAGGAAGAGACTCTTGCTCAATTACATAGAAAAAGTGGTCATACATTGCATTCTTTATGGAAATTCTTTAGTCATATGCTACCTTTATCTTGTCGTTTGTGGTGTGCCTTCCACATCACATGGCCTATTTGTTCCATTCAGGAACATTTTTGCATCTCAAAAAAATATCATAACAAAAGAGTAAATTAAGATTTATTTTTTAGTTAATCACACAGGGATGGCTCTTGAAACATCCTGATCCTTCAAAGCAGGTCATTTTAGTGTTTATTGTAATAAAGCATGTGGTTTATTTATTTATTTTTTAATTTGAAATCTGTATATTATTGTAAGTGGCAACACCGGTTTATCATTGAAGTTTTCCATAAAACTCATCTACATTAAAATTTGGATGTCAACATTCATAAATTCTCATCAGAAAACTTTACCAGGAAGTAGAAGAAGTCATAAGAAATGAATGATGTTGAAAGTATACGATGAAAAGAACAGATAGATTTCTTGAATGATCAGAGTAATGTAGTATGTCCTAATGAAAAAAGTAACACGCAATACAATACATTAATGTACATTTAATAGATGACTTATGATACGCACATATTTTATTAAACCTCGAATTTAAGATTTCAGTTATTTTTGACAAATTAATATTGAGACTTTTTTCTGAACAGTACTGCAAGTTGAAAGTAATTTTCTAAATTATTTAAAGTATTTCAATTTGGGATACATTGTATTATGATAGAGATATGCTTTGGTATCAAAATAGATTTTTAAATGAAAATCAAGTTTGGATACTATCATTGTCCTCTGTTCACCCTTGCGCATTTCTCTCAGAACGGAAACACTCGAGTTTTTTCTCTGTGTCTTAAAAAGTGACTGCAATTCTTTAACAATAATTTGCATGTTTATTCAGTTCCTTTATTTTCTAGAATTCCTGAACTTTGTATTGCCCTGGTCAAGAACACACTGGCTTCAAAACAATTTTCCTGAAGAAGCTTTCTAAAAAGATTGTTTTTCAGTAGATACTAGTTCTGCACTGTATCAGATACAAGCCCATGCATTTCTTGCTTGACCGACTGCCCATTTGAATTAGGATATCCACCAGGTTACAGCATACCGTTAAGCTGGAATCTAATGCAAGTTCAGTTAGAGATTTAGAGAGCCTTAGCTCTGACAATAGTCTATGTGTTAATGTTGAGTTTACTCAGCTCTCACTGACTGTGTCACAGAGGCACCCTAAAAGCCAATTTTAGCCAGACAACAAGTTCCAAAAGAGACTTTATTCTAGCTGGAAAAGTCTAGCCAATAAAGTGACTAGAAACAGGGTTTATGCAATTATTTAGCACTCCAACAACGTAAAATACAGGTTCGGATATCAGTTGAGGAGATTCCTGGGATACAATAACGTAAGAATAATGAGGATCCACAATGTGCAAGCACACACTCACAAGAAAAAAAAACAGAGGCCTCTCACTCCAGGGTACCCACAAGAAATAATCACTTGCCTGGGTTAGGCAAGGACTCATTCAAGGATATATCCAGTAAATAACCACTCACCACAGCAATCCACTGCTCTCAGTCCCGGGAAATCTCCTTACATGGCATCCCATTCTAAGGCGAGGGATCCAGTTCACAGTTCACTCTGCTCTGAGAAGAGGATCTTCAGTGGAGACCCCATTTTATAGTCTGGTCAGATCTGGCTGTGGACATTACAACACGGTCCAGAAACTTCTCTGCTTCTCTGAGCACCTCCTTTGTTGAGGACCTTGTCAATCAACTGAGGGTCCCACTCTCCTGCCCCCCCAGCTGGGTGGAGGTGAAGTCACCCTTGCCAGGGCTAGGGGAAGATGTGACTGTCAGCTCCTTGGTGCCACCCTAGATGTGTAGGTTGGGGCAGGCACAATGGGGCACAAAAGGGCCTAAGGAACCATCAACTGCTCTATTGAAGGCTCTGGATCTCAGGGGGATGTGCAACTGCCACAGACTGAAAACCCTCATGGTTTCACTTACCATAAGGCTGTGCCTATGTATTGTCTTACCTCATGGTAATTCAGTCCATGTGGTCATCAGTCAGTCATATTTTGACATTTGTGAAAGAGTAAACAAGAATTTTCAGACACAATTTGACGCACAAACTTTATATGATGTTGAGGCTACATCAGTGGTTAGATCAAAGCTTGATATTTTTTATCTAATTCTGATTAATTTTCAGTCATCTTTTTCCTAAACGTTAATAACCAAAAGCTTCTCAAAGTATTCTGAATCTATCTTCATATGTGTCTATAAGCTGAACACAGTAAATTGTAAATAGGCTTATAATAATCTTCTGAAATTCAGTAAATTATATTAAGCTAGGAATCTCTGGGGTCAGAATAGGGAAACTGTGTAGAGAGAACTGTCTAGATGAAGAACAGCAAAAGCACGTATAACTCCTGTCCTTTATTACAAAAATTACTTCTGAACTGTATTGTTTATACGACAAAAATCTTGGTTTAGCAAATAGTAGAAAGAGGTTGCATTAACAGAAACTTAAAGGAAAATTCTCTTTAATAAAGCACAAAAGAAAACATCAGTACTTCTTGTACATTACTTCTCTTTCTTTGAATATTTATGAATATTAACAGCCATATAGTCCATCATGGTTAAAGAGTACGATAGTATGTTTTGTTGCAGTGATTGAATTTTTTCAGTTTTCCTGTCTTTGCAATCTATTTCAGGCTGTATTTGTGTCTATTTCACACTGCAAATATCACTGCTGCATTTAGCATCACAATGGAAACCAAGGGTACAGACTAAATCCTAGGAAGATACCAAACACAGGTCAGGAGCACAGACAAAATGAGAAAGCCAGATTTAATATTCTCTAGTGATTTACAAGTGATTACAAAATTTACCCAGTTTTCTGGTCCAATGTAGTCAGCAGCTCTCATGATCAGGAGCACTTACTGGAACCCAGCAGAACATGTTGGATGATCATTTGTTTTTCACCATAGGAGAGGGGCACCTGTTTGGAAGGGACACTGAGAACAGGAAGCAGGACATGGTTCCAGTAAATCATTCTTGACTGCTGAGATGTACTTAACCTCAGTAATAATGAAGTATGGTTAATCCTATCAGAAAAGCTCTTGAAATCAAGGGATTCTTAGATGAGATTTCTATTCAATTCTGGTCTTTGTCAAACATTCACCACTGTATGGTGTTCATTTCAGAAATAATTACCTGGATTACGTAAATGCAATATCCAATGACAATTTTGTTTTGGTTTGGTTCTTTTTCTTTTTCCCGATGGAAAATTGAGTTGTAGTTTTTGTATTCCTACTTTTTATCAAAATATCAAGACATATAAAAATTTTGATGAGGTACAAATATACAAAGTAGAAACCAAATATTATAGTAAATCCAAAATGTTGAAATTAAAAGAGATACATGCTAATACACTTCATAGTTATGAACATCTGAAAATGCCTTCAATGTGAAGTTACATCTACATCACTATGACCTATATGGTTTTTAGCCTTGAGCAAAGACGGTGAGAAGATGCAGAATGTTCAGGAAGGGCTCACACCCTTTGGCTATAGGTATTGTCAGTGCATTTCACATTAACGATTAAATGAAGGTTTTTGTTGTGTTGTTTTTTTTTTGTTTTTTTTTTTTTTTTAATCTCATAGCTATAATGTAGGGTTTATAACTTTCCAGCTGATGCCTCACTCGTGATAATCTATTAATCTGTCTAGGAGGAGTTTGAATGCATAGGCACCGACAGATTAGTCTCTAATGCATGTGAATCACAAGTCTAATATCTGTTTACATTAGAAAAAAAAATGAGGTGAATGAAATAGAACTTCATGTAAAAACAGAGGTAACCTCCTTGTACTGAATTTCTAGTCTCCTAGAAACACAAGCACAGGAAAGCACAAATTCATGAATAAGCTACATCCAAAAGAAACTAGCACTAGTTGTCCAACATTTTTAAAGCTTGGTTGGAATAAAATATGTCATTTGAGGGACATTTTTTAGTTTGAATCATCTGTTTCACCATGTTTAACAGGTATAACACATTGATGAGAAGTCACCACAGTACAGAATTACAGATGTTTGACTTGTAGTAATAATGATACCTACTAGAGTCATCACTGAATAATATACTATTGTTTAAAACACTCCGGTATTTTAAAAAGAGTATTTTGCAAAACACTCAAAACAGAAAATGCTCTTTATTTGTGCAATTATCTTGATATTACGCATCAATTAACATCTTCAGCATCAGTTCCCAAGTATCTCGTTAGTAGACAAATGGCCTTTTATTTGCCATTTTACTGCTCAGAAATTTGAAGAACTCCTTAATATTTGTTGAACTGTCCTGTGAAATTCATATTGAATAGGATTTTCTTTTAACTCTACTGAACAGACAATTAATTTGCTCTGATTTTATAGATCTTTGAGACCTCAGAAGATCATAATTTTTAAAGGCCTCCTGCTTTTCACATGTCTTTACAACATAATCAGATTGATATCTGTTGCTCTTACCTGCATTTGGAAGTACTTATATTTCATTTACTCATTTGTCCAAATGTTTCTTGGACATTTTTTACATTTTCCTAGGGGTTGGAGGGTGGCTTTTGTTTTGGAGGTTTCTTCATAAACATTGAAGAAAAATAGATCTTCTGTTCAAAAAATTCTATTGCCATTTATGTTCCTCAAGAGCAAGGTCAAAGAATTTGTGTCATTTTTTTTTTCTCTTACTACTTATTCTGTTTCATTTGTATAACTTGACACAACTGAATTCCACACTACATGAGGTAAACTAAAGTGGGTTAAGTAATAGGTTTTTCGAAGACATATGATGATGTCAGCAGTCTCAGTGCAATATATCTAATTCTGCAGCACAGAGACTGACAGCAAGGCTATATCTGAGGCATTTCTCATTTGTCTTTTTAAAGGAACGGTGTTTTTCCCATTTAGTTGTCAAGAGATGCAACATATTCCTCCTGTAAATACAGGTTATTTGGAGTAGTTATTGCTATATTCCTGCTGAGTAACTCCTTTAAGATGTTTGTGTTTCCTTGTTTCATGTTAAATTTGACACCCAGAATTTTGCTTTTGGTAGCTACAGTCACCGTCTTATCTTGTGATTGTATCTGGGTTGGTTATAATCATGCTGGGATCTGGAACCAGCCTTGCTTCGTCTATCATGAACAGGGTACACTCAGTTTTGTTCTTGAGCTTTACAATAACATGTCAATTTCTTCTTTCTATGCTTCCGTGAGAGCATAGGAATTGTGCCCATCTGTTGCACTCTATTACTGTGTTATTCTGAATGACAGCAAACATAAACTTTAGCATCAGCAATTTATCTTCTTTTAGAACTGATTTGTTCTTCACATACAGCTCTTTTACCTGGTAGTCCAGGAACTAACCTTTTCCACAGGTGTTCTGTATTTTGTTAATCTTGTTCAGAGAAGGTTTCTATAGTGGCTAAATGCTTGGCAAATGTCTTAATATCACAGGCATCTGAAATATTTTTCATATTTTGCCCTTCTGTGAAATGTTGCAAGAGAAAGTGCTACAGAAATTTCTCTTCTGGGATTCTGTATTACTTTCACAGCAGACCTTTGTAATTTTGCAATCTCGTGCTGTAGACTTGCCAGTTCAGAAGGCAGAAGGTCAGGAATGTTCTCTAAGGAGCTGTGAACTATTCCAGCTTGTACTTGGCATCCAAACAAGGTGCATACTGTACCCATGAGAATTCTGCAACAGTAGGAAATAATATTTCTTTTTTTTTTTCTTTCTTGGTTTAATTTTATTTCATGGCTATAATTGATTCTGAGGTCAGTGGGTTTCTTTCCTGCAAAAATTTTGTGTTGTTTTATTGTCATTTGTTCCTGAGGTGACAGCTCCTGGTTGGGGAAAGAGTTTTATCCAAATTTTATCCAAATGCTATACATTTTTTCTACTGTTTCTTCAGCTCTTATAAACATAATGTAATTTTGTTAATCTCAGTATTAAGCTCCTTGGCTAAATCACATCTGGCATGGATTGTAATGCTTTTAGAGAAAATGTTTTAAATTGCTTGGATATTTCACTTCACTCAGGTCGAATCTGAGGCCTCCTGTTTCTAGTAGGTGATCAGTGTGACTTACTCAACACAAACTTCCATTCTGTTGTGATGCAGTCTTTGTGAGTGTTGCTTGTGAGTAATACCAACTGGTTTTTATCATTTCATCAGTGCCGTTTAATGCAAGAAATACCAGGGTGACAATTTCAGTACCTGTTAATTAATATTATGAGTGTCCCCCCTTATTTTTCGGACTATCTCTTGTGCATAAGCTATACAAATGACATTCAAGAGAACAATCATTTTCTCATGCAGAGTATGAGCTGGCCATATTCAGACTGAGCATGCAGTACATAAATACACTGCCTGCCAAAATGTAAAGTGGATACACTGCATTATTGTTTGTGTCTCATGAGTTGACACGTGTGGACCAGCTGGTGTCTTTCTTTTCCAGTACATCAGATCATCCATGCCACTTGCCTCTTAACTTTTCAAGTTATTCCACATGTTATACTTTGAACAGTGTTCTTAAGTACAGTCATTGTGGTATATTCACTACTGCTTCTGTATTTGCAAACACACCCATTTTGCAATGCTCTGGTAGGCATCCTACGTCTTTAAAGAGATCAGGAAATTGTTTGCAAAACTCCAACATGAGACATCCTTTTATGAATGTGGGACCTACTCTATCTATGCCTCAATTTCATTACTGGGAAGCAGTAATAATGATGAATATTTTCCAATGACTTTTGGGGGTCCATGTCAATTTAGATTGAAAACTCTTTTAGGATAAAAAATTCCTCTCCTGTGGATATTGTCCTTCCTGGTCAAAGTAATTTTTCTGTGGTCTAAGAGCAACACTTCTTTTAGCAAATAACTTTATTTGTTAACATAACGACATGTCTTAGTACATATATTTTTAAAACAGGTTCTCTGATATTTTTTGGAGGGAACATAATACTCTATGGCTAGAAAAACACCCCTTTTGGAAGCTGTGATCACAAATTTCAATTTAAATGAGTTTTTTTTCCAATGAAGCTTTTTCCAAAATTCTGTTTTATATATTGTCAGATGTTTAAGCATGTGGGCAGCAGCAAAGATATTGTATGTTAATTGCAGCAGGGATAATGTATGTTTATTTATCTACCTATGCTTGAAATGAGGAGGTTGGAACTCGATGTGAAAATTTCTGTGACTCTGATAATGTCAGTAGTGAGTTCCTTGAAGAACAGAGATATTTTCAGCCATTTGTTTTGAACTTAGAAATGGTGAGTATATTAGCTGAGCATATTTAGCAGATAATTGTTTTTCTTTCAGTGAACTAAATCATTCAACATAATGACAAACTCACTTTCAAGCATTCAAGTGAGTGCAAAGAAGAAATAGAACAAAAAATATTAATTCTTTTATCTCATGCAAAAAATTACAACAAAATAAAGTATGAAATGGCAGAGTAAACCAGAGAATGTAGTTCTTGTGAGCAAGAATACGTCTTTGCTTGGGTAATATGATGAAGGTAGAAAGAAAGGGGAGAGCACATAAGCAATATTTGTGCAAAGCAATTGAAAAGCTAATGGTCATTCTCTGTGTCTTGTAAATAGATGGAAACGAGGGAAAGAATTAGCTTCATTCAAAACTCCAGCTGTGAGTACTGTAATGGTGTTAATATAGGAGAGACATTACTGTTGTGATTAGGTGGTTCTGTTTTTTCCCTTGGATTTTTCCTTGAGGCATTTCCTTGTGTTGTTTCTGCAGCACTGCTGTGGATCAGGTCAAGAAAACTGTTAAAGAGAAACCGTCTTCCCTTTGTTATCTCTCTCATATCAGAGGATTGAATAGCTGGCAGCAGACCTGAGTGAATGGCAATAACCTTGTTTTCAGTTGCGAATTTTCCTGCAGTATTTGTACAGTTTTCATTTTGCTCCACTTCATTATATCACATTGCATTCATGCATTGCTACCACCTCCTGAAGAAGACTTTTGTTTTTCAGTTGATTAAAAGCTGTTGGCTTTTCTCGGAGGCAGAGCAACTCACATATGCTGTATTGGACCATTCAGATGGTAGAAAAAGATAGTATTTTCCACATCTATAAAGAGCTTGTTTTGCAAAGAGTACTTTAGACATATTGAGTTTAAATATGCTCAGCTGAGAACAAAACATAAGTAGGGAAACAGAATATATACTTTCATAAAATAATTCAAAGCCATTGAATGCCCTTTCACTAATTCTGTGGCAAAACAGTCTGTTCCACTTATATTGTTTAATACTTCTGTTATAGCATCCTTTACCAGTATTCATATGTGCAAAGCGTATTTTTCCTATTGAATTTGGTACTTAAGCAGGTAAAGGATATATATTAACATCCTGTATGTAATTTTTTTTTTCTTTGGTATGTAAGGTGCATGCGTTCCCATTTTTACTGTAAGGTATATAAGTGTCAAATCAATTTTACAGCCTATTACAGTTTAAAATGTGTTAAAATTACACTGGTGTATTCATTCTAAGACTGTTTTCTTCCAAAGAAAAATTAATCTTATTTAATGTATTTGTATCACTAACCACTGAAAAATAACTACTCATGCACACAGCATAGTTTTACTCTACTAGAAGTTTTGAAATACTAGAATTAACAGTAAGTAAAAAGAACAACTGAATGTATTTTCTCCTGTTTTAAAGTTATTCTTGAGTATAACATTCTGATTAACAAGATAATAATATTTCTTGAAATTTTTGCTTTTTCTGGTAAGTCTCATGACTGCTGACCTTTGTGTGGAAATTCAGAAATGTACAATTTTATTAGTTGTCAAAACAAAAAGGAATAGAATACCAACAAACTTCTTGGCCTGACAGATAAGCAGACTCAGATAGAAGACTATTACATTGCATGTTTGCAAATTGCTGCAAAGACTCCACAGTCATATTTGTAAACAGCAGAATGTGCAAACCTTGAAAGTTCCTTGCTGGATGATCTAAAAAAAGAAAAGACATACTATTTCAACATATTATACAACATTCTATTTCAGTAAAGAGTTACAGTGGTTAAGCCCATGTCCTAGCAACAGACATCTTCTTTCCTCTCAATGACCATTCAAAGGGGTAGTTTAAATGCAGTATTATAAACTTGTCCAAATATTTTCTTCTCTGTAGCCGTAAGTAGCTTTCTTTCAAAAGTACAACTAAAACGTATAATGGTTAGACATGGAAACTTTTCTCTTTTCACGTTTTCAGAAGCATTTAAGTTTATTTGATATGTGTGTACTGAGTAGTTTGTTTATATAATCGTGATGAATAGCAAAGATGAGATTTTTTTTTTCCCTATTTTGTTGTTGATAGTGTCTTCAACTGAAAGTCTGAGACAAAATAAATGTAGACACTATGAAAGTCTTCAGTGAACTTATCTGCTTCACTGGGCCCAATTCAAAAGTCTCCTAACAATATTGCCAGTCATGTGCAGCACTCCCCAGAAATCATGAAACAAATTCTTGAAATTACTCTTATACTGAATGGTTTTATATTTTCTTCTTGGGATGTCAGTTCTTTAGAAAGTAGCAAGACACTTTACCAGATTTAAGAAGTAATCATAGCTGGTTTTATATTCATGGTTTTAGAAGGGTAAAATAGGATAGACGTATATTTTTCATAAAATATTATATTAAGTTGAATGCCAAGAACAACTCGAGAATTAGGAAGTTTTTAATTTCTTTCACTTAGTAAGAAGGTTCTCTTAATTGTCATAATTCATTTCAACTTGCATTTGCATTGCAAATTTTTGTTTTGATCCACTCATCTCTCTATTAAGGGACAGTTCCCTTCTGGAAAATGTTTATAAGACGACACTGACTGCTTTTATATTAATACATCTTTCTGTTCCATTTTTATTTTTGAGACTTGCCTGTCCTGGATATAGTTTCAAATAGTGCAGTAAATTGTGTCAATGATAAGTTTATTTACGTACAACATACAGTTGACTCAATTCACACAAGTATTTTCTGTGCAGTCACATAAAGCAAAGATCTGTGGCTTGCATATTCAGCTTCCCAGTGAGTAAAGGTGCTTTTTGTTTGTTTTCATAAAGCTCTGGTTTAAGTCTCTTACAAACTGATTTGCATGAGCACTTTACTGCCTCACTGTCCGTGATTATATTTATTTTGGTGAACAAGGTAAAAATGGGCCATAAACTTCCCATTGCTCTTGCTAACTTAGAGCATCTGCTCTAATAATAAACAACTGGTTGGATAACTTTGACATCTGGAAATCTTTCAGTTGATGGACTTACCCTCACTGAGCATTCCAGTGGAGATGATTAAAACATTAATGGATCTATTTCACAGTCTTCTTTTTGTAGTCCTATGCAGCTTTGACAAAGTTGTAGCCTGCTGGTGTGACTTACATGCACTCTTTTTCTTATTTGAACAGTTATAAGTTTTATTGTGTAGCACCTGTCAAAAAACAATGTATACCTCTGATGATGTAGTGAAAAGCTATAAAGAATATTTTTTTCTAGTGATATGTAGGTTTCAAGGAAGCCAGAATACAAGGAGAGGTCGGCAGGTAGCTGAACAGCAGATCTCTTTAAATATCTACTGTGCTCCTGTAAGTGTGATTGCCAAAAAGGTTTGTAGCATCATACTGACAAGTTCACTTCAAGTACTACATCTCTTTAATGTAAAAAGCAGAGTAGAAGCTGGTGAGTTTCAGTCAAAACTGTATCACAGGATTCAGAGTCAGTTTCAGATAATTATGATCTCGGTCCAGAAATCATGCAGAAAAGAAACAGAGAAAGTAATAAGGCTTTAACCTTTGTCAAGACTGTTTTGCATAATGTCATCTCTCAGTTCTCAACAAATACTTGCAAGCCATTCTGAAAAGATGAAAAACAGCAAAGTAGTATTATAACTGTCACTTCTGTGAGCTTTTATTTTACCCTGAGAAAAAGACACTTTTCTCTAATTTTGAATTGGTGAACTTGTACGTAACATTTGTTTTCAGGTATAGTTGAAATGTGTGTAGGTACACGTCTGTGTGTTTGCATCTGTAGGGAACAGGTGAGTGAGTAGTGTATATCCCCATATATAAGTCTTCGTATGTTTATGTAGAAACATACAATGACAACTTCTACATTGAACCAAATCAATATAAACTATTTTAGTTTGGCATCTTCAGGTAAAATACACTTTCTTGACTGTTCATTTTTAATAACTTTTTTTGCATCAACGAGTTATTTTCTCTTTTATGACACTAATGGATTCAGGTTTCAGAGGGATGTGCTTTGAGCCTAATGTCAATGTCATCTTTGTTCATTCCATGAAAATTAAAGTTCTTGTAACACAATTAATTGAATTTTGGCAAGATTTTATGGCTTGTCTTACAAGTTAATGTCCATGCATTTGCAAATCCAATCTGTTTTTCTTAAGTATTATCTCTCTGTAAATATTTTGCTGTTTTTTGTGAAGCTGATTATTGTGGTTATAGCTTATCTTGGGGAAGATTAATCCACCAGCTATTTTTTAAAGGTTATGAAATTAATTTAATGCATGGAAAAGTCATGATGAAGTAAACACCTCTGAGAGTGAAGCCAAGATTTCTGACTTTGGAGGTGTTTATATCAGCTGTTCCTTAAATGAAATATAACAGTACTGGGGTCGGAGGGGAGTGATTTACTTCTTCTGTTACCATTTTTAATGCTCTTTTTACCTGAGACTTTTATATCTTGGGTTCTAAATACAAAATTAATACATAAAAGGTCCTCTAACATGCTTTTTAAGAAATGACTATGCCAAATTTATAGGCAGAATCCAACTGATTAAGTATGCTCAAGGTAGATATTGGAAGATAGATTGTACATTCTAATGGACTTATTTTTGAAGATGAACATCAAAGTAAGCATTCGCTGTGTCTATTATTTAAAGGTGTCTAAAAGTAAAATATCAGAGTTGTCTCATTATCTGACAAACTGCTGAAGTCAGTACAGAAAAGCAGGCCTTCCAAAGTGGCATGTCCTCTCAGCCTCAAAGAAGTCTTCATGTAGAAACACAGAGTCACCCATTGGAGATTTGTTTTTTTCTCTATTCCTAGAGTCATAAAAGCATAGAATGCCCTGAGTTGGAAGAATCATCGAGTCCAACTCCTGCCCCTGCATATGACAACCATGTGTCTGAGGGCGTTTTCCAGTCACTTCTTGAACACTGTCAGGCTTGGGGCTGTGACACCTCCCTGGGGAGCCTGTTCCAGTGCTTCACCACTTGTGGAGTTGTCTTGAGAAAAGACTGCTGAAGCAGACTAGACGATACTGAATTTCATCCACCCAGTAGTCATGCATGCCACATAAGGATTTGGTTCTAAATTTTTACTCATGGCAAGATTAGTAATGTTCTCAGTCTGGCTTTTGCCTGAGAAGTGGACATTTACACTAAGTTGATAAACATTTGCCCTCTTCTGTAACACGAAAATACTCTAGATCCAAATTCAAGCCAAAAAACACACACTCCCAAACCCCACCTAAATGGTTATCATACATTCCAATAATTTATTCTTAGTAAAGAAAAATATGAAATTCAATTCAAGAAAGAAATTAAGTTGGCCTGGATTCAAACAGTCCATAAAAAAGGAAGAAACAAGGAAATTCACGCATCAGTTCACATGCAAGCACAGACACTCATACACATAGACAAGTATTACTTTACTCAAGGTAAATAAATATCAGCTGTTTTGCAGACATGAAGGCTATTTTCTTGCCAAACTAATCTGATATGTTTAATGTACAGTAAAAATCATACACATGATAGCAGTTATAATGGAAGTGTTATGATGTAATTAATAGGTTTTTGCAAACCATGAAACAGAAACAAACTCTATTAGGAGAGGTAGTAATCACGTGGTCAGCTGACAGAGCTGAACAATTACAGACTCATGAAACAATCCTTTAATTAAGAGTACTAATTCACCCAGAAAACAGCTTTCACATTCCTTAATCACCATGGCTACCACAGCAATATTATCAATATAGTTTTAAGCCTTTTTAAAATCTTTTATTCTTTATATCATTAGTATGTTCCACTTTGGCTGCATATTTATCTTCCTGCATTACCAAATGTGTCAATACTATAATTATACATAGTGTGCAGTATATATTGTAACGGATGAACACCAGAAGAAAATCCTATCCTAATGACAACTTGAACTCTACTGAACAAAGATCATGCTAATTACAGAAAAATCAACCACAATATACAATTAATTTCATCCTAAAATACAGACTGTTAATTAGAGTACAACCGGTTTTCTGGAGATATAACAGCATAGTAACAGGTGTGTTATAAGTAATAGCATTAAAATTCTGTTTTCAGCTTTACTTGTACCATTATATACGGAAAAAATAAATTGAGATCATTCTAAAGGAGTCAGAAGAGAGAAATCATCACAGTCTAATAATCAAATTATCCTTGTAAGAGGTACTGCAACAGGTCATCAGCGATGATTCTGTGATACAGATTCACAGCTCTGTTGAACTGCTCAGTCAGAACTTGTACATATTGCACTAAAGCACATCTGGGATTTCTCATTTACTGTAGATAGTTACTCTCTCCTAATGAAGAGAATATTGGTTCTGAGTGATGTCTTTCTTGCAGGTACAAGGAAAAAAGACAACTAGTCATGAACATACAGTAGGAGGAATACATAATGTATTTCTTTTTCAGTATATAATTACTGAGAAATATAGCTGTAGGCTAGAACCTAAGCTAAGGCTTCTTATCAATGTCTTTATACTGCAGAAATGATTGCTAAAACTCTCAAATCAATGAAGAGTTCTATACAATAAAATTAAAACAGAAACATCAATTCACAAGTGATTAAATAAAATTTAAACCAGCAGTATTCTTTGTAAGATTCCCCTATCTTGTCAAGCTCATTTAAAGTTCAAATTAATGAAATGTGTTGATCTGATGAAACTCATTGAAACTAGTGAAAGATACTCAGACTCTCATACAATCAGAAAGGGAAAAGAGGAAAAGTAAAATATGGGGTGAATATAGGTCAAAAGATGAAGGGTTGGTTTTTTTTCGTTTTTTTTTTGGATACGTGTTTTTATATGTATATGGACAGTTGTGGATAGAAAAATCACTGTAGACTTTATCCATGCCCTGTTTTATTGACTGGTTGATGTATTTTATACATATCAAACTTTTTTTTTTTTTTTCACATGTAAGGAAATACCTAAAGCATAACCCAGAGACAAGAAAAGAAAAAAAACCCAAACCACTCTCAAAAATCAACCAACCAACCAACCAAAAAACACACACAAACACAAAACCTAAACAGTATAAAGTGTATAGATATGCTATCAATAAATTACTAAAATGAAGATATTTTTCAGCAGGTATGTTATATTCTTTTGCAAATGACTAAAAGAAAGCTGGGCATATAACTATGAATATTTGTTGAAAATAGTTTACCTTCTGTGTGTTTCTAGCCATTGTTACTTTGCTTATACATGCATTACTGAGCTGAAATACACTCTCTGAAACACTTCAGGTGCCATGAAATAGGAACCTATTTAACCAGGAGCTATGTGGCACAATAACTGAATCCTACACAAGCTTTTCAAATTGATCTTCTCATTTTTTTTTTTTTCCTTGAAGTTAATTATATTTATATTACTTAATATATTCCTGTATATATCTTACTCTGACTTCCATTGTTGCACAGACTGAAAAAAAGTCAGTAGCTGCCAGGTGTAAACTATTGGTACTGAGCAACTATCATGGGTAGTGTGCATGTGCTGGGCTAGAGAGTATTTGACCATTATTCATACAAAGCCAAACAGTAGAATACACATCAATTCTTGCTAAATTTCATAGCCTATATGTTGGCAAAATGGCCTCTGCTCTAATCAATATTTCCAATTGTACTAGACTCTTATAGGTGACATTAAAGTGAATGGGTATTATTTTGGGATATAACAGTATTGACCAAACAATTATCTTGCGGAAAAAGTGAATCATTATGTCCACTTTCCTTATTAAATGACTAATTCAGCATTTGAAACATGACTCTACTGCAGTGTCTTACCACAAATAGTCTCCATGCTCTCTATGAACCTTTTTCGTATAACCACTTTTGCTTTCATAGGTGAAACAAAGATGAAGTTTGTAAATCAATGTTATATTGACAACATACGAGTTTTGATTACATTTTCCATTTATTATCTCTGGAAATTACTTACTATTTTTATGCCAAAATTACTTTTTGTGGTGCACCTTCTTAAGTTTGCTTTTATTCTAGAGTCAGATTACTGGAGAAAGCTTTGGGAGAAATTCTACCAGTCTATTCTTAAGTTTTCAGAGCATCAAGATGTGGCTTATCTGAATTATTAACTCAGGTTTCAGGATAAATCTTTTCACAGATGCATATCTTGGCCTTTTACTCTCATCTTTTTTCACTGCAAAGCTGAAAAATTAATGTGTTTTTGTATTGACTGAAATCAATAGGAAGTACAAATATTTGACTCACCTGAAATGCAGACTTTCCAAATGCTGAAATACACTTTTAGGCTCTTGAAATAACCTCCCTCCCTGGCGACTTTCACTGTGTAGACAGAGATTCTACAAGTAAGAGAGATACAACTTAACACTGCAAAGCAATTGTGTTTTTGGCTAGTACACAGGAAGATACTAGGACTGATCGGCTATGAGTTGAAGCATAAATATTCTCACCCCTCCTCGAGTCTTAGTTGGTCAGGCAGTCCTCATGGGGGGAAAAAAGGGTGACTTTTGTTTTGCTTTGCAGTTGGCTGATCCTCTATGTTGCTGAGTTGTAGACTTCTGATTTCCTGTTTTATCCATGTCAGTATTTTTCCTCCTGAATCCTCAGCTGCTGTCTATGACAGTTTCAACAATTACACTTATGTGTTACTACTTTTCACATCTTCATAAAAAATTGCTAAGTAAAACTGCCAAGATTACCCAGCTTAGGTGCACTAAGCCAGGACTTGGATCACAGGAACATGAGGCTGAAGTTCCATTTCACAACCTCAGGCTGGTTTGAAGATAACAACCTAAGTATACATTCCAGCTATGTGCTTAAATGAATTGTTGGAGGGAGGAGAGGTAGGAGCATCTTGGGTG
This sequence comes from Patagioenas fasciata, assembly GCF_037038585.1. Classification (NCBI taxonomy): domain Eukaryota; kingdom Metazoa; phylum Chordata; class Aves; order Columbiformes; family Columbidae; genus Patagioenas; species Patagioenas fasciata. The sequence goes on along the minus strand of NC_092521.1, from coordinate 73,219,634 downwards.
CCTACAAGAAGAAGCCTAGCTACCATTTGAGGCTTCAGTTTTTCAAGTACCTTTCCAGAAGTCTGCAGAGTTTCCAGATATCATGTCTGTCATTCCCTATGGGGACATCTCAGCTTCTCGATGCACTGGAGATCTACGTTTAAACATATGAATCAGCCTCTGTACAACCACACAAAGTGCAAAAATGTAGGCTAAAAATTTGCCATGTTTATTTTTTAAAATTTACTTTAAACATTTTATTTCTTTCTTTATAAAGATACATTTCAAAATAGAAATTTGTTTTCATAAATTGATACATGAAATATTCTGGATTGGTCACTTGTGACAAGATCCAAACAAGGTATCTATTTACCACAGTCCTAGAAATATTTTCTGCATTATAAAGCAGGAGTGAGGGGCTAATATATTTTCTCAGTCTGGCTGCTGACAAGATGACTAGCTTGAGAAAGAATGGAGAGAGTTGGACACTATCATGTTTACCTCAAGTAATGTCAATGACCTCAGTGGAATTAGAGGCTACTATCTGTCAAACAGCAAGAAGCCTCTAATACACCTCTATCTAGAGGTTAAGACTCTTTGTAAATGAGGAGATTCTCATTATTTTCAACAGTTTCTCTTTCCAAAGTGAGATGTTACATACTATTCTAGCAATTGGAATTTCACTTTGCCCAGAGCTTCAAATGACATTGCAACCACCAGACACTGCAAGACAGATTGTAAGAAGCCCCAGATCCAATGACAGTGTACAATGAAGTCCAAACAGGTAGCCAGGCAACATGAAGTGCTTTAATGTTAAATAGAAGTATGATGATGAGAAAACAATTAACATGGTGAACCCATGGGCTAGAACAGGACATCCATGAATAACCAGAGCAGAAAGTTAACTCTCTGTGAAATCATAGTGATGTATTGATAACAAGGTGAGTGAATCTACTAGAGAAAAAAAATCCTTCTGCTGATATAAATTTTTTCTTTCCTAATTGTTGGTTGTTTTTTTCTTTGTGTTTTTTGGTAGTGGTCTTTTTTGGCCTCAGAGTCTAGAAAAAGATATTTTATGACAAATTAACTGAATAATGGTCATGAAGAAGAAATAATTTATTTCTGGAATCTGTAAAAAAAAAATCCTGTAACCAAAAGGTGAAATTATTGATTGAGAAGAAACATAGCTTTCACTTCCAGGGTCAGAACTTTGTGCACTGATCCTTTCCAAGAAACGATCTTAGTCTTTGACATGGTACCCCACAACATCCTTCTCTCTAAATTGGAAAGCTATAGATTTGACGGGTGGACTGTTCAGTGGATGAGGAATTGGCTGGATTGTTGCACTCAGGGAGTGGTGGTCAATAGTGTCTGGATGGACACCAGTGACAAGTGGTGTCCCTCAGAGGTCCATACTGGGACTGTTTAACATCTTTGTCAATGATATAGACAGTGGGATCGACTGCACCCTCAGGAATTTTGTGGATGACACCAAGCTGAGTGGTGCAGTTGACACACCTGAGAGATGGCAAGCCAGCCAGATAGACCTGGACAAGCTTGAGGAGTGGGCCCATGTGAACCTCATGAGGTTCAACAAGGCCAAATGCAAGGTCCTTCAACTGGGTCGGGGCAATCCCTGGTATCAGTACAGGCTGGAGGATGAAGGGATTGAGAGCAGCCCTGTGGAGAAAGACTTTGAGGGTGTTGGTGGATGAAAGATTTGACATGAACTGTCAGTGTGCACTTGCAGCCCAGAAAGCAAACTAGATCCTGGGCTGCAACAAAAGAAGTGTGGCCAGTAGGTCAAGGGAGGTGATTCTACACATCTGCTCTGATGACACCCCACCTGGAGTACGGTCTCTAGCTCTGGAGCCATCAGAACAGGAAAGATATAGACCTGTTTTGAGAGGGTCCACAGGAGGACCATCAAGGTGATCAGAGGGAGGCAACACTTCTCCTATGAGGACAGGCTGAGAGAGTTGGGGTTGTTCAACCTGGAGAAGGCTCCAGGAAGACCTTGTTGTGGCTTTTCAGTAATTAAAAGGGGCCTATAAGAAAGACAGGGACAGACTTTTTAGCAGGGCCTGTTGAGACAGGACAATGGGTAATGATTTTAAACTGAAAGAGGGGACATTCAGGCTAGACATAAGGAAAAAAATTTTTACAATGAGAGTGGTAAAATACTGGAACAGATTGCCCAGACAGGTGATAAATGCCCCATCCCTAGAAGCATTCAAGGCCAGGCTGGACAGGGCTTTGAGCAACCTGATCTAGTTGAAGATATCCCTGCTCATGGCAGGGGGCTGGACTAGAGGACCTTTGAAGGTCCCTTCCCAGTCAAACTGTTCTATGATTCTAAGATTTATTACCAAAAAGATCTGTGCTTGGTCTTGGAACCAAAATGTGCTAGAGCAGAGTCTGAGTGCAAGGAGTTGTCCAGTGGTTCAGGTGGTTGCCTGAGAAGTGAAACCTGCTTCATCATAACTTTTGTTATCTTGAGAAACCCTTCTACAGTTGGTCCGTTAGAAAATTTCCCAGAGTTATAGAGGACCTATGAAATACAAAGTCACTGGTCTGGCTTGAGAGGGCACCAAGCTGAAAAAGACCTGCTTTCAACTAGATAGAGTGAACTTGAATCTTTAATATCAGCTTTCTAGTCAGCAAACCACTCAGGAAGACAGGAACAGATTTCCCACTAGGGTGCTCTTCCGGAAGTAGAACTCTTCAAACTTTACATGAACACTGTCTGGTCCTGCATATTATATATATTGTGACACTTGTAATTGTGCCCCACCTGGACTGAGATTGAACCTGCTTTCATAAAAATCTCTTGTCCCTTCCAGAATGAAGTAAAATATTGTTGCTTCTTCATGTATTGAAACAGGATATTTCAAGACAAAAGAGTATTAATTCTTTTGCACCAGAGGACATTTTTAAACCTCAGGTTTGTCACAAAACAAAACCATACTCTCCAGCCTGCTCTGCAGGTAATTGGTGCTATACATGTATGTTGATAGATAGATACAACCATGTCTTACATGATCCCCACAAATAAGTGAAGTCTAGTACATGTCTACACAATTCTTTGGAAAATTAGCATCTCTAGAAAGTGACATACACTCATAATGTCATTTCACACATCAACAGTGATACAAGACTTGTAAGAAATACTGATTCTGTTATTTTTCAGGCTACAATATCCAACCTCAAGCATTCCACAAAATGACAAAATAAATGTGAGTCATGAATAAAGGCTGGATGATTACACAACCCAGGCAAGATGATAGCAAAAAATAATATTACTGCAAAACAAGATACTGTTTTTCCCTTGAATTTTCAGTAAGTTCCAAAACCTGCTTGGTACTCTGAAGGTCTGAATCCAATAGCTCTGATATTTAATCAGTTTCTTGTGCTTAATTTAACATGGTTGTTAAAATACATTAGTGGACATCATGGATAGACAGTAGGCAAAAGTACGTTACATAAATTGGGAGGAAAAGGAATGAGAAATGGTAATTCACTGGTTCCTTGTTTTTGGAACTTCTCTTCCTCTAGGAACTGCATCAGTGATAAACCAGATATTGACACTGTTGCATAACAGTGATATACACTGTCATGCACATAATTTGTTTTCTTACAATCTCTACGTAATCATATTAAGCATCATAAACATGTCAGTGACAGCAATTTAGTGAGAAAGAAATGGAAATGGAAAGCAAGGATGAAATAAACATATTTAGGAAGACTAACTTCCTACACACTGATGCAATTGAAGTTTTAAAGTAACATTTTCATGCTTCCAGGTAGAAATAAGTGTTTGAAGAGCTGAATGAAAAATCAAGCTTTCTGATTAAAAGTTACCAGCAATGGGAATACACACCAGTTCACACCAAGGTACATTTACATCAAATATTTTAGCTTTTTCAATATTCAGAGAAAGAGAAAGATTATAATATCACTGTATATGTCGTTATATATGTGCTTGATTCAACATGGTCAAGTGTTGGGTCCTGTGCTTGGGTCACAACAACCACAGGCAACACTACAGGCTTGGGGAAGAGTGTCTGGAAAAGCCCAGTGGAAAAGTCCTGGGGCTGTTGGTTCACAACTGGCTGAATATGATCCAAGAGTGTGCCTGGGTGGCCAAAAAGGTCAACAGCATCCTGGAGTGTGACCAGCAGGACCAGGGCAGTGATCATCTCCCTATACTCCGGTGCTGGTGAGGCACCACCTCAAATATTGTGCTCAGTTTTGGGCCTCTCACTACAAGAAATACATTGAGGTGCTGGAGAGAGTTCAAAGGAGTGCTATGAAGCTGGTGGGGGGCCTGGAACACAAGTATGAGGAGAAGGTGAGGGAACTGGGGCTGTTTAGCCTGAAGAAAAGGAGACTGAGGGGAGATCTTATTGCTGTCTACAACTACCTGAAAGGAAGTTGTAACATGGAGGGTGTTGGTCTCCCAAGTAGCAAGTGATAGGGCAAGAGGAAATGGCCTCAGGTTGTGCCAGGGAAGGTTCAGATTGGGTATTAGGAAAAATTTCTTCATGGAAAGTATTGTCAGGCATTGGATCAAGCTGCCCAGGGACGTGGTTGAGTCACTATCCTTGGAGGTGTTTAAAAGACATATAGATGAGGTACTTAAGGACATGGTTTTGTGCCAGAGTTAGGTTATGGTTCCACTCAATGATCCTGAGGGTCTCTTCCAGCCTAAATGATTCTGTGTTTCTATGATTTGTGTGTGTATGTAGACAGCTATAATATAGTTTTATATAGTCAGGTTCAAAATGCTTTTTCATTTGTAGCTGACTTAAACACTATTGATAAAAACATTAATCATATTTTAAGTTCTACTATTTTAATTATTTATATATTTGTGTTTGCTTAGTATTTCTAAACTTATTTTTTTCACCTCTATAATAGATATTTAATGTAGTTCTATCAAGATACTTCCCACAGAAGATTTCCAGACACTGGAAAAGTGAAATAGATAACAGAAATAACATTGTGGCTTTGAAATATTTAAATAGACAATTGTTTTGATAATAAAATATTTTTTTTGCTTACATACACACATACATATATATATTTTTGTGTATTTACGTGTAGGTATAATGCACATAAATACAACCATATATGTATGCAACGGTTTTAGTGGTTTTTTTTGTTTGGTTTTTTGTTTTTTTTTTTTTTTTTTTTGTTTTTTTGTTTTTTGTTGTTGTTTTTAAATCTACTTTTGTCTCAGTGAAATTTTGAAGATAAAGGAAAATTTACCTTCTTTATTCCTCCTTTATGCCTATTTATTCTATGTTTTGATAATGCTCAGCCTTCAACAACTATTTTCCATCCATGTGCTAGTGGTTTAGTGGTTTCACCTGGTGGGATTGCTGGGATATGATGCAGTGAGTGTTTCTTGTCAATAAAAACCAGAAGTGCCTGACACACATGTTGCTATTGCTTGTACCTATAAATGGCCTCATGTCTTCTAAGGGTTCGAAAAGCTAGAGAGGGCAACTTGGTGTTGTGGAACTCAGCATTAAAATAATGGAAAATAAAACAAGGGACTGTATGTGATCGAATCCAACTTCTCTGAAGTCAGCATGTATTTCTGACCACCACCATGCCAATACTTTGTCAGGTTAAATATTGTGGGGATCCTGGACTGTGACAGTGGTTATAACCCTTTGTTTCTTTCTCAGAGGCTCTGATGTATCCATGTAATCTATCCAAATCACTTATTCTGCAATCTTTCATTAATCCAGGAATATCCGTATGCGTCTATACGCACAGATGCTATGTTGCTGCACAGCAGGAAGATAGGAAGCATAGCTACTCAGTCAGTCAGTCATGGGAAAAAAAGATACATATGTTAAAGAAACTGTAAGAACTGATCCCCTGCCAGGTGGTAGATTTATCTGGGATACAAATATAAACAGAAGAGTCTGAGGTTGTATTTCCTTACTGATATGCAATAGGTTCTTTGAGATGGCACTGCATAAATCTGAAATGAGTAAGTAATGCTCAAATTACAAGCATTAATTAAAAATTGAAAGAGAAAAAATAATCCAGCAGTCAGACACTACTTAGTAACACTAAAAAAGTATTGTGAACTAGTGACTTCCCAGTGCTTTCTGTCAATACAACTGCTATTTCTAAGATAAATCAATCTTTCCTGAAATAGATATAAATGATGTATAGGTGAATGAGCTTAGCATGGATGGACAGGTCATGCCTGAGTTGGCTGCTGCCGCTGTCTCTGGCATGACTGAAGCTGAATCTGAGCAGTCTCATTCAGCCTATCTGATTGTGTAGCTGAGCACTGTTTTTGGCTGTGGCAGAGTTAATTTTCTTCATAGTAGCTAGTATGGGACTATGTTTTGGACTTGTGCTGGAAACAGTGTTGATAATTCGGGGTTGTGCTGGTTATTACTGAGCAGTACTCACATAGAATCAATGGCCTTTCTGTTCCTCACATCATCCTGCCAGCAAGGAGGCTGGGGGTGCACAAAAAGAGGGAGGAGACACAGCACAGACATTTGATCCCAGCTGACCAAAGGGATATTTCATATCATATGAAATCATGCTCAGTATATAAATTAAGGCGAAAGTTAGCTGAGGGGTTGCTGCTTAGGGACTGGCTGGGCATTGTTCGATAGGTGGTGAGCAATTGTCTTTCGTTTACATCACTGTCCTTTCTTGGGTTTTATTTATCTGTTTTTAAAAATTATTCTATTTTTCATTTAATGATAATGATGATAATAATAATAACAATAACAATATTTTTGTTATTATTATTATTATTATCATTATGTCACTAATGTGGCCATAGACTGCTAATAATCCACAGTTATCTCCATAGCAGCTCTCCTTCAGAATTTTTAATACATCTTGTAACTTACTCCTTATGTTTTCTAAAAGCTCTTCAGATATGATATGGAGTTCAGTCTTTTGGGTTCAATTTTCTCAAAAGTATCCAGTCCTGAGCAGCAGGTTAGAAGGCATGGGGAAAAAACTACTGTTCAATGCATTTCCATGTCTTATTAATGTCCTTATTGGAAACAGGTGTCTCATTTCTAGTTTAACTTGTCTGGCCTTTATTTTCAGTCTCAGAAACTGTAGGAGAGGACAGTATGAGAAACTCTGAATACTTTTATGTCTGCTGTGGAAATCAAAATGTGCTTTGTTCTTGTTTTGCTTTTTTTTTTTTTTTCCCTCAAAAAGAAAGAAAACATTCTACATCAAAGTAGTAGTATGAGTCATCTGAAACAAAAAAACACCACTGCTATGTCTATTGTTTAGACTTGTTCAGGATTATTCTTCAGCCACTGGCTTCCACCTACTATTTTTTTCTCCTTCCAGGCATGCAAACATTCTTCCCACCTCAGTAGCAATCATTTTAGTATAGGCAGAGAGATTTACTAGTTATATCTAATAATTGGGCACATACTGCAATTCCACACTGAAATCCGTTGTTGTAAGTCTTAGAATCATAGAATCGTTCAGGTTGGAAAAGACCTTTGAAATCATCAACTCCAACCATTAACCTAGCACTGCCAAGTCCACCATTAAACCATGTCCCTAAATGTCATATCTGCACATCTTTTGAATACTTCCAGGGATGGTGACTCGACCACTTCCCTGGGCAGCCTGTTCCAATGCTTGACCATCCATTCAATGAAGAAATTTTTCCTACTATCCAATCTAAACATCCCCTGGACCAACTTGAGGCCATTTCCTCTGTTCTGTCACTTAATACTTAGGAGAACAGACTGACACGCACCTCACTACAACCTTCTGTCCAGTAGTTGTAGAGAGCAGTAAGATCTCTCCTCAGACTCCTTTTTTCCAGGATAAACAACCTCAGTTCCCTCAGCCAGTTTCCATAAAACTTGGTCTCCAGATCCTTCACCAGTTTTGTTGCCCTTCTTTGAATGTGCTCCAGCACCTCAATGTCTTTCCTGTAGTGAGAGGCCCAAAACTGAACACAGTATTCAAGATACAGACACATCAATGCCAGGTGCAGGGGAGCAATCACCAACACCCCCAGGTCCTTTTCTGCAGGGCAGTTTTCCAACCACTCCTCCCTGAGCCTGTAGCACTGCCTGGGGTTGTTCTGACCCAAGTGCAGGATTGAGCACTTGGCCTTGTTGAATCTCAGCCCATTTATCCAACTGGTGCAGATCCCTCTGTAGAGCCTTCCTAACCTCAAGCAGATCAGCACTCCCACCCAACTTTGTGTAATCTGCAAAATTACTGAAGGTACACTTGAACCCTTCATCCAGATAATTGACAAAGATATTAAACAGAGCTGGCCCCAGTACTGAGCCTTGGGGAACGCAACTTGCGACCGACCGCCAACTGGATTTGACTTGATTTACCACAACTCTTTGAGTCTGGCCATCCAGGCAGTATTTTATTCAGTGAAGAGTCCACCCTTCCAAGACATGAGCAGACAGCTTCTCCAGGAGAATTCTGTGGGAAACAGTGTCAAAAGCTTCAATAAAGGCTAGGTAAAAAACATCCATAGCATTTCCCTCATCCGCCAAGTGGGTCACCTTGTCACAGAAAGATATCAGCAAGTAAAGCAGGACCTGCCTTTCATAAAGCCATGCTGACTGGGCCTGATCACTAAGTTGTCCCATATGTGCCAAGTGATGACACTCAAGATGATCTGTTACATAATCTTCCCTGGCACCAAGGTCAGACTGACAGGCCTTTGATTCTACAGATCCTCCTTCAGGCACTTCCTATAGATGGGCATCACATTTGCAAACCTCCAGTCAACTGGGACCTCCTTGGTTAGCTAGGACTGCTGGTGAAAGATTGAAAGTGACTCTATGAACACCTGCACCAACTCCCTCAGAACCGTTGTGTGGATCCCACCTGGTTGCATACAATTGTGTATGTCTAAGCAGTGTAGCAGTTTGCCAATCATTTCCCCTTGTATTATTGGGGGTTCATTCTGCTGTCTGTGCCTCTCTTCCAGCTCAGGGGGGACTGGGTACCTGAAGAATAAATGTTCTTACTATTGGAGACTGACGCAAAGAAGGCACTAAGTACCTCAGTCTTTTTCTCATCCTCAGTCACTCTGTTTTCTTCCATATCCAATAAAGGATGGAGATTCTCCTTAGCCCTCCTTTTGGTGCTAATGTATTTATAGAAACGTTTTTAAATGTATTTTATGGAAGTGGCCAGATTAAGTTTAAGCTCGTCTTTGGCACTTCTAATTTTCTGCCTGCATAAGCTCATAACCAGTTGATGTTCAGAAGTTCATTAACATGCTTGTCATTTCTCAAGGTTCAGAAGTCAGCAAAACTAAACATCAGATTTGACCAGTGTCCACAGATCTGCAGATCTGTGGGCATCCCAGACTGGAGTGTATGGCTATCTGCTACATTTCCAGATGTGGTCCTATAGAGCTAGGTAAGGCAGAAGAAGTGAAGTTCTCCTCCCCTGTAGCCAAGACAAAACTCCCATTGACTTCACAGAACATGATCTTTGCCTTTGAGAGTGATAGATTATCCTTCAGCAAAATATCCTTCTTTGTCAGATAATAAAAACTTCGGAAGTTTGAGATCAAATGAAAGAACATCACAAAAATATTTTCAGGTCAGAAGGGTCAGAGAATATATTCCACAGCTGTTTTTTCTTCCATGCTTTGAAAACCTTGACAGGTCATGCAAAACTGATCACACATAGCTCCATGATACACACAGAATGGAGAAAGAAGTATTTTCAGATGGCTGCAAACTTCACTGTCATCTTTCAGTAAATGTACTTTCTTAACTGAAAAATGAAGTCTGCACAACTGGATAAGTCAATGTTTAAAAGTTTTTCAGACTATTGTTGTAAGCCATTGAAGCCCAACTTTCTTCTTATAGGGAAGCATGCTCCATGAACAATTTGTAATTCAGCACTGAAGAGGCTCAAATGCACAACCGCCTCACCTCGTTCACTAACACATGGTAGAAAAGGGGAAAAGATAACAGAAAAATGTTTTAAAATCAGTGACAGTGGGAAAAAAGTCTTTATTAGGAGGAAAAATAACACTGTATTTGAAATATTTATTGAATTTGTTGTTTATCCTTGGAGCAGTGCTGACAGTTAAAAATCAATGTATGATGAAGATCAAAGAAAATGAGGGCCTAAATTGGGGTAGTTCTAATGAAGTTAACAGTTCTGGGCCAGTTACAATTATCACATGTTTATCTTTCAATTTTAAAATGATTTCGCCATATTTTACTATTTTAATTATACATTATAAGCTTTGTCTGCCCAGTCTAACTACATAACGTTTTACATCCAAAGTATTGGATTTTTTTCCATATGCTGTAATACATTTTACTGATTTCTTGCATATAACCCTCCTAAAGTAAAATATTTATCACCAAATACTGTTTTAAAATTTTGAAAGTTTCATTTTTGAAGACATTTCATTTCTATGATTCAATTTTGCAGGACTATGTGACTGTATAGTCAGGAACTCACAAACATTTATTCCATGAGAAACTGTATTATCTGATCTGTTATCACTTGTATCATCAAGCTAAACAAACTATTTGATTGAAGAGTACTTTTCAGAAAGTCATCTAGCCTTGTACTATTGATGATGTATAAACAATATAATCAATTTACCTCTTTATCTCCATTTGGGATAGATTGAATATCTTTAGCTTTAAACATTTTTCTTTGTACTCTGTCTAACCTTTAGTTCATGTCTGTGCCTTTTCTCTGTAGTGACTCCAAATATCCAATTTTTTGTTTAAAAAGAAGAAACATTTGTACATTTTGTATACATTTTAACCTAGAAGACATGAATATTCATAAAAACAGTATCATTTCCTGGTGAGAGTTTTCTGTTCCTGCCCCCAGAGTTTGGGAAGAGGGCCTGAAAACTTTAAGAAAGCAGGAGAGGCTGATACCAAATATTAAGTGCAAATACTGACTGGAAAGTAGTTGTAGTTATGGACTTGAAACCTTACTAGTCCCAAGTTTTCCCATTTAGGCTGTAGGTATGCAGAAACAGATCTGAGACCCTTCACACAGTATAATCTGCCTGTAGAAAAAGGCTATTAAACCTTACTCCTTTTTAGAATATTCCCTGCTGTAGCTTGCTATTCTATCAGAATGACCTGCTCTCTTTGTTTTTACATTTATTTTGTAACTGTCTTTTAAATGCATTTTTGTATCAACCGAATATGCTGAAACATAATTCAAATTATATTCTGCTCCTGCTTTGTCTTCGTTGTTATTAACCTTCTTCTAAGCCTTATGTAATCCATGGATTTCACCAGGAGATGATAGATATTTAAGAAACAGTTGCCTAAATGTAATTTCCCAAATATTCATCATGATTCCAATAAATTTTATGGATTTTAAAATGTTCTAGGCACAGAGAAATGTCCGCTGAACAGAAATGGACACACATATACATACATGCAGACTTGCATGCTTCAGCTTATATATGCATATATTTCTATAATTTAAGTTGATGAGTCAAAGAGTAAAATATATTTAGAGATATTATATTTAATATTTAATGAGAAAGAAAATCATTAATGATAGCAACATTGTATGTGATTCTACCCATACACAATCTAGTGAGAAAAAAGATTCATAGCAGCTTTGAAGCTCATTCTGTGCAAGAATTAATCTTTCAGAATAGTTTTTGCATTCTGACAAGCAGCAAGCCATTTCAGACCAGAACTCCAAATTGTAGTAGAATCAAAAACATTGTCAATTTTTTGCAATCCTCTTAAAGATATGTCACTGAAGACAGGCAGGGGGATGTCTATACTGTATCAAATACCTAGCAAACTGAAAAGCAGGTCAACTAAAGGACCAGTTAATTAAATTTTTCTCTTTATTCCTAGAAAACATATTGTGATGTTGTCAACAGTATCAGCAGGGTCTGACTTCCAAAGATGAGACACATCACACCAGTGCAATAGGGATTGCTGAGTTCAATTAGCAACTGGATATTATTTTTCAGGTTACCCCAGAGGCAATAGCCCCTGCACATAAGAGGTAAAAGCCTTTTATAAACTCATTTAATAAAATCCATTATGGAAATACAATAGTCAGAGCGAAAACAATGCTATGTCTAAGGTACAATTAAAAGTTCCAAAAAAGAGTACAGATGCCTTATCAGAATAACAGCAGAAAGATTATTAACTCCCCTAGCTATACAGGGCAAAGTAATGAGGCAGGGCTAGGGCATTAATAAAAAGCATTAAGAAAAAGGCTAGGAGTCTCCATAAAGCATGCGTGCAGTGGTTAGAATCCACAAATTCAGAGGTAACATGTCAGGAGCTATAACATGTACATTAACACTACCCACAGCGATACACATGAACTCCATTGATTATTTTCTGTGGTAGTAATTGTGTTGCTGTCTTGCATTCTCTTTCACAGTCTGCCAGGACCTGACCTAGGTTCTAAGGCAGAAAAAAACCAAAATACAACAAAACAAAACAAAACAAAAACAACCAGAAAAAAACCCCAACTAAACAACTTCTGCTGTCTTTAGCTGGGGAAGCAGACAGAATCCTGTTTGGGTTAAACTCAAGAACAGCAACAGTTTTCCAATGTTTTCTAACTTGTCCTGAAGCCAGACCTAGTATAATGCCTGCTATGAAGCTCTGCATGCATATGCTATGAGGCAGAATTCAGACCTAAGTTCTATTCTATGAATCACATTGGGCAATTGCCAGCCTATATTCCAATTTATGTTTCAAATATTTAAAAGTGTGTGCAATCTCTCTTCCTTATTTCTCTCCTTACCTGTAGGAAAGAGAGTTTAATTCATCGGATTATTGTTTCTATAATGGTTCTACCCCTCTATTGCACAAATTTTTACTCAAGTAAATCTAAAGTGGAAGATGAACTATTGTTCTACAGCAATTAAGGTTGTGTTCACTCTTACTGAAGGAAATAATATTACAAAATTTAGTGAGGTGCAAAATGAATGGAAAGTGATGATTATTTTAAGTCAAACTGTTCTCAGCCACTCATACATACTCTATTCTAGATTTTATTTGCTCATTCTCCCATACTCACAAGTAACAACATATGTATGTGTAAGTGGTCAGGCCGCAATTATTTGCACCTTACGTGGAGGATGAAGTATGCCAGTTACAGATGCTACCTCTTTAGCCTGTATATTGGATATGACCTCTAATGATATGTGTCTTTACTATGCACAACCATGTCTCTGGTCTCTTCATGATTTGTAATGGTGAACTGTTATTTGTATAGGTCATTCCTGCCCCTTAGGAGTCAACAGATAATATTCTTTGGCCTCTTGCCTCAGAATCTTGACTACTTTACCCTTCATAAATGCCAGGTAAGATTACTGCTCATTATCTTTTTTCACTTGTTCTGGTTATTTTTGTAATTAGAAAAACCTTCCTATTGTGATGATAGGAAGAGAAGCAGCACAAACAGTGCACGTATTCGTTATCACAGACTGGATTTTCTGCTGAAGAGTTGTCTATACTGCGGCTTCATTGTTGCTCAGTCATTTTGAGCTTGATATGAGCAACATATTTCCAATGTTTACCAATTTTATTGTTGTCAGTTTTGTCCTTCATAGTTAATTTTAGTAATTCTTTAAACCCTTCCCCTGTTGTTTTCTGTGGTGCTTTCACATATGCTTATTTCCATTTATATTGTCTATCAACCTTGATATTTACATTATAGATCTCTAAATTGTTTCTTGTGGGAGAAAATTCATAACCTATGTTTGGCCAAAATTACTATGCTGTAATATCCTAATGCCAAGCTTAAACAACCAGAAAATAGGATAATTATACTGTCAAGGTAAAGATGTATTTTGTAGTTTCAATTCACATTGTTAGTCAAGATTCACTGCAATAATCATTTGAAGAAAACATGATTCTATGGGTCACTGTGATCCATGCAAGTCTGCCTGTTAAAGTCAATAATTTTTGTCCTATGTAAAAGAAAATTGAGTTAAAATTAAGGACTCAAGCATCCAACAGCAAGCAGAAGTTTATGCATTGATTCATTTGCTTGAGGAAAGGCAACTTTTGGTGAATATGATATTGAGGAAGTAGGTTGTATGAATAGTTTCAATTTTATTTCTTCTATCTTGTTAAAGTTTAGCTGTACCCAACAGCTATTGATCTATCTCTGACTGCAGCTGATAAGAATCTGAGATGTCCACGTGGAGGTTTAATATGAAAGAGACGTTCATTCCTGATATGTCCTACAATGTGTAAGGGTCACGTGTTCTTTCTGTACTTTAGCAGAATGAACGCAGATCAGTTCTCCTTTCACTGTTTGTCACTTTGTTTATGACAGCATGTCTTGGTTTTGTTAAAAAACAAGTTTCGCTTTTAGTGAATTTTTGCCTGTCAGCTAAAGCCTTCATATTAGCTGCATTTTCCTGGAGAACCCGACACATGTTTTGGTTAAACCTAGCAATGGAATGCAAACTTATTGATAAGCACGGATGGACATCTCGCGAGAGGGGCAATGAGAAACTGATGACCGAGAGACTGACCAATGGTGTATAACATTCCATTCACGTGAATACTTCATATAAAAGTGGGAGATCACGAGGATCTCGTCCCTTTTCCCTTTTTTGCCCTTTTCCCTTTCTTTTTCCCTTTTTTCCTCATGGCTGACATTAGGAGAGGACCTTGCTGGTCGTCCCTGCGAACTGAGGCCTAGTGAGAGACTGAATCCAGCTCCGGTTGGCTACAGAGTCTAATCCAGGACTTCGGGTGCTGGCTCTGCAGTTGCTGAGACTTACAAGATTGGTTTTGTATATTTTGTATTATTTTCTCTATTCTTATTAGGAGCATTAGTAAAACATCTTTAACTTTTCCAACTCTCTTCTCTCTGTCCTTCTTTCCCTCCCGATCGCCTGTCCTGAGTGGGAAGGGGGGAGAGGGAGGGGCAAAAGGGGGAAGTGGGGGGGAGAGGAGGTTAACAATACATCTGCCAGGGTTTGATTGTCACCCCGCAATCCTAACCCTCGACACAGCACATTTATGAATTTACACTATGACACTGAAGGAAGACTCTGAGAGAAGTAGTATTGGCGGTTTTTTTTGAATCAAGGGTTCTACTCCAAAGATATACATAACCAATGCAAGGTAATCACAATGTTACTTCAAATACGATATTGGAAATGAGTTGTACTCTGACCTCTTATAAATCTGGTGCAAAATAAAAGATATCTTGAAGAAAGTGCTAATATGTTCCAGCTGAAAACACTAATTATTTTTAAAAATATGGTTTAAAAATATTGTTATGAGAACTGGCATTTTTAAACACAAATAAAGGAAAGCATTAATAAAACAGCTCTGTTTGTTAAACAAAATGACCAGTTTTACATCCCTGTTTTTCCAGTGCTGCTTGAATAAAGCACAGTTATGATATGTGTGACTTTTAACCAAAAATTTTGTATCACTCTCTAAAAAGGTATGTAAATAAACTGAAATTTGAAAAAGTTTCTTGCAGCTTCATGTAAACAAGATTAGCTAGGGTACAGTAAATTATATCTTAATGAAGGAGTTTCTGAATTAATCTTCTCACCATGCTGGTAGTTTCAGATCATTACCTTTTTCCTGTTTCTGTTCTGATGGATGTGTCTGTGTTCCTCCCTTGCACGTATATATGTGTGTGCACGTATGTGCAACCATGTCATTTTGTTATATTGGAAGAGGAAAGATAGGGCTTTGTAGATGCAGGAGCAGTTGCATAAATATTGCTTTTTTTTTCTGAATACAACATCTGAATGCATTCTTCAGCAACCTCTTCAAAAACTGGCCACATGTTGACTTAACTGAACAGCAATATTTGTACTACATGCTTCATGCTGTGCCAAGTAAGTCACCAAGGCACTCAGTACAAGTTTTGCTGTCCACACATCTGTTGTTTGCCATAGCAAGTTTGACATTAACACATCCAGGAGTCCTCAATGGAGCCATGTAGCAAATTGCTCCATACTGAGAGCACAAAGGAATGCCAGGTGAGTCTCTAACACCTTTTAAAAGCCAGACTGTGTTGGATATGGGTAAAAGTTCCCCATGGGTTCCTAGTTTAGAAGCTGATTCTAATCATAATTACAGGATTTTTGCACAGATATGGCTCCATTTGGTTTCAAGAAATGACTCATCACTGTGCATGCTGAAACAGAGCTCAAAGAAGAGAGGTCGTCTGATTCTGGTGGCACAGTTAACAAATGAGTGAGTTTGAAGGAAATTTTACTTATTAAGCCAGACCAGAAATAAATGTTGTCAAAGAAAAATCAGGGAAAGCTGGAACAAGCTTCTGTCATTTTGGACTGTTTGAAGTATATTTAGATTCAGCACCTGCTGAGAACACAGCAGATGTGTCTGTATCCAGATTCTGTTTTAAATTCAGCAGGTGACATTGAGAACATTGTAGAAATATCTATCAAAGAAACAGAGGTTAATTCCTCCTATAAATATAAATCACCTTTATTCATAATAATGCCACTTGGTAAAGTTCACATAAGTGTGTCCTGTCAATAGATGAATACTGAAATAATTCTGATTCAATCTCTGTTGAAAATGAAATAAAATTTCATTTATTATCAATTACTTTTAAAAATTATTTTCTAAAACTTTCTCAGAAACTGAACAAGAAAAACTTACATTAAACCTCTGTGTTGGTTTTCATCTGACCAAACTGCTATGACCTTTACTTACGTTTTCTCCTACCTCACCACCATCTGCAGCCATGTGTACATTAAATTTGACAAAATAAAATACTACTGTAAAAATGGGAGAACTAATAGTTTAGGCATGATTTCAGGTTTCACTAACCTAACTTTCTATTTGGGAACTGTTTCCTTTCGCAACCTCAAATTACTTTAAAATAACATGAAGTTACAGGGAGGAAACAATAAATGTACCTCAGTTCCTAGATCTCAGATCATAGCTTGGCTACATCATGACTCCATGTCAGGAAGAGACCAGG
Source organism: Patagioenas fasciata (assembly GCF_037038585.1). NCBI lineage: Eukaryota > Metazoa > Chordata > Aves > Columbiformes > Columbidae > Patagioenas > Patagioenas fasciata. Next base: position 73,202,681 of record NC_092521.1, on the reverse strand, counting down.
TAGTTACCCTGTCTTATATGCATAAAAAGAAAGGGGTTTTGCATCCTCTGAATTCTTATGCCCTGTCAAGGGACGCAGACCTTCAGAAATTTCTGTAACGGTTGCACAGCCTGGAGGAATTTTTTAGGGAAATTATATAGTCTCAGGATGAGTAGTTGTGATGAAACAACACATGAGGCCATTAGACCCCAACACTCATTTCCAAATCTGCTCAAGGCTCACAAAAGGGTCTGTGAGTCTGGGTATCCTGTGAAAATATGAGAAGCCTCCTTGGTGTCTTGAGGTTGTTTCCTTTTTTCATTTTTAATCTGGAAAATACTTGGATACCTTAAAGCAGCATGACCACATTGAGCTGTGAAAAAAAGAGGATTTAAAAAATATTAAAGCACAAAAACTACACATCTGCTGGAATGTGAGCCAATTCACACATTTCTTGGAATTGGTGACAAGCTATAAGTAGAGTTTTAGAAACCATTTGCAGTACAGTAAAAAGAAAATGGGGTAATTTATATTAGCATTCCAGATACAGTATGCTACAATGTGATATATAGGATTCATAGGTAAGACTACGAAATAGCGCTAAAGTGCTAAAATAATGACTCTGTGAGACTCATAGCCATCTTTGAATGTTCAGAAAGTTACCTCTACTTTTATTATTGATTTATAAATTTCCCATCATTCTTTGTATATAAAGCTAGTCACACATCCCAGAAAAATTATCAAAAGTGCTCTACCTGCACCAAGCATGACCGAGGTATGGGGTCAGGTTTCTGGGATGCCTGTGTGCCTCTATTCTTTAATATACACAAAATTTCCTCCACTGCTAGAAAATGGAAGCATAGCTGGCAAGAATATTATGAGATCAGTTTGAAAATAGGTCCAAGAAGAGTGCTGTTGAAGTGGATCAAGTGTTTACATGTACTCTTCATGGATATATTTGGTGTCTGTGCTGGTCAGATGGGGCCAGATGGGGGTACTTGATTTCTGAGGTTACAGGATCTATCACAGCAGCCTGCATGTGAGGATTTATTCAAGTCCCATCAACTCCAGATAACTTTATTTTGCCAAAATTATAACTAAGGTGCCACGGTTTGATCTCAAGTGCCATATAACATTGCAGTGATAGGAGGACATTATGGAGGGTTCAAACTGGGGCTGTGTAAGATGTTAAAGTGATAACTGTGGTTTTTTTTTTCCTTCCTTTCTTCCCACCACAGAAACTTGTTTTCTTCTAAAACTACTCTCTGAGGTCTGGATTTTGTTTGCCTTGGACCCTATGAATAGTTTTCTGTGTTTCATTCCCTCCATTTTGGATTATTGGTCACATGTCTGATATTGCAGATTTGAGACTTATTCTTTCCTAAGAAAATCTTAGCACAATGTGTCTTAGGCTCAAAATGCTAATAAGAACTGTCATAAAACACGAGGGGAAAATTCCTCATGAATTATTTCAATTATTGTTTTAAATGAGTGCTTTAAGCACTCCAGAATAGACAGTAGCAATAGGTAGCCCTCAGATTAACTTTTTGGCCTATAGCTCAAGTATTCCATAAATTAAAAACACTGCTGCAGAAATGCAATGAAGGGATGTTTTGAAAGTATGTAGGTAACACCTCTGGTAAACTGCAGTTCCTAGTCTTAAAAGTAATGAATTCTTCTTAACAGAGACAATAAACATATCATGACATTGACAGATTGGCAGAAAGAGGTTAAAAGTGACACCTAAGAATGATATTCTGAGATGTCTTTTAATCTGTATCTCTTTATCAAGAATGGTAGACAAGGAAAATAAGGTTATTGGTTTTAGCATAAAAGTTAACCATTATCTTTAGTTGCAATAGTGTACCGTGGTTGAGTTTACACATGTATCTCTATACATGTATATATGTTGGAATATGCAATAGTGTCCTGTGTGTGGGCATGTGTTTATATGCAAAGATCACACATTATACAGTGCGAACATTAGTCACACTGACTCAAAAAATAGTGGTTTATAGCTGACTCATTTCATTTACTCAGACTTTAAACCATGTTTTAAATAAGCCATCGGAATAGTTCGTCACAATGAGATGTTGGACTGAGGAGTGATTGTAAGGATTATCACACCCTGTTTCCCTGAGAATAAAACAGGGTCTTATATTAATTTTTGCTCCAAAATGTATTACTTTTTTACATGTATAGCTGCCTGGACACTATTTAAATTGAATTTTTTAGTGAATTGTAACTAGGGCTCAAAAATCCTGAAAAATCCTGCTAGGGCTTATTTTCAGGAAAACAGGTTATAACAGAATCTTCCCACTCTGATGAGAATCACTAACCAAGCCATAATCAAGAGCTGATTGACTTCAATGTGGAGAAGCAAAGACAATAGGCAACAGACAAAATTAGAATTTCAAGGTATCCAGTAAAGTTTTGTTACAGTATTTCTCAGTCAATGAGATCTCAATTGAGACAGGTTCTGAAGGCAAGAATTTTAAAGATTTTTAAATACTTCAAAACAATGGCCTTTAAAAAAAACCTTATCAATCTGAAGTACCTGTGTTCTCAGTGACCTAAGTAAAAGATAGAACTAGCCAGCATCAGGTGTACATATGACTTAGTAGGTGTGCAGGCATGATAAAAAAAATAATTTATTTATCACACCAAAGCAAAAATAAGACAGATAATGTAGTAGGTTATAGCATTAACTTGCAATTCAGAAAAGCCATGTTCCAATCTCTCTTCAGTGATACATTTCACTAAGGGCTAGAGTCACACCATCAATTAAATCAAAGTTCTTAACCTTTACGTGCCTGGTCCTCAGACTAGAAAGCACTGTAATATCTTGAGATTCCTTTCATATTACTTTAAATGTTTCAGGAACAGTCCTGTGACAGTTCTTCCATGTAATCATGAAATTAAAGATTCTTGTTCATTCCCTTCTATACCAGGCAATAATGCTGTTTCAAGAAAGGTAAAAAATAACCCTTCCCTACATAATTTATAAGCCACTAGGGAGAAATATCTCACACGAAAAGCTAATAGAGCTATCCCAGTGTTTTTTTCACTCCATTCACAAGACATCCAATCAAAGATTAACCTTCCTCTTCTAAGTAGTCACATCTCACTCTCCTTTATCTTGAATTTAATATTGGCTGTGAGAAGAGGATATACATATGGCTTTTGTTTGTTTGTTTGTTTGTTTTGTTGAAGAAGCATATTAACTCCAACTTATATGAAGCAAAGGCAAGAGAAGAATGCAGAGCTTCCTGGGTGAGATTGTTTTTAATTGTGCAATAGTGTCCAGGTAATTTAGGACAGGCCAAGCCAAGTCTGGGAGACTTAGCCATTTATAAAGCAGCTAGACGAAGCTGTGGAGTAAAGTCGATCTCCTGAAAACTATGCCATTAATTGTGGACTTCCCTTTAAAGTGCTGCTTGCTTTCTAACTTAATATGAAAGAAGGCATGACTAAGCAAGAATGATCATTTAATATGTTTAAATATAAGAGGTTTTTTTTTCTCTTACTGTTCTTTATGCTTTGCTTTTGGTAAGTGTACTAACAGAATTTTAAAAATATGCTAAATTCAGATTTCCATTTAAATGGAAAAGACACACTTCCTGACATGAGCTTTGCACTTGCATTTTCTTTCAAACAAGTGAGCATCTCTAGATTGGGTGACATTTATATAAAAATCCATACAGCATGAAAGAGAATTCTTAAAGTTTCCCAACCCAGAATTCACTTAAAAACACAGCTGGGTTTCTTTCTCAGCAAGGCCATTGGGTTTTTGTTCCATAAGAACACTGAAATCATTACTAATTTCCTTCCTTATGTCTTCATTATAAATTAGAATGTATTTCTAATTATCATAGTCAATAAGTACAAACATTTCTTGTAAAACATATCTTGTAAAAAAACATTTTGAAAAACATTTCTTGTAGAGTGATTACCTCTAAAATATTGGGAGGTTTTTTGCCCCCTTATTTTTAGTTTAAGATAATTAAAATTAAGTTGCTACAACATTGCTCAGAATACTGGGTACCTTCAATATTCAGTCCCACATACTCAGGGGAAATCTGAGTGAGAGTTTCATCTGGTCTAGCTTTGCCTTAGAATGCTCCAAAGACTTACCATTTCTTTGAACTTTCTAGCAATTAAAGACAAAACTCCAAATACAGGACAGATAACACTGATTGTTTATTTCTGTTTCTTCAGGCAGGTACAAACAAGAACTGAGTGTTTATTGTTTCTTATCTCTTTATAACCTTTGAATGTTTGTGGAACAGTTAAGTCAGTGTGGAAAGGGGAATAACAAGTTTTTGAGAGTGTTGCTGTGCTCTAATCATTCTTACTTTAGTACAGTAGGGTATCGTGTTTATTAGCAATCCTTTACCTCTGACTGCTGTCTTCTACTCCTTCTGCGGTGACAAGTAGTTTATTCATTGTTTCCAAAAGCGTTGTTCTTCCAGTTTATTTGCATGTCTTCAGTGAATAAAGGTGGCAGAATAAAATCCTTGGAAACTATAGAATTTTGCTACAAGTATCTTTGTGAAGATGAAATACCTACTAAATACATTTAAATTACCCCAATTTTTTTTTTTTTTTTTAATGTTGTTCCTACCCTGAAGAGAAGATGTAGGGGGTTTTACCAAGAGGGAACAGAGGTTCTGTGAAAATGAAAAGCGATGGTAAAACTAAGTTTCACCAGAAACCAGCTAACAGATAAAGACATCAAAAGAGGGCCATACATGTCACTGTCTCCATATGAACTGTTTTTCCATAGTGGAATACCTCACTTCCACGCGTAAGACTTATTTCTTTACATACACAGTACCAGTTCTGTTTTAATTAATTAATTTGGGAAGTAACATGACTTGCCTCTGCAATAGATCATCCTGCTATGAGCTTCAGGCTGATTGTGCCATTGCAGTCTGTCCCTAACTGTCTGTCCTGCATTGTGCTACTTTGCATTTTGTTCAGCCTGCCCAGGTACCTGTCTCTGCAGCTTCACAGTCTTCTTGATTACATGACACTTTAAATGCTGTAACATGCAGGATCCCTTCATGACTCCAGTTTTGGCAAATCACATACCAGTGACAAAATAGCTATATTTAGTCCCGTTTGTAGGATATAATCTTCCATCCCGTCTCAGAATGTTTAGCTCAGCTGTTCTAATTGTGACAGTTTCTTGCTTTCCTTATTCCCTCTTACCTTTTTTTTTTTTTTTTCCTCTTGTGAAAGCTGAGATCCATTTTACATCCCCAGGAGCTGGACACTTAAATTAAAGATGAAGTATCACAAGACTCGTGGTTAATCACAAGGGTGAGAAACATCAGAAAATCCAGGAGTATATATGGTTCAGTCACCACAGTAAAGAAAAATCCTGTCCACCTCACGGTATAAAAGTGGATCCGCAAAATGATTCATTGTCTGAAGAATATCTGACGTAAGAATTAATCAAGCATTTGCATGAAGGTGCTGAATTTTACTGAACTTTCGTCTTTATGTTTTTACATGTTTATGTCTTTAGTATGGATGACTGTTTTTTCTGCTACTAATGAAAGTAGTGCTTGATAATTCTCAAAGACGTACGTTTATTTAAGCACAATCACAGTGCTTTGTCTTGTCTTCCTCTCTCTTGCTTTTTCATTTTCTGGTTAGACGTACGAAGATTTATTTTTTCCTTGGCATATTTACTTTCGTATTCTGAAGATACCAATGAGAAGAGCAGAGATTTTCTAAAAACCCAAGATGAATTTTAATGGAGATAACTTTCTACTTGGGTGCCAAAAAATACAACTTTGTTTAAATTGTTCTAATTAAAAAAAAAAGTATTTGCTCTTATTTTTCTTCATTTTTAACTTGTTTCTAAGACCATTTTTGGCCCCATAGACCTACAAAGAGGCTGAGAACATTTTTTTTCTTCCTAAGTATGTATAGAAAACAAAGCATAAGCATGCCAGAGCATTCAGACTATTAAAAAGATAATATTTTTTAAATGGTGTTTCAACTTGTCAACAATGGAATGAAGATTCTTTGGCAGTCATCATTCTGAAGAATGACTTACCAAACTATAGTCTTTAATTGAAAGACAAAACATGGAGATAGAGCTAAAATTAAAATCACAGAATGCCAAAATTCTAGAACTTTTTGTGGTTGGGTCTGATATAAATTTCTTAGTGTCTTTAAGTATAATTACAAGAGTGATAACACAAATTTCTGTGGTATGAGTGGTTACTATCACTTGCCACCTAACTTTACTCATCCATAAACTGTTAATAATTGTAAAAGAATAAAAACCTAATATCAGGTTTCTGGTAAGAATTTTCAGATGCTCTAATGGCAGAAATAAGATACTCAGCTGTGTTTTCTCTTAGGAAAAAAAAAAAAAAAATCCACTTCTCTTTTCACACAAGTAACCAAACTAAAAATATCAAGATAAAAGGAAATAGAAATTTAATGCTATAACTTGCAGTTATATATGCTTTGTATTTTACTATGTCTATTGAGATTATTATTGCAATTAACTTGAAGGCTCAAAAATAATGAACTGCCCAAAATAACCATATTTTAATTATTCATGTTTTCAGTTCTACACATTGGGATATTTTTATTTGGTTGTTTCCTTCTAGAAATGTCAAAGTTCTTTTAATGATTTTCTTTACACACAGGAGGTTCACAATGGCATGATAAAATAGAAAAAAATTACATTTGTTTTGTCATCTCAAATGTCCAGAAATTAGTGTATTAAGAAGACACAAAGAAGAGAATGGGAACTGAAATAAATATTACTTAGGGTGTTTTAGATACCTTACAACTGCAAATAAAATTGTACAAAATACCACATTTAACTCTCAGCATTATGTGATAACATTACATGTTTTTTCAAATCTTCATCTCAAGAAATGATACTGTATATTGAAACTATTTTTTTTAAATAGTATTTTTTTAAAACATTCTTCATCCTCCAGCAAAAATGTAACCAATTAATGATTGTTCATTCTAGTGTTTCAAAAGTAATTTATACTAAATGATTAAAGCATTACTTTTTATTTTGCACATTTGGGATATTTGAGTTCTTTTCTTGATGTCTTTTTCTTCTACGTGTTTTTTTCCTTTTACCTTTTTTTCAGTGTTCTTTTTTGTCCACACATTTTTCCTCTGCACTTTATTATTTTCCCTTGTGCTGGCCCTTGTGTCTTTATTTCCCTCCAGATTCTCAGCCTTAAGTACTTACTTCTCAAGGGAATATTATTTGGTAATTTTCTGGTTACCCTCCAGTGTAATGGTTTCAGGGTGGTTGGTTTTTTTGTCTCCGCTTCAATCTGTTAGCTTCATTTAACAATGTATTCTGTTGTATATAAGTGTGTTTGTTTGTTTGTTTATTTGTATGTTTGTTTTACAGGAGACCACCTTTTCTTTTTCCTTGGATCTTTCCATAGTTTTCCAGCACACGGGTGCTCTGAGCTCTCTTCTATTTCTTTGATGGCTTACTATAGATCACCTCTATTGTAGTTCTATTGCTCTCCACAGATGTTTCTCCCTGTGCTTTTTGTTTCCTACAAACACACATTCTGCTTGCAGTCACTATATTTTATGTTTGTTGTCAAACTATGTGTTATTATAATTACCAGAACTTTTCTTTTTGTCTCCGTAAAAAGAAACAGAAGCCCACTCAACTACATACATATATATATATATATATATTTTTTTTTTTTTTGGTGGTCATTTTTTTTTTGTTCCTAAAGAGAATAAATTAGATTCTAACACAATAGCTATTCTGACAATTTAGGACTTGCTGCCTGCAGGTCTGGATCCCCGTTGTGCTGAGTAGCGAACCATCTGACTCCAGACAAGCCTATCACCTAAGATTCATCAGTTTTGAACTACAGCCATTCAAGCTCTGCCTCTCCCATCCAAATTGTAATTCAATGGTATTTATCATTACTGAGTTTAGTTCTTCAGAGAGAGTTGACCTTTAGTTTTTATGTGTTTGATTATTCTGTTTCATGGTTTGCGATTTTGGGAAACTCAGGATATTCTTTTTAGAGAGAAGGAAATGGACGATGAAATAAAATGAGAGACATCTGCCTATTCACTCTTCCATTCTACCTTTTTATACAAGAGTTACACATAAAATACAAGAATCTAATTAGACTGCAGCAGTTTCATTAAGAATAGGATAGGAATGGAAGACTAAGCTGGTAAAGGTCATTTAAAATAGGAAAATTGAATCCGACCCTTGGAAATTTGAGCCTTGAAACTTACAGCCTTTTATTTTGTTGATCTATGTTTTGCTTATAAATTGTATCCTTGAGTTTTTTCTGGTGGAAAAAAGAAAAAAAACCCAAAACAGTCACTTAAAATTCTGGACAGATATATCTGTGGAATGTAAAACAACACCAAAACAAACCCAGAATAATAATAAATAAATAAAGAAAATGCAATTGAAAATGCCTTTATGATGCTATAATCCAAGAAACAACAATTGAAAAATGTGTTTGCTAAAACCAAGACTGTGAAAAGATCACTTTTTATGTATAACTTTTGGGCTGTAGTAATTAAAAATCATGTTATTTTACCACCAGTGAAAGGAAAGGGGAAATAGTGACTGCTCTTAATGCTTCTTTGTATAGCTCTGCACATTCTGTAATGTTCTGACAGCTCTCATACTACATTTTTGTTTATAACAAAAATCAAGTCATGTACCTTAGTTGATACTAATCTGTGATCATACAAATTGGTGAGGCACATAGGTGTCCGAACTATATTATAAAACGAAAACACTGTGTGTTATAGGATGCTAAAAAAGCTGATTTCATTTTTTTTTTTTTTCTTGCTGCCTCTTAGAAGCATATGCTATTCTCAAATCTCTGTACACCCAGAAGTATGACCTCAATAACAATAATCTTTTGTCTGTCTACTTTCTGTTATTTGAATTATTTTCCTGTAGTGAGTGTTGCCTTTTAAATATAGAAACCATGGAATAATAAATCATTCATGTTTCCTTTGTTTTCCATGTGTAGTTCTTAAACAGATCTCAGCTTGCTAGGGCTTTTTCAGCACTGACTGGAAGTTATCATGTAGATACCTTCATACAGATAATAAATGTCTAATTTTAAAAATGCAAATATTTAATATTTAGGAGAGCATACATATTTTCTCAGCTGTTTTGCCCACAAACATTAGAAACAACAAGAAGTTTGTGGTGATTTATGCCTTCATGGACCTGTTACTGGACATATAAATGCAAACTTTGACCTCAGTTATGTTCAAGTTGAAAATGCATAAACAACTCCAGGTGTCACTGACACTTCTCCAGGTTTAAAGCAACACTATTGAAAAATTAATTTAGTCTGCAGTTGCTTTTTGCCTTGAATTAAGAATATTCAACCACTAATGATGTTTCTGTATGAATTATTGTTTTGGTTTAACCACATAATTTTATTATATAGCACCATGATCAATGTCACACATTGTTTATTGTTGTGAAAGATATATCTTTCCAGTAAGATGGTATTTTATTATGTTTTTCATCACCTTCCAATCTCTAAATGATGGTAACTCTCTTGCATTTAGCAAAAGAGAAGATGGATTTTTCCCTGGTCCTCAAACATTTATTTCTGCGTACTAGCGTCTTCCAAATGATACTCTTGAAAATAAGAACAAGGATAGAGGAGGAATTAACCTGTAATGAGAAGTTTAACTAGTGAAGTCTCTAGAAGTTTGATCTCTGTCTTAGCTAGAGTATAAAAGTTTCATGAACCTTCTCGTTCTTGCCAGACTTTTCCCCAGAATTATGCAGAACTACAGTTGAAGTATAAAAGTTCCTAGAATATATCAATTTAGATCAATATTAGAAGAAACATTTTAAAGAAGCTAATTCATATACCTGCACTGTTATGTGATAACATGTGCATCACTGACATTGCTTACAATAAGAACTTTGAGGAAAGATTTAAATACATAAATTCTTATGATCAATTGTTATAATGACAGGTGTGGAATATCAACACTTATGTATGGACTTCTATATGAAGTATTTTGGCATAGATATTCCAGCTCTTACATACTCGAGTTCTTACAGATTCCTTACAGAAGCCCTTTTGATTATTTTTATTGAAATGGGATTCTTCAGAATCAAATGCACACAAAAACAAGTGGAGCACTGGAACAGGCTCCCCAGGGAACCATGGCCCCAAGCCTGACAGTGTTCAAGAAGAGACTGGACAACGCCCTGAGACACATGGTGTGAACTGTGGGGTTGTCCTGTGCAGGGACAGGAGTTGGACTCAATGATCCTTGTGGGTCCCTACCAACTCAGAACATACTATGGTTCTATGACAAGATATGAGGGTCTAAATGTCTGTTTTCTACCCTGAGTAAAAAATAAAGTGATGGAGAGCTGCAGCATCCAGCTAATCCTTCTCTGCTGCATGGAAGACCAACGGGAGTTTAGACCTGTCAGTGCTGGCAGATTTGAAAAAAAGTCAAGCTTTATGTGTTAAAGTGTGGTAACATTGAAGGTTGCACAATTCACATCTTCATCTGTAATGAGACACACAATTTTTATCCCTTGAGAGATGCTCCATATGGTTGCTGACACCTTGACTCCGACAGACATCAGCAGAGTAGGTGGACATTGTCCATGTAAGGTGAGATTCTCTCATATCGCACTACCATTGGTGCAGCCAAGGGGCAACACGACTCTTACCCACATTCAAAAGGCATTTACATGATTGGCTGTTGCTGCCAGATGACTGAGACACCAAGTGTCCCTGGCAGCCCATCAGAGCCATTGGCATCACTTATGGTCCTGTGTTTGCTGTAAGTGAGTTGGTGAGCCACTGTATGGGCACATTGTTGCTCATCTTTCTTGCTGCATCAATAAAGCTTTGTTTTACAATGTGTTGTCAGGCTCCGTTACCATTCAGACCACAGTTGCTTAAGCAATCTGTTAAAAAAACACTGGCACACACCACAGGGACTCCTAGTATCTGCATCCTTCTGTACCATTGCTGTTACAGTCACAAAGATGTTTAACAAACAATGTATACAAGTCAAAAATAACTGAAAATCAAAATCAAATAAAGAAAGAGGTTGTTAGTGGGCTAAGAGGAAAGTTGCTGCAACAGTTGTGTTGAATGTCAAAGCTGTTTTGTGGAATTTGTTCTGTAGCAGATTCTGCCAGGAGTTAAGGCATCAAGAGCACAAGAGTTTTATGGGTCAAAGGAAAATCATTCTTGTAGAGTAAAAACTCACAGTAAGAAAGCTGAGAAAAATGGTTTGTTTCTTTAATATATCACAGAATTTCTTGTTTCTTGTCAGATGAAATCTCTTACTGTCCAATTACTGCCTTATCTACTTACAGACACACACTGAGAAACCAGTGTTTGGTTTCTTTTGTTAAGCATATATCACATATTAAAAAGAGATAGTGTTTGAAAACTACTTAGCGAAGACAAGGAAATTGGCCGCTGTAGTGTCATGGCACAAAACCCAGCAACAATAATTTTTTAACTCTCTTTTGTAGTTCAGGAATATCTACAGTAGATTATCACACAGAAATTCAGCTTTAAGGGATGGTAGGTTCTTCAGGACATTTTTCTGGCTGGATGTAATTACATTTTTATGAGTTCTTTCCTTGACAGGAAGATTTAGATGTACTTGATTTGTGACTGGGATATAGGCTTTAGTATAAATTCATGGGATATTAGGAAACAGCTTGAGAGACAAACCTCACAAAAAAGATCAGTCAAAGCAAACCGAGATGAAGAAAGGGGAAGGGCAAGAAAAGATCATGCAAGAAACTTGATAACTTGGAGAGAGAACTCATTCTTGTTCTAACTCTGAATGATCCTATACAACAGTACTTTGGGAAAGTAAGGAATTAATTCCATTCAATATTGAATTTTGTCCTCTCTTTTCTCTGAAACATGTTCAGAGTTACACTATTTGTTCATGCATCTGAGTTTTTGAGCTTTGGATGAGCTGGACAAACCACAAGAGACTGCAAAGAAATCACTTTTACTTAATGATACAGAATGTCTGGCAATAGCTAGCAGACTGCATTCAGAGAGCAAGTGGTGCAAAAAAAATTTGAAATAAAGTATTGGTTTTGGTTCACTGGTGAAGCTATACACTAAAATTACCTTGGACCTAATTCTTTTGGGGTCATACTGAAAAAAACATTTCAGCTTTCCCACCAAAACAAAAAAAATAGAAGAAATCAACTCTTGATTATATAAAATTTGACTAAACCAAAAGATTTTGATTAATTTTCAAGAAGCTTATTATTTTCAGATAAACAAAAGTAAAATTAGTTCTCTTTCAATCTAAATTTAATTAACTAAATAATAATAAACAATAATTAAACATAATCAAAACCAGATAATAAGGCTAAATAATAACCAAATTATTTTGGTTATGCTAATGCAATTTAACTTGCTTCAATTTTTTTTCCCAGGGTTGTCTTGGTTGAAATAATCTTACTAGTGAAGCACAAATTCATAAACAATTTTTGTTGCCCCAAAATAATAATAATAAAAAGCAGTACCCATCCTGTAATTAATGAAACTAATTGCAAGTTCAAGCAGGTGGGAACTTGCAATTACTACTCCTGATTCTCTGAGTTTTGCTTATATCTGAATCTCTTGAGCAACTAGTTTGTTACTCTTTGCAGACCATGTTTGTGTCCTCCATTTCTTTTGCCATTTGGATGATAGCCTTCCTGAGATATGCCTGTTCATTACTTAAAACAACCTGGCTCTTTCTGGCAGAAAAGTCTATTTACAAATTCTGCTCAGGACTATTTAGAAGAGAAATAATGGCAAGAATAACTGTGACAATGTACTGTGCAGCAAAGGATTCTTCATGTTTAAAATCCTTTCTTTTCACTAACAGAAAAGAGAAAGTTGCTGCAGTCATATGACAGCTTTATGTGAAAAGAGCTTTTGGAACTTTGTTTTCTTTCATGAATAATGTTTTTTTTTTTTTTTGGGCAGATTTGAAACTATTGCCTTATGCCTGTCTATCCATCTGCAATTATTTTACTGTCAGTTATGGGCACAGTAGAAGTAAACACCAGCAGCAAGAAGTTGCTGCAGACAGACATCATCTTAAATGTCCTGTTTCAAGGACAGAAACATAATAACACCCTGAATGCTGATTGAAAATCTCAACAGAGAAGCGGAAAGCCCAGAGGATCAAAAGTAGTTTGGATTTACACTTTTTACAGGAGTGTGAGTTTACAGATAAAATGCTAATTGTTGAAATAATTCCATGAGAAAACAAACATTAAATTGGAGATCCTAAATGTTATTCAAAAAGCTTGCTTTTATTAATAGGAAGAATGTTGATTTGGACATAGGTGTTAAAAATCCCTAATTCTGAAAAAGATCTTATACACTGCACAACTGTAGGAGGGAGAAAAGACCTTGACTTGACATAATATAATTTTTGAATATTAATAGTTTTGGTGATGATTGCCATGTTGAGTTTCACTTGAAACTCATCAACATTTTTATAATGTCTTATTAACCTTGTTTGTTGCAATTTCATGTTTGGTCAAATTAGATTTGATGGTAGACATTTCTTTGGGCACTGTAGATGTGCTGGGATATGTACATTTACTGGAGTTTAATGGAAATAATGAATATTCTCTTCTTATGAACAACATCTTCAGATGATGAATGCTAAAAATGAATTACTTTTAGCATGATGGATCTCCTAGAGAATGTCAGGCAAATGTGTCTTTTCCAATAATTTCCATGTCATATGCCTCCCAGTACAAATATAAATCTCCTTGAGAAATAGATACTTTGACATTCCTGGTACTACCAGGTTTCTGACTCTTGCACACTCTGAGGATTTTTAATTTTGTTGTTAATGATCAGTTCAATTTTGGCTTTCATTACAGATACAGTTTAATGGTTAAGCAATGTAGTTTTTTATTAAGTCTGTGTGTCATTGTATAGCATTACAATTTTATCCCATATAAATCGTACAACTCAGTATGTATCTTCAGATTTCACAGCAATAAACCAACAAAAGATTAAACTATCAGAATTTACAACTGAAGAGCAGTATCTTAATGAGCATGAGTCTCTGCAGGAAAATTACATGCTAAAATGAAGGTACAGACCTCATCTTGGATGGGTGTATCTTGTGACAATATTTAAAGGGAATGCTGGACTCAGTGTTCCTTGTGGGTCCCTTTCAACTCAGGACATTCTGTGATTCACTACAATGTAATCATGGTAGATTCTTCTATGTTTTTTCCAGATAATTAAAAATACCTGCCTTTTTTTTTTTTTTTTTTTCCCAGAAAAAGACTTCAGTCCTTCTGTCACTGATTCATCTTGCAATTACTTCGTTTTAATACCATAATATATTTTTAAATGGGGAGAGGGGAAAGGAGTGTTTTGAAAAAAAAAGTCACCTTACTCACATAATGCATTTCTGAAAAAAAAAAAAAACCTTGAAAAACATAGACACATTTTTATTCTATACTATATTTTTCATTTCTAACACATTGGATGGCTTATTACTGTCTGTAGTTGATGCTAAAAATTTAACAGACATTAATCATTGGAATTTGGAGAAGGTACTCAGGGACACTCCCTGTGAGGAATATTATTGATAAAAAAGCGTAATTACAGTAAGTAACAGAGATGTAGAATTCTGACACAGTATGCCTAGACAAGATTTTTCCAGCAAGACTGACTTAGCAGACTTTTCCATCTCTTCACATTTTCTGTGCAAAATTGCATTGGCGCTGACTCTCAGCCACAACCAGCAAGTATTGACCAGAGTTGATTTAAGAGGATTATAAAGGTGGCATTTAGACTCTGCTGCATCTCTTCTGCAATCCTGGGCCATCTGGCAGCATGGGTATACACATTGCCAGTGACACAGATATGCCTTTGAAATCCATGGATCACAGAGTCTTAAGTGAACATGTCCTCCCCTGTTCTGGGGATCTGGACAATGCAGAAACAAGTATTTCTAATAATACATACCTATGTCATAGAAGGTTTTCTTAGACAGTCACTGAAGAACTTTGGGTTTTGATTTTTCTATCACACCTACACCTGTAAAAAGTGTTTGCTTGCAAAAGAGAAGCTAAGTTATTTATCTATACTAACTAATGCTATTTATCAGTTAATATTTTATTTTTATGCATTTCTATAAATGCACAAAAACTACATCTTAGACTACCCTGTACTGAAAGTTGCATTTCGATTTGACAGCCAGTCCTCAAAGGCAGGTAACTACACCAGTCCAATAAAACACCACCACTAAAAATGCAACTCCCTAGTAATGCTTACGGAAGTGTTGGTGAAGTATAGAATACCAATGATCAATTCTGCATACTTGCTTATGAAGAAAAGGGACATTTGTGCTGTTCAGTGGGGCTTGTAGTAGTCTTAGATACTCAATATAGAGAGAACTCCACCTGTGCTCTCAGATATTGTCAACATGATTCTGTATAGTTAGATATAGTGGTCCCTGAATGAGGTTAACTAGTTTTCCCACAGTTTTGTTTGTTTGTTTGTTTTTAATTTCAGTTTGAAAATACAAACATTCAGTGGACTATATAAAAAGTATATCTTTACTGGCATGTTCATTTCGTGGACCACACATTCCCAGATCTTGACAAAATACGTTTACATATCTCCTGTGGCTGCATGTCTTTTCATATTGGTGTGAGTCCTCAGCATACATAAACATTCCTGCTAACCCAGAAGGAAGTGTAAGTGTAAGGAAGGCAGGGTTGTGTATATCTGTTATCATAGCTTCTACAGGATCCTATTATTCTAACTACTATACAAACATACAGTATGAAAACAGTTCTTGTCTCAAAGAGAGAGCAATTGGATGCATCCTTGCTATGCAAGCAAAGAATAACAGCTCATGTTAAAGAACTAACATATGCTCTACATGAATGAAGCAAATGCTCAGGGAAAGCAAATAACTGTCCAGTCCATCCACTCCACTCATTACATTATACGGTGTTAAAAAAGTTATTTTGCAGTTGAGAATAGGAGATTTTAAACACCATCTTCTGTGATGCCACCTGGTAGTACTGAACTCTGTTATCTTAGAAATGAATTACCAAGTCATTTCAGAGAGGGAAGCTATGCAATTAAATTAGTTCAGTCCCTGTTACTGATATCAATGAACATTTTGCCATAGAAAATACAGAGATCAGTTTGAAGTCCTTGGTTGTTTCAGAATTAGAGGCATGGACTCTACTTCTCATTAATAATCATTATTTGTGTATTTTCCTTTCATTTCTTTCATCCTATTTTTTTGCCTATTACTCTCAATAAAACTAAAAATAGACTCTCACAAACTTACTTTTCAGATTCATGTGCATTTTAAAAAGCAATACTTCAGTCACAAGAATACCTTTGAAAATCAGTTCAAGAAAATCACAGTATTCTCCTTCAGCTGAGAACTGTAGAGTACAATAATGTTTACTTCTAAGATGTTACAGTGTTACAAATTTTGTTAATGGAGACAGCTTTGGCATGTTTGAAAAACAGGATGGAATAAACCACACACATATGTTAGTTTGTGTACAGTGTAAATCTAAATGTTCATTACAATGTTATACTGAGGAGCTTCTTTTCTCCCTTATGAATGCTTTTTAAACTTCCTGTATCTTCTTTTTTTTAAATTAAATCTATCTCTGATGACAGTATGTTCATTATAGACTAGGCTTTTTTAGTCCTATTATTATAAAACACATAGGAATAACAAGTGGTCAATTATCTCTTACCTAGCACCATCAAAAAGGAAATTCAATTTACCTGCATCTTCTGCCACCACAGTACAAAGGACATTTCCTAACCTCAGTGAACCTTTAATTAGCACTATGGTGAAAAGCAGTATTTTCCATCATTAGGTAGTTTAAGGGCTTTAGTGTGTAAATTATGATTTTCTATTATACTTTGAATGGGTTAGATAATATTCTTCTCATGAACCACTGAATCAGACAATACCTTTCACAAGCTTGAAACCTATAGCTGAAATGTGCATTAGAACAGACACATTTATCTATAAAATTTCAGGATAATTTTATGTAAACCAGTTTAATTTAGAGCATAAGAATGTAGCTATTCAATACGGTATGTCGTGGTTTCAAATCTGGTGCAAATAATGATGTGAAGAGTCCATTTGCAAAACAGATTGTTCTTGGATCTATTTTTTTGTATCCTACTTACATTTCTTTTTAATTGTCAAAAGTATTTACATTCTATGATCAGTTCTTTGTGACATACTTTCCATCTCATTCAAAATATATAAAAGGGAAACTGCATTTTGACTTGTTGAGCTTTACACAACTTTTATCTCTTCAGTGCAGGATAAGTTGACACATTGAGCTACTTTGCAGACGAGACACAATAGAGTCCAAGACAGAGAATGAGAGATGGGAAAACCAGCTCAAAATGTGAATCGGTACATAGCCAGTGCTGGCGAACTCAGTAGCTGTTATTTCTTATGTAGCTTCATCGCTCTTACTTGCTTTAAAAACCAGTACTTTGTTACAACAGAATCTGTAGAGTCATATATTGTTAGGAGATTAGAGATGGTTTTGGTAGGCCTGCTTAAAAGACTGACAGATCATGCCAGTTTCAAATTGAAAAACCTCTTTACTGTGTCAATATTCAGTAAGAATACACATTGACAGTCATTATCAATCATTATCACTATATATCTAAAGCAATCAATCCTTAACAAATCTAAAATAGCAGTGAGCGTACAATGTCACAAAACTCATATCTTTCTAGTTAACACTGATGTGTATGATCTGGGATGGTCCTTAGTCAGTGAGATCAAGGTTATCAGGCTTGAGAGCTCATGAAATATGGAAGTCAAGACCTAAGTGGACTGTAACCTTTCTTCTCTGCCTGTGCCCACTGATTGTTGATATTTTATGCTGCTCTGAACCTTCCCCAAAATAAAAGGGTGTGGTCTCACCTGCTTTTGAATATTATGTTTGGTATTGGGACTTCTGGTTTCTCTTATACTACATGATTATTATGGACATTTTTCCCATTTGTTTTGCAGAATGTTTTTGATTTTACCAGTTTTTTTTTTTTTTTTTGGTCTCTTCCACATCCTTCATACTTATCTTGCAGATTTTACTACTCCCATAAGTCTTTCTACACCTGTGTTTTGCAACTATGCCACAAGCCTCCATCTGCCCATTCGTGGCTAGGGCTATTAATTATACAATTAAATTATCCATGTTACGAAGTGCTAATAGTGGCATTTCAATGTTATAAATTGCTCATAGTTTTGCTCGTTTTACTGGTCTAATGTGCTCATTATACCTTTCTTCAAGGCAAACAGTATGCTAAGCTGGTTTCTACTTTTTGGGTGCAACAGGCCTCTGTTTACAGTTCTAGCTTCCTTCAACAGAGAAGGAGTGCTTGTCTATTCAGTACAGACAAATTTTCATTCCTAATTGGAGTCATGGAAAAATAAGTTGGAAAAAAAACCCAGCTACACAGTTACAAGCAAACAGCATTCTATAGAATTTTCATGCAAACCCAAAACAAAACAAACCAAAACACAAATAAACAAACCACCACAAACCAAACACACACACGAAAAACAACAACAACAACAACAACAACAAACCAAACCAAATAAAAAAAACAAACCAAAACAAAACCCTCAAAAAACAAAAACCTCAAGAATGGTCACACTGCTCAGAACAAGATGACTGTAATGGACACACAGAGAAGAATAAGAACAGTACAAATATATTTCCTCCCTAGTAGCTGCTCAGCTGCAAACTATTTTCTGCTCAGTTTCTGCTCAAGATTTCTTGATCCAGTTGTGGTCTATCTGTTTGGTAATCTATGTTAGGTGTGTCTCCCATTTACTTGCTCAGCCTTCCCTTGAAAGAGGTTAATTTTTCGGTATTAATAATTCAGCAGCTATTTTTCATTTATCTATTTTCTCAAGCTCCAAGGTACCTGGAACTCTGAGTTGGTTTACAATCTAACTTTTAACGGTCTTTTATTTCTCATCTCTTGAGTGTCAGCAGATAGAAAAATATCAACTACGGATGACAATAAAATCCCTAAATACATAATGGCCTTCAAAACTACTCTGAAACTTCAAGGGTGGAGGTTAATCTGCATCTGTTATTTGCTGATGAAATAGTAGCTGAAGTGTTGACTCTAAGCCTATTGATAGTTGAGAAATTCTCTTGTCCTGTGTTGTATTTTTCAGCATCATACCAACTGCCAGATGAAAGGCCAGTAGTTTGCTTGAACAAGAAATTAAGCTCCATTAAGAGGAATGTATATATTTTTCCTCTGTGTGTGAAAACTAATTCATAATAACAATGGGAGCTCTGAGCAGTTCTTAGAGTTCTTTAATGTTCTCATTTTGCTAGTTGTTGAATATAAATCATGCCTTTTTAAATAATTGTATGACTTATGTTTAGTAAGAACTCTAAGGATAGACCATCTGATGATTTTTATCTTTGAACTGGCAATTTTTATTTATCTTTTTTTAAAAAATGAATTGGTTTATATTTCACTTCAGTTCTCCTGTGAATTGTGATTTAGCCTTCACTTAACACTTTAGATGAGAGGTAGCTACCTATAATGAAAAGTTGTGATTCATTTCATCAGGTAGTTTATCACTAGAAATTGAACTGCAGCCTAATAAATAAATTGTGAAGTCTGCAGAAAGCAGTATATTTTATACACTCAGAACACCACAGAAAGATTTGTAAATCAAGTGTTGTCAATGGAAATTCTTGTGACAGACTCCAAAGCTGACATCTCACCATCCTGCAGACAAACAAATGACAAAACAGAAGGAACCCAGATGAAACAGGATTCTCTCACCTGGTAACCCTCTAACAGCTAGGCATCCGGAGTTCTCTTTTCTCAGTGGATATTACAGATGTTTCCAGAAAACATGTCAGAAAATTTTAGCCTTCAGACAGATGTCTAAAATTTAAGAGATGTGTTGATTTCTGAAGTTTTTAGCTATCTCTGGCTAGAGAGGAGTCTTCATGACTACAGTAGTATAATGTCTTAATTTTTACATTGCTCGATTGGGGTAGGATGTGTTACACGGTTGTTCAGTTGTTGTGGGCTAACATGGGAAAAGTGACAGAGATGACATGTTACAGAAAGACTTCAATTTCCACAGAGTGGTGAAAATGCAACCAAATTCCTGGAGAACGGAAAATGGAATGAGGTGACTGTACAAGGTTATGTTATAAGTAGCAGAGATGAAGATAGTGATGTCTGAAGAATTGCCAGAGGACCTTACAAGACTATAATTTTACCAGGAAAATGGTAGATAAAAGTCACAATAGATGAATGTCAAGAAATGAAAATAGGGAAAGAAAACAACTCCAGATTTGTTCAGAAAATGGTGGACCCTGATGTGGGATTCGCCATTCTGGAGTGATACCTTGATGTTACCACGGTCTGTCACATGAAAACATCTGCTGCAGTGCTTAGCAGGTATGAAAAACAAGTTAGGAAGTATTAGGAAGCAAACAGAAAATAGAATAATTATTCTACTGAATAAATCCATGGCAATCCAACAAACCTACTGTTTGGTACTCTGTGTTTGTAGTCCCCTGATCTAAAAGAAAGGATATACCAGGGATGGAAAAGATTCAGAGGACAAGAAGGATGATGAAAGTCTTAGAATTGCTTCCCTGTGAGGAAAAATTGAATAGGAAAAGACTGCTTAATGTGGGGAAAAAAAAAAAAATAATCACACTGGTGTCCTGTTCCATACACATGAGAATTATGAGGCCTTAATGAACATTAGTCAAATGTTAAAATCTAGCATTGAAGCTGAGGATTAGCCCAAGACTGCCACTACCAATTTATAACATCAGACTATCTTTTTTTTCAAGCAAAATTAAAATAAAAAATTTTCTTTCTAAAATAAGAAATAACTATTCATAGTCATATTTCATTGAGTGAACTATTGATAGGAAAGCTGAGGACATATGAGAAACAGTACTATTTCTTCTTCTGTTTCCTTTTTGTAGAGTGGAAATGAACTTATCAACCATACAGGAATCCAGTCAGGCACCAGGTGAGCTTATATAAGTGCCCATAACATTAGATATTTATGAGATCGTGTTAACATCGTGTTAAAATAACTTGGGTTTGAAGAACTTAGCAAATTCCTCAATACTACCCTGAAGAGATCAACTCTTTTACAAAGCTTTTATCTTGTGCAGAATCATCAAAACAGAACTTACTGGTACCTATCTGAAAGTAACAGCAAAATTAGGACAGGTATAAAATGGTGCCAAAGCTGAGAGAAACAGGGTTGTTCAAATAACATTTTATTAGGCAACAAATAAATAAATGGCACAGTTGCTGTTTTCCTTACTGCAGTAGTAACCATAGAAACCAAACCCAGAGATTATTTTCATTCACAAACCATTTTTTTTCTTTTTGTGACAAAGTAAGGAATTCTCTGAACAAATTGATGGGTTTGATCCTGCAAAGTGCAGCTGCAGATCAGTTTGTGCTTGTTCCAAATACAGTGAGCAGGATACCTGCCAGTGCTGCATAGCTGTCTAATAGCCCTTGGGGAAAAAAGGGAAAGAAAGAGGTTCCCATGTTACCAGCATAGGAGCAGGGCTCTGAGGGGGTCCAGAAACCATGGAGAGCTTGAGTAAAGAGAACCCTGGGTGTGGTGGAACTGACCAGCTCCAATCTGGGTGCCAGGCAAGATCCTGCTCCTGCTGAGGACAGCCCCAGCTTGCAGCTCACCCTGATCTTAATGGGAGCTGGTGACTGCCACACATCAGAAACACGCACTTCCTTCAGGGACAGTGGAGGTGGGTGGTCACAATCACCACTGTCAAAGCTAGAGCTCAAGTAGGGCTGTCACTTGGAGTAATACGGTCATGTCTTCCTAAACAAAAGGGACTTCTAGACCACAGTTCCTCATGCAGCTAGAAGTGAATGGCCCTATTGCTCCCAAGGGAAAAGCTTTTTACCCCAAGGAGAAAGGCTTCCTAGATCTTCAATCTGTCAGGGAAGTGAGAGTGGAGTAAGCTGCGCAGTTGTGAGGCACTCTGAATGTCAGCTGTCGAGGTTTAACCTCATCTGGCAAATAACCATGATAGCCGCTCACCCACTTACCCCCCTCACACTCCCAAACGGGAGAGAATCAATAGAGAAGGGAGAAAATTGGGGATTGAGATAAACGTGATTTAATAAAATAACAAAATAATAGTATTATGCTACTATTACTACTACATATATATAAAGGAAATGGGTTATAAAATAAAAGATACACAAGACAATTCCTCATGAAATCCATACACACTGAGCAGCCAGTACCAGACAGCAGCACCCTGATCCTCAACAGCTGATCCTGGAGAGAGAAGAAAGAAAAAGGCAGAAAGGCCCAGAGACCTCTGCAAAACAGCAGGATGGCAAAAAGTTGAACTAAAAAAAAAACTCCCAAGCAGAACTCCCCCAATCCCTAACATTCTGTGATTCTGTGAAACAGGTCTCTGTCCCGACTCTGTCCCAATTGCGTTGGTAGCCAGAAAATCCCAACATTCCTTAAATATAAAGCATGATGCTAATGGCATGGAATATTCTTATTGATCAGTCTGGGTATCAGTCAAGCTCTTCCCCATCTATAGCCCCCTTCCCAGCTGTCTCACACCTGTGAGAAGAGCTCAGAGACCTTCGCTCTCATATAACAATTAAAAACTTTGTCCTGGGGTGTTATGTTCTTGTTCTCAAACTAATTGCAAACAATGACTGTGTTAGCTACAAAAAAGAAAGGTTTTTAACTGCATGAATGGAATGAGTTCTCTTTCAGTCAAAACAGCACAACCTTCCCCACCAGAAGCAGCACTTACATCTTCAAATAAAAGAAAAAATAAGTAAAGAGAAGAGAAACAGAGTTGTAATGTATTTCTGTACTTTGAACTCTTGTTACTGAAGTAGCATTATGGAGTCAAGGAATGAAAGGCAGACAGATAATCGTATAATCTGACATTTAAAAGCTGAAGATCACAGTGAGGTAAATGGTCCAAAATTCGTTATCTTGATCTATGCCACCTTCCTTTGTTGATGTGTTCTTTGTGACTAAAAAAGGAGTATGTTACGGGTATACAATGTGAGTGGTTGGAAACTATCACTCATTTACCATTATCAAAATAGAAAGCGTTTTCCCTCATAATTTGAAAAACAGTTTTCTTTCTTCTTATTGAAAAAGATGAATGAGTAAATGCAAAGAAACTGTTATCACTCATTTACATTTAATCTTCCTCTTGGCCAACTGGGCAGAACATGAAAAGCTAAGAATAAGGTTGGACTGGTTACAAAGAAAGAAGTAATTTCACCCTAGCTTTCAATAAAAAAGACCCAGAACTTTGTCTAAAAAGTGCTGATCTGTTCTTATCTAAAGATTGCTCAGCACACTAGAAGACCTGATGTGCTCTGAAGTTCTGAAATACAGAGCTGATTTATAATAATGAATTCACAGTGTAGGAAAAATATTATTGCAACTAAACACTGGATTAAAATTGAAGAAATCTGAGTGAATCTGTGTTTGTGGTTTTGTTTGTTTGTTTGTTTGGTTGTTTGGTTTTTTTTGTTTGTTTGTTTGTTTTGTTTTTTTTTTTTTTAGAGTTTCCTTGGGAAAAAAAGCAGTTCAAAGTCTATGATCTTGAGTTTGATGTTTATAAAAGGAGGACAATATTTCTTCTTAATATGCTTTTAAACAAAATAAGTGTTTATTATGACCATAGGTAGGCTGTGTACACTAATGAAGTTTTAGGTTCTTCTGTAGTGCATATACTAAACAATATGTTTTAAAACAGCATGTTGAATAATAACCTTTTTTTACTGTGCTAGTTGAAATGAAATGTTCATATGTCTCCATACATAGTCATGCAGTGTAAAAATTAAATTCAGGAGAATCAAGCCAGCATAAATCATAGCTCAGTGTACTGAAATTGCCGTGATTATTACCACTTTCTTGTTCACTTGCCAATTCCAAGAACTAGGATTGTCTGGGATGTCAATAGGATAATGAGATATCGTACACTTATTCAATCATATATTGGCAATGCTGATTATCAGAAAGGCGAGAATTCCTAGGATATCTAAAAGCCATTAAAAACATGAGCTATTTAAAGTGGTCCTCCATGCCACATAAACATGCAATTTAATCCCTATTGCATATTGAGATACTTTTTTTTTTTAATAAAGTTCTGCATGTCTCAAAATACATCTCATATATGGAAAGTAAATTCTCATTGCAGATTCATAAGATTACCATCACATTTTACTCCTACGACAAAAGTTGAAACTTATACAGAAAATACACGGAAAAATGTGGACTTGGCTGTGAACTCTGAGGATATCATTCTTTAGTTAGAATTACTTGAGCTAGCAATGAATTTAATTAGAATTATGCAGTGCCAACCAATTTTAGCATTGTAGAAATCCACAATTAATTAGCTGAAAATCTCCTCTTATGAAACATAAATCCTCCTCCTATTCTGTTTTATATTGTGAATAAAACATTGTTCCATCCATTTCTTTTTGATCTCTTGAAAGATGCAAAGCTGTACATAAGATCATAAAATATATTGATGAGTTTTCTCCTAATATCTACAATCTACATCATTACTGATTGAAGCATTAACTGATACTTCCATTACATTCTGGTAAGATTATATTCAGAACTACAGTCCTGTATCCAACAAATTATTCCATCCTCTATGGTTATTTGACAAATATTACTTTCAATAAGCCACTGACTGTCACTTATTAATTACCAGTTTCAATGACTAAATATATTCTAACATCATAGAATTATATGCATGTAATATTAGTGTTTTTTTAAATAAGCATAGAGTTTTTATATAATTTTATAAATTATTTAACAGACATTTAGGTAACTTAACATAATAAAAAATGTAACAAGTTATAATACAACATGCTTTGAAAGCCTGCAAAGTTATACTTTACTCTCAGGAATAAAGAAGACAATTTTTGTCCCGTATCTATTTATGAACTGATCATTCTTTGTAATATTTTTTTAGTTACATTTTGTTGATAGTTGTGCACACATAGCAATGGTTGGCAATCAATCTATTTTTTATTTGAAAACTGTTGTTCAGTTGCAAAAGATTGACTTATTTAAACTGAAAATTTGACAAACCCACACATCAAATACTTGCAATCAAATATTTAGAGGAAGTGTTTAGTTGAAAGGAATAATGTGGCAGTCACAATAGACTGTAGTACTAATGGATAGAAAATGGAAACAAATATATTGTAATCCTAAGGGCATCTAGAAAAATGAGATCCAAACATTTAAGGCAGTCGAAAACTCAAGCACACAGCAGTCCTTGTCTATACAGATCTGATGGAAAACATTACTGCCTATCCAAGACAGTCTGTGACTACAGCTTGACAAGGTGATAAATCTGTATTTAGGATACTTGGTAGCATGTAAAAAAACGTTCAACAGTCACATGGCACAGAAGACAGAGTCCAGCCAATCTGTTTTTACAGCTTCAGATCCGGCCAAAATTTTTTGAGAGGGTAACCTTGTCACTTACCATCTCTACGTGTCTGACATAATTTTTCACAACCTGTCAACATATAAACACACTGAATTGTATCTGTTCTGTATAACCTAGCAGATAGGTAATGTTGATTCCTATTGGATCCAGGTTCAATGTATGTTTCGATGACGTCTTGTACTCCAAAGGTCTGATGACAACTGTAGAATCAGAAATAGATAATATAGGGGAGACATAGGATGACATGTCAGCAGAGTAAACGAGCTAAAACATAAAGGCTATTATAATTCAAGTGGCTTATGTCTAGCTTGGTGTTAGAATATAGCCCTTATTGTACATCCTGATGGGACAGTTCAAGTCTAAAATGCCACTTAAGTCATGAAAGGAATTATTTTGGTGGATGCAGCTGAGTTTGAGACAAAATTCAGATAAATTCTGAATGAAATAAAAAGTTTTATTTAAATGTATTTAAATTCTATACTTTTGTCTTCCCAAACTGAAATGCAGAACAGTAGTAGTCTCTCTTGAGGTCATAGGCAAAATGCCAACAGACTTCAGCAGAACCAAGATTTCATCCATACCGTCCCATAATTTACCCTTTATCTTTGTGCACAGATGAAAACTTTACAGGTAAGTTCTTGACTTAAGAAATATAATAGTAAAACTCCCACAAACATAAATATGCCTAAGATTTAATCCTAAAAATTCAAGTAGAAAATGCTGGGTAACACATAAGTAAATGTCAGATAAAATTCAAACTTGTGCAGATGTGTTATTATTGGAGAATATAAGCCATTAGAAAAAAAAAATCACTACCAAAGTTTTTAATTAACATGCACTTATATAGCAGATTAGTGGTAGAGGTATTCAAATGTTATTTTTTCCCTAGAATAGCTCTCTGTTTTCATAATAGTATACTTTTAAGTCTCCTGTAAGCAGCAGTTCTCTAGCCAACTGTGGGAGGAAAGTTTTACTTAGAACAGCCTAGGCAGTACACTTTTATTTGATAAGAGTGTAACACTGCAAATTAATTTCTGTCTGCCTCTCATATGACAGTTCTATTAGGAAGAGAGCTGCTGAACAGGCCTCTCAACATCAGATAGCTATAGCAGCCAATGGTTTCTCCTGCAAGGAGTGGCTGATGTGTTTCCCATTTAACATGTGAAAAAAAAAAACTAGCTGAGAAACCGGATGGAAAAAAATTGTGCATATTGAAAAGTTAAATAGCTACATTAAACATCAAACAAGGCTTTAGATATGGGAAAAGTAGCTCCAATCAGGTTGGTTTAAGCACAGGTCCTGAAGAAATCATCACAAAAAAAACTCTTTTTTTTTTTTTTTTTTAAAGTGAAGATTTCACATCAATATCAATAAAGCAGGGCTAGAATATAGTTCTCTCTTTAAAAACAACCCAAGGGAATGAGACACAAATAGATCCTGAACCTTGCACCTGATCTGCTAAATTCACATGGACTGCGAAGAAAGGGCCAGTGATCTGGTCATGAACATATATTTGCTGTTAGGGAAATGGAATACCTTTGGCTTTGAACAACCTTGTAAAAAAGTTAAGCAAATACTTTTAGAAGCTTCTTGTTTACTTGGCTTTTCATTGCATTTGCACTTAACGAGGGTTATCTTGCACTCATTTCAGGACATATTTCACTGTGTAATGCCTTCAGTGTTACCTTTGATTCGAAGTCAGTTTTTGTATTATAGTTTATGTTATAGGTCCTAAGCCAATAGACAATTTTTACAGTTGCTACACACTTAGATTTGTAGTTGCAATTATTTAAGCTTATTAGTTGTGGTTAACGCTCTGTATTCCAGCAGATTTTAATAGGATTCTTTTGGTTGCTCTGTTTGTCCTTTCTCCAATTATTTTTGATGATTTGCACTACTGACAGAGGAATAATTAACACAAATCTTGATCCCTGAATTTGTAATATTTAAATCCTTAATTTTCTCTTGCAATTTGCTTCCTTGATTTCCACTTTACCAGGAAACTATAGTTTGCCTTAGTTTCCAAAGTTTCCACGCAGACCTTTAAGGAAACCCTGTTATTTATAATGCTTAAACTGCAGTCAAATGAGTAAAACCCCATATTATTTAAGCCAACTGTTTAATTAGCACATAACACACTGGAGCGAAAAATAAAAAAAAAAAAAAAACAACTAAATATTTTATGCTGGTTCTGAAAAAATATAACTGAATGTATCACTTTTTGTCTAATATGATAAGATATTCCCTAGTGGTATTACACTTTATAATCTTACAACTCGCATTACTCATAAAACAGATGTTTAAACTTCTTGATGCACACAAGTGTATGTGGAGTCACACCATTTTAAATCTAATTAGTGTTTAATAAGCCATTGGAAATGTTGTCACTCAGCTCTTACAAATTAATCCTGATCTCTTAACACATGCTGATATTTTGAAATAGTAATTATTCTGAAACAAAAAGAGGTCTGAGTTAGTCTGAATTAACATAAACAGCTCCCATGATTATTTTATGTGCTTCCAGCAGAGAGGTGTTAATAGTCTACTCATGGCTTGACAGGAAAAACTCTGTAACAGAAGGACTGAAAATTATTCTCCATGATGGTCAGCATTTCTCAGAAAAACACAATTAATATAGATCAGAAGAGAAGAAAGAACTATAGAGCTTTCAGGATAACAGTCTGCGCTAGAGTGATGTACCTTCTTTGTTAGCAAATTACATGCAAACTGAACCTGGAATCTGCTAATAAATCTGTGTTCTTTTCAGATCACACACTGGCAATTAAGACTGTGTTGGAAATAATTGACAATTCTGTCAGTGTTGCAT
Organism: Patagioenas fasciata; assembly: GCF_037038585.1. Classification (NCBI taxonomy): domain Eukaryota; kingdom Metazoa; phylum Chordata; class Aves; order Columbiformes; family Columbidae; genus Patagioenas; species Patagioenas fasciata. The sequence goes on along the minus strand of NC_092521.1, from coordinate 73,174,293 downwards.
GTATCAGAAGGAAAACCAGTCAGTTTCCCAGAGCTGGACTGGCTGTACATTACTAGAAAGAATAGTAAATACATATATTCACACAGACTGACACATGCACATTGACACATGCACAATTAGAAACATTTATATGTATACCCTGTTTCCCCTGTAGTCTGTGAACTAGTGGAGATTCTAGAAAATGTGTCAGACCCTGTATTTAAATTTTCCAGTGTAGTGTCAATCAATATTACCTTGTATTAATTCCTGCTCCAATTTTTTTTTTTTTTTTACATGTATAGCTGCCTGGACACTCTTTAAATTGACTTTTTTTTTAATGAATTGTAACAAGGGCTTATATTTTGAGCATTCTTAAAAATCCTGAAAATCATACTAGGGCTTATTTTTGGGTGTAGATCTTATTTTCAGGAAAACAGGGTATGTATATTTATATAAACACATACTTGTACTACCACACTAAAAAAAAAATGGGTTATGCACCTGTGAGTCCAGATTTTGAAATGATTAGCTGCAAGCAGAACACAAAACTTTTGTACAACAGTGTGGGAGATGTGAGGGATTTTGTTGAGGCTGAGTTGTGGAGGGGTTGCTGTTAGATGGAGATTTGTTACTGAACCAGCCAGGAATTTCAAGGCTGGGAACAGGACCTGCCATGGGAGAGAAACAACTCTGAAATAACAAGGCCCCAACATGGTGTAAATCAACGGACCTATTAGCAGTGAGACTCGAGTGCATGGACAGCCCGTGAACATGGACAATATCCGATCAGCTAATGCATGCTTGGAGCGTGGACGCATGATCAGGAAATAACTGCATATATAAGGAGGCTTGTTTCTGTAATAAATGGCTTTGCTTGAATTCATATTGGATTGCGTGGAGTCCATGATTTTTCACCCTCGCAGAACAGCCTTTCTCTCACCACAGACTTGAAAGCACAAGGACTTCACAGTCCTGTTTTCCCAGTCCTGCTTTCCTCTGGGTCAGTGAGAGACATGCATAGAAAGGAGGACAGTAAACTTAAGAAACTGTATAATCACCAGTAAACAGTAAAACTGATAATTTTCAATAAGTACTGCATTGACATCAGCAATCTGGATGGAAGCTAATGTTTTCTCTCTCTTTATTTTTTTTTTCCATGTTGTATAAATATACATATTCTTTTTGGTATCAAATTTTCAAGAATGAAATTCCTAATTCACAGAGCTGATTGAGAGATTTAAATGAGAAAGACATTTCAAATTAAAAATATAAAACAAAAAAAAAAGTTGTGGGTTTGTTTTTTGGTGTGTGCTTGTTTCAACTGAGTCTTTCTTGCAATGCCATGATTCTGAAAAAAAGGAAGGAATCAACAATACTGTGATTTGATGCCTAATTTTTAAAAACAAATAAAAACTTCTCCAAAATCGTTGGCAAATTGCAGAAGTAGTAAAATTCATCTACTCATGGCAAATTACTTCAGCAGCTCACAGGAGCAGCAAAGAATTGTGATATGAGAAAAAATCTATGACAAACAAACTACCTATATTTATTTCAATGTATTTTTTTAATCAAAATGTGATTACTATCTAAATAACTGTGCAGTAATTCGTGCTTTTGCATTGCCTTCCAATAAGGTGGAATGCAGGATAAAAAGAATAGAAGTAACAAAACCACACCCCCATGTCAGAAGATCACAAACAGATGGAGAGAGACTCTGGATGAGCAAACTCCAAGGAAGTGTAGATATAAAGAACATACAAACACTAGTAAACAAGCAGTTCCTCCAAACTTCATTGAATAGTGAGAAATGAGTGACAGATAGATTCAACCAGGGCATGACTACAGCTGCCAGTACTGCTTGATTTTCTCATCACTCTTGAAAGATCTCATATCCAATCTAGCTGATAATAAGATTTTGGAAATTAAGTAGTGCCAAAATGTACAGCTGCTGTAGTCTGTGAACTAGTGGAGATTCTAGAAAATGTGTCAGACCCTGTATTTAAATTTTCCGGTGTAGTGTCAATCAATATCACCTGAATGGAATTCTATCTGCTGAGTAACTCACTTTTCAGCCAAGGATATTGACCAGAAAAACTGAAGTCCTTTGGATTTCTAAGTGCTAATACATAAGGTGTTTATAGCAGAAATAGGATTGAGACAATACTGAAACAAGAATTTTTGAATCTTTAGGTTAACACACACCAGAACTGCACAACAAAAACTATGAGGAGATTCAGCCACACTTGTTTTGAATCAGAGCACTTCCATGGAAACCCTGACCAGTTATGGTTTCACCCCAGCCGGCTACTAAGCATCATGCAGCTGCTCTCTCACTCTTTCCCAGTGGGATGGGGAAGAGACTCGGAAGAGTCAAAGTGAGAAAACTCATGGTTTGTGATAAAAACAGTGTAAGAAGTAAAGCAAAAGCCACACACACACAAGCAAAGCAAACCTAGGAAACAGCAGGTTGAGGGAGGTTATCCTTCCCCTCTACTTTGCCCTTGTGAGGCTGCATCTGGAGTATTGCGTTCAGTTCTGGGCTCACCAGTTTAAGAAGGACAAGGAATTACTGGAGGCAGTCCAGTGGAGACCTACAAAGATGTTTAGGGGCCTGGAACATCTTTCTTATGAGGAGAGACTGGGAGAGCTGGGTCTGTTCAGCCTGGAGAAGAGAAGGCTGAGAGGGGATCTTATCTAAGGTAATTAATATCTCAAGGGTGGGTGTCAAGGGGATGAGACCAGACGCCTTTCAGTGGTGCTAAACAATAGAAGGACAGGCAATGAGCACAGACTGGAGCATAGGAGGTTCCATCTGAATATGAGGAGAAATGTCTTTACTTTGAGGGTGCCAGAGCACTGGAACAGGCTGCCCAGAAAGGTGTGGAGTCACTCAATCATTCATCATGGAGTCATTCATCAGTCTCTACAGACATTCAAAACCCACTTGGACACATCCCTGTGCAATCTACTCTAGGTGTACCTCTTTAGTAGGCAGGTTGGACTAGATGATCTCCAGAGGTCCCTTCCAATCCTAACCATTGTGTGATTCTCTGAATTCATTCACTGCTTCCCATCAGCAAGCAGATGTTCAGCCATCTCCAGGACAGCATGGCTTCATCATGTGTAAACATTACTTGAAAAGACAGACACCATTGCATTGAATGCTTCCCCTTTCTTCTTCTTCCCTCAAGTTGATATTGCTGACCATAACATTATATCATACAAAATATTCTTTTGGTCAGTTGGGGTCAGCTGTCTCTCCTCCCAACTCCTTGTACACTCCTAGCCTTCTTGCTGATGGGATGGTTAGAGGAGCAGAAAAAGCCTTGACTCTGTGTAAGCACTGCTCAGTAATAGGTAAAACGTCCCTGTATTATCAACGCTGTTTCCAGCACCAATCCAAAACATAGCCCCACACTAGCTACTGTGAAGAAAATTAACTCTATCCCAGCCAAAAACAGTACACAAGTTGAGGCCAAGAGATATGGTTCTGAACTACAGATGCATTTAAACAAATGTGCACCAGACCTTGCATATGAGTAATAAGAAAGGAATTCAAATCTGATTCTGTGGTTGCCCCAGAAACCCTTTTCTATGCTGTTTTTTGTATTTTTACTGAATAAATAATTGCAGATTTCACCATTTCATTGGACTAAAATCTCATGTTGCTGACCACTGTGTAAACTCAAGTGGTCACAGAAAGACTAAATGCATTTCATGAATAAAAGGCACGTTTTGCAAAGTCCCTATCCCTATTTCTCAATTAAAGGTCTTTAGTGGCCCCTTCTGAAAAGCTAAGTTACTAAAATATGCAGCCTCTCTCTCTTATTCTCTCATTTCTTGAGATAAGATGTTATATCAGGAAACAGACGTGAAATGTTAAAGAGGAAAAACATTATCAAAAATATTTGGCAGTAGACAAAGAAGCTTATAGTTTTTACTTCTGCTTAGAGGCACACTTAAAGAGGAACTCTAACATCTAGAAATACGTAGAGAATCAAAGTGAGACTTGAGTAAACTGAGCAGCTGAGAAGATAAAGAGAATGGAGAACTTCTCACTTTGAGGTGAATAATTCAAATCCACTTGTATCAGTCCTGAGCAGGACTTAATCAAGCTCGTTGACACCTATGAAATGAGCGATGGTTTCATTTCATTTTGAAGCAGACCAGCATAATGATTTTCAGAAAAAAAAAAAAAATCAGCTAACAGAACATCTTAAACCCTACAGCAGGCTTTTGTACAGTGTTGGCATCTTGTGCAACACTAAGTTTATGCCACCACTGGACTGAGCCAAAATTAAGGCAAAGATGATCACTTAATCTGTGTTAGGGCTACTGACAAGATTAGTTGGTGAAGGTCATGTGGCTGTTATCTGGGATCACACTATCCTGTAATTGTCTCTAAATTAAGATTAAAGCCTACAATAGATCATCTTTCGCAATCAATGAAATTTACTTCAAATACATGTAAAGATCAGCATCTGTTTTCATTACAGCTGTCATTACATTCACTCATTCACATCAGCACTGCTCATAAACATAATTATTTGATAATGCTTGATTTTCTTTCATGTGAATACTCAGAGTAGCCCTGTACATGCAGTGCTGTAAGGATATTGGTTTTCTGGTTGCATCTGTTGCTGAACCAAACAAACTTCTGAACTTTTCCTTCAGTAGATACTAGTTACTGGGAACTCCAGGTGAAAAAAGATTATTTCTCACTATAGACTGTGAATAGGAGGTGTAACAATAAGACTGCTTCATTTATGTAGATGTTAATAGGAATCTTGCTGTAGCATTTGGAGTTACCTTAGTCCTGCATTGACATTCAGAATTGGTATAGAGGAGAGCACCTTAGTAAGAAGTGTATCAACTCCTCTAAATTAACCATTTGCAGAGAAACAGCATGAGATTACTCAGATAAATGTGATTTTCCATGTCTTTGCATTGAAGTATGACATCAAAGGGCAGTTTAGTCATGGAGTTCCTCAAGGTTTAGTCCTGAAAATAATCTAATCTCACATTTTCTTCAAAGAGAGATGTACAAAAAGATAAAAGTGTCAATGACATTTTTTGTATTAAAAGATTTCAGATATATCATCCATAGAGTGAAAAATCAGGATATTTATAAGAATTAAATAGATGACTGTGATGGTTGTAATAGCAGAAATAGGACAAACTTTGTCAGGTCAAAGTTCAATATCATGAGGTTGAAGGCTAATAAAAATAATTTCTAGTGCAACTGGGTGACTTGCAGCTAGGAGTAGCATGAAAGAAAAATTTGTATGTACTAGTTGATCAGTGGATGACCCTGATTCCCACTGTAATCCACCAACAGAAAGATATAATCCTATAATACAACGACACAGACTTTCCTAATAAAAAAAAAGGAATTAAGGAAACTATTGTGCCATTGTATGAATTACTGACATTTTTCTATCTTAAAATTTCCATGCAATTCTCGTAATTCTTATAGAAATAGTTCATAATTAAACAATTTCTTGATAGCTTACAGAAAAGACTGAAGAACCTGTCAGTGGTTTATGTCTATACTCCACTTACCGGACTTAGCCAGCCTAGTAAAACAATACTTAACTTTTCCTATTTAACACTATATCGGGGTTAAAAAAACAGGAAAATGTGTTTTGTATGGAAAAAAGATAACATAAATAATTCTACTCAACATCAGTGATTCTACATATATGTACATAAGCTAAAAAAATGAAGGTGGAAAATGTTACAGCTGTCCTAAATGTTCAGCAGAATATGACTGCTGTCAGAAGTATGACATATGGTATACCTTTACAACAGAAGAAATAGTCGTTAAAACTCTTTAATGACTGGCAAGATTTATGGAAAGGAGGATCAAATGACAGAGCTCCATGTGAAAGCAAGGACTTGGATTCAGTGACCCTAGAGGTCTCCTGCAGTCCCACATTCCTATAAATCATAAGTCCTCTAATCCTATAAAACTTGTGCACACAGTGGGTGTTGTCTGTGGATGAATACAAAGCTGCTTATGTGATGGAGGAGGCCACAGTCAGGAAACAAAGCCCTAAGATAGGATTTTGTTGAAAAACTTTGTTAACAGTATCAAGCATTAACCTCTTAGCAATCTTCTTATGAGGTACATCCACTATCCGAAAGATATATATATCTACCGTCATCCATTGCATTCACATGCTCACTTTTCTTGCTGCAGATAAGCAGAATTGTAAGTGAGGTTGTAGAACATTTTAAGCTTCTTGAACTGGTAATTGTCTGCATTCCTTCAGGGACCTTGTATAAAGCTCTGGCCTTGACAGTTTGAAAGGTACACAGTGTACTGACATTTGACAAGCATTTTAAAAGTGAACATTGATCCAGTATTTTAAGCAGTTGTGCCATTTATCTAGAATGACCTATATGTACCTCTGGATGGATGGATGGCATGTTATGGCTGTTAACTGATTTAGGGAAAAAAATTACTCCTTAAAAGAAACTAAAGGTAATTAATAAAAAATATTGTTACGTATTGCATGGACTCCTAGTCTATTGTTAATTGAAAAAGAAATTAATCTTATGGAAGAAACTCTTCTTCAGCATTTTATTGGTTTTGAACTCTTAAACTGCACAACACTGAGTGATTAACAGCATGCCTTAGTCAGCAGGAGAAAGAGAAGACACTTCTTCAGTTCAGTCCATGGATGCTTAATTCAGGGGTGGGATTCTCTAGCTGTTCCCTCACACACAGTTCTATTCTGTAATTAACCTACTGCTTAATTAACAAAGCTTATCAAAGAGTTCTCAATGAATAACTTATCTGATGAATTTTGCTTTTTATTCTGTTTCACAAATGGTATCAGAAGAGACAGATTTTTCAAGATGTATTTTTTTTAGCTAAAATTTACAGATATCTTTAGTAAATAATTCTTGGGTTTTGACTGATATTCTTTAAGTTCATACTATCAGTTCTTGTAACTTAGGTATCTGTTTTAATCAGGTTATTCATTAGTAGTACATAAATCACCATATTGTACATGTCTAAAACAAACAGACTAGTAATGTTGGGGTTTTTTTATACCTATCTGTAATACTCATAGTTCGTAATACAAACTGTCCTGACTAGATACACTAGTTAAATGAGAAGAAGCAAAATATTCAAGAACAATCACAGTCACTAGGCCAAATTTCTGAGTAACTAACAGCCAACTAATCTGAAATTTAAGCTGAAAAATAGTTTGTGACTCACTAGAATAGTATTACATAAACTAACTATAACATAACATACACTAGCCATAGATGTACTTGATTATTCTTGGAAAGCAAGTGTGGTATTATCAACAATGAAACTGAAATATTGCTTCAGTGTTTTCATCACACTATTAAGTATCAGAAAGTTACATCTTCCTGATTTAGAGGCAGCACCTCATTACCTGCAGGAAGCATGACTGTTTCTGCAGTGGGTACCTACCTAATCATGGAGTTATACTGACAAAACCATTCCTTCTTTTCTTTTGAGACTCAGCTACCACGAAGAGTGGAAGAACCCTGGAACTAGAAAGAGAAGGGAAAGATGAGTCTGATCCAAGCCTGGCAGGGAAGACATTCAAATAGATGGGAGTAATGAAGCCTTATGTTTCTGGCTTTTTTTCTGGAAGTTTTGTTTTTTTTTTTTTTTTCTTAAATGATTTTCCTGTATATCTACACACCCAAAGGAGATGGCTGGAAACTCTGTGCCACTTGATTCCCAACTAAGTGCACATAGTCCAAAGTTGCATCACATTTTTCAGCAGTAGAGATGAAGATTATCAGGCCTCTCAACTATTTTGAAATAAACCATGAATTTGTCCTACAGTGAGGTGAGCAAGAAATCAAGAAGTAGAGATGCCTGACATTTCTCATTTGCTCACAGTATACTTAGGGAAAGAGGCTGGGAATACATTGCCCTCTGAAGTCATCCAGGTCATACAGCTACGAAAAAAAGGGAATGTCGTCTGGACATCCCTGTGTGAAGATGTTTAGTGCTTTTCCTTGATTGTGAGGGGAACTTTTGATCCATATTTAATTGTTTTCTTTCGGAATATATAGGACAATTGTTTTAGAAACCACATTGGGTATAATACACTGAGGTTAAGAAGTAGAAGAGCTGCTAATAGTGAAATATCTTTCATCAATATTTTGTTGATGAAGACAAGACAAACTGTCCTGTCTTAGTTGTCTTTCATTCTCATTCCTAGCAAGAATGAGAAAAATATGCAAACTTTGAGGCAGTCTAAAAGTCATCAGATAGGTATTTCAGTAGGCATAGAAAATAGATATGCTAAGTTAGAAATATGTGTGTGTCTGATTTTTTTAAGAAACAAACATGCTGCAATCTGAGTTTTCTGAATCATAATTATTTTTCACTTTTAGTCATTTTATGACTCACCCTTTTTGATTGGAGATGGAAATTATATGAAGTATGAGTCACATAATTTTCTGTTCTATACTATTTATCAGATCTTTTGACTGCAATGGGCCAGCCCTGGAAATGTTTCAGTCTTTTAAACACATAACTGTTGTGATTGCTAATTACACAGTGCCTGTGATAGAACTACACATGTTTGGGTGTGCCTGTCAAAAGTTTTTTCCTTGCAGAAGGAGAGATACTTGTTAATTTGTCTGTTACGGATAGCTTTCAAACATCCCGTGTTCTGGAAGAAGGACCAAGCATGTCACATAGAACAAATTAAAAGCCTGAGTTGCAGGAGCCTGATTTTTCCATATACTTTACTCACCACATTGCACTGTAAGTCAGGCATATCAGAATGCATGATCAACCACACAGTATCCATTTCCTCATGCCTAGACCTCCAGCTCCAGCAATGTACAAGTTCCCCAGGTCTATTTTTCAATTATTTATCCATTGACACGTCTGAAATCTAGAGGTACCAAGGCTTTTGCTGATAGATTTTTCCTGTGCATTCTGTCATGCACAGGTCATGCACTGATAGAATTCCTTTTTCTTTGGGAAGAGAGTTTTTTTCCACTGGTATCTGTTCTAGGTGCTTCAAGTCAAGCTCAAGTTAACAATCCAGATAGCAGATAGCTTCTAGCAAAGGGAACATAGCTGCATCCCCTTCATTTTCCTGCTAGTCTCAGAGGCAGTTGATTATTGTGAGATCTGATGGATGCATTTATTGCCTATTCCTCTATGCAGATAAACATCCTCCTACTTCAAGTGAAAGACAGTGAATCTTTTTCACTTGCCTAGAGGAATGTTCCTCCTCATGCCTAGAAGCAGTGTTGTTAGCAACTAAATGATTAATTCTCCCTCAAGCATAACTGAGATTCACACAGTAAGGTTACACGCAGGTGCCAAACCAGAGTGTTTTCTTCCAGCTTGGACCTTCTCGAGCTTGGCCTCCCTGTGATAAATGATAGTGCTGCTTTATTCAACAACTCTGCGGTTTGAGAACTTGCTAACAGGAGGGGATCCAATTTACTTCTTTCTACTTTAGCTATTGTTCCATCTTCCTGATGAATATGCTCCTTGTCAGTTTACAAGGAATCCTAGGGATTTCCCTTAGCCTTGTCCCATGTTCATGGACTAAAATGTTACCATTAAAATAACATAAAATGATTGTTAAAATGTAATAGGGTCAAATTTCCCTATGAACTGGAAGGCTTGACCTCAGGTCTGTTACTGCCAATTGTGAACTACAAAACTACTTAGAGAATCATCTAATTCCCCTACTGTATCTAGAGAGGATGGAGCAGGGCAGGCATTGAAATCTAAGAGTATAGAATCATGAAACCTCCTCTCAGTTAAGCAGTTTTTGCAACCTAAAGTAATGGTGTTATGCTCTTGAACATGTTTTGCATATACCTCAAAACAGCTTTTCCTCTAGGCATTTAACTGTTTTTTCTTTCAGTTCCTTGATCCCATTTTTCACCTGCAAATCTCCCCTCTGTTATGCAGAGAACCACAATGCAGACTCAAAGTCTGGGCTTGCAGCTTGATGTTTTAAAGATGTGATGTTCCGTATTGAACTCCTCAGCTTTCGGCAGAGCTAGTCCAGTGGCTTTGTTTTTTGTCTGTATAATTAGGTCACATCAATTGTTTAGCACAATATTTTCCCAGTACTGGGATTTCACTTTGCATTAGAAATGTACTTTGTGGTAGGGGGCAAGTAGCCGGGAGCCCTAAATGTGTGTCTTCAGTCCAAGCTCACCTCCTAGATCACCCAAAGGCTCTCCCAGGACATTGAGATGCCACCACGGGAGTATTGCCCTCCTTTATTCATCTCAGAACACTAATGTGTGACAATCTGCATATTGCCACACACTGTGTCTTAAAAAAGCTTGCAGTCATTTCCTGCATCTGACATGTAGCCACAAAACACAGGAGTGACTAGAAAAAGAAACAGACTGAGAATGAAAAAAGGGGACAGAAAGAGAATTTAAAATCTACATTAAAGAAAACAGATACATTTAAGTATTTTTGTCAAGAATGAGTTCTGTGAATTTAATAACCAAATCTTGCTAAACCACTGAATTTTTGAGATACTCCGGAAGTTACATGTAAAGCCAAGTTTATTGAAATTATTTTAAAATAAGGATGTAAATGTAGGAGAGACTAATGACATGTTAATTAGTACTAATTACATAATTGTGTTTGAAGGTATCCCTTTCTGAAAGATAAATAAATATATAAAAATAAGTATTTTGTTTTCAATAAAAATTGAAAAAAAAAAAAAAGAACAACTCAGTTAATAAAAGTGATTGAAAATAACTAGTATGGTTTTATATTTAAAAGCATTTCAGATACAATTTTTTTACAGCAGGTAGTAGCCCTGAGACCTTTAAAGCTAAAATTTTGAGACTTGCACACAGTGTAATGACTGTCAGAAGACAAACATGAAGTGGAGGTCTTTATTGTGCTTCTAATTAAAGAACGGACCCTTCTGTAAACCTTCTATGGAAGAAGAAAATAAATAAATAAAAAATGTGGTGAATACTTTTTTAAGAAGTCTACATTTGTGTGGTTTGTGCTGGAAATCAATGTTTTCTAGCCTTCCGGATGATTTTACTAACCAGTAAGAGAGTAGGTACCCAATGATACTGTTTTGTGTACCATTTGCATATGTAAAAATGGAGCTGTGGACAGCTCCGTTATATAAGATAATATAACAAGAAAATACGACGTAAAATAATTTAGTAGTATAAAAGGATTTAAGATATAAGCCTATATCTTAAAGATAATGTTAAAATTAATATTTTCAACTAGATTTCATCACAGAACACTTATACACATTGCAAATTGTTTTATTTTCTGAACATTTTATGGCTCTCCAAATCTCCAAATCTTTCCTGTGTTTTGAAACAACCATGGAGTCCCATCCAACACATGTGCTGTATTTTATTTGCACTACGCTTATGACTCAGGATGTACATACACTCTCTGAAATTCTTACTGTTGGAAATAGATATAAGAGGAATGGGTGGGGTCGCGACTATCCTTGCAGTATTTGGAAATCCCAGGATTTCAGCTGTTGTCTCTCGAATCCTCATCTATAGATGGTACGTTCTGCTATTCTGTAGCACAGAACTGTTGTCTGGGGAAAGCTGGGTTAGCAGATAAAAAACAGTGTAATGGAGGATGTAGTGGAGGTTATTGAAAGTAAGGTATTTAATTGATTTTTTTTTTCAGTGGCAGGCACAGATAACAGGGTTGGAAGTGTTCCCTACAAAGTTCAGAAAGATGATCCTCATGTTGGACGTAACTTTGAAGACAGCGGTTAGCAGTAGGAAAAAGGAAGTGGGGAAAGCTGGAGACAGTCCTGGCTAGGTCAATGCTTTGTCTGATCTTTGTTATAGAAATTGGTGAGCTTTCACACCCTACTTGCACACCAGACTAGAGAAAGCCCTGAAAACCAGACATCTTGATCCAGAAAATCTCTTAGCTAGAGCTCTGGGCTTGGATAACATGGTGTGTTAGTTAAGAAAATGTATTTTCATGTTTGTTCCCACTGACTTCATCAATAATTGGTTTACTTCCCTAGACAAGGTAAGCTGTTTTTGTCTTGTTGCCATGAAGCTCTTAAGTTATATTAAACTAAATTTAATTGTCAGCCCTCAAAATTTGGTTAATTATTTAACGTCGTAATTTGACCTTAAGATAGGGAGCACAAAAGGGAATGAAAGTTAATTTCTCTTTCATCTGGCATTCCAAATCAAGAACCATTTGCTTTAAAATCTTCCAAAAAGAGCAACTGAGTATTCTTGGTTTAATACATTATAACATATATAATATAGAATATATGTATAAAGTTCAATGTTGACTCTTTCATGTGAAATCATCTGTACCATAGGTCATGTCTTATTGATGGTAATGTCATTTTTTTCTTTAGTAATTTTTTTCTGAGATATTTTCTTGTAGGTGTGATAAGGTGTCTAAATCAAAACAATGGCTCAACAAAAAATTGGTGATGCACTTTTATACCCACATATTGACATTAGAATCACCTGCATCTCAGTGTACATTACTCAGGAAAACTCACTAAAATATATGAGGCTTCAGAATGTATTGACTTTCTCCCTATTAACAGTAGAAATGGCACTAGGCAATTTTATGACTACATTCAACTACCATATCTAATAGAACCAAAATAAGCTTGAAAATCTGGACTTTATACCTCTCATATAGTAGACTCCAACTTGAAAAGTGCAGTAGCTACTGTCTGGAGGATTTGTGGCCTTTTGATTTAAAGCCATAAGTTCTTAGAGATGTATTGACAGCTTGTGAAAGTGTTGAAAATTCAGCTTGGAGAGCTATACTGGGATCATGCATGTAGTAGTTTATGTTTTTTTCCTTCAGCAAGTTCATCCACAAACTTCACCTGTTGTTCAGTTACGTGGGCATTGGGACTCTTCAAAGGTTATACGTAACATACCAGTCTTTGGGGGAGAATTAGCCAGATGTCTTAAATGTAAGTACTTGTTTTGAAAGTTTAAACAAAGTGTTAGAAACATGGAAAGGGTTACATGCAATCCAGTGAGAAAAAAAGAAAAAAAAAAAATGGAGCTCTTTTAAAATAAAATAGTCCTTTGAAATATCATGAAAAGGACTTAAACAACTGGAAAAGACTTTGTAGACACCTTCTATTCATGAGGAAGGGTATCTCATATAGTATTAGCTGGATTATGTTCATTTAGAAAGACAGAAGCTGTGTTAAAAAGGTCCCAAAATATGGAAAAAAACTTTTCATTCTGGTATGATTTCATGTTGAAAGTTTGATTAGCTTTCTTAGTTGTTTATGCAACACAAAAATGTATAAATGCCTCCTATTCTACTTACCAAATTTCTCAAAATTTGTCACATTTTAAACCATATATTTAAGTTTTGTCATATAGGTTTTATTTAGTTTGCAGAATGAGGTTTTCAACTGACAAAAGCCATAATGGTAATAAGTAATGAAGATGGGGAAAGGGGTAGGTAGAGGAGGGTTTCACTGTGGCTGTTGCTGGCAACGGTAAATTTTCTTAGTTCAAGATAGGCTGCCAAACCTCATTTATTGAGGTTCAGTATAACTAATTAAATAGCCACATTAAAAGGAAATAAAAGCCTTACAAGGTCCTGGGTCTGAAGAGAGTACTCCGGATATGATGACTAGAACTGACTTTGTTTGCTTACAGAATTGATTTTAAGATACTGCCCCCAAGACTCTTGTGAGCTGCGTATTTGAATTGTGTGCCATATGATTCACATTGAGCTATAGATTACATTTACTGGATCCAAGTCCACGCTGACCCTACAGAGCCACACTGCCTGCATTTCACTCCTCTGGGATCAGTTCATTCTCTATGCTGAGAAAGCCAGTATAAAACTCCATGAAATTCTTCTTCAGTGTTCTGCACTGTATCTCCTCCAAAGGCTGCCTCCAGGACTGGATGGCCTGGGAGGCTGATGGTGCTGAGCCTCCCAAGATGCAGATCTAAGTCAATTCAAAGAGACCAAGGCTGAGCTGAGCCTATGGCCTGTTTTCTGGCCATTGCTGGTCTTCAAAACGTGTCTTTTAAAAGTGTAAGGAGTTAAATAAGAGTAAGGGCCAACCTGTAGCTGTGTATAATAGTTAGGAAAGTGATGAAAGCACAGCCACATGTTTCCTGCCCACAGAGAGCAGTGAAATTTTCATCTTTTCATGAAAGTAACTGGGAAAGGCTTCTTTCAGATGCTGATTTCACTCTAAAGAATTCCTGCCACAGAAATAAATCAAGAATGATTCTACTCACATCATCCTGTCCAAATGCTGCCCTCAGTTTGCTGTGATGTAGTGCTGCTGCTTCTCTCAATGTAACCTGAAAGTGGGCAGAATACAATATGCCTTTTTCTGCTCATGTTAACTTGGAACAGCACCTCTTTCTAGGCTGATATGCTAGCCATCCAATTTATAATTTATTTCTCAGCATATTGATAGCAGCTATTTGATGGGTCTCAAAAAGAGTGCATGTTTCTCTAAGAAACTACAACCGGAGCAGCAGTGTGAATGTCAAACATATAATAGATCTATGTTTAAAACTCCCACCAGAAATCTTAGGAATCTTAAATTATTTGGGTTATTCATTTACTGAATGGACTTGCTGTTCTAATCTTGAGTCAACAAATATTTCTGTCTTGCAGGAAATACAGCAAGATTATTTTAATTAATCAACTAGTATGCAAAATATATCCCTATTTTATTACATAAGAACATATATTTCGAAAGTATTGTTGCTCCAGTTGAAGCTATTGATGAGTGAAAGGGTTTTCAAAGGACCTGTTCACTGTTGGTGCATTTAGAGAATTATTTTTCTCTTTCACACATACACCAATGATTTATGTACTGTGTTTTAGAACATTTACAAATAATGACATGAGAAGGGAATGACTTAAAAGGAGCAGATGTTCAAACTCTTAAAGCTGTTAGAATGGATATGCACACAGATCTCGCTTGTAAAAAGGGATTCTGGGAGTTACAAAACTAGAGCTGTATAAGCTTGGGACTACCTGCGCTTGTATCTGGATCAGCAAACTGACAACAAACCTGCCCAACTTGTCAAGTGCACTGTGCCTCAAAGGCAGTTAGAAAGCATTTTTTAATTGCCTGCAAGTGTATGTAGGGGTTTGAATACATTAGGAAAGCAAGTATTCTTACTATACCATAAAATTACACCAGAAAAGCATGCTATCTCTCCTTATCCCACTCTTTCTTGTTTGTCCACTGTTTTGCTCTATCTCTCACACACAAATATAGATTTTGTGTTCAAACCATAGGAAAAGATGCCATAGAAAGGAACATACCTTAACATCAGAAAAGCACATTGGAGACATCTTCGAAAATTGCCTGTTTTTTTTTTTTTCTCTTTTTTTGTAGTACAAATTATTGTGTGCTGGAAATTCACATTCATTTAAATATTTGAGTCAAATATTCAAATGTTTGCCATTCCTTATAGAATCATAGAATCCTTCCAGTTTGAAGAAACCCTCAAGATTATCGAGTCCAACCATAACCTAACTCTAGCACTAAACCATGTCCTTGGCTTACATCATAAGAGGTGGGACCACCAGCTCTGCTCTAGAACCCACCACGCTGGTGAAGGGCCTCGCAACATCACCTATGCAATTAACACTACGGTCACAAACCTTTATATTCTTGTAGAAGGAGATAAATAAATGATTGACACTGAGTGAAATAGCCACCCAGTGCTCCAAATCTGTAAATGTCAACAATTGGGAGACTGAATATTCTCTCTCTTTACTCCCAGACATTATGAAACCAGTGGTAAGTGGATTAGAATATTTAAAATAGCTAGGGATGAATGCATATACCTGTTGCTGTATGTACTTTTTGTATGGTGATAAGGAAGATTAACTTCATCATTTACAGGAGTAAGTGAGCTTGTTTGAACATAAAACCGGTATAGACAATTTTTTTTTTTTTCTAAAAATTCCTGTGTTCAACTGTCATATGCAAAAGTCAGCTACATTGGATGTACCACTTTAGTAATAACATGTAAAGCAAGGTGAAGGAGCATGACCATTCCTAGATAGATTACCAAAAATGCTAAAATTAGTAACTGAATCTACTCTGGAAGAGTCCTTCTAGAGTTTGCAAAAGGTTATTTAGAATTGCTTCTGAAAAAAAAAAAAAACAAACTGTGTGAAATCATAAGTCCTTTATGATTTAAGTCTATTGGGACTTGGAGTGGACAATTAACATACCTTTCAGGAAGTGGAGCACCAAAAGGAAGTGAATTAGACAGAAACAAAGACCCTGGGGACTCTGAGGGGCAGTTGTTTGGGTCTGTATTAATTGTGTGGATAAAACTAATTCACTTGGTGTTTGGTATATCTTTACTTTGCTTTGAGCCTGGAAAAAATGCCTTTTCTTGGCCAAAATATGAAAATTCCATACTGAAAAAAGCCAGAGTACTCCATGAAAATCAGTGACAGTTTTGCCCCTAGCTTAATTTGTAACATCTTTCAGCACTATCGTGGTTTAACCTGAGCTAGCAATACAACCAGGATAACCACTCATTCACTCCCTGCCCCACACCCCCAACAGGGGAAAGAATCAAAAGGGAAGGGAGAAACTTGGACTAAGATAAACACAGTTTAATAAAATAACAAAATACTAATACACTACTAGTAAAAAAATATATATATATATAAAATAGAAATAAAAGATACTCAAGGCAATTTCTCACAAACTCTGTCCACACCAAGCAGCCAGTCCCAGAAAGGCTCAGAGGCCTCTGCAAAATGGCAAAAGCCGAACTAAATGTCCTTCACCAAAAACTCCCCCAGCTCCAAGAAAAACAGTGAAGAGACGAACGAAAGAGCAAACTGAAAGGTCTCCTTAAATATGAAGCATGATGTTAATGGGATGGAATACTCATATATCAGTCTGGATGTCAGTCAAGCTCTGCCCCATCTATGCCCCCCTTCCTCGATGCTTCACACCTGTGGGCAGAGCTCTCAGAATGTCCTTGGTTCTCAGACCAGAGCAATTAAAAGCATTAGCTCTGCTCTCTCTTGTTCTCAAACTGAGTCCAAATGAGAGTCCTAGCTATGGAAAAGAAAGGTTTCTAACTGCATGAGAAAAATTAACCCCTTTTCAGTAAAACCAACACAATCACAGATAATTCAATCAGGTATAGAAAAAAAAATCAGCAGGTGTTACAAATTTTTGTTGTACAGCTATAGACAATATAAAGAAACACGGAAGTTGCCTGCTACAGGTGCGTATTGTTGGTGTAAAAAAGCACCTGAAAAGCCAGCTCTTGACAGATGCACCTTGAATAACAGTTTTCCCAGGTGACATGCCAGTGATTTCTCTGGTAATAATTCACTGTATAATATAAATAGAAATATTGATTAGAATAATGGCATACAGAAATAACATATAAATAACTGTAAACTTGCCCTTTCCCTAATTTCCCTTCCTCATTAGTGCAGAAATATTTTTCGTGTTGCTGTCATTACTAGAAGCTATTTCTTATAATACACCAGCACTCACCAAAAATCAGAGCTGCAGAAATTTTGCACATTGCTCAGTTGCTCAGAAATTTGTATATTTTTCTCTACAGAAAAAGATTTTGTAAGGTAATTAGAAAACAATCAATGCTTAAATAATGTAATTAGAGTATCATATGAATGTTCCATGAAAATAAAAATCTCTACTTTTATTGGATATGATTAGAGAAATATCAAAACCTGAGTTTTATGTAGCAAAATTCTGTGATAAAGCTAGAAAAGGTGATTGGAAATATGAAAGTAGAAATTATGTACCTATTAGAGATATTACACATGAAGAGCGTGTCTGTTTCTATCTCTCTGTAAAAACATGCATTTATAGGTGCAGTTGTAGGAAATTTCAGGGAAACTTTTCCTAAAACAGCTTCATCTGTTTGCCTATATGCTATATGTTATACTTTCACAAGGTTTTAGAATAATGTGCCTTATGGATGATTTTGTAATACATTATTCTGTAATACATGAAAGTTGAAAATCAACTTTATAAGACTAGGACTTGCAACAAATGTCAAACTACAGCTTTAATTCAACATCAAACATTTTAATAAGTCACTGAAAAGCCAAAACTGGAGAATAGGTTGAGCTGCAAGATAAGGGTATGATCAAATTTACTTCAGAAAATTGACTGGTTTATTCCTTAATATACTTTTCAAAAAAACACTTTAAAAGTAAGCAGAACAACATCCTTTCTGGTTAAAACAAGTTATGGAAAGTCCTCTTTCCCCACCAAAGCAAATTTTCCTTGAGGCATCTACGATTTTGAATTCCTTACACATCTGCAAAGTCAGTAACCTAGAGCTCATTCTTGACCTCAGTGAAAGTAATGAGAGATTGTTATCCTGGCTTGTGTGATCCTGGAAGTAAAGCAAAGGTTTTTTTTTCTTCTTCATATGCAGTATTCTTTGAAGCAGATGAATATATATCTTTTAAGTCTTTACTCTTATGCAAAAAGAGAACATGCAAGTGACACTGAAAGCAAAATAGCAATGAAGCAGATTAAGAAACTATCAAACAATTCTTTTAACTGGTATACATTTTGTAAAAATTAACAGTAAAATCTATCAGTGCTCCTATCTGTAAACTCCTTTAGTTATAGTTTCACTATTCTGATTTTCATTATGCAACCCTTTAGACTGTTTAAACAAATACAGTATGTGTTCTTTTCTTAATATAGAAGTACATAAAAACACAAGTTGTATTTTCAATTACTGTTCTGAAATAGATGCACTGGCAATCATTTTGTAATTCAGTACCTCACAAGGACATTTCTTAAGGATTTTTCCTTTCTTTGAACAAACCAAAGCTTTGATTCAGTAAGGATTTTCACCCTATAGGAAGGTGATTTTCTAGTAAATGAAGTACAAAATGTCTGAAACATCTATGCTCCATACCTTAAGGAAAAGCCTGTTCTTCCTGCATCATTTTTCCTAAGTAATTTTTTGCTTGTCAAATCGTGGGCCAGAGGAGGCAAGAAGTAAGGTCACAAAAGCAGCAGAAAGCAGGAGAAACTAAATGTAAAATGCTAAGAAGCTACTGGGAGAAGTGTGTTCTGCTAGAAAATGTTTATTTTACACTGTGGCTATTCTACCTTCATTGATCCTAACCAAAGTATAGGTAATATTTGTTTAACTACTTCAATATAACCTGTTGACACTTTCTGTGTATTGCCATAGAACGAGTGCTGCAGGTATATCAGTTTGTCTGCATGTTCAGATGTACAGGTTTCTTTTGCAGGCAATAATTTTCATCTCCAAAAATTATGCATCTTCCGCATCTTTAATTAAATAGTGTAAAGTTACATTTCAATTATCTTATGGATAGTATGTTCATATTTTTCAGATACCAGTTTATTCTCACAAGAACAATCAGTACTTGGGCCTTAGGCATTTTGAAAATATGCTCCCTGATACCTACAATTTGGATTTCAAGGAAAAATAAATCTTAAGAGCACAAGCTCCACTTACATTCTGTAGACCTAAGTTCTCAGTTGCTCATGTGTTTTCAAAAATCTGCACATCAAATTTTCAGGGTTAGGCATCACAGTTATCTGACAGGTTAAAAAGTAAATATAATAAAAATAACTACAAAACTTGGGAAAAAAAAGTGTGAAAAAGTAATTTTTCTTGAACTTATTTTCTTTATATTTTATCATGTTTGAAACACATCCATTTATCTCTGTTTCTAAGACATCTTATCATAACACTGAATAAAATATCATTAAAAATAATGGATTAATCAGAATAAAGTGTATTAATTGAGATCACATTTCAGATATTTTTGCCACAAATGAAGTCCCAAACTTATATCAAGTACTTTTTATCAACATTTGATTTTTCTATAAAGTCTTCTTTTTACATTTTCATTTGAGGGATATATGACACAGTTTTATAGAAGGAAGATAATGTTCTTGCCCGAAGTTTACTATAGATCCCATTACAACAAAATTTTCCAGGCATTTTTTTCTGACATTTGTAGATGCAGTTTACATGAATGATGTGCTTAGAAAAGTCTTCTGAAATCAGTAAACCTTGTGTGAATTTATCCTCAGCTAATGTACTGTCTCTAAAGAAATTGCCTCTGAAGTACAATTATATATTAGAATTTGAATATTATAAATAACTTCATTTGACCAGTAAGAATAATGGAAAAAGGGAAGTGTCAAAACCCAATAGATTAAATGGAAATTAACTGTGTCATCATCTGAAGAAGGGTTTCTTGTTCCCTGTTGTGATGACAGGTTTAAGTAATAATTTTTGTACAGGTGGAAGCTAGCTTTTTAACATCAGAAGAAATAGATAATTTTCATAAAGTTTTGTTAATATTAATATGACTTTTTCCTTTTTTTTTTTTTGTTTGTTTGTTTGTGTTTTTTTTTTGTTTTGTTTTCTTCTTTCAACCACAAAACCTTCTTATCTTTCTTGTATATAGGATGTTGCCTGAACTCCAAAAAGCTTTTCTTTTTGTCACTATAAACATCTTGTACATTTTCAAATAAAAAAGCAGGTCTTTGCTTTGAGAAAATAATGAATTACAAGAGAGAGTAAATATTGATATGAGTAAGCCTGCTGCACAGGGAAAAGTCAAGACCTCATATGTCATTGAGAGAGATGAATGAAAACCTGTGTTTGGTAAAAGTCTGAAGTTCATTGATTAAGGATGAGGAAATGTTAGCCATGCAAATTCCAAACCTGCCAAGGGATTAGGATGTTGACAAAGTGTTGAAGGGACTGAGAGTAAAACTGACACTATAAACAGTTTCTTTCGAGGACAAAAGTGGAAAAATATTTTTTCTAAAGTTTCAGAGTAGTTACGTAGGGATTATAGAATTATTCCACGATTTGGTACAACCCTTTGGAAGTGAGGAAAAAAAGAACATAAATTGCTAACTCTTAGAGAGGTTATAACCTACAATGAACATTTAATAGACTGTTGTGTGAAAAATTTCACCCTTTTATTAAATGGCATTAAATAAGCAGAAGTAACCTTTGCATAAAATGTCCATTCTGTCCTTCAGAATGTTAAAATTTCTAATCATTTTCCTTATTTTGAGTGACGGAACAAATTAAATTAACAAGTTCCCTAAGAAAATAATAATTTTTATAAGCACACAATTTTAACATGATTACTTTGACATAACAATATGCTGAAAGTTCTTTTTTGTATCAGTTACAAACCAAACAAAAGGCACTTCTGTTGTAGGTCTGTTTTATTCCTAAAAGCCCATTAGGATTAAAATAAGAGCCCATTCAAACAAACAAAAAAACCACATTCTCATGTTTGTGATGCTGAAATGGAACCCTTTCTTTCATCCTGGAAACATTTTATCTGATTTGATATTCTACAAGAATATTTCATTTGCTTCATGTGTCCTGCTTAACTTATAACAAGGTTGGCAAGCTTGCGTGAAACAAACCCTACTTCACATTGTTGTTGTCCATTATACACTATTGTAACTAGAACCATTAGCTCAAACTATTAGTTGAGAATTTGCCTTTCATATTATATATGTATGACTTAGTGCATGACAAAGTACATTTTGGGAAACTTACTGCTTCTGAAGCTTGTTCAATTTCTGTAAACTAGCACAGCTTTAAAATGGTTTAGATGTATTTGCCTAAGTGTGGGTGTGTAAAGAGTCTTACTGAAGGTCTCATATATCATTCAAAAAGTATTTAAGCTTTGCCTTCAGAAGCAAGTAACATGGCTCTCAGCTTCATCTTAATTATAAAAGCTTCTCAAGTTCTGGGAAACTTCTGAACCTACAAGTTCTTGTATATGAGTAAGATTCAACCACTCAACTCTTTTGACAGAGCTCAGATACATTTATCTTCTTTTTATATTAAATCAACACTGAAGAATTAAATCTGATCTCTTGTATTATCTTGCATGTCATTTGACACAATCCGATAAGTTTTAAACATCCCAGGTGATACATATTTCACATTTCTGGACATCCACTTCCTTAGCCCAGTTAACATCATGACGTGCAATGAATGGGTGCATAATTCCATAGGGCTTCCTTTTTGGGTTTCCATTTCAGCCCTGACAACTCTCTAGTTTGCCTCAATTTCTGAAGTAGGAACAGTTTTCCATGGGAAAGGTGTCTCTGGCTGAAGACTCTTTCATCTCACCCCATTGTTTCTGTATGTCAGCAATTAGAACCTCTCCACAAAACGTACTCTTGAATCTTGGGGCTTATCCATAGCAGTAAATACTTTTATTGTAGTAAAGAGATTCTTCATACTTGTCAAGATGGTGCCAACAGACCATTAGCCAAGAACATTTCCTTCAGACTTTTTTGGGATGACAAGAGGGTATTTTTTAATATAAATGTCTGTTTTTTCAGTTTCCAATGTCTATAGAACTGCTGAAGTGCTCCAGGTTTTTTTGCCGTGAAATCTCAGTAGGGATGCAATAAATTGTAAAATATGTGCCTATAGAGATTTTCTATCAGGTACCAGATTTTCCTTACTGTAATAATGCACAAAGCTGATTTTGCAAATTCCCTGATCTTTCACTGCATATCACATGGTTTTGCCAGCCTCTTTAGTTTTAAATATTCTTCACCTATAACACCATTAACCCTCAAGAACCCTCGGACATTAAATTCTGAAAGATAAATAATAAAGGGTAGAGGACAAAAGCGGAGTTCAGAATTTCAGAGTTTTATCCAAATACATTAAAAGCATCTTTGTACTGTTGGAAAGGTCTGATTGAGTTTAATATGTAGTATGTTGCATGAACTTAATTTTTTTAATATGTCATTGATTTTAGTGAAGAATCCTGCTATTGATTATCTTAAATTTCAAAGTTAAGAGGCACTGATCTTAAAAGAAATGGTATAAATATCATTAAACTGGAACAAAAGGATTAAAGTACTATTAAGTAAGATCACTGATTCAACATGATTTTCTTTCATGGCTTGCACATAATATGTGTTTAAATGTGATTCCTCTACCTCCCCATTACCTTTAAAATAGCTCTTTCACTATGAGTGCTAAGATTTTGGAGGAAATATTGTGTCTTAACATTTAATAATTAATTTTAAAATGTTAGTTCAAACACATCATGGAATAATATCAGAAGCATATTAAACATCCAGCCAAGAAGAAAAATTTGTAATCATCAGAAATAATGGACCAAGAGAATCTTGAAGTTCTGAATTTGGATTTGAACATGTTGCCAAAAACTGATAAGCTTCATGGTAATTTCCTTGTACAATACTCCTTTCATATCTTCCATGGACTTTGCAATGGCTCCCGTGGAATATTCTCTGACAGATCATCCTGTCTTGGAGACTGGAATTGGTTTGGGACCTTCACCTAAGAATAGATTTTAAGCTAATACCTGGGGGGGCTTTCAAGATAAGCAGAATATGTGTTTTAAAATCCTTCAGGAAGTGGAAGGAATTAGAGCCCAGACTGTCCATCTATTACACAAATACCTTGTTGTTAGTATGTTGGATAAAAAGTTGCAATGACAATAATCTCTGAAAGGAAATCCTCCTTTGTTTTCCAAGATTCAGTAACTAACTTCGCAAGTTTGTGAAGGACACAGGACTCAACCCTTAAAAAGAGGAAGAGATGTCACCACACCCTAGAGCAAGATATTACCCTGCAATAAATTGCTTACTCCCTGAAATGTAATTTTGCCTTCAGTTCTATTCTCTTTCCTCCAGTTGTACAGGCAATATAAATATTTTTTTTTTTTTTTGGGGGGGGGGGGATTGACTTATCTACGAGGGCCCAAGAGCCTAGAATTACTTATCTCGGCACTTAAATCTTTCCATGAATTTCAAGATGAGTGCTTTCACCTCAACAGAAACTTGGGGTGGAGATAGAACCAGGAACACAGAACATCCCACTCAGTCTCCACTGTACAATCTGAAAAAAAAAAAAAACAACACAACATTAGCAAAAGCTGGTATAACATTTACAACTTGTTTTGGCTAAAGGCAACATAGCTTCTCATTAGTGAGCAAAAATAATCCTTTATATGTATATAACATATCTACTCCTCTGAAAGATACCACAGGTGGCACCCGAGTAGAAAAATTCTCTTTGTCTTAAACAAGACTCCTAAACTCATCCTATTTCACCTCATTCAAAATTGCCATATGTTGAACTCAACCTTCAGTGTTCTTACATGCCATACAACCTTCAGGAAATTCAGTGCTATACTCAGGGGTTATCTCTACAAGATGCAGTTGCAAAAGAAAATACGCTGAGAGTTACAAAAGAGAGATGAAAAAGGCAATGACTTTTGACATGCACGCATATGACTCTTCAAGTTCTGCAGGTTCTGTGTCTAAAACCATGCAAAGTCAGTCATATGGAATACTGTATTTTTTGTTTAAAAAGTGTGGAGTTTTTTGCTGGTTGTGTTTTTCCATGCACACATGAAATGTGGACTGCAGTGAAGCATTTTCTACACAATTAATTATGTGTGGAAGGACATGCATTTAGCAACTTATAAGAGTATTATTTTGCTATAAATTCTAAGGTCAGAAGTTAGAAATAAGAGTAGAAAGAGATCTGTGTATAACATTTGGTCATAGTTTGAGAGAGAGGGGGGCCTGCATTCCAAAATGGAAAGGAAGAAAAACAAAAAGTGAATTTGACACAAGAAAACACATGCACAAAAAACTCAAACAACACCACCACAAAAACAAACAAACAAAAATCCACAAAACACGACACTGAAACCCATCACACAAAACCAACAACAACAACAGAAAAGAAGAATATAGTAGCTATAAAAAAAGTAAATTTTCTAATCACTGCAACAGTGAGAGTTTAGAACAGCTTTCCAGTAGCTTTTGTGCAAGCAAGACTTTATTAACATGAAGATGGTCATGAGGCTGTTTATGAGAAGAATTTTATGACTGGGTGACTATGATTAAAATCTTTCTAGCTTATAATTTTTGTCGAGCCTTATGGACTCTGCTGGCAAAGATAACACTGTTCAAGAGGTAAATATTATGCTGGTAAATGTCACCTTCTCAAAAATGTTTTTATTTTCACAGGCAAGATAAAATATAAAATATTTATTTGGTGGGAAAGATCAAGGTAAGTAGGAAGTGCTTTGGCAAATACTAGTATTCAGTGCATTGTCTACCAAAGGGTATGGCCTATGTATCCTTGCTGGGTTGCAGTTTCTGCATAGGTGGAAAGAATGCTGGTATCAAGTTAAAAGAGAAGAAGACAGTTTTTCAGTGATGGGTTCAGAAATCCTAAATTGACTTAATTTGGATGATACTTTAGTGTTATGGTTTTCCAAGGTTCCATTATCACAGCCATTCAGTGTAAAGTTCTGAGGGTATGAAACGTTATATGGAAAAATCTACTAATTATATGCCTTTGTAATCCTTTACAGATGTCAAGTTTCAAAGGCGTACCATTAAATAGATCAGATAATTTTGAGCCAATTTTCAGGGTATTTATTTTCCATTGGAAATGAATTTTCCTGAACTGTTCTGATGCCACAATAATTCATATTCAAGTTACTTTTCTAGCTTTTTTATCTTTCCTGATGCCAATTACATGTTTGAAAGAGCCCACTCCATTCTAGTTCATATGATTTTCTGCATGTGAGTAACAACTTTTATTTAACCTGAATTGTTACAAATTTATTTTGGCGGAGAAAAATATTGCATCCAACGTACTAGTTTGCTTTTTGTGCTTAGAGTTGGAGTGCTATTTTAAGCAGACAATAAATAGCGTTTATGCATATTTTTTCACACACAGGTACAAAAAGAGTTGAATTCTACTTAAGCAAATGTGGTTCTGTGGTATCTCACCCGTAGCAACAAAAGGTGAATATGTTTTAGCTGGAGGTCAGACTAATGACTGTTAGTTGCATTTGCTCTTTGGTTCAGACAAAAACAATTATTTGCAATCAGAAATTGATACTGAGAGGTGCTTACATCCATAAAAGTTTTGGTAAGAATCTTATTCACATTGTGTTTTCAGTCACCCACATGTAAATATCTAGTGCTACTTCTGATACCTGGGAGTATTTCACCTGGAATCTAACCAGTGGTTAAGACTACCAAAGTTGTGATGTCATATCTGCAGCTCCTAACGGATGTCTCAGATCTCCTTATTTTCTTAAAAAAAATGTAAGTTTCAATGTGTGGGAAATGGCATCAGGCCACATATTTGTATCTGGTAACGTTCTACATTAGGAAAAAAAAAATGTCAAAGGAAAATCTGCCCTGGACTGAACACAATAGCACAGCAAAAATAACTTGCAGCTTAGAAAGCATTTAATATTTTTATTAAAACTGTTTGGGGTGGGAAATAGCCAAAGTTAGACTTGAGAAAGATTTAAAATGGCCATTTAAGATACATAGATGGAAAGGGACTGCAGATAGTATGGGTAATAACACTGCGCAGAAATTCTTTTTAATCCTTTTCATAACTAATATATTATCTATTTAAGTAACAGAATATATATTGAACCTGAATCTTCTTTCCACTGTGATGGCATGCAGTAGCTAACTCCGTTTAAGTAATTTTGGGTTTCACCAGCATGAAACTGATGCAAAAATATAATCAGGACCATTTAATTCTCTGGCCGCAAACCAAATAACTGCAAACCAAATATGTGTTTGGATTTTCTTGTGAGAACTGCAGTAAGACTATTATTAAAAAAAAAAAAAAAAAAGGAAAAAAACCACCCCCTCTCATCCAGGTAATTAGCTACAGAGATTAATCAAAACCCCTCAGCACCTTTTCATTCTCCTTC
This sequence comes from Patagioenas fasciata, assembly GCF_037038585.1. Taxonomy (NCBI): domain Eukaryota; kingdom Metazoa; phylum Chordata; class Aves; order Columbiformes; family Columbidae; genus Patagioenas; species Patagioenas fasciata. Next base: position 73,147,526 of record NC_092521.1, on the reverse strand, counting down.
TACTCAGTCTGTTTTCAGCCATAAAACCCGAACAGTAAATTTGTTGCTTTTTCCAGTCAGTGGACTGTGTTCTTACATCTCTGAGTTAATGCTTCAGTAGTCAAGCTGTTTAAAGACTTTAGAGATGTTAGATAGCTTGCACCAAAAAGGGAACATACAAAACAACTAACCAACAAAGATAAAAGTAGAAATAAATAATCAGATTTAATTTTAAATGTATCTTATAAGGAAAAGTCTGGGTAGATCACTGTCATATGGCTAAAATCGAGGATAGCTATTCTATGTCTCTTAAGGAAACTGTCAGGAGTTTCCTTTTCAATTTCTGTTGGTATCAGAACCTTACAGAGCTAACTAGAACTATACATGGATATAGAAATAGGTCTATATGCTTGAAAAATGAAAATATCACTCAGTTATTGGATTGCAGTGGCACTGTACTTTGCACTGCCAAAACACAGTGGGATACAAACCTTACCTCTAAGTACTTCTTGAGATAAGTAGACAAGAAAAAGGTAAAGCCTAAGAAGAGAAAGAGCTCAGAAAAGGTAAGCGATTTGCCCACGTGTCAGGTCTGTGGCAGAGGCTTTAGACAAAATCCCAAGTGTCTTTGAGAATCCCTGAGACTGTAGGACCTGTGCTGGCTCTCTCCTCTGCTCATGTCTTTCAGCAGATCAGCTGGGCAACATCCAGCAGTTCTGTGGGTGACTTCCAGCTGCACGTGCTGGAAGTTCTATGCTTCTTCATATTTTTTCCCCTGAATGAGAAGTTCCTTCTCCTAATGTTTCTGTTTTGCTTGGCCATTTCCATGCTAGGAGAAACTTCATGACTCTGTTTGGAACAATGAGAAATGTGAAAGATCCCAGTTCTCCTGACTGTCCCTACAGTGTCCTACTCAGTAGGGCAATATTTTCATTTGACCTACACACATCCAGTATCTTATAGGAAACAGCTGCTTGTAAATTTATACTCACATAGGAAGCCAGTCCCACTCCTCCAATGTTTGCTGGCTCAAGCCAATTGAAACATATTTGAGCTTATATGACTACATGGCTTGGTTTTCTAGCAGTATGTAGTTGCCTTTGTGCTTGAAAATCTCAGGAAGATGGTGCCATCTGAATCTCTTATTTATTTTTGTAGGTTACCTGTAGTCTCAGTAGAAAGTTACATCACTTTTATTAGGGTTTCTTCACTAGGATTAGGAACTCTGTAAGCAGGACAAAATGTGCTTTACAAATTCACAGCATTTTCCAGCTAATACACTAATGCATGCGATAGATGCTTGCGACTAAAGTGCACAGGCAAAGCATTAGCATACTCATCATTCCTGATGCAGGTACCTAATGAGACTGTTAGGCTGGCAGTCACAGTCAGGCAATGAAGTATCAGTCACGTTGAGCTTTCTCATGAGCTGAACCTGATCTCCCCTAGCTGAGCCTTTCAGTTCCATTTGTTTGTTTGTTTGTTTTCTTTTTTTTTTTCTTTTAATGAAATTTCATGTCAGAGTTTTTATCTCCAGATCCCAAGTTACTAACTATTACCATCTCAAATATTTCATTTCAGTCTTTGCTTTTACATTTCTCATATTGTATGGCTTTCATTGCAGGTCAACACTACTCTTCAGAGTATCAGGCAAAACTGGGCTCTGTGTCACACCCAGGGGTTATACACCAAACTGTCAGCCTCCTTACTTATAGTGATTGTAGGCAAGATTCACCCCATCTACCTTTAGCCAGATGAAGTCAAAGGTCAATTAGGTGAAAGGAGAAGGTCACCCTCCTGAAATGAATTCATCCTGATGAGAGGAAATGGCCTCAGGTTGTGCCAAGGAAGATTTAGATTGGATATTAGGAAAAATTTCTTCAGTGAAAGGGTTGTCAGGCTTTAGAACAGGCTGCCCAGGGAAGTGGTTGGGTCACCATCTCTGAAGGTATTTAAAAGACACAGAGATGAGGTTCTTAGGGACATGGTTTGGTGACAGTGTTAGGTTAATGGTTGGACTTGGTGATATTGAGGGTTTCTTCCAACCAAAGTGATTCCATAGTTTTATGATTCTGTTCTATGATTCTATGCCTTTAGACAGTTTTCCAAGCAAGGTGGGATGAATCACATCCAGAGGTTCCTTTATCACTCCACTGTTTGCAAAAAGAGTCTAAGTAAATAGTTTTGGCCAAAAATCTATGTGCCTTGTGATTGGGGAGAAGGGTGTCAGAGATTATTATCACCCTAAGTGATCAAAAAGATTTTGTTGTCACGATAAAGACATGGAATTCCAGGAAACTGCAAACAGCTGCATTACTACCTGTGATAAATTGAAAGGGAGAACTTATAAAAGCTTGTATATGAAATTACCAAGAAGCTAGCTTTCAATTTGTACTGAAGACTTTTTTGTCCCCCTTTCTCTCATGCCTACAGATCTGCCTTTTAAAAAACATTTTCCAGAAAAATGCGATCAAATATCCTGCTTATCTATACTCACTTACAAAAGCTTTAGGAAAGCGCAGGCTGATAATTTCTCTGAATATAAAGGTGGATGAAAAAAAAAAAGAGAATGACACATGAAGAATTAAATCAACAGACTGAAAAGTGTTTGGATGCCACCTCGTTTACTCCAGAATGCTAATTGATTTAAAAGAACCTCTACAATTGAACATTTATAAAGTTGTTAAATAGATTTTATTTCAAATCAGGGATTAATTTTGTGAACTGGATTAGAAAGTCTCCTTTACAAATAGATGTCATCCACTTCTTAAAATTGGATCTATTTGCAGATGATGGCTAATTAAAAGTAAAGAAAAGCTCTTTGCACTGTAGGCAAAAAAAAAAATAAAAAAATCATCTAATCCATATTGAAAATCAAATTATTAATGACAACACTGCACAGAGTTAAATCACCATGTGATAGTGCTGCAATACGCTCTGTCCTGTAGAGAGCTGAGTTCAAGATCAAACAGGGATTTTGCTTTGTAGACTGATGGAGGCTGGGAGACTGTTGAGATCTAATGAAAACATTTTCCTCTGGGAGGTTTCTGTTCATGTGCAGATGTCTAACACCCACTGTGAGTTAATTCAGAGTGGCATGAAGCAGTAACTGCACATACACAAAGACTTTGTGTTGCTTGGTGAGCACTGGTGGGGGAGCATTGTGAAGAAGGTATCACCTCACTACATTATGGGATGTAACAAAGGCTTATCTTAAGAAGGAGAGAAATTGCATATAACTGTGATCTAAAGAAAAAAAAAGAAAAGAAGAAATTCATGGCAAACATTTAGACAAGGAAAAAAAATGCCCATTTAGTACTATAGTATAGATTCCTTGTGCTTCTAAGATGTGGAAAGGACCTATAATGTTGAGACATGGCAATCTGTAAATAAGGTTTCCATAGAAAGAATACTGAGAGTTTACTCAAAGGAAACAAAGTCTTACCAAAGCTCTATGTCTTGTAATGTGGTATAGCAATTTATTCTTAGCAACTGTTCAATAAGTCTCCTCAAAGAAGATAACTAAGTTTGAAAAGTTAAACTTTGATCTAATAGAATTGCCTAACTCTGCATCACATTCTTAAAATACCAGTAGTCTAAGCTCCATCTATGTTGTGAGGGTTTGTACTATCAGTAAAATTAATAGAGCACTAATAGAGCACCAAAGAGCTAGTCTAACAGACTTTTCAATGCCTTTGAGTCTTTTTGCCACTGTAAAATCCTATTGACCCTATTTGGTCAAAAAGAAGATTAAAACCTGTTAATAAACTTACATTACTAAACTTAAGTAAAAACAAAAAAAAAACAAAACACAAACAAACAACAAAAAAAACCCAACAAACTTCTAACATACTAGAAGTGTTTGTGAAGGTTTTATGAGAGTTATAAATTATGCTGATCTTGTAACAGAAGACAGCTATATAGATATGTACTTCCCATTTTCCTATTGTCCCGTCCCAACAGATGGGATGAGGGATGAGTTAACTCTGAACGCAACACACATCCTGACTCAACAGATGACACCAGGTGTGAGTTAACTCTGGGTTAATTCTGCACGGTTAAGTGAAGTGAATGACAGACAATCACCTCCGGGGTCCAATTCAATTGTGAGTTTTACTAAAAGTACTTGTTGGAATATTGGTCACAGCGAATGGTGACTTGGCAAAAGTATAACAGAACTTATCAACACATTAACAGCGAAAGTCCTACTATGAGCGGTGTATGGGCAACCATCAGTAGCTATAATATGAAATTTAACCAGAAATCAACAGCAGAGCTTAAAGATGGTGTTACCCTTATATGTTCAAAAGGAAAAGAGAGGAAGAAAGTGGTAGAGAAGGAAGAAAACTAAGGGAGAGAGAAAGAGATATATATATATATATAAGGAGAGACAAAGAAATAAGGGTATAGGAAAAAGGAGAGAAGGAAAGAGCAGAGAGAAAGGAAGAAAGAAAAGAGTGAGGGATCCAGTCTCTTATGGCCCCGCAGTGTGGATGACAGGACTTGTACGATGATATGTGGCCTTGGTGTTCCACGACGAGGATGCTGGGGTCAGGAGTGAAGCGTCCTCCAATGTCTGGTTCAGAGTGAGGGTCCTCAGGGTGCTGGTATTCTCTTGGTGAGGCCGAGCTGGTATTTCCTTTGGTGAGACTGGTGGGCCCTGGTGAAGCTGGTGTTCCCTCCCTGCCATGCTGTTTTAGCTGGGCTTTTTATAGTTCCCAGAGTAGAGGAAAGTCGGGGGGGGGGTGGGGGGGGTGGAGGGGTGGGAAGTGGTGATTGCAAAAGAAGGACAAGTCTGGACAAGTCCTGGGCCGCATTGAGGGTCTCCGCTTTGTGTCATGCAGAAATCCAGGGGGAAATGGTGACTGCAAAAGATCAGCAAGTTTCGACAAGCCCTGGGCCATGATAAAGGAGTCTCAACTTTTCCCCTTTGTTTGCCAAGCTGGGCATATCAGGAGATGGGGCTGTGTGCCCTCCAGCACATCCTCCATCTCCTGTTGGTCAGCCGGCCTGATCTGTGGCTCGTTAGCTCTTGTGGATGTGCAGATCGCAGTGCCTTCTGCTCTGAATGTGTCTTCTTCTGGCTGAACTAGTCACAATGTTTTCAGCCATGATCCTTATCAATGCTCAACACCTATTCAGCCATTTTCTTCTCCTCAGATGTGGCCCTGCTCCTGAATGGGCAATGACAAAGTGTAGGCTAGGGCAGGGATGAATGTCAGTGTCCCAGTACCTGGTTAATGTGCACTCACAAGTGGCAACTACACACAGCAGTAGCAAACAAATACACTGCCTGGTTTGTTTCTCTGTTTTACACTGTTTAATTTATCTGTTTTAGACAAGCTCAACATTATTAGGGTCTCTTAGCTCTCTTTTTAACCTGTTCCCTCCCCTTCTCCCTTGTTCCCCATTCTCTTCCCAACTCTTCACTGCCTGTACAGCAGGATCAACCCTATTGCAAAGTAGATGTTTCAAGTACTATGTCCAAACGGGCTAAAAGAACATTGCCCTTCATTCTCCATCATAGAAGGCCACCATTAGATGAGTCAGGCATGATTTTCCCTTTGTGAAACCATGTTGGTTCTCCCTAATCACCTGTCTCTGTTCTGTATGCTTCACTGTAACTTTCACAAGGATCTGTTCCATGATCTTACTGGACATACAGGTAAGGCTGACTGGTTGGTAGCTCCCAGGGTCCTCCTTTATTACCCTTTTTAAAAACGGGTGTAATATTTTCTTTTCTCCAGTCACTGGAGACTTCAGCTGACTGCCATGACTTTTCAAATATGATAGAGAGCAGCTTAATGACTACATCTGCCTTGGGACTACATCACTTGGGACCCTGGGATGCATGCTGTCTGGTCCCATGGACTTGTGTATGTTCAGGTTTCTCAGTTCATCTTGAACCTGCTCTTCTCCTATAATGGGAGGCACTTCATTCCTTCAGTCCCTACCTTGAAATTTAGGGACTTGAGAGATGTGGGAAGAGTGATTATCAGTAAAAAGTGAGGCAAAAAACCAAATTTTCATTACCTGCTCATGTTGCTGTATAATACAGCAGATTACAGAGTCATATGTCACATTAACATAAATCAATGGAAGTCTCTGAAATTAAAAGCAAGCTCAACCTCTCTTCTTCGATGTTGTGGTGCATGGACTACACAACAATAATGGAAGGAGATAATTCAAACTATCCAAGTGAATATCTTCCTCCCCTGAACCAGAAGAAATCTACTTCCTTAAATTTTAAATATTTCAGGAATGAGTTTTCAAAATAACCTTGATTTTCACATTAATGAAATAAAACTGAAATTATAATTAAGATAATGTTTATAAAAATCTCAGTTGAAAACCAGCTGTTTTCAGTTTCTATCTAGAAGAGATACAATCATCTCATCATAAAGGTTCTGGGTTCTCACACAGGGACATTCAACTTTCTGAGAATTAATAGTTTTATCTCATATTGTGGTTTAACCCCAGCTGGCAGCTAAACACCACACAACAAATCTCTTGCTCCCCTGCTGGGATGGGGGAGAGAATTGGAAAGTTGAAAGTGAGAAAAATTGAGTTAAGATAAAGACAGTTTAATAAGTAAAGTAAAAGCTGTGCATGCAAGCAAGGAACAAGGAATTCATTCACTGCTTCCCATCGGCAGCCATCTCCAGGAAAGCCTGGCTCCATCACTTGTAACAGTTACTTGAGAAGACAAACACAATCACTCCAAAACACAATCACTTCCTCTTCTCCTCCCAGCTTTTATTTACTGAGTACAATGTCATAAGGTATGGAGTATCCCCTTGGTCAGTTGTGGTCAGCTTCTTGTGCACTCCCAGTCCACTTGCTGGTGGGGTGGTGTGAGACGCAGAAAAGGCCTTGACTCTGTGTAAGCACTGCTCAGGAGTAACCAAAACATCCCTGCATTATCAGCACTGCTTCCAGCACAAATCTAGAATACAGACCCATACTTGCTGCTATGAAGAAAATTAACTCAGTCCCAGCCAAAAACAGCACATCTTGACAGTTTGTTCCCTGCATTTAAAATGCAAATAGGACCCTGAAAATAAGAACCAAACTTCAATTGCAAACCACAAAAAAGCAATAGCTTAGAGACATCTAACCTTCCTTACTCTTCTCAGCAGAGGGCTAATTTGAGTAAATATGTATGTTGATTCAAGTTTGTCACTGGTCTCCACAGCATTGTTCCTCATCATCAGAGAGTGCATCTATCCTTAGCTATTTACCATTCCCCTCTAAGCACCCAAAGGAGTGCAAATGGTCCTTACCTAAAATAAATAAATAAGGTTTTCATCTTTGCCCTGGCATATTCAGCAATGCAATTATATAGCACTTCAACCAAATATAGGAAATGAGAACAGCCTGTGTCCCTGGCACTTTGTAGGTCAGAAGAAAAATATTATTAATAATAGTAAGCTTCCTCCTTTTGGATAGAAAAGGCAAAAAGGGGATAATAAACAGTCTAAGGGAGACAACTGGATTGCTTTTTGTCTTGAAGTAATGATTGCCCTGCAATCTCACTTGTAGCCTGAAACAAAACATTTGAGTGTCTATTATCTGGGTTTTTTTTAATTTTTTGCCTATTTCAGGTAAGCAGACTTTTACTCAAGATCCAAAATTCTACTGTTGACAAGATCTTAAAAATGCTTTTACTTTTGGGAGGTATCTCTCACCAGCTTTGTGTGTGTTCCCTGGCAACTCCGTGTAAGAGAATTCAGGACCTGGATAAGATACATCAGCAGTATTTGGTACAGTGTTAGTTCCCTATCCTTAACATGAATAGGATGTTATGACCAGTTATGTGGAGGCAGTCATCTGGTCTTCTGGTATGAATTCTGTTAATGGATGTCTAAGTGAGAATCTGTTAGATCCAATGTGCCTGTACAAACTCAGTGTATTTTACTTGAAGTTTTCAGACTCAAGCTTTCAGCCTTATTAGGTCCTACATTAAATGAGTATTGCTACAGAAATTAATGAGACTAGGAAAAAGCATCAAGTAAACTATGAAATTGAATATCATACTGTACTGGGGAAAAAGTGGCTGATTGGAATAAACCATAATTTTTTTTTCTATGTATTTTACATAGTAATTATGGATTTTTGTTAATATACTATTACACAAGTTTTAAGGAAGGACAGTTAACAGACGAAGTAACAATTACTTTATTCTCTTGATGAGCATCTACTTGCCCTGATATAACTTGATGCTCTCAAGTTACAATTAAGTTTTCACTAGACCAAGGAGTTTCTTTGGAAAACCAATGTCCTTATAGCTGTACCTTTCAATATCTGGATGGTGTTTTATCATAATCAGTTTTGCAGTGCAAATACATATAGGACACTCATGATAAAAGAAATGGAATTTAAAGAGAGAAAGAATGATTGCTTGCAACTACAATTTCTGCATGACCTTGAAAATGGAAGATCATAGAGGATCCAAATATATGGTGCAACATAGAAATGATTTAAAATACTCTTAAAGGAAACAGCTGTAGCAAGATGAGAAGAAAACAGATAATTGACACCAGATGTCCCTCTCAGACAGTGATGAAAGAGTAATTACAGAGGGAGAGATAGCATCCTGCAGAGAGCAGATGAGCTTTACCAGCAGCTCTACAAGAATGCATAGAGACAAATATGACAAGTTTCACCACCTCCTATGACATAAAAAGAGACGTGCAGAAAAATTCTTACCTTATGCACTGAAAAAGAAGTTAAAGTCATGAAGCCTTTAAGAGGAAAAATACCTGGGACAGATGGCATCACTAGTGATATCATAAAAGTTGGAGGGAACCCAGTAACCCAGCCAGAAAAGCTAATCAACTTGAACTACAGTGAACGAAGCATCAAAGGACTGGCATTATGCTATAAACACTCTTCTGCATTATAAAAATGCTAAAGATGCTACGAGACATACAGCCTTCTTACAGGCTTCCAGCCATTTCTTATGTCACTGAGCATATTAGCTGAGCAATTGACTTTTGTGACAGCTACAGTTCAACTACCCCAAAATAGAGAAAAATACTTTATAAAGCATATTTCATATTCGTGTAGTAAACTATGAAATGCATGTCATTTCATGAGATAAACAATGACTCTCTGACAGACTGTCTACTTGCCTAAGTAATGATACAGCAATACATGAAAAATAAATTTCCCCAAATCAAACCCTAACAAAATGACATACAGCTCTACATACACTACTTAGGAAGAGGATGAGAGGGATCATGAACTATATGTTATAAATGTTAGTCAGAGTGCTTAAAGCTCTACTGGGAAGCTACTACATTGCAGTGATAATGCTGGCTTGAGAATCTACACAGAGAAAATCATGAGCAAATAGTAACCTCTGAATATACGTGCACATCATTTCCAAATAAATGTTAATATAGATAGGAATGTTTTCAATCTGTGATTAACACTTTCCCAAATTTACATCTAATATATTTTTTAGAATTTTTAAAGTGACTTTAGACAAAGTCTTCAGAACCTGTCTGATTAGATTTTTTTCAGTACCTGAACTTAAATTACTGTCCTTAATTGCTCATCACTTAATAATATTAATCTTTAATAAACTGATCTGTATTTCAGAGCTACTGAACAACACTGCTCCCTCAATTATATACCTATATCCTGTATTACTTTTTGGATACTGAAGACATCAGCTTTTAAATGACCTTTTAAATGACTTTTAAATGGTTTACGATTTTTTTTTTTTCTTAATCTGATTCTAGTTTGGTGATGTTCTATTAATCCAACAAACCAACAAGCAGAATTAGTTTTTTTAATGACAAAGGTGCTCTTCTGTTTCCTGGGAAATGTTTTAATTAATTGTTTCTAATCAGCTAATGGTTGGGACACAGAAAGGTGAAAGCATGCTAGGGTTTTTTATTACACTATCAAAATACTTCCTGAGGAACTCTAATTAGATAGCTCTTTGGTAACACTATATTTCTAAGGTAGTCTAATTATTTGGTAAGAATATTTGTTGATGGGACAATGAGTGAAAAATTTAAATGAAACTTCTGGTTAACTTTCTTACAGGTTAGGAATATGGGAACTTTCTCCTCATGGAACAGTGGAAACATTATCAAATTACTTGAAGGAATGGTTCAGTCATTAGTAAGACTGCATTTATGATTAGTATAGAAATGTTGGATTCAGAAACAAATCTTCATTGACTGAAGAGAGCCTTATCAGTACAGATAGTATCTTTGTTGATAGATCAAGACATAATTTTATCTATTCAACTAGCTATGGATCAGAGCCATGGTGAAGCACACTGGTTCTTATAATCTCACCTTTTAAAAAGCACTGGTAAAATAATTTGAATGTCAATCTAATGATTATGCTTTCTTGAACACTTGTTCTGGTATGTGCTAAAAGGGAATTTGTGCAATCAAAAAGAGCTCTATAGTATTGGTGTATTTATGGTTTCCAGCAGTGGAATTATAAGAGGAAAAATGAAAAACCTACAAAAATGTTTGCAATGAAAGCACAAATGTTTCACATAGGGAGCTCATGCTCTTCAAATTGCTCTAGGCTTGGATTTTAAATAAGCAGGTTTCCTCTCTTGAATAGCACCATTGAGTGTACTCCATCAAGACAACTGGCAGTCCAAACAAAGAACATTATCAAACACATGTGAAATGGTAATTATGCAACTGTCATTAGTCAAATCAGCAGCTGTTAGAAGAAAACTCTAAGTGACAGATGGAAATATTATTTTTCTTTTCCTTCCTCCATTTCCATTTCCCTCCCTCTCTCTGCCTAGATGAGACCTTTTTTAAACTGGAACTGCCTGGGAAAGTGGGGCATTAAAAATAAAGATGAATCACTTTCTCTTAACTTGTGTTCAGCAATGCTTTTAGAATTTGTCCAAAATATGTAAATAATGAACAACATTGCCCTCTGATGGACTCTGATTTGCTCTGTTAAGAGTAAATATGCATGGAATCATTCAATTTCAGGTTTTGTGGGGAGAAAGAAAAAATTGTACTAGAGCCAAGCTGCATTGTTTTGAACAGCTTTATGTGATTTTATGAAAGGGACTGAAGTCTTCTTGAAGTAAAAATATCTTCTTAGATGACTGTCTAGCTAGATTAGAATGCATATTTCTTTTTAAATATGTAACTAATTCATTTTTAAGGTAGTGATTTCAATGGGACCAGTTACATTTAAGCATACATTAAACTGTCTTGCCAGACAAGGGCCTCATAATAATAACAACAATTTTCTGTTAGTTACCACATTAGATGGGAGAAATCTTGAGACCTGACTAAATCAGTGCCAGAATATCATAACAAATTTAAAGCAAACCTTTTCAAAATTTGTTGTCCCCAAGAGGACTGAAACAGAAATCTCAAAATAGATTTTGAAATTCTGTTTTTGGTGTATTCTTGGCCCATTGGAACTATAAACTATCAAAGGAAAAGAAACAAGTTCAAAATGGCTGATGCCTTTTGTAATCTGCACATAGGCTTCAACAGATTTTTTTTTTTTTTAAATTTGGCTATACCAAAACTAAATAGTCAAACTGTTAATTATCAGAACTGGATATCAGTACTTGAACTTGAGTTGCCCCCATTACAAAAATCTGTATCAACAGTGGCTGCCACTATAAAGAAGATTTCTGAGTTTCTCCCTTTCTCCCACATACCAATATTGATGTACCCGCTCATAAACTAGGAGCATAAAATGAGAAATTTATTAATTTGTTCTTCAATTATTCACATGGTCTTAAAGCTATGGTTACAGAAAGAAGCAAATGATAATCAGCAGATATAATAAGTAGATAAGTAAATAATACTTAGATGGAAACTATACTACTGGAAATGTTTATTTTTGATTTAGAGGATACAGCTTTTACATGTAACACACTGAACTAGGATAGGGTGATCACCTAGCTTACTTCTGAAGTCAGCCTTGCCATTTCCAACATTCACAGAATCAGTGAATGTCGGGTTGGAAGGGACCACAAGGATCATCTGGTCCAGCTTTTCTTGGCAAAAGGACAGTCTAGACAAGATGAACCAGCACCCTGTCCAGCTAAATCCTGAAAGTGTCCAGTGTGGTGAATCCACCACTTCCCTGGGCAGATTATTCCAATGGCTGACTGTTATCATTGTGAAAAATTTTCCTCTTGTGTCCAATTGGAATCTCCCTAGGAGTAACCTGTAACCTTTACCCCTCATCTTTTCCATGTGACTCCTTGTAAAAATGGAGTTTCCATCTTCTTTGTAGCCACCCTTTAAACACTGGAACATGGTGATAAGGTTTCCAGGTGTGGCCTGACAAACACTGACTAGAGTGGGACAATGACTTCTTTGTCTCTGCTGGTGATGCCCTTGTTGATGCAGCAGAGCATCCTATTGGCTTTCTTCACCACAGCAGCGTGGTGTTCACTCATATTGAGCTTGTGTTCCAACAGAACCTCCAGGTCCCTTTCCACAGAGCTGCTCCCCATCCAAGTAGATTCCAGCCTGTGATGTACTCCTGAATTGTGTTTTTTTGCAGTGCCATACCTTAAAATTTTCTTAGTTGAACTTAATAAGGTTCTTGTCAGGCCAATCTTCCAGACTGTCCAGGTCTTCCTGGAGAATGGATTTCCCTTCTGAAGTGTCCACTTCTCCACTGAGTTTGGTATTAGCAGCAAACTATCAGGATACACTTGATCCCATCATACAGGTCACTTATGAAGATATTAAACAACGCTGGGCCTAATATCAGTTCCTGGGGTACTGCAGTTGTGACAGGTTACTAGTTTGAAAAGGACCCATTCACCACCACATTCTGGGTGCAGGCTGTCGGCCAGTTCCCCACCCACCACACAGACCGCTTATCTGGATGGTAATCTGTTAGTTTCTCTAGGAGGAGACTGTGGGAAAATGTATCAAAAGCCTTGTAGGAATCCAGGTAAACAAGGTCCACTGCTTGCCCCATGTCAACCGAGCAGGTTGTCACAAGTTTGTGAAGTATGATTTACCCTTGGTGAATCTGTGCTGGCTTTTCCCAACCGTGTACTTCATTTGACTTATGATAGCCCCCGGGGGGACAGGTTCATAACTTTCCCAGGGACTGAAGTAAGATTGATGGCCCTTGATCCTACTTTAAGCCCATCTTGTAGATGGGGGTGATGGCATTGATAAACCTGTCCCAGTGAATGAAGTCCCCAGTGCAATTTCAGCCTCACTGAAGTGTATGACAACATTTTGATTGATTCTGGTAGGAAACTATTTCAAGCAATTCAGCAAGCATGACTTGAAGTCTATGTGTGAGAATAGCAGTCAGTGTTAAAGACATTAAAAAAAATCATTTTATAAGCTCCCCTTTAAAAAAAAAAATATTTTTAATATGCAACACATTGCAGTTCAAAAACAAGTCATAGTATCATAGAATCATTCCAGTTGGGAGAGGCTCTCAAGATCATCAAGTCCAACCATAACCTACCTCAGGCACTAAACCATGTCCCCAGGAACTTCATCTAAATGCCTTTTAAACAATGCCAGGGATGGTGATTGAACCATTTTCCTGAGGAGCCTGTCCCAATGTTTCAGAACCCTGTCTGTGAAGAATTTTTTCCTAATATCCAATCTGAACCTTCCCTGATGCAACCTGAGGCCATTTCCTCTCATCCTATCACTTGCTGTGTGGGAGAAGAGACCAACACCCTCCATGCTACAAACCTCCTTTCCAAAACTGACCCAGAAGAGAATGAACTAATGTTTCTTGTTTGTATCATACATATCTAGAAAAGTTATGAGCCACACAGAGAAAAGATGAATTGGATGACAAAGATAAAATAGATTCAGTTCTCCATGCTGGTGAGCTGTGGAAATGTTTAAAAGCAGGACCATCTTCAAGGGACTTACTGTGAATTTTCATTTTGATTTGGTCAAGTTTGTTAAATATAGCATTCTTGGCAAAACTTATATTTTAATAAGAATAATTCTTTGCGCAAAAGCTCATCATAAAGTCTTTATACTGCTGGATATTTATATGTGGGTAGACACGGAAAAGTGCACAAACACAAATCTATATGGTGAATGTTGAAGAGAAAGTCTGGTTTTGACTGTTTCTTCTATGTAGTATAACGGAAATAATAACAACTGTATATTTATCTTTCACATTTATCTTCCCCAGATAAAAAATGTAGATATGTGCATACAGAGAGGGGCATTAGTAGGAATAAGACAGGTCAGAATCTCTTTTTCTTCCTATTTCAATATTTACATATATTTGAGATTTTTCATATATTGGCAGATAATTGTTTTTTATTTTTTTTTTAAACGTACTCTTTCTGATCCTCTCTTAACAAGTTTTGTGGAAGAGTAACATGAATGTTTATTTATTCCAGTTTTAAAATATCCACAGATGCCTTAGTTTCAGATTACAATAACTGTTTTCTAATATTTCTTTCATATTACTTGCTGATGTCTAGAAGCTGTTTGGTGTTTTTTTGTTTTGGTGTTTTTTTGTTTTGTTGTTTGTTTGTTTTGTTTTTTTTTTTTTCTAGAAGCAGAAATCATATAATGGACTGAAATCAAGAGCTGATCTAAATTTAATGATGAATCAATTCATTTTTTGAATAGTCATAATAGGATATTCTTTGAGGGAAAAAAAAAAGATAAATACGTTACTCAATTTGGGGCATAAAAAAGGAATATATTCTTTTATAAATTATAATTGTTGCCTCATATTTTTATAGATAGATAAATATTCCAGCAAAGTAAATATGTTTTCTAAGATGTTCCTGAATATTTGATCAAATAATATTTCAGGAAACATAACCGATCCCTGTGTTACTGCAGCTTGCCTATGTCTATTCTATTTCTTAATTCATGTTCACAAACTAATGAAAGAGAAGTAGACCAGTTGCACAGCTTGCCTGAATGTTTCACTGGCTTGATTCATTGCTCTTGGGAGAGGGGGTTTTATTGATCTTTTTGCAATTTCAGCCTCAAATAACTGCTCAAGACTGCATAAGATCTCAGTGTCAGGACAGACACTAGAGCTGATACAGTAATCTATCCGCTGCCCTCACTTACCTCAAGTAGCATGACAATAATATTAATAAATTGTTATCATTTTAGTTCGCATTATTTCTGTTAGTTTCTTATTTAATTAACTGGAACTTTAACAAAATTTAATTATTAGCTTATTGTCACACATTATTTTTTACATATCTAAGTATAAAACAGCAGTAAGCATCTTCATGAAGATGTAGGTGTCTTGTCAGTGCACCAACTTAGTATTTTGTTTCTCCACTAAAAGATTATATTCCAAATTTCTTACATCTGCCCTTTCATTAATTTATTTTGGATTCAAGTCAGCTTTTTTATGCAGCAAGAGCTCTTTATGCTAGATTTATATTTAGTTCCTTTGATAGCTGAGATGTAGAATGCCTAGTAAACCTAACACATGATGGCTGGTTTAGGTCATGGTCTTGTTGCAAAAACACTCTTTGAATCATTTTTGACAGTTTTATAAGCCTTCTTATATCAAAGCTGTCAATGAAACACACCTCATTAATTGTGAGAACGTCTAACTGCCCTTCATGTACAAGCTTCAAAGTAAGATTTTTCTTTCCTGCAATGGCATTAAGGTGCTTGTCTTTCTAGCAAGTATTACTCCAAAAGCAAATGATTCATACCTTCTGAACAGCTCTCTGAGAGGTAAGGTATATCTTATTTTTAGAAAGATCATTAACTTTCCCTATTAAGAAGGAAAACTTGGAAGAAACCTGACAATCTTTCACCAGCTGAAAAAGAAAGGCTGAAACGCAGTCCAGAATGGACCTTGGGGATGTATTTGTCGGTCAAATATAGTGTGCAGGCTTAGCTTCAGAGGGCAAGTCCAAACCTCATCTTTCTGTGGGGACAGGACAACGTGGTTGCAGGCCGAAGAGCTGAGGAGCTGTCCTAGACGCCCCAGTTGAGGCTGGGAAGACAGCAGGAGTAGGCCCACTCTCTGTAAATATCCAGGGAAGATAAAGACGTTCAAAGGACTTTGAAGTTCCATTTTTTTTTTTTTTTCCTGTCATGAGGCTTATCAGCACATTAAACTTACCAGTTACAAAAAAGGAAGTATTAATATGTATGTCCTTAATTTGTTTGAAGCAATCCAATTTGTGCATGCAGATATTTTCTACTAGTATAAAATATGAGCATCATTGCTTCCAAGGAACCTTGAAAAATTTGTTTATTAAGGACCAGTTTCAAGTAAGTATGTTCACAATGTCACAAGGGAACTGTAAAGAGTGATAACTTACTCTTGAGGTAATGCAAAGCATGCAAGAAATGGGACTCATGAAGATGAGAGAAAAAAGGAAGGAAGTCTCCTTTTCAAATGTTACTTTTCTGAGTGGACATTTTTCCCCAAACCTGGGGGTCAAATGTCAATTTGGAGCAATTTTACATGGGACATTAAGAGTTCTTGCCTGAAAAACTTGTGTGGCAAAGAAATTTCTCTGCACCACTTGGCATGTAGGTGCAAAGAAAGAGACATTGCATGGCTGCTGTGCGTCAGATACAGAAAAAAAAGGACTACATTTGTCTCATAAGAACTATTTCAAAACACCTTGCCTCACTCCTTTCCATTGCTTTTTTCACTCCAACGTAGTCCAGCAACTCTTAGCAAATGAATTGTGCTAACATAGTTATCCACAGGTATTCCTAGAGTTTCCAAAAGCATCACACTTCATGTGTCAAGACAAGTCTTGAGTTTGTACCCAGGCTTCAAAATCTAGGTTCACTTTAATCAGGTTTAAATGAAGAATACACCTACCCAAACATTTGAAACACCATTATAGTTAGGAAATGAAATAGCAAGGTATCTTAGTGGTGATTGTGGATGGCGTTCTTTCTTAAGAAAGAATTAAGAAGAAATATAGAATCATATAATATTACGTAATACGGTATAAATATAATTTGAGTGGATTGAGGAAGTTGATAAGAAGATACTATCAGTTTAATCAGGCATTTTTTGAAAGATTTAAAGTAAAACATGAACAATAGATTCTCACTGATTTTTAATAAAATAGACAATAGCATAAACCCAGAGGAATTATGGAAAAGCATCTCACACTTTTTAAATGGAACAAAACCCCTCATATTCCTGTAAGTTAAAGTGAATTGCATAGAAATAAAAAAATAGCAACATAAATTACTGAATTTACATTTATATAAATAGAAATCTGGACTTCCTAAATATCAAATAATATCCTAAACCATACACAGTGTATGCTAGTTCTCAATAACTATAAATTCAGTGATTATGTTTAGACTAATCTGTTACTTGCCTATATTGTCAGAATAAATAAACAGAAAAACTGCAAACATTTATTAGAATTGGAAAAATTGTGAAAATCTGGGGTTTTTTTTATAATGAAGGTGTGGAACTGATTATACTGCACATTTTGCTCCTTCATATAGAGATCCCAATTCTTTTTGCTTTTAGTTTTCAAGACAGAAGGTAACAGAAAATATTTTTGCCTTTAGCAAAAACATATGCACCAAATCCCACAATTCTTTTTACATCTCATGGTAGTATAATTGAAACAAAGCTTTATGCATAAAAACATAGTCTAAACATTAGCATTTTCAGTGGAAATAAAAAAGATTCGAGTCTGGTTCAAAAGAGAAGTTCTCTCGCTATCACTGAATAAATAAAAGACACGAGAGTTATTCAATATAAAAGTAAGTGAAATAAAAGAAAAGGCTAAAGCTGTGGGAAACAAAACACAGTAAGTTAACGTGATGCAGGGCAAAAGATTGCCATTTATAGAAGTTATCTATTGTTTCTCTTTTATTTGATGAATTTATTTACTGTGATTAATGTAATATCGGGCTTAAAAGCCTTTCCTAACCTTTAAAAAAATAAGACAGGAGTCTATGTCCTTCAATAGCTATTTTATAACTAATAGGAATAAGTTTTACACTGGATTTTGATTGGATGGAAGACCTGTTTTCCTCCATGCTTTCCAAATATATCCTGCCAAACACACAGAAATAGATATCTGGGAGATGTGCTGAGGAGTCACACAAAGCCTGCTTTGCTATAGGCTGTTTTGCTAGGCTTGGAAACATTGACCTACCAGTTTGGAGACCTGGCTCCGATGAAAGATGTTGCCAAAAAATATTACAGTTTTGAATGGTCAAAATAGGGAGGGGTGACATTTAGTGCTGAGGCCTGTGAGACAATTGCCTCTGTAAGGAAAGGAGATTCTCTACCCCTGGGCTCACTCTGAGAGGGGAGATCTCTTAGAAAAATGTATAACTCGGCTTTATCCTAGTCACAGTAATTGGGCTTAACTTCTTCTCTAGACAAGCCTGGAAAAACTGTCAGTCTACAGCTGGTAAGCATTTTTTTTTTTTTTTTTCTATCAGTATGTGTTCCTTTAAGGAATTAGTTAATTTTGTTCATACTGCAAGAAGATCACCTGGCAGGAAATAAATCTCCTGCCTCATGGAGGAAGCATGGAAAATAATTATGGTGTCCAGATCACACACTCGCAGCCAAAAGGTATTAACATGAAGGCAGCTTGTGGCTCTTGTAAAGCACCAAGTGAAACTTGGGAAGGAAATACAAAATGAAGGCTAGTGCATTCAAAGGATAATATTATTAAAACAGATATGTTTAGTACTGGAATTTTTTTTTTTTTAGTATCTGAGTAGTGTAAATATTTTTATATCTGTGAAGAATATGGTTGTAATGTCCTACTGCTTGAAGGAAAGACTTGCAGTTGTAATAAAACATCATAAGACAAGACAATTTTCTGTTTAACATTATGGAAACATACTATAGAAAATCAAAAGCAGTAGCTCTTCAGAGAATACTTTGCTTGAACTCTGGTAGCTTTGCCTCAGTTATGGAGTATTCATCAAATACATGAATAGAGGAATTTTGTGAAAAGTATTCCTTTCCCCCATAGATGGCTGTAAATCTATTCAGTTTTAATGGCAGAGAGAAGTGAAATGAGCAATTTTGAACTAACAGTGAATACTGGCTTGACATTGTCAAGAGGTTTTCCTTTGGGCTAAAAAACAACACACAAGCAAGGAATGTTTTTTTTTTTTTTTGTTTTTTTTTTTTTTTTTTTGTTAAATGCCCCATCTTTTACCAAGATGATTCAAATTAGAAAAATGATTTGTGGTGAGAACAGAGCACTAGTAACACTCCAAACATCGATTTTTCTATCACCTTCTCTTTCTGATACTCACTTCCAAGTTTCCAGCTATTAAGCAATATCCAATTTGCACTGTCATCCTGGAGTACTCCAACATCTTAACTTGTTTAGAACATAGCATGGAGGTCTAGAGCTATCTTAGATTTGCAAAAAGAAACAGATGCTTATGAGTGACAACAGTTTCAGCTCCATCATGAAAAACATGAAAACCAGAGATGTTCTTCTCTTAATTCAGTGGCTAAATTTGTATATTTTTAATCTGGTGACACATTTCATGGAATACTCATCAAACACCTACTGGTTTTGGACTGACTGAGAAAAAGGCAAGGTAGGTCTATCAATATATGAGATGAAGTAGAATTTGAATCTTTAGGTGCTTCACAAACACTTGGCTCACCAAACTCTTAATAGATACATTAACAGAATTAAGTGAGAAAGTGGTATTCTACATTTAATTAGAAACCTGTGCTTTACAGGGTTAGCTTAGTGAAAAATATGAGACCAAAGTATTGATCAGGTAACAGGTAAATGCTCTGTCCCTGTAATGAACACATTGCAGCTTTAAGCCTAATCTCTTAGAGCCTTCAGGAATATCTGCAGGTCAGCTTTCAATTACTAATTCAGGCTGGAGGTGGTCAATTGTGTATATATATATTGAAATGTATTCAGATGAAAAATACATCCAACAGACTGGGATCTGGACGTGTTATAGAAGTGCAAGAAACTAACTTCGAGGAATACTATATTCCTTGAAAATTCTTCACTCTAAGATAGTCAACATGAAATAGGGCTGCAACAGACATTGTGCCAATATCCCAGGAGTGTTGTGCTTAAGATAGGTAATGGTAACTGAACATAGATTATATTTGATTTTGGTTATGACTGTTTATGGTTACTGAAAAAAAACCAGGTATTGACCAAAGCTAGCTAGTTCAAGTAAATTTTAGCAAAAGAAACACCTTTTCCTTTTCATGCTTTTTTTGTGTTTCTTCTGTGATTGTTAAATGGTATCTTGTTACTAAACTGAAAGTCAGAAATACCAAAAATTAAATATAGTAGAAGGCTGGAAAAGGATTTAGTAAAATAATTACATTTTTACTCATTCTCCTCCAGGATACTATGTATGATATAAAGTTGCTAGAGAAACTCACATAAACCTTCTTGTAGAGATTAAACTTTCCTGTAGTTTCCACCACAGTAAGTGTAACTACAGTTTATTATGATAATAACATGTCTAATGCCAGAGCAGATCAGATTGGGATTTTTTATTACTTATATGATATCCTATACTTTCCAGAAGAGTTACTTTTCATAACCAATATGTCATCCACTCTCCCTAATTTGTTTGGAGGAAATGTCTTTCCACCATTAAAATGCAATTGCCTACAAGACTGAGAATCTCTATTTTGAAATAAACCAGTTGGAGCTTGTTCTGCCACCTGTGAGTCTCTGTCTCCCCATCTATATTAACATTTAAAGCTTATGTGATGCTCATCATATAATTTTAATATTTGCATTAATCCTCTTAGATTTCTAATGACACAATAAAGCAGTATCACTCCTAGTTTCAGTGCTGAAGTGGAGAGCTTTCCATCTCATAAGGCCCCATAGCAAGTCAAGGAGCAGATATTGGTAAAATATTGTTAATATTGTTTCCAATCTACTGCCACTCCTTCAGATGCAACAGCACCCAGTCCTATAAATGTCATAGAGCTGACAGAAACTATTAGGAGCTCTCAAAGCAGCCATTCTTTCTTTCATCTGCTATAGCTATAAATCAAGTTTATATGAAATCACACAAATCTGTCTTGGACACGTTCTCCAAAGCTTTGAAGTCTCACAAGAGACCAATTGCACAGATCCCTAATTAGACAATCTGATGGATAAAACTTCACCTTGGTACAGAGCTTGACCTCAGGTTTGGCTAGGTCGAGCAGCTCTGCACTAAAACATTCAATGGGCTGGCAACCAATGATATGAACAGGACCTGATTTCTGGTCAAGGTGGAGCTAAGGGAATTTGAGGTGTTCATTACTTTGCAGTGCCAAGGTACTGATTTACAGATAATGTCAACAGAGCATATTTAAATATAATTTATTTTCCTTTACTTTAGTTGTCAGCTTTACAAGACAATGGCTAAATTATATCAGATAAAAATAAATTAAATTGCTAACCTATCAAGTGCTTTGGTTCAGTTTCGGATTTGTTTTTGTGTGATACTCTCGGTGTCCTTTTTTTCTTATATGTGCTTAGAATATAAAATCATTCCAAGTCTCAAAAAAATATTTATTTTTCCACTTCCTGAGTTGCTGGAATTTTCTCTTCATTTTTATCATTCTAGAAAGCAACAAACTTAGTTTTTACAAGATCTCTTCTCATAATATATGTTTAATCTCTGAAGAACATGACCTTGACCAACAGCAGCAGGTTGGATATTTGGTATCCAAGCTGAGTGCTGACATGATTGTACTTAAATGTAAGAGGATTTTCTCAGTCTTCCTTTTCTTCAGCTCTATACTGTCTTCCTTGTATCTGTAACTATATCAAGCTGACTTTACTATTTAGTTGTTTTGTCCATAGTAGCCATAAGAAAGTGTTGAAGATTATTTGAGACTGAGTATGTTATATAAAATGCAAGTAGGAAACACAGGAATGTTTTCATCACATAAATACAGAAATAAAGTTTATGTGTGGCATTTGTCTAGAGATTGTGAGTTCAAAGGCATATCTGCGTCTTTCTACCTTGCTGGACAATTTAACTAAAGATATCCTCTCTCCCTACAAATCTAAAAAGATGGCATCATTAAGAATAAAATGTTTAATGCTATTATCATCCAAATACCAGAAAGCTGCTTCTGTAACAATAAGATATGTTTAGACATTCTTCTAAATCCACGCATATCTACTATACTCTGCTAAACCCAGCTCCTTTCAATGACAAATACAGCTTGTTAGAGCACGCAGCATACGAGTCTCTCAGTGTAAATATTGTATGTATTTCTGAACGAGAATCTGTAAAGGGCTTTAGACTTTCTGAAGGTTCTTTCATAAACTGTAAATCTACAGTTTCAAGTCACAAAGGGTATTCAGCCCAAATCCAGGGCATTCAAAGCTGAAAAAAATGTTCCTGTGTAATTGGATGACACTTCCCAGTCTCTTAGTTGACTAAATCTCAATTGAAACTTTCAGCTTTCTTCAACGTGTACTCTGTTATAAATAAAGTTAATATTAGTCTCACTCTACACAGAAGGAACTCCCATAGCACTAACCTCAGAAAAGTCCATTTCCAAGATCAGTATTTATGGAGAAAAGAGAAAGAGAGAAAACAAAAAAAAAGGGATATATATATATTTTAAAATTTTTGTTTGTTAGTTTGTTTTCTGATTCAGTAGGAACAAGAGTGAAATTAGAATCTCTGCACAAAGGTAACGGACCACAAGTGATTTTCAGTCTCCTACACAGGCAAGCCCTTCCTAGCAACCCTTTATAGTTAAACTGAATCAAAAGAAAACAGCAGACCTTGTGATACAGGATACCGATCATTACAGCTCAGCTTGATCAAATATCCTAGTCTATACTTACAAGAGGGATGGTGCAGACCAGACCAGATTACATGGAAAAGTAGCACTGATCCTGAGCGTACCCTGTGAGCAAAGTGTATGCTCTCAATCTAGGGTACAGTGACATTAGATTTCAATTTCATATCCTGTTTAAATCAATGCTACCAACTTTTCTGAGAATGCAGCAAATTATCTAATTGAGAAAAGGTCCACAAATTATATTGGTTTTGAGTAGAATTTGCTTCTACTGAGATAAAATTGTCAGGATCTTTTACTAATAACTACAGTGAAAGAAATTAGAAGTCATCAATGTACTAGAAAACTTCAGGGCAGAACAGAACGTGTTTCAGCAATAATGTCATGTGTCACATAGTATTAATCTACCATAAAATGGGTAATCACTACCTATGATACATTTTGAAAAAACATGATTCTCAGCTTTGGGTTGTGAGATGAACATAATACTAAATACATCAGAATTTCCAAGTTGAGTACACATTGATTAATCTACAACAGCAGTGCTATGAGCATATTTTCATTACCTCTGTCTTATGGATGGAAAAAAAAAAAAACAGCCCTTGAAGTCAGGAGAGTTAGGTATGTATTTCAAGAGGATAAAGACCTCCAAAAGGTCTGATGACAAAATGACAGAATCATGGACAAAACTCCTGTGATTGCCATAGTTTTTAGTTTTGACACCAGAAACAAAAAGCTATTGCATGCATCCAAGCTATTTATGATGTGCTTTATGTACAGAGCAAACCCTCTATACACACATAAAATTAAAAAGAAAATCCACAACTCTCAGATAACTTTACATCATTGGTTACATTGCATCAGCTTGTTTATAGGTCATAGTGCATCTTCCTTCCATTAATTCATTAATTGCGTGGGTTTTTTCAGAGTTCTCAAATCTTGCATATGAAATTGCACCTCTATAACTTGTATGCAAGCACAGTTCCTCTCCTGATACTTTGTAATTCCCTTGTCTTTTTTTTTCCTGTAGATTTTTCTCTATGAAAAATTGAACAATCTATTTTCTAAATATAGTCTGAAATTTATACTCTTGCTATGTCACATCTCTGTATTTAGATTTAGTCATAAACACAAAGTACAAAAAAAGTGAGGCACCATATACTGTCAGGACTACTTAAAAAAAAAAAAAGAAAAAAAAAGATGACAAGTAAATGTTTAGTGAAATGAAGAGTACAGCTGCATCAATTGCTTGACTACACACCATTTGCACACCATTGTTGTTGGCTGATGTAAAAAAACCTCTCAGAACTGTGTTCAATATTTCAAGAGAGACAAGAGAAAAAATGCCCATAAATATGCTCTGCAGAATATAAATTTAACATACATTTTCTTCTGAGAAACAGGAAAAGAGAAAAAAGTGGTTGAAAATGTTCTAGGTATTTTCTGTCAGTGATGACCTATGCCCTTTTTGCTAACTTATCTTACCCTAGTACTTAATTCTGTTCTATCTCAATTTGCAACATATAAACTTGCAGAAAGTAAATATGCCAAGGTCATGATCTCTGGAGGGCTCTCTCTTGACTAGATGACAGTGATGCTTAGGAATATTAATGCTGCTTCCTCCCTTAACCCCATTTTTTCTTTCACTCAATTCTTTCTTTACCTCTTCACCAACTGTTGATGTTGAGAGTTTGTAAAACTGCAAGATTGCCATTGCAGACATTGAAAACTGTGGTCTAGACAAGTGTCTTAAGAGTATATAATAAAGGAACTAAATTTGGGTTTCTTTTAGTTGACCTCTGGTGTTTAGATTTTCACAACAGACCTGGGTTACTTTTTTAGTTACAGAAAGTGGTACTTCAGAAAATGGCTTTGTACAGCATTTTTGAATTGCATTGTAATGTTCAACTCTTTTTTTTTTGTGTATATCCTTCTGATGTTTTTATTATTAGAATGGGTGAGTTGAACAGTTTCATTGAAAATTTTATGGGAAAATACCATTAAAAAATGCCCAGCCATCTTAAAACCAGAGCTTCCAAAGTGGTGCTGTTGTCATTGACTGGCAACATCACATCCCCAAAGACAGTGAAGAAAGCTCCATGGCATTCTCACATGTATTCATCCACGCAGCACTAGGGTGAGTCTGAAGTGAGTGTGGAAATGCAATTCTATGTTACAGTCTGTCTTTCCTGAGGACAAGTACTGGAGATTTCCTTCTCTCCTGGTCATTCCTGGATCCTACCCCATAGGTGACCTGGGTCTCATTCTTCATACTTCTTGCAAGTCATACATATACTGCATTGGAAAAATCCTGTCGATGACTCTGTATATATGTGAAGCTTGTTAAAATGAGAGAACCATCACAGATGTGTGTAGGAAAATTAGAAAACACAAATAACGAATGAATTAACCTCACTGTGACTTAATTATCTTCTTTTTCTCTTCACACAGTACACTGCTTTTCAATATTTTTCCTTATCTTTTTAGAGCACACTTGGAAAGCAAGAACAAAATATTCTTCTATTGATTAACTGGTAACCAGACAAAATTACCAATAAAAGCTTTTGAAAATATCTTCTCATTTCATACATTTCCGTTCTTGAGATCTGATTTAATATTCCTCAAAAGACCATGTTTTCAGAATCTTGAACAGTTCTTCCTATAAAGAGTCCTTAATATGGCTATTGGATCCCCTCAAGGTGGTTTTATTTGTACAGAAGAAAATTAAAGTATCCAAAATCAAAGAGAGACCAAAGGCTAAGCTAAGACTTTCAGATTTGCAGTGTGATTCCTGCTTCTGCCTGCCCAAAAAAGAAGGACACAGTGGCAGTAATTTTTCTAATATGTTTCTTTCTTGCTATGCATCTTTCAGATGTGTTGGCTACTACGTATGTAGAATCTTTTTGCACTCACAATTCTGTTGCCTTCATTTAATCTGTTGCCTTTGTTTCAGGGGAATTTATGATCTGGTGCTGAGTGATTTTCACAGTCTCATATCTGCTGACAATACCCTTCCCTGGCTCGATGTGGAGGAATTTACACCAGGGCAGATATAATCTGTAGTATATTAAGCTGAAGTCAGACTTCAGCACGTATTACTGTACACTGTGCAGTAATTTAAATTGTGGATGATTCATGCAACCATTTTTTCTTGTAAATAAGAGCTATATTTCTTACAATTACATCTGTCAGTAATTTACAGTCATGTACCAATAAACATTTTGATATTCTGAAACAAGAGGAGTAAAATTTGTAGTTTAAGAGCAACCATGCATTTCAAAATAAAAAGCTAAGAGTTAAGGGACCCACTTAGGAATCTTTTGCTAATGTTGAAAAGTACTTATTTCTGGAAGTGAATAGGTCTTCTCAACTGAGTAGGTACACTAAGAGGTAGAAGCTATGTTGTTCAAGTAATGTCAGTCTGCCCCTGCAATTTTAAGGGTTTTTATACTGCTAATGAAGACTAGTGAGTCATGATTTGATAGAAGTCTTTTGCTCTGCACCTGACACTAACTTGCCAAAAGGCACTTGATTAATTATAGCATTGTAAGCTAATGCATTGTGAGCCCATACCAGGCAAATTACTCTTCACAGAGCACTGACAGTGTGTCTCTCTTCCACCTATGTAATTTATGCTAAGTGTAACAGTCACTGGAAACACATAGCCCCTGAAAATTAAAGCTGCAGAATAACAAACACAAAGCAAACTAGATTGCAAGCTTGAAACCATTTCTCATGGGCTGTAATTATAATCACATATCCATCCTCCGGGCTAGACCACAGCTAGAAGAAATAACACAGCATTGAAAATCCAGTGCAAAACATCATTATCTGTCACCTAGACTAAAACATATTTTATCCTATCTGATTGCCATTGCTTCTTTTCTCATATATTTGACAAAGACACAATAATGCATACTTTGCAACAGTCCTTCTATGTTTTAATATGTGATATGTCTGCCCCAGTTCCCAAAAGCCTTCTACTGTTAGGCTTCCAAATTTTAAATAAAATGTAATGGTAACTGCTGTACTTTCATAGGTAAGAAGATAAGAATTTTCCATAATTTGGCATTGAAAAAAAAATGTATATTATTATGACATCTTATGTCATCTATTTTTCTAGCTAGCGAGAATGACCTGTCCAATGCAAAAGGGAAGCCAAATGTATTCAAAGCCACTAAAATAATGTTTAAAACTTCTAGAAACAAAAGAGGATCAGACACCTTTTATTTCACTATTATTATGAAACATTTTTGTTTCTTAGATGGCCTAAGCAGCAGTAGGCCCTTTGGGTGAAGCTAGAGTACTAATGTTTTTTTGTAACAAATTACTTCCCTTCATGAAGCACATCTGGATCCTGAGAACCTTATTATTACTAGTCATAGACAGTAATTTGCTCAGAGTGAGGTGTCTGGAATGTGGTAATTGAGTGGGAACAAATTCTGTTTAAGATCGTGAAACAGCCATATAATCACTGGGCATCTAGAGACTTTTCACCAGTTAACTCCTTTATGGTCAAGAGATCCAAATCCTTCTGTAAAAGAAGAGAGGGGAAGAGCAGACAACTAGAAAAAAAATGCTAGATATGCTTTACAATGAAAGATCATCTTCTGAGATGAGAATACCCAGAAAAAAATGTAAAGGATGCAGAGAAGGAAAACATAAAAACAAAAAAATCCCTCTTATTTTAGAAAGAAAATTTTTGTTTTTTTTTTTCAAAGTCTGGGGATCTGAGAACTGTGGACTATGCATACATATTATAATAAATTTTGACTGTGCTTTAAGTGAAAATGACTGGCTTAGAAGCAATGTTAGCCTAGGATCACAACTGGAAAGACAGGTAGTGAGAAATTTTCAGATCACTGAACATAAAAAGAATTCCTTTTTAGATGTTAGATGTGTATTTGGAATAAGTATGGATGTGCTTTTTTGCTGAGCTACATGGCAAACTTTACGTTCAGTATAGTTTTATCAAGGTACATATAAAATTGTGAATGTGGTCTTCTACTGGTCTCACCCACAAGAAGAATTTATTTACTTTGTATTCCTTTTAAGGTGCAGGAACTCACGTCTCTGATAATAAGATATTTCTGTGATTATGTGACCAGATCATGAAAAAGAATCATACTCAAGATGCTGCTGAAAGGTATTACCAAACGTCAGGTTATATACTCCTTTCTCTGTGTTTCTCGTATTTCCATCAACTCAGGGACTGGTTGAACTGCATTTTGAAAGTAGGAAGACAATGTCTGAAGGAACAGGATGTCTGGTAGGAGATTCAGCTACCGTCTTCTTGGACACTACATCTTAGCTACTCTAGAAGCTGTGGAAATGGAGATTCTCTTGTATAGCTTCATATGCTTTCTTAGAAGGGACTTGTCTTTGAAAGTTGCACAATAGGGAACTTTGACGATATTTACAGTAAAAGGAAGCTCATATTGTTTTAAATAGAAAAAGGTAGCCAAAGAGAGTTTGAGCATAACTTCAATAAAGCAAGCAAGGTTTCATGAAGAAGAGAAAGTAGTCACAGAAATGACAAGTTGAATCTCAGGGAAAAACTGTTTGGTTTACATGCTTTAAATCCAGTCAACATCAAAACTTGATTTCTTGATTTATGAATAGAACATAATTAGCAAGCAGTCAAGGAACAATTCTTTCAAGATCAATATGTGTGATACAACATATAAACAACACCACAGGACATTTACAAAATACTAGTACACACAACTTTATAAGTACCCTTCCAGGACTAATCACCCCAGGCTCTACTCCCACAGAACAATCCCACTGGTGAGAGCTTTGGATGCTGCAGCCAGGCAGAGGGGCTGCCCTTCCCTTCCTGCCACACTGGCTGCTATTGCCCAGTCCCTGCTGCTCAGTGGAGAAGGCATGGACAATGCCCGCTGCCATGCGGGGCTCCCAGGCCACTTGCACAGACATCAGGGGATTGTGGACATTAGAGAAAGATAGGGGAAAGGGCAGGGAGAAGCTCATTTGGAGTGAGAGAGAAACTACTCACTCCCAAAGGAGAGGAGAAACTATAGCGGGGAAAGCACGAGGCAGGAAGTTCCAGTTTTTCATTCATCAATCAGGCTACTTTATCTGCCACAGATTCTATTATCATCTGCACCTTTGCCATGAGACATCCCTTGACTCCTTTGAGTAATTATATGCGGTGTTCAAGGTGAGTAAAGTTGATAGGAGTTCAGCCTCTGACAGACAGTCTTTTGGGACAGGATGTAAATGCTCGCCATGTGCATTTGGTAAGAGACACAATGTCAGCATATTATTGGCAAATAAATAGAGCAATAATTATTATAATCTCATTACTAATACTGCATGACTATATTAACTATATTAACTTAAAGCAACATTAATTAAAATTACTGTGCAAATTATGAAACTTTAAAACCTGTCTCCTGTGCACCATCATGAAGTAAACAGTTTACAGCAGCTGCACATGCAGTGCAATTTAGATGTTGCCTGGTTGCTGAAGTATTCAGAATTAAAAGCAGAAAGAATCTCTAAATTAATTTCAGAAAGTGTAACTTTTCTTTGTTGATGTTCTAAGAGCCCAACAGACAGTCCATTTAACCACTGAAAATGAATAAAAAAAGGGATATTTACCTAGAGACCTCAGCATTACTACAGAAAATTCAAAAGGCTGCAGGTGCATTTCAATATCCATAATTAAACTGTTTAAAATATACTTTTCAGTTATGTATATAGTATGATTTTCAATGACATCTGGATGCTTAGAGCTCATGCCTATGTGGGGGAAAACCTACTAAGATTTCATCTCACCTGTAGATTTCATACACATAGACATCTATATACACAAACACTTCCCACTAATGCCCTATTTTGTTTGAGAAATAAAATATAATTGGACACTATAAAGAAAATGTTTTCACTTAACTATTTTTTATAAAAATTAAAACCAATCAAGCAAATTGAAATATCCCAAGAAGTTGCACATCAGCATAGTGCCAATTATGGCCAGAGACAGCAAAATAACAGAGATAAAGTTCACATTTATTACAATTTTTTTTTTGCATATTTTCAAGAATTTGTTTCTGGCTTAGTGGAGATCATGATAGTAAGCTAATACACTAACATTTCAAGTTTTTATTTCTAAATGTTTGTTGGCTGTTGTTGAAAAGCAAATCTTATAACAAAAAATAAAGTTAGGCACAATAATTTATAATGAATTGCACAATGACAACTAGGCCTGGTAGATTATGCAACTAACTCTCTTTTCCCTACTGTTTCTTTGAAATATAGTTAATAGATTCTGAAATTAAAGGCTTTCAAAGGAAAGTTCAAGTTTTTATCTGTCGCTTCAGAATTTGAATGAGAGAAAAAAAAAAAAAAAGAAGAGGTAAAAGGATCTGTCTGGGTTGCTAAGCTACTACTTGTTTTATAGAAATTACAATATAGTCTTGCTTGAGTGCTGCAACTCACTTTTATATAAGTAAACAGAATTCTATTTTGTCAGTTTCTGTATTTCATGTAGGATAACATTTTTTCCATCTAACAAATTCTGTTTGGATTTTTTGTTTTCTCAGGGGGCGACAAACTGTTTAAATAAGCTTTCTTCTTTTTTACCCTTTGCTTTTAGTTCTCTTGCCCTAAATCTGAATAAAAATTGCATCTTATTCATTAGTATCCTTGTAGTCTTTGGCCCTTTATTTATTATTCTGATAATTCATTTATTCTGTTTGTATATGTCATCAATTCTTTTCACTTGTTCTTCATATAGCAAGTATGATTTCTTAGTCATTCCAGTTTGGAATTATTTTCTGTTCAGAATTGTCTTATCCATTTGTATTTCTCTCTCTACACAGTTATTTACAATGTTGATTGCCAGTAATATGTTTGAAGTCTTTCCATGCCCTGTAAAATTAGAAGATGGAAAACTATTAGAAGATGGAAAACTATTCAAAAAGTGCATTTTCTTGAAAAATATCAGTATCTCAATCTTTAAAAAGCCTGAAAATAAGATGAACATACAATTTGCATGAAATCATTAACTTGCTGAATTTTGTATAGTTCTGGACATAAACACAATACTATAGCGTATGCTCAATAAAATACATTATTCACTGAGTACTTGACAAAACATTTTTTACAGCAGAGAACCTTCAAATCAAATTGCAGTCATTACTACTGTGTGTTCAGTTAGGACTGCTTAAATTTATATTACATCTGTTGTAAAAAATATGTATTGCATTGTATTGTAATATTCCCAGTTCATAATTTTGGTTGGCTAATGTAAGAGAAATATAATCCAGAAGGAGACACAAAGCTACCTAATCTTTGGGATGCGTCAAATTGTCAATTTAAAAATTCAACACGAGAGGTAAAATTAGTAGTATTTGTGCATGCTGGTTAAGTAGATCAATGACAGTTCGGACTTCATGGGAAGGGGGAAATGTTATGGAGTTTGGCTTTTTTGTTTATTTTGAAAAATTCATCTTTCACTGAGCTGAGTCATCATCCTAAACCAGTAGCTCCCCATGAATCACATGCAAATAAGCATGTATATGGAACACGTTTTGTTAAACCACCAGTGTTACTCATTCCCTTATTATGAACTAATTCAGTGTTAGGAACTATTTTAAGAACATTGTGCTATAACCAGAGCTTGCTGTTAGATGTGTCAGTGCCCAGTGTGTATCACCTGACTGGCAAAATCCTTGCTTCGTAATGAAGGCTTTTTTTTTTTTGAATGCTGCAGGTGTATTCCCTGTGCTGGGAAAAATCATCTGTCAAATCTATAGTCAAATCTAAAGAAGTCACAATTTGGGAGGGAGAGGAATCTATAAATGCCATGGAGAAAGGTGGGGCAGTGTTCTGCTTCGAAATTTCAGCAGCAATTCTAAATCTCAGTCAGGTTTGTGCTATCTCATAAGCTACTGCTACAAAGAGCTGAATATTTTGCTGAATTCCTTAGGGAAAAAAAAAAAAAAAAAACAACAACAAAACCACTATGGAATTACTGGATATACCGTGTACTTTTTGTAGACTTTCATGTTATATCTGGTTTATAGAGCTCAGTGTGTGCATTATTCTCTTGGGGCAAAAAGCCTGGCATGCAGACAATTTCCCTCACCCCAGTCTCCATTAGAGGAAAACAACACGCTCCTCTTCTGGGTATGAGCCACAATGTGCTGCTTTAATACACGTCCATGCTGGATACACAGAAGAACACAACCTGCTTTTATGAAAGAGCCTACTTTAGCAGATAAATGATGACTTAAAGCCTTCTCTCTGCTACCAATGTTGTTCCTGTTGCCCAGACTGCATAAATGTGACTACGTCAGTTTCAGACTCTCCAGCACACTCATGGCATACAAGTCCAGAGTTAGAAATTTACGGTAAAGCATTCATCTTTATTCAAGCAGACACGCTCTTTCTCTTCTCCAGTGAACATTTCTGTAATTAACATAAAGACGAATACTAGTAATCATAATGCTAAAACTATTATATCATCTTTGCAAACAAAGAGGTGGTCTAGACAATGATATATCAGTGTGTGCTGAGGAATGTCTGTTCCTTCATTAAGGTAAGGTGGTTGTACGTTGTTAGTTGTTGTACTGAGATATTCTTTAACATCTCCAGAGGAGAATGAATGGCTGCAGTGCAGGTAAGAATGGCTACACTGAAATGAATGAGTTTTTTCACTAATTTCAAGTAAGCTAGTGTTTCTTCCCCCCTCTTTGATTTGGTTCATTGCAGTGTGAATACTACGTAGACCATCTTCATGCTTGTATGACAAACTTCTCAACTTAGAGTCTGTTTTTCCATTTAAGCAGGTTGGTATATATACTGCAATGACCACAGGAGTCCTTAGTGTGATGGGGTAGCAGGCAGAAGGAAAATCTGACCAAAACCAACAAGGAAATGAACATAAAACACTTTTCAAAATTCATTTAGTTTCCAATCTATTCCTGAGTTGCAAAAGTGCAAATACTTACCTAGCTTTATTAACTTTGAGTATTTCTGAACTCATCATATAAAAAAGCACCAAACCACATCTTATAGTTTTATGATATCTGAGTTATTAAATGCTACAAAAATGTGCTTTATAATGAAAATACCACCACAGCCCAACCTCCAGCAACATGCATACTGCTGCTGTAATACCTATCAAATTACTGGAAATTGTGGGGGTCTGATTTTCTTGGTATTATGAAACAGAAGTAATCTGCAAATTTATTTCCAACAGCACCCGTGCTCTTGATGCTTCATCTCTTCATTATATGTGAGATTTTAAGCTGGAAAATACCAGGACAATATATTTATTAGTTGTTTAATAGTGTTTGGTATCAAGAGAGGAGCAAAGTCTGTTTCTACTGTCAGCATTCCTAAGCGTGTCAAGGCTTTCAGAATTTCCACTGTAATATATGTCAACAGGAGCAAAACCAGAAGAGTTGTCATGCAGTTTTGCTTTCATCATCACTCCCTCATTTCTCTTTCTAGTTGTCTTCCTTGTGTCTGATTTCAAAGTGTAAAAATGTGCTAATATACTGACACGATACACACACACACAAAAAATGTCCTTCCTTCCCTCCTTCCCTCCTTCCTTCCTTCCTTCCTTCCTTCCTTCCTTCCTTCCTTCCTTCCTTCCTTCCTTCCTTCCTTCCTTCCTTCCTTCCTTCCTTCCTTCCTTCCTTCCTTCCTTCCTTCCTTCCTTCCTTCCTTCCTTCCTTCACAGTATCACAGTATGTTTGGGATTGGAAGGGGCCTCAAAAGATCATCTAGTCCAATCCCCCTGCTGGAGCAGGAACGCCTAGGTAAGGTCGCACAGGAATGTGTCCAGGCGGGCTTTGAATGTATCCAGGGAAGGAGACTCCACAACCTCCCTGGGTAGCCTGTTCCAGTGCTCTGTCACCCTCACTGAGAAGTTCTTTCTCATATTTAGTGGAACCTCTTGTGTTCCAGCTTGATCCCATTACCCCTTGTCATATCATTGTTTGCCACTGAGAAGAGCCTAGCTCCATCCTCGTGGCACTCACCCTTTATATATTTATAAACATTAATAAGGTCACCTCTCAGTCTCCTCCAAACTAAAGAGACCCAGCTCCCACAGCCTTTCTTCATAAAGGAGGTGCTTCACTCCCTTAATCATCTTTGTTGCCCTATGCTGGACCCTCTCCAGCAGTTCTCTGTCCTTCTTGAACTGAGGGGCCCAGAACTGGACAAAATATTCCAGATGGGGTCTTACCAGGGCGGAGTAGAGGGGAAGGAGGACCTCTCTCGATCTACTGACCACCCCCCCTGTAATACACCCGAGGATGCCATTGGCCTTCCTGACCACAGGGGCACAGTGCTGGCTCATGGTCATCCTGTTGTCCACCAGGACCCCCAGGTCCCTTTCCCCTACACTGCTCTCTAATATGTAATTTCCCAACCTATACTGGAACCTGGAGTTGTTCCTGCCCAGATGCAGGACTCTACACTTTCCCCTGTTAAATTTCATCAGGTTATTCTCCGCCCAACTCTCCAGCCTGTCCAGGTCCCGCTGGATGGCAGCACAGCCTTCTGGCGTGTCAGCCACTCCTCCCAGCTTAGTGTCATCAGCAAACTTGCTGATAGTACACTCAATTCCCTCACCTAAATCATTAATGAATATATTGAACAATATTGGCCCCAGTACTGACCCCTGAGGCACTCCACTAGATACTGGCCTCCAACTGGACTCCGCACCATTGACCACCACTCTCTGGCTTCTCTCTTTAAGCCAGTTTGCAACCCACCTCACTACTCTATTGTCTAGACCACACCTCCTCAATTTAGTTGTGAGGGTGCTGTGAGAGACTGTGTCAAAGGCTTTACTGAAGTTAAGGTAGACCACATGCACCGCTCTGCCACCATTCATCCATCTTGTTACATTCTCATAAAAGGCTATGAGGCTGGTCAAGCATGACCTACCCTTGGTAAAGCCATGCTGACTGCCCCTAATGACCCTCTTATCCCTGATATGCCTTGAGATGACACCAAGGATAAGCTGTTCCATTACTTTCCCAGGGACAGAGGTGAGGCTGACCGGTCTGTAATTACCCGGGTCCTCCTTCTTGCCCTTTTTGAAGACTGGAGTGACATTTGCTTTCCTCCAATCCTCGGGCACCTCTCCTGTTTCCCAAGACTTGGCAAAAATGATGGAGAGCGGTCTAGCAATGACTTCAGCCAGCTCCCTCAGCACTCACGGATGCATCCCATCTGGACTCATGGATTTATGGATGTCCAGACTATTTAATTGCTCCCTAACTCAGTCCTCATCGACTAAAGCAAACTCCTCCATTGACCTGGCTTCATCTGGGGTCTCAGGGGTACAGGGTTCCCCAGGACAGCCTCCAGCAGAGTAGGCAGAGACAAAGAAGGCATTCAGCAATTCTGTCTTCTCTGTGTGTTCTGCCACCAGGGCACCCACCTCATTCATCAACGGGCCTACATTGCCTCTGGTATTACTTTTATCTGCTATGTATTTGAAAAAGTTCTTCTTGCTGTCCTTGGCCCCTCTTGCCAGTTGTAATTCTAAGGAGGCCTTGGCTATCCTAACTGCCTTCCTACTTCCTCTAACAGCAGCCTTACATTCCTCCCAAGTGGCCAGCCCCTGCTTCCATGACCTGTAAACTCTTCTCTTCTGCTTGAGCATACCCAACAAATCCCTACTCAACCACATAGACCTCCTGGCTCCCTTCCTCGACTTCCTATGTGTGGGGATGCTCTGGTCCTTCCTTCCTTCCTTCCTTCCTTCCTTCCTTCCTTCCTTCCTTCCTTCCTTCCTTCCTTCCTTCCTTCCTTCCTTCCTTCCTTCCTTCCCTCCTTCCCTCCTTCCCTCCTTCCCT
This sequence comes from Patagioenas fasciata, assembly GCF_037038585.1. Taxonomy (NCBI): domain Eukaryota; kingdom Metazoa; phylum Chordata; class Aves; order Columbiformes; family Columbidae; genus Patagioenas; species Patagioenas fasciata. The sequence continues at coordinate 73,111,956 of NC_092521.1, read as the reverse complement.
CCTTCCCTCCTTCCCTCCTTCCCTCCTTCCTTCCCTCCTTCCCTCCTTCCCTCCTTCCCTCCTTCCTTCCTTCCCTCCTTCCTTCCTTCCCTCCTTCTTTCCTTGCTTCCCTCCTTCCCTCCTTCCCTCCCTCCTTCCCTCCATCCCTCCTTCCTTCCTTGCTTCCCTCCTTCCCTCCTTCCTTCCCTCCTTCCTTCCTCCTTCTTTCCCTCCTTCCCTCCTTCCTTCCTTCCTTCCTTCCCTCCTTCCTTCCTTCCTTCCTTCCTTCCTTCCTTCCTTCCCTCCTTCCCTCCTTCCCTCCTTCCCTCCTTCCCTCCTTCCCTCCTTCCTTCCCTCCTTCCCTCCTTCCCTCCTTCCTTCCTTCCCTCCTTCCTTCCTTCCCTCCTTCTTTCCTTGCTTCCCTCCTTCCCTCCTTCCCTCCCTCCTTCCCTCCATCCCTCCTTCCTTCCTTGCTTCCCTCCTTCCCTCCTTCCTTCCCTCCTTCCTTCCTCCTTCTTTCCCTCCTTCCTTCCTCCTTCTTTCCCTCCTTCCCTCCTTCCTTCCTTCCTTCCTTCCTTCCTTCCTTCCTTCCTTCCTTCCTTCCTTCCTTCCTTCCTTCCTTCCTTCCCTCCTTCCCTCCTTCCCTCCTTCCCTCCTTCCCTCCTTCCCTCCCTCCTTCCCTCCTTCCTTCCCTCCTTCCTTCCCTCCTTCCTTCCCTCCTTCCTTCCTTCCCTCCTTCCCTCCTTCCCTCCTTCCCTCCTTCCTTGCCTCCCTCCTTCCTTGCCTCCCTCCTTCTTTCCTTGCTTCCCTCCTTCCCTCCTTCCCTCCCTCCTTCCCTCCATCCCTCCTTCCTTCCTTGCTTCCCTCCTTCCCTCTTCCTTACCTCCTTCCCTCCTTCCCTCCTTCCCTCCTTCTCAGTGACACAATCTAATTAAACTCTCACCCAAAGTCTTCAAAATACTCCCAAAAACATACCGTCTCTTCTGTAATGTTGTCCTCTTTCTGTCTACTTGGATGGCAAGCTGTGTGGGACAACAGTTGTCCATTACTTAGTGTGCACGTTGACTACCAGCTGATTAATACCTCTGCAGCACCAATAAGTTATCGCTTTGCCTCAAAAATACATGTGAGAGACAGAAAGGCTCTCATAATGAGGAGAGGCTATCCTGGAAGAAAACAGGAACCACCTCCCCCAATGAGTCGAAATCCGAAATGAATGCCGAAAGCATTAAAGAACTGAGATGGTTATCAATTCCTTTTTGTTATATCATATTTGATGAGCTTTTATGGTTGGGAGTGATTACAGAATATGATTTAGAAACATAAATAAACCCTAAAACCAGAAGGAACTTGGCCTCAAATTACTTCTGAATTGTTTCTGTTTTGACTAGGTATACATTCTTGCATTGAACTATCTATGTTTACATGGACCTTCTTGAAATCACCCCATTCTTTTCATCTCCAGGACAAACCAATTAATTTTTTGTCGTACATTATGAGTATTTATGAAACCGTGTAAATATATGTTTTCATTTTGTTTGGGATATGTTTTTTTTCTTTCTATTGAGTTAAATTCATTAAAAAAATCTTGCATTTTATCAGAAAAATATTTTTAATGAATACAGTTTTAAATTCTGTGTATAAGAAAACAATTTCAGAAGACAATACAGCTTAGCCTTAATTATAGTGCTTTGTCTAGAACAGTGGAAAACATTTTTCTAATTTCAATAGATTTTTTTTAAGAACAAACTGTATTTTAATATTTTGCAAACAATATCATGGGAATAGAAGAGTCACAATATGTATAATGGTAACATTATAGATAGCATTGTGGTCTCCGTTAAGACCATGAAAGGTTTTGCATCCAGAAGACATTCAGGTTAATTCAGTTTAATTCAAGGCCTTATTGACAGCAAACCAGAAAATTGAGCTATTTAAATTATTATACGTTTGTGAAAATTTTGGTCATTAGCTTTTGGGTTTTATTTGTAGCAGAAGCAGCATTTATCCTCCTATCTTCCTCTGTCCCTCTGCAGTCCCTTAATATCTTCTCCTGAATTTTCTCAGTGAAACATCTATTGTCACATCTTAGAGTGCACAGGCTGGGTCAGGAAATGGGCCACAAAAAAGGTTATGAAGTGATTATCAGCAATGAGGTAACAGCAAGTAGTTACCTGTATTTCAGACTTCACTGACCTGAGTTGTTGATTAGCAATGTCTGGACATCTCCTATTAAACATTAATGATTTACGATTTTTTCCACTTCAGTTTGTTCTCATGTGCTAGTTATTTTTCCCTAATATGTGCCAGCAAAATGCTTCCTTCCCTGCTCTGAGATTTTTTGCCAACTCATTGATTTCTGTCTTTGACATTAAAGCTAATGTACTAGACAACACTGCTACATCATATAGCTAGGTTCTATAGGGTGAACACTTTGTGTAGTCGAGAACCTATTCTCAGTGAAAAATTGGAAGAATTTTTCTCTTAATTAAAGCTGTATTTTTTTCCAAACTCCTGTAAGTTATCTTAGAAAACAAAAGCACACAGTATCAAGAAAAAATTATCTCATGTTTTTTAACTAAGCAATAGAAAAAGAACAGCAAGTTTTGTTCTAATTTCTGAGACCCCACTGATAACAGAGCTATTTATGCAGAGCTATCTGTAAGTCATTTACAGTACTCACAGGGGGTCTATCTGCAGCCTTAATTTCAGATCTGTGGCTCTCTGTGTTAGTTTATGCCTCTTAAATGATCTTCTGATAAACTCGAAACAAAGAAACTTTAATAAAAAGAAAAAAATTGTAACATTTTTGGGAATGATTGTTCTTGCTAGGGTTTGCATTCTAGGGAGGATAGGGGAAAATTACTACTCTTAGATTAGTTACAAATTGGGCAGGTAAAATTTGACTGAAAAATTAACTAGTATTTGGATGTCTTTTAACATGGTCGTAGCTGTTTTTCTTAATCTGTCTGAGGGCAGGAATTTGAATTTTATTAATACAAACGAAAGTATTAACGTAAAAATCCTCAGCACAGCTGAAAAACCTCCTTCTGTGGGATCTTTTTTTCACCCCAAAGTATTCCTTCTTCCTTTTAAACTAACTTTGCTACAAAAAAAACCCACATTACACATTATTTTGTTTGGCCCTCTCTTAAGACTAATAAAATGATTACTACTATGGTGTTGTTATTTGTATTGTGTTGGTGCTAAATAGCCAATTCAAACAGGTTTGTTTCAATTCAGAATAGCTCATCATTCTTCTTTAAAGAGATTACAACATAAAAAAAAAAAAAAGAAGGAAAAAGGGAGAAATTAGTATAACCAGATAGAATGTGTCTGTTCACAAAAAGGTTCACAATGATTTTAATGGTACAGAATACATCCATCAAAGTATTTACTAGATACAAGGAGACATACAACCACCAAAAAAAGCAACTCAGACACACAAATGGTTGGAATTAAAGCTGTAATAGGAAAGACTAAATCTATTAGTCATGGTTCCTTTTGTAACAAAAACAACAAATAAATTGTTTTATTCTGATCCAGTTCTTTGAGACAAGTGATTTATACATAGACACATCAAGAAACATGTTTCTAGTTTGTTTACGTCAACACTCAGCATTTTTTTCTCTTTTTCTTTCTCTTTATTTTACACATCTCATAAGCCTCTAGGTGAGTAAATTTAGAAGGATGCTAGACTTTCTCTTTTTAGAAGGTGGAGTTAAATTAATATTCAAGTACACACCTATGTATATGTAATATATATATAAATTACTTATTCCTTATAAGTTAATTATTACTTATTCAATTCAAAATGCTGATTGAACCATTATCTGAATAAAGTAAGCAAGACTGACTTTCTGTGTGTATCTTCAAACTGAGTCATGTAGTATGGCTGAATAGTTCAGGTAGCTGCTATAATTTTGCTAAAGATGACACTTTATAGTTCGGCTATAGTAACACCATAATTTTATTTAGTACTCTAGTAAAGTGTTTGGCCCTGCCTGCAGGTAGAGGACTTCATGGCAGTACTGTGGCAGAAGTCCTTCTGTTCTGGGTTGTCATGGGGTTACATCTATACATAAAGACATGCCTGAACCTCCTCAACTTGCACACATATCTTAGGCCACCCATGTCTGGGTCTCCCCAACCATATGGTAGCACTGCAGTCGCCTGTCCAGCACAGACATCACATGCACGCAGTTCAAGTCCAGGCTTAAAATTTAGGAGCTGCACTGACTACATCATGTACCTACACAACTTCTAGGAGTCAAAACTGGCAATGTGAACATTTCCCTTGCTCAGGTCTCTGACTTTTGAACCAGGCTACGCTTCTCAGCATTTCTAGGAACGTGGATCTCAAGCCCAAAAAGGGGCATTTGATTTCTTCCACTTGCTTACCTCTTCAGTGATAGCAGATCTTCTAAATTTTTGAGCAAAACTTAGAATTTCCAAAAACAGAGCAAGAAGAAGACAGAGCCAGATTGTGGTAAGTTAACAAAATTATTTGCCCTATACAACATACTGTTTATTGGATACATAGACACCTCCTAATTTTTCTGCCATTGTTACAATAGTCATCTTAAAACTCCAGCCAGACCTCAGTAGCATAAATAAACAAATACAATTTTGAAGTTATTTACCAGATGAAAGGTGAAATTTTTGTTTTAAGTCTTGTTCTTCTAAAAAAAAAGAAAAAAAATTATTAAACTTTTTTTTATGTGTAGTTGCTTCACTGATAGAACTTTTTCAAATGTGCTAGTTCTTTATGAAAACATATTATTACCCAAAAAACATAGTTACATGCCACAAAGTCTAATAAGTAGGGTTTAGGAACTTTATTTTTTAAATTTATTTATTTATTCATTCATTCAAGGAATTGATTTCTTGGTTTTTGGTTGGGTTTTTTTTTTTTCGGTTGGTTTTGTTTTTCTCCTTATCTAATATGTGATGATGAAAGTAATTCTAGTTAAAATACCTCATGTATGCTTTTCTCTCCCAAGTTCAGATGTTAAAATGACACAGAATCCCTGTGATTTAGGCATAGTAACACTGCAAGAACTGATATATTGTCTAGTCTATGGAAACATTAAAATATTTTTTCTTAATTTTAAGTCAATACAATTAACACAAGACTTAAATTGCCATGATAAATCAGAAGATGATGCAAGATTAAAACATAATCTATTCAAGAGTGATACTTTAGAACAACTTTCCCTAAAGCACACTTAATGTTAAAAATGACCATTTCTCAATTAAGCTGGCAGCAGATTATAAAGGTTCATTATGCATAACAGGGATTTTTTTTTAAACCCTGTATAAGTGGAAAAGAAACTTTAGAAGAATAATTTACACATTAAAACAAAGGACTTAAGATGACAGCCTGGCTTTAATTAGAAAAAGGACAGTCAATTGTAAGACCAAAAATAGTTTTAGGAGAGGAAACTGTAAATCTTTTTTTCAGTGGAGTTAGAATAGTCCAGAATGCCTGAACTTCATGTACCCTCTGTATTGACACTTACCAAGAACCTCTGGACTCTAAGACGAAGCAAAAATGATTGGAGTACGGCTATTATCAGTTTACACAATAAATAACAACATCAGTGCAAAGCTATAGAGCTCTGTTAGGAAAAAGAGAAAACTCTAGTTATTATACATCATATCAAAACCCCATGTTTCTCTCCATCTTTCTTGTCTATACTGCTATAATTTTTAGTCATTGACATAAATCATGATTAAACTGGAAATATTAAAAACCCCTCACTTTGCTTATTTGCTAATTTTAATGAATATATATGAATTTGTGCTAATTAAAAATGTTTCCAGTTAGCATACAAGAACTTCAGGAATGTAATGCCTCATGCAAAGTACCCACAATTTTTGTTTTATTGTATATAAATGGTTCAACGTACTAGAAGGAAGAAATGTTTTACAATAAGAGTGGTGAAACACTGGAACAGAATGCCTGGAGAAATGGTGGATGCTCCATGCCTGCAAACATTCAAGGCCAGGCTGGATGGGGCTCTGAACAACCTGATCTAGTTGAAGATGTCCCTGCTCATTGCAGGTGGGTTGGTCTAGGTGACCTCTGAAGGTCCTTTCCAACCCAAACTATTCTATGATTCTATGATTCTATGATTCTATGATTCTATGATTCTATGATTCTATTATTCTATTATTCTATGATTCTATGACTTATAAGCTGTCAAGAGTTTTCTCAACTTTTTTTCCTATTTCATGTGCTTCTGAGCAGTATGCATGACAGCAGCATTGTCTTACTCCTGTGCTTGTTGACGCTGACTGTCTCTGTTAATGTCCTGAAAGGTGTTTGGGCAAGGCTGGGGGAAATATTTATTTGATTTTGTTTTCATACTACAAGTTTTAACATTGTAGCGATGCAATGAACGTGAAGCTCTTGCACTGCCATGTCACCTCCCACAGCTTGTTGTTCTCAACATGCATTCTGTAAGGGGAAGCTTTGACTGACAGATTGATATGATCCATTATGAAAACAGGTAAGTCTTAAGCTATATGTGTTCTGAGCTTGTTCATACATTTCTTATTTGTCCCATGCCAATACAGAGTTTTAAAAAAAACTCAGGCTTTACAATATATAATTTACATTTTGACATTTGGGAAAGTTCTTGAGTTTTCATTTTTCTTCCTTTCCCTATCCCAGGATTACAATTTGATAAGTCTATACTTCCCAGTGGATAGATAAATACATAGTTACCTTCCATCATTGTTACAGTGCAGTACCACTGCCAGCCAGAAGAGTTATGAAGTGGTAAATATTTATCTTAACTGCAAGGAAAGCATCAGTCTTAGCCTAATATTTGCCAGAATTCAGATTATTATATTCCTAGGTAATTTTTTAAAATATATTTTCAGGCAAGTATCTTTTATAAAATCCACAAAATTCTTTTGATTTCCTTCTGCAAACCATAGATTTAACAGCTGTCAACAAAGTGTGTTTGGTTAATCACTATTATTTTACGAAGAAGGATTATTTATACTATTTCCTAGAATCGATGAAGTTAAGTTTAATCAGATTACCCAATGTTTCTCACCGAACACTATGATCTTTGTACTAGTGACATGTGTTGTTTTCAGAATTACAAGCTACTGAAACACAACCTTTCGTTTAGCTTTTAAAATTAAACTCATATCTGTGATTACCTCACTCAATAATACAATAAAATAGTATTTGAGGTGGTATAAACTGAAAGATAAGCCTATATATGAGGTCTTTTGGAGAGATCCAGAAATACCTTTATACCTATACACATTTTGCTGTTTTTTATTTTAATGTATCTGATAGCTGCGGAGTGAGGAGATAACAAACTGAATGGATAGCTATTGTCCATACAGACTTTAGAGATGCTTAAGTGTATTCCCCACATAAGTTTGATTTCTCCAGCATATGTATGACTGAGAAGCACACAGTTATGAGGCAAGACTTTAAATGCTCCAGGTAAGAGTACGCCCCTCTCTAGCACACCTGCTGAGTCTGTCTTTGCCCTCAGAAACTTGCTGACCAGAGAGAAATGGTTGAGTGCTAAATTTGCTTTAAAACCCTTGCAGTTTAAAAGAGCATATAGAGATGCAACCAACAGTTCTAGAGCCTAGGGTAACTTCTCAGCCTCCCCTTCCTTTGCAGCTGCCTTTGAAGCATCAGAGGGCACATCTGGGGAGTTAGGAGTGTCATGGGAGCTCCCAGCTGAGCAGTCATGGATTTACTCATCCAAGGATCATATCTGAATATCTGGGTGGGGAGAGGTAAGTCTGGGAAGAAGAAAAGGTTATTTCTACTGGATGTTTAATTTTCCCTCTGATGATAGCAACAGAGGCTAGAGAGCCTTTTTGCCTCCAGAGTGGCCCTCAAGTCAACAGCTTGCATTACCTGTCTTATATTCATGTCTGTCCTGTAACATTTTATTACTATCTATATCTGTTTCTGCCTTTGGAGATTTGCAAACATTAATGGACCTTCAAGGAGTAATTACATCTGGCTGTCTCATATCCTGATGGAGTGAATATAACTGCCTCAGTCATTGTAGGGAAAAAAAAAGTAAAAAAAAAAAAAACACACAACTAAAAACCCAGACAGATTCTCTTCATGCTATAAACAATGGTTTAATGGCTTTAAAAATAAAATAAAATCAAATTCAAAGAACTCAGCAGTCCTCAGAGCTGAATACTTGCTTGGTCCCCTGCCCAATATACTGGCTATGTGCATCCCTTTTGGAGGTGGCTAATTTCCCCAGAAACAGTGTGCCTGTATACATTACACAAAGCTCTGGGCTCCCAGGATGGAGGACAGCAATGCAGTAGTTGAGGATTGTGACACTTTACGGTTAAGGTTTTCAGAATAGAAACATAACTTATCCCGCTAGCAGTCCTACAAGACTGAATCCCGAGCTACGGGTTCTTACCCTTCATGAGTTCCATTGGGTTAAAAAGTACATGCTGACACTGTTCACTGCTTTCGGATTCTTTTTGAGCTTATTGATCAAGAGTACATGGTGAGGTTCAACTGTTGCTTTCTGTTGCTTTGATACAAGGCAGCCAATGACAAGAAGCAAACAACGAGTTTGTTCTTGAAGCACAAGTAAAGTTCTGGGTTTTTTTTAGGCGTACTTTTTTTTCATAGTGTGTTTCATTAAAACACTCATTAGGGAGACAGAGGATCAAAGCTGATTCTGCCTTGGCCTTGAGAATTTGTTTTCCTTCTTTTCGCAGGCAGTTCAGAAAATACAGTGGAACCTTATTATCCTGGACCTCACCAACATGAGTCTCAGGTAGCTGATACCTCATCTAACCAGTTGCAGTTTCTGCTGCTCCTGCTGCTGTATGCTGATTGTATTAATCATCATGTTTAGCAAACACACTTTAAAGTACTTTTTTAGATGTTCTGTAAAAATACTCATTTTTGGTAAAAATAAAAGAGTAATTACATGATGTATTTGAGGAATACACACCTGTATGAAGAGTTAACAAGTAATAAGGAACAAGGCAAGAGAAAATGGTCTTAAGTTGGGCCAGAGGACGTTTAGATTGCATATTAGGAAAAAATCGTTCACTGAAAGGGTTGTCAAGCACTGAAACAGGCTGCCCAGAGAAGTAAATTGAATCAGTAAGCACTAAGCAGTATGACTGTTCTCGAAATGATCTGAATTTTGTTGGTATTAGTGTTAAGAAATAATGATTTATTTTGTATTGTGTCTATGGTTGTTGACAATATGTGTCTAGTTAATATCCTATAAAACAGGTGAAACTGATTGATAGCAGGTAGTGTTCATCTATATGAACACAGTCACAGTTGGTCACAGTTAATAATTATGGAAGTAATAAATATTAATATTTTATCCTTTTAAAATGTGTCTTTAAATTAGTTTTGGGTTTGCATGTTCCATTTCTCCATATTTGCTGTTCACATCCCTTGCATGCTAAGAAGGCAGCACTCAGATTCAATTATTTTCCATGCTTCTTTATTTGCAGAAACACTAGGTGAAATATCAACCATAGAAGCAACTGGAAATAGGAATTGAAACTTGGTTAATTAGTAAGAATAAATCACCCAGAAATCCCCAGTACAGTTGTACCGTTATTGATTTTTCAGTATAAGAGCAAAGAGTTTTAAGGTCCTCAACAGGTCCTTCATAAATCACTAATATAATCTGCCATAATTGCAATGTTGGAACAGAAGTCTCCTAGGTAAGCCCTGTGCATGTCAAGAATAAGACAGAAAAAGGCCACCTGGCATATTGCAATAATTTTGTGTGTGGAAAGTTTATTTCAAAACCTAGCACAGTGACCCATTGAACTCCCTGTGATGATCCAGTGTGCCTGATTTAAAGAGGAGCTGAAAGACAGACCCAGGAACGAATGTTCCATCATAAGAAGCTGACTACATTTATCCTACATTTTACAGGAACAGGAATCACACAGAAATCAACACTTATTTCCTTACTTCGCCCATAGTCTACGGTGTGGGTGCACCTGTGGATGCTGATAGAGCTTGGGTCTCACCTAAAAACGAAGTTCATCATTAGACAAAGACAGCAGACGCCCCAGACAATGCAAACTAAACCTTTTATTTTCTGTCATTTTCTCTTTCCAATGTCTCTGCATTCAGTGAAGTTCCTCTTAAAATGGCTAATCAAGCATTTCTCCTGGAGTAATCTTCTACTGTTTTTAGAAGATGTGAGAAGCGAACTCTTGTTCTTACGATATTTTTATCTTAAGAATGATAAAAATAGTCCCAGGGGAGAGCTCCTTTCAAGTTTGTGTTCTTTTCTTGGGGTTATTACTGTATTACAAAATATTCTGTGTTCATTTTGTGATGAACTTTGAGCTTTTATAACCACTATCATACAGTGCTGAGGATTCTCTAATGCTTTAGTGTTCTTCCAAATGCTTAATTCTTGATGAGTTTGCTGATTTGCTTCATAAAAGGAATAAAAAATACCAGATTCCTTCTCTTTGTTGACTTGCCTGCCCCTTTTGTAAGAGGAAACATTTCAGGAAGAGACCAACAAGCTTCTCAAGAATGCAGTAACTACTCATTGGAGCTGTAATGTAAGTTGTAGAATAAATATAAGTTAGAAAAGCCCTAAACTGTTCTGATACTACAATTGTAATGGTAAACTATGAACTGAAAATGCAGAATATGTCATGTTACTGTAAAAAAATAGAGTTGTCTAATTTATGAGCTACTAAATACCTTTCTGAGTACCATCCAGAAATTTTGGAAGCATCTGTTTTTGCAAAAAGCAAGAGAATGTACAGAAGAAATGTGATTTTCTCAGAAATGCAATACACATGCCTTTTCCCTTTCATATCAGGATACTGGGAACGTTTTCACTTCCAATTAAGTTGTCTGAGAAAGAAAAAGTATGTGTCCCCACTATACAGGACGAGTATATGAAAACTCATCTATTTTTACATATAGGACAGCATACAAATATGAAGGTTGTTCTTTTGCTTTGATTACCTGCTTGGTTACTTCTGGCCACTAGGGAAATAAGTTAAATCTGCTCATCTCATGCTTCTGGTTTACATTCCTTCTCAAAAACAACACATTGCATTTTCTAGGCATTTATTTTGTTTTCATTCAAATTATTTTTCATGTTGCACACCTGACTTTTGAATAATTGTGTGGACAGAATAGCAAATTAAAACAACAGCAACACAACACAAAACAAAGCCGCTTCATGTAAGTGATACTCCAAAGAGGAACTGTAATCTTGGAAATGAGAAATGTTCTTCTTTCCTATGTATTTAATTAAGAGAGATTGACACTTTATTCCACAAAGAATACCATTTTGTTTTAACACATTGAATTATCAGTGCTCACACACAAAAAGACTGACACAATAAATCAGAGCTGAAGTGACATCTAGGGCACCAGCATTTCATACAACTGAGAACTAAAAAATCTGTCTTAGTACTGCATTCATCATTTTGCTACATGTAGCATTTAAGAAACTCAGAACTGACTTTGTGAGTTTGTTTGCCCTTTTTGAAGCATAAGTAAACAAAAATAGAAGACTGTGGAGGTTATTCTCTGCCATATGATTCATTATGTTCCACTCGGCTGTGAAATCCCTGGAAATAATTACAAGATATTTCAGAATATGAGTTTATGCTCATAAAATCTCTGATATGGTTCAGGGAGTTGTCAGACTTGCGTAAGGAATGAGACGCTATTCCTTTGGAAAACAAGAAAATCTAGAGGTATGCCTATGATACAAGGAAAATCCTCTACTTCCAGAAGTCTTGCTAAGTAGTTTTGAATGTATCTGTCTGACTTTGAAGATGAACATAGGTATCCTGAAATTTTGTTTCCTCTGTATTGCAAGAGACAAAATACCTTCCCAAAGCTATGGTTCCACTTACAAACTGCTTTAAAGGCTGCAGGTTCCCCATTTCGTATGGTAGTTCTGATGTTTCTTCCAAGAGCACAGACACTCTGCATTCTTCCCAATTTACATCTGTTTTGCAATCTGTTCTGCACTTTCAGTTTCCCCTCTTCTCCAGCCTTTAATGGGTATCTCTTCTGGCACTTTTGTGCTGCCCATGTAACTGGGTTCATTAGCCTCTCAAAACATCATTTCACTCATTCCAGGTTAGCAGTGCTCTATCCTGCTGCATATCCCAGTGACGATTCCCGTTAATTTCTCAAAATCTGAATTTTCTATGGTTACCTTGGCAATATAAGGTAACTTGTAATGAAAAGGACAGAGAAATTCTACTTCCTCTATCTTCTTGCAGAGTAACTGCAGTTTTTTCTCTTGTGCAGATCAACCTACAGGGAAGAAAGCAACTTCTTTCCAGTTGAACTAATATCCAGGGTAGAACCAAACTGCTGAATCAAGTACTGCAAGACTCCTTGCTCCCCTAGTTCAGCAAAATGGACCTACATTATTCAGGTTTTCTTAAGCATTACATTGAATCCTTTCCATCTACTAAGCTTTTTCCCCCCCCATTTTTCGTTTTACATTTACTTAAGATTTCTAACATATATACTGCTAGTAATGTGGATAATTGGTAACTTAGTTTCTTTAGGGTTGATATTTAACAGACACAAACTGTAAATTCATAACCTCAGTGGGGGAAGAATGCAGTAATTGCTTTTAAAGCTGTTATTATATTTATTTTTTACAAATTGATTCTCAGGGAAATATTGCCTTTTAGTGCTTTGATTCACTTAACTGAAGCAAGGATTTTTAATGTAAATGAAGCTTTCCTGACTCATTGCATTAATGTTTTACTACAATTTCTGCTTTCCACTAATTCATTCTCTCTCAGCTAATCACTTTCTCCTCAAACTTGCTCTAAAAGCTTGCTATTTTTCCACCAGTTTTCCCTTCCCTGTTTTCAATCGTACGATATAAAATCAGGAATGGGATTTAAGAGTGCACCATTCCATTTCTTTTCATCTCTTCAAGCAAAATAAATAAATCATTGATTGCAACTCTAGTTTGGGACTTAAATTTTGGATAATTTGTCTCATATCCTTTACTGGATTGCTTTCATTCAGCTTGATAAATAATTAGAACTAGATCAATAGTACAGGAAATTAATTTCTCTAACCTACTTCTCAAGATGAGGGAAAGAGAAAAATGATGTCTTTGACTCAGGTACAAAAGTAGAGAAGCTACAGCATGAACTTTTTTCAAAATGGCTATAATAATTTTCAGGGTCAAATAGGTTGAGGCAGGTTTCTTTTGTGATGTAATGCAAAAGTGCTAAAAATCAATGACAGAGGTTTGCTATTGGTCAAAAGGGAGATTAAAATAATTCTCAATGAGGAACAGATAATTGTCATTTATCATGTGGTTAGACAAAGTACAGAAGATGACACAATTATCTCTGACTAGAGGTTATGTGTCAAATAATAATAACTGCAAGTCATCTAATTTTAGTCTGGCTGGTATCCATATCCATCAACTTTTTTTTTTTTTTCCCAATTGGTAAACCAGAATACTTTATCTATTCATACTGACCAGAATAGTTATTTAAATGTTTCTCATGCATCTTTGAAGGACATTAACAATTTTTAGCTTCACCCATCTTTAAACAGACAAAGCTTTTTATAATTGGAATGTTACTTCAAGCAATGTATCTCCAGAGTTTTCTTAAATCTTTCTGAATTTCAAAGATATAAAGCACTAACATTTCTAAGTGTAACTGAAAAAATAATTATATATATAAAACATCTTAATTATTAAAAAATAAAAGCTATATGACTTGTCAGATGTTTCCAGAAACCTTTTTTTCAGGAACCTGTAGTACCTCTGGCTCAGGCTACACACAATTTCCACTCTACCTGATTTTAGAACTACGACATTTTTTGTTTTGTGAGAGATATGGGATTAATATTTTCCTATTGCCTGAGATAAATGAAGCTCTTAACTCTTCTTGAGAACCCGTGCTCTTGAGGATGCTTTGTATTAGTTCTTGTAATCCAGATTCACAACTGAAACAGTAGACCTACCATTATGATTATCTTTCCCTGGTAAAAATGTTTTTCAGACTTCACTGTTCACAGTAAGTAAACCCATAAACCAAGACACTACCATTTTTAGGGTGATACGTCTTATTGCACATAATGTGGGTGTATAACACATGACATGTGAGTACAGTAAGTCATACATACACACTTTCAAAACTCGCAGCATTCACCTGATTAAAATGTATCAAAACTCCTATGTTATGTGAATGTGTTATTTGCTTTGTTTATTTTTAGGAGGTACAACCTAATTATCTTGTTTTTCATACTTCAGAAATCAGAGAAATAGACAAATCTAGTATTAAAATAATTATAAATGAAATTACAGAAAATAAATATATAAAAACGGAATGGAACTTAGTGCAATGTAGAGATCAAATGAGATCAAAGTTAAGAGAATGTTACTTTTTTTTTTTTTTATTTTATATTAATTTCCTTCTAACTGAAAGTAAGCCAATCAACAGACTACTTCTATGAATACAAACTCATTTTTGCATGCTAAAGCCTTTCCTACACAGTGTATAGGACATGTGGCACTTCATCAAGATAAATGCTAGTCTAGTGAAGAGACTTTTGCATGATCATATAAAAATGACAGGACATTTAGAACAGCATTATTGTTTATGGAGGCTGTGGCAGAGCACTTTCTGAGCCAAATGGTCACAAATGAATGCATGTATGTCTTTCCCTTCTCTATTACCAGGTTATGGGATGGGAGTGAGGCCGGTGGGGACATAAAGGAGCCTGCTGCATCCTGTGCTAATGAAATGGTTTGCCAGTGTCCTCAGCCCAGGATGAGCATACCACTGATTGATGACTGTGTCATCCAGCTTGGCTGTCCAATTCATCACTGTACAGTCAACTGACCAAATATAGATTTGGGTGAGAAACTCCTGGCCTTAGAGTGCTGCTTAAGGACAGTGCATAGCATATAGTTTTACTGGGGAAGACCAAGTGGCATAGGATACCAGTGGGTAAGAACTGTTTGCTACGCTTGGTACCACAGATCATGAGAGGATGCCCCACCAAGCCGGCTTCCAGGGAAAGGAGGATCTCAGATGCTGTAATAGTTACAGCCAACTAACATGTCCCTTAAGAATTTGCCCTTTCAGACATTTACAAAGGTGACCCTTTGAATGCTGAAGCACTCATTGCTTATCTTCACGTTTACATGACACACTGTGGTACTATTAATAGCACTGCCTACGCAACTCCTAAATCTCAAATCCTTTTCCTATGATGAGGAGTGACTTCATAGACAAGGCTGAGGTTCACTGTCTCACCCACCACTGTTGGCCTGGACCGTCCATGAAAGTTTAGATCTTCAGTGTAGTTTCCTACATTTTCTGCTTAAGGAACTAGAGCATCTGTCATGTAGGGAAAGGCTTAGAGAGCTGAGATTATTTAGCCTAGCGTCAGAGTCCAATACTCTCCAGACAGGCTGTCTTAGATATTCCACATATGTAGTAATGCTTAATATCAAATTTATTTATCTGAAGATTTTCGATGTTACACAGGGTTTCGGATTTAACAGAGTAGTACTATGAAAACCCAGTACAAATGTAAGAAAATTACAGCAATTGCAATATACAATTCAATCACAATACCAACGTGCTTCTCATTACCATTCTCTATGATATGCTCACCATGACAATGCTGGGTGACTGCAAATGTCAGGAAGGAACACATGGGCTGAACCCAGCTGAAACCTGTTTCTCACTTTGAAATTGTTTATTAGCATTCTATTTTTATAGTACTTGCTGGGTTGAAATACACATAAGCTCCTCCTCATACTGATCTAGCTAACTCAAGGAGACATTCACAGATTTGTTACGAACTTAGGGAGAAATATTTACACCACCAGTTAATCCATTCAACTGTCATAACTTTTTATCTAAAAGAAAGGGTACCCTCTACTCTCCTTTGTGTTGGAAAACGTTGACTGCAACAGCTGTGATCATGCATATCCTACATTATTTCCTGGGCTTTATAGGTCATCACCCTTGCCCATCTCCTGTGAGCTTTCTTTCATTTTAGGGATTTATTGATCACACTTATAGAAAAGGATGCAGTGGGATCTTATGAATGAGTATAAATAGCTGAAGGGACAGTGCAAAGAAGACAGAGGCAGGCTCTATTTTTTTTTTTTGTTTTCAGTGAGAGGACAAGAAGCAATGATCTTGAACCAGAAACACAGGAGACACCATCTGAACATCAGGAAATACTTTGTGATAATGACTGAACACTGCACAGGTTGCCCAGATTGGTTGTGGAGTCTCCATCTTTAGATATATTCACAAACTGTCTGGAAATGATCCTGGACAATCTGGTCTAGCTGGTCTTGCTTGTGCAAGGGGTTTGACCAGGTGACCTCCAGAGATTCCTTCCAACTTCAACCATTCTGTGATTCTGATTCATCTGCAACACTGTATGCCAGAAACAGGTGCCTAACCATGCAAGACTGAACTTTTGCTGAGTGATGGTACTGCTTGCCCTAGCCTGAAAGAGCAGAGATCTCCGTCTTCAGGACTCATAAGGTATTAAAAGTTTTCTGGCAGGAGCACAAAGAGTAGAACTGGGAGACTGGGCACCCTGTGTCACACCTACATAAGTCACAGGCAGCATGATGTGGCACAGATTGGTCATCGGAGACTGGCCATGTCTGTGTTGAGTGCAGGTAGCGATGCACTATGATGATAGCTCTTGTGTACAGAAGATGAGAAGGCTGTAGGAGGAGTCAGAGAAGCATGTGGGCTAAGGGGCTTTTGAAAACTAACATGCTACTTCTGTAATAAGGCCCCTATGTTTTCGTGGTTTGCACATTTTCTTGTGTGTATATAGATTCTATTGTGTCAGAAAACCTCAGACACAGAGACCATTTCCTGACACATTTTGCTTATTGGTAAGGATGTTTCCTCTCAGTCTATTCCCTTTCAATCACAACTAGCTATACAGACAACTTCATAGTAAGATTTTCATAATTTCAGTCTAGATTCATGCTGTCATATCTCCAAACATGGGAAAGTTAAGTGTCTATGTCATCTGATCAAAATCCTCTTCATTCAATTAACAAGCAAGCTCTCTAGAAGGTAAGTTACCTCACTGCTTTCAGAACTCTGTCTAAAATCAGGTAAATCTCTCACCACCAAAGATAAAAGAAGCCCAAATGACTGGCTTTGATTACACATTAAGCTTCAGAGGCTTCTAGGCAATTTAGGTAAGATGAAGATCACACTTAGAAAAACCTCCCCTCCACCCACTACTGTCACAGAAAAATCCTCATTTTTCAAATGAATTAAAGACTTTTAGAACAAAAGACCAAACACATAAAAACCATCATAATTATGCCACCAGAAGAGAACAGAGATCAGACAGAGCCAATCTTATAAATCTTCAAAAAGCAGAGATGTCTGGTAAACATGTCCACATGACCCTAAGAGGTCAGGGAAATCATACTGAGTAACCCAGTCGATGCATTTGTTTGTTTGGCTGGTTGTTGTTTTGTTTTGTTTTGTTTTCCAGATGCTTTAGTTCTTCCTCCTGAGCAACAAGTGTTGCCCCTGTTAGCGACAGTGCTCAGACTCGTTTCCTAGGAACTTCACTTTCAGTCTATTCTCTTTTTTTGCTCCAAGCATTCCCCAAATATGAATCATCTTCTCAGTGTTGCTTAGTCAGATTTGTGAAGTATCTAGACTGTAGGTCATATTGTTAGCTTGTGGCTTTGTAGTGCCTTCTGTGTATTCAGAAGTCACCTCTTTGATTACCTAACTACTTAGTTTTAAGAATTTTAAACTACACATGGATTTATTTCCATCTACAGGAATGTGATTTGAATAAACAATTTTTAGTTATCTAAGTATTTCCATGGGTGTTTTTTGCACCCCTTGTAGAAAAGCTTTACTATGCCTTCTTTATAGATGAAAAAAACTGGAGTATAAAGAGATTAAGTTGCTTGCATTTTGTTACACTGATGTTAGTTGCAATACCAAGTGGCATTGAAATAAAATCTGTTGAGTCCGAAGCTCACCAGTTATTCTTGATTCTCAGCAGACATGAAAAATGGCAGACATGTCTTCATTTAAAAAGTATATAAAGATTAGAATATGTTTGAGAAATGTACACTTTTGCATAGAAAGAATGTGAATACTTGCTTGAATACTATGTAAGGATCACAGATAACCTGTCCCACAACCAATTATTACAATAAGGTAACATTCTTGTTTATATTTTTAAATAATGTAATTAATCAGTATGCATAGTCTAATGCTACCTAGCAACTTTAACTCCGCACTATCAAGATATAATTCAGAATAAAATTTAAAAAAACACCTTTAACCATCAGTTTGCTCAGATAACCTCGGGTCAAAACCACAAAAAGCCTTACTCATAGATTTATAGTTAATGCACAACATGCCTAGATAACATATTTTTTTCATCCTTATTAAATACAAACCATTTCAACAAACTTTCTTTTATTTCCTTTGGGCAACACATAATTTTAAATCAAAAAATTCCATGTTTCAGCAAGTTATGAGCATGAAATAAAGAAGTCTTATAATGAAAACATTTTTGTGAACATATTACTAGATAAACTTCTGTAAACTTAATGCTAAATCATGAAATAACTCTATAGTCCAATTTATTTCTGCAAGTAATGATAATAAATTTCTGCAAAAAGCTACACCTCAAAAAAAAAAAAAAATCTGAAAATCAGCCCAAACAAAACGACCAACCTTGTGACAAGACTTGCTGTATAAGGACCATAATAACAGAAATAAAACTCTAAAGTTTATTTTCCTTTTGTCTGCTATTTACATCCAAAATGGAAAATATAGCTAGTATCTCTGACCTCTGACAAAAGCAAATATTGTAAACACAACCAAATTTGGAAATCAAACCTCTCAAGATGACCAATTTTTACTTTTAGCAAATGAAGGTTTTATATCAGCAAGCACTAGCTGTTCATGTAATCAAGAATTAAAACAATAACTTTAATGTTATGATAGTACAGGGAAGCTCCAGTGACATGACAGTGTATGATGGATGTAAACATCATTGTGTTATTTGTGATGATGTAACTTTGTCAAAGACAGTTTATAAATCTGTAATCCTTTGCAACATTAATATTACTGTCAGGAATATAGGCTTCAAATCCTGTATATAGAAATCCATCTCAAACTGTAGATACAGCATAAATCATCCTTTCACACTGACACTATATCTTTGGATTGGTTCTATTATATCAGTACAATAAGGTATGACATTGTTCCTAAGAAGGACTTTAATAGCTAAGAGGGCCTTACTATCAAGCTCACAGAAGATATCTCTTCTTCAGCTAAGCTGTTGGCATTTACACAATGTATTTATTATTCTCTTCCAAGTAAGTTAAAATGGGTTTTAAAGGCTAATTTCCCTTTATTTTAAAACATTTTTTTCTTCATTCAAATTTATTTCTTATTTTCAAATGTCACTTGTCTATCTGAGCTTGAAGGGGTCTTTTCTGTCTTGTCTCTATAGAAATACAAATTGTGCTTCTCGAAAGAGATAAAGAAATACAAAAATAAAGAAAGAAAGTAATAAACACCCATCCTCCCACCCACCCCAGTCTCCCAAAAGAAAAAGAAGAGCTATTTTAAAATAAAGTATTTTTAACATAATCTTATTTGGTCTGTTTCTGTTTAGGGATGATTTTGAAAACATTCATTCTCAACTGTATTTAGGCAAAACTCTGGCTTACAGCTGCTATCTATCTGCACTTTTTTTAATCTAAAAGATGAATGTGGAGGAATAGAAAAAATGTGCTCATCAAAGCTCAACTTAAAGCATCATATCCCTGTGTTCCCAAACTCATGCAGCCAGTATAAAGTCACCAAATTCCAGTATGGGGCTGAGTCTTAACTTTTTTTCCAAAAGTTAAAATTGAGCCACTTTCACAGCCTTCTTTTATATTTTAGTATAAAACGTGTTTCTCAATATGTGATGCAAAGTATTGTCTGTTGAAATATAAACTCCTTATTACTAACCTTTCAGAAGTCCTCAGTGAAAAAAACGTCATTCTAGTTGAAGTCTCCCTTGAGGATTTCTACTAGATGCTACAAGTCTCAGTTTCCAAAACTAGTTTGAGGCATTGTTCCTTAATTTAAGATAACAGTAAGGATCATTCAGTGAGTGGAAATAGTTGCATTTTTGCTACTAAAACCACAACACAGACTTATTTTGTTGTCGGTGACTGGAATCATTCAGCATTCATAGCTGGAATGTTTATATGCTTCTCCAAAGATCCCATGTCTCTTGGGACTGTTAGATTCTTGGAAGCCACTATGGCAGGACAACACCTCTGCTTTACATCCAGAGACTCAGGTCAACATTCCTGAACTTTTTCTCTGCTTTCTTCCTTCATTTCATTCTCATTTCCTCTCCTGGGAATAAACCTTATTTGTGAAATGATCTGGTAGAGAATAAGGAAATGGATTGCAAAAGCTGTCATGACCAAAACAAACATCTTAAATACAGAAATAAGGAAAGGTATTCCCTAATTATTCTGAGGAAAAACAGGGGGGAAAAAAAAAAAAAAGCACCACATTTTTTCTAAATTAGAAGCGAGTATCTCACATTAATCTTCAGACAGGTTCCTTGGAGGACTAGCAAAACATTTTGAGGTTCTGGCATGAACAGCATTGCTTTCCCGCAAGGACATGTGTATTTTAACTGTCAAAGTAGTTTAAAACCTCAGTCCACGTCTCTGACCCACCTCTATTGCAGACATCTGAACAGTGGTATTTACCAGAAATCACCTTTCCATTTTCATTGAGTCTGGCATATCTCCACCCTGCCCTCCTCTTGCCTCCCAGTCTTGATCTTAGCTATTTACAGCTTTTAAGATGGATTACTGCAGTACACTCAGGAACAGGTCTGACTCCACAAAAAACAAAACAAAACAACAAAAAAAAACCCAAAACAAACAAACAAAAACCTGAGAAAACGAACAGCATCAGAATTAAGAGTTCAATGACAGTATGTCACTCTCCTTTTTCAAATTTATGCAGGCTCCACAGGTAATTATGGAAAGACCTTTTCTCCTTCAGAAGAAGCTTTTGTACAGACCAATTAGTGTTAAACCCTTCAAAATCATGAAGGCATTATCAGACTATTATTGTTGAAATATAACTCATTTAAATTGAGAAATTCTGTTTACAGAAATAAACATAATCACAGAAAGCTTGCACAGTGCTGAAAGGAATGATTTCGTAATAACCCTACATCATTTTCAAGGCTGAACCAGGCTTAATGTTGAGCATGTAGGTTATATATTGCTAGCTTCTATCCCATTTAAGATGATTCAGTGTTTTAAGATAGCAATGAGCAGGTGAACATTTTCCTAGAGAAGAGAATCAAAAGGCTTAGAAAAAAAAGGTTTAGTTACTTTCGTCTGTCCCTCACCCTCTTGCTTGCACGTGTGAACCCATTAACATACATACAAAAAATCACTTTACTGTACGTCCTACCACTATATGATATAATACAGCTGGTGATATATGTTAGGATAAAGCCCTCTACAATCTCTACTTTAGCCTGAAAGTGATTAATACGATCCATTACTTTGTAAATAAAAATACTTAGGAAACCAGTTATCTCTCTTTTACAGATGTAGCGAACAATTTATCATTCCCATCTCCCCAGCTGCAATAGCATCTGTATGCTATCATGGGATATTAATCTTTTTGTGTTAAGAAACTCTACAGCTACAGGATACTGAAAGTGTAATACATCTTCTGTGTCTCAAAACATCTTTTTTCATTTTTAAAATAAAAAGTAAGTTTTCATGTTTACAATAGATTCAGAATCAGAATATCAGACAACTCTTTATTACTAGAAATTTATTTCTTATCTACACCAGAAAGAAGGTGTTAGCACTGTAGTTTGAAGTTCTTTAAACTGATCCACCAAGGTTGCTTGAGGATCTTCAGTAGATTGATACAGGGAGGCTTACAGTGCTCATCTGAAAAGATTACTTGTAAAAAAAAGAGAAAATTCCTCTTGAATTCTATTTATCCTGTTGTACGACTCAAGAAACAAAGCTGTCTTATGTTCTACCTGGTTTTATTGTGCATAAACAGTGACCACTAGAACAAACAGAATCCCAGGTGAGACTTTGCAGTGTATATGATACTCAAATATTTTGTATTCTGAACATATAGGAACATTTTCTCTGTTTCAAGTACCAACAAAATTTTGTAGGTGACTATCTGTTAAAGCTTTCAGGAGAAGACCTTGGTGTCATGCTTTTCAGGATGTGCAACTGAAAAACTCATGGGCAGAGGGAAGGCTTCGAGCAGCATGCTACAACAATATAGACAAATGAAACGTGCTAGCTAGCAGTCTATTAATCATTTAACGAGATCTGCTAAAGAAATGTGTCTACTACTGATTGCCTAAAGCTTAGCAACATGTCCCTTAGGACTGAGTTTGATTCTTTCTGTACTGAAAACAGTGAGCATTTCAGCAAGCCCTAATTTACAAAGAGCTTACATGTCTTTCGTTTATAGACAGTGTTGCTAAACAACAAAATCTCTACCGTGTTAGTGTTGAGAGCTATCTTTCCATTACTATCTGGCCTTGATGACAGCAGCTGACTGAGTTATAACCCACAATTACGTGCCTTGTCACTTTCCTTATGTTGACTGTATTTGCTGACTATATTATACTTGTAGCATTATTGGCTATGGAAAGTGTGAAAACAGAAGTCAGACAGGGGCTGTTTTAACACCAGTATCTCCTTGTGCCTTTTAAAGTCACCAGAAAAGTCAAATTAGGTTCTCCCACCATACTCAGGCATGTGTAAAACATGTTGACAAGGTTTACCCAATAATAAGATCACCTAAGTATGATGTTACCCAGGAGAACACACTTGTAACCAAAGGACACAACTGCCAAATGTTAGGAAAATTGATATTTCAGAGTATGGGGAATGAAATGTTTGGTGGTTCTGATTGGAGGCACAAGTAATTAACAGAAAGTAGAAGGATAAAAGGCCAACATCCTGGCTTGTATCAGAAATAGTATGGCCAGCAGGACTAGGGAAGTGATCAGCTCCCTGTACTGGGCACTGGTGAATCTACACCTCGAATCCTGTGTTCGGTTTTGGGCCCCTCACTACAAGAAGGACGCTGAGGTACTGGAAAGAGTTTGGAGAAGGGAAGCGAAGCTGGTGAGGTGTCTGGAGCACAAGTCTGATGAGGAGCAAATGAGTGAACTGGGGCTGTTTAGCCTGGAGAAAAGGAACCTGAGTGGCGAGCTTATTACTCTCTACAACTACCTGAAGGGTGGTTGTAGCATGGAGGGTGTTGTTCTCTTTCTCCCAAGCAACAAGTGATAGGACAAGAGGAAATGGCCTCAAGTTGTGCCAGGGAAGGTTTAGACTGGATATTAGGAAAAACTTCTCCATGGAAGCGGTTGTCAGGCATTGGAACAGGCTGCCAAGGGAAATAGTTGAGTCACCATCCCTGGAGGTGTTTAAAAGTCACATAGATGATGTTCATAGGGACATGATTTAGTGCCAGTGCTAGGTTAGTGGTTGGACTTGATGGTCTTGAGGGTCTTTTTCAGACAAAATTATGCTATGATCCTCTGGTTCTATAATTCCATAAACACCAAACCAAAACTAAGTGTTGGCTGGCAATGTATATGTCATGTTCCTCTACTGTTCCTGATGCAGTTGTCTGTCCCTAGATATGCCTCCATGCTCAAGTGATTTCCTTTCTACCACCTTCTTGACTGACCAACAAGACAAGTATTTACCTCAAATCTATGAAAGGATTGTTTTCTTCTGAAAAAAATATTGCCAAGTGAGAAAATTCTTAGCTAATTTAAATGGCTAGCTGGAAACTTCTATATTTAGCAAGCAGAGAGACACGTGCACACACATATACATTTATTTCCATAGATCTGTATACAGGGAACATAATACTGTTAAGAAGACAAAGAGGCTTTTTGTCACATATAGTATTGTCCACTTGATATCTAGTATTTGAGAACCAAAAAAAACCCCATATATATATATATATATGTGTGTATATATATATATATAACAATCATGTCTGATTTTAGCACATAATTTCTTTAAACAAATTGCAGACTTCACTAACCAAAACTTACTTCTCAACACAACAGTCTCTTGAGACTGCCAGTGAAAGCCTGGGATATAAAAATAATTTATCTTGTGCCATATTATGCTTTCACAAAATCCAATAGTAATCAAAGTAAACATAATGTCTTTGCTCTCGGTACTTTGAATAAGGGTAGGTGTGTTTTAGAAAGCTTAGTATACTGGTCAGAGCCATTGCACTGCCAAAACAAGAATGCTTTTTGACAATTTAATGTACTATAAAATTCCTTCATAAAAATATGAAAGAATTTCTGGAGTTTTAAAGATTTAAATACTAAATTGTCTTCCCTGTTAATCTTCTACAAGTGTCAGCTCCTATGATCTCTTGCTATTTTTTTATTTTCTATAAGAGACTCAAGGTATGAGGTAGACCATTGATAGAAATTGGCGTATTGTTTTTGGGTAGTAAAGAGTTGATTTAAACAGTATCCATTTGCACATATTTGTTCTGTGAGGATGCTGTGGAATCTCTTTTCATCCCTGCATTCCTGTTTAATTTTCTCAGGACACAACTTTAACAGTCCTTTCATTTAGGAATAAATGTAAGCAGATGTTTAATTAAATTGTAATGTACTGTAAATAACATTGCAACTACCAGTAATCAGGTTCCTTTAGCTGTAATTTTTTCTGCTGGCCATTACCAATGGTTTTATATGAACAGCTTGAAATATTCAGCACATAAGTTCACACTGACTTGGGATGAAGATGTAGGGAAACAAATGCAAAAAAGAGATGGCAAGATTTTGTCAATGTCAGAGCAACTTACGGAGGCAGATTTTTCTACTTTCCTTGGCTGCCTTGCAGCCTATCAGAAGATCTGGACTTCTTTCTTTTTTTCTTTCTTTTTTTTTTTTTTTTTTAATTTTTTTAAGGCATTGTTTTATTCCACTAGTATTTCAAAGATACAGAAAATCACTTTTCATATAGATGAAAGATCAATGAGACATCAAAATTTTGTAATTTACATTAATATATTCAATAACTATATAAACTAGATTACAGACCTGTCAAAATGAAATCACAGTGCAAGGTTGTTCAATAAAGTTTGGCATTTGTTTCTTAAATGAAAGAAAATATACAGCCAAGCTTGCTGTATATCTAGATTTTTAAGTGATAATTACTATGGATATATTGTAGATCTTTTTTAAGAGATGGTACTTCCATCTTTCTGAGGCTCCCTTTCAAGACAGTCTTGAGAAAAATAATTCCTATTCCAGCACTTAACATCAAGTATGATGCTGATAAGACACAATGTCAAATTACTCCTATTTTGTTGCTTCTGTAACTCTGTAAGTATAATCTATACTATATAAAGTTTACCATCTTTAGCATCAGGGATGCTGTACTCCAGGTTCGGTCTCGTCAGAGTGGAGTGGAGGGGCAGAGTCACCTCACTCTACCTGCTGGCCACGTTCCTTTTTATGCAGCCCAAGATACAGTTGGCCTTCTGGGCTGCAAGCACAAATTGCTGGTTCATGTTCAGTCTTTCAACCACCAGTAGTACCTCCCATCCTTCTCTGCAGGGCTGCTCTCCACCCTTTCATCCTCCAGCCTGTATCGATACTGGGGTTTGCCCTGACCCAGGTATAAGATCTTGCACTTGGCCTTGTTGAACCTCATGAAGTTTGTATGGGCCCACTTCATGAGCTTGTCCAAGTCCCTCTGGATGGAATCCCAGCCCTCAGGCATATCAGTGCACCACTCAACTTGGTGTAATCTGCAAACTTACTGAGGGTGCACTTGATCCCATTGTCTATGTTGTTGATGAAGATACAAAACAGTACTGGTTCCTGTATGAATGTTTTAAACTTCTGGAGAAAAATTTGAATTTTTAGAAAAAAAAGAGTGTAAACAGAACTTGTGTAAAATGGAGTCATAGTATGTCATAGACCTAAAACAATCTGACACCTCTTTCAACTTATTCCCTTCATTCAAAGAAGGAAATCTCAACATCTGTTTGGACTGCATGGCTCAACTGGGAAAAATCTGAAGGTATTTTGTTTTGAACAGTTTTTGCACAAAAGACCATTTCCTGATCACAGAATCCCAGAATGGTTGTCGTTGGAAGGGACCTCTGGAGATCATCTAGTCCAACCCACCTGCTAAAGCAGGTTCACCCAGAGCAGATTGCACAGGAATGTGTCTAGGAGGGTTTTGAAGGTCTCCAGAGAAGGAGACTCCACAGCCTCTCTGGGCAGCCTGTTCCAGTGCTCTGCCACCCTCAAAGTAAAGAAATATCTCCTCATATTCAGATGGAACCTCCTATGTTTTAGTCTATGCCTGTTGCCCCTCATCCTGTCCTTTGGCACCACTTAAAAGATTTTGGTCCCATCCTCTTGACATGCATCCTTGAGATATTTATAAACATAAATAAGGTCTCCTGATATGATAGGCTAGGGGGGCCATCAGTCTCCATAGAAGCTGGAGCCTGACACTTACATTCATCTTCTAGGTTCTGTGTTTCACCCTGTGAACAAGTGTCTTTCACAGTATTCTTAAGAAATAGTCTTCAACCGTGTCATTCATTCAGACATCATCCTTCACCTTCACTTTTTACTGCTGGTATGAGGAACGTCAGAGGCAGAGGTTATGAAAAGAGAAGAAAAACAAATGGAAGCCTGGAGAACATGTATGGGGAAGAAAATAATTCTAGAAGTTTGCTTTTTGGAAGCACAATACTAACAGGGTTTGGAGAAATTAGCAGAGTTGTCAGCAAGAGATAATTTTAGGGAGCATGTCTCAGAATGAAGATCTTTGAGTAATTGGCTTAAACAGTCAAAAACTTCAACAAGAAAGGCTGTGGCATCTGCACTTGCCACAGTGTCCTTTTTAAAGACAGAGAACAATAAATTATATTGAACACTTTTATATGGTGATTTCAGAATAATGCAAAAAAAGAGCAGTACAATAGAAGAAGCGTTGTTTTATTTGGTGAGTTTGTTTTGGTTTTAGTTTAAACCATGGTTTTGAAGACTAGTGTGGCTACTTAGCTTTACTTCTCCTAACAGAACTTTTGATCGTTATAGAGTAAACTGAGATATGTGTAAGGAAATGAGGAAAAATCCGGTGCACTGCAACTGCAGTTCAGTAAGAGAAAATAGAATTAAATACTATGTTCTCTTCTTGTATTCATGTTATCTTTCATATTTTTTTTGTTCTAATACAATACAAATTTACATTTGATTCACTTACATCAACTAATGAGTTGTATACATACACATTCATGAAATTCCAATGCCCATACTGCAACATGAAGAAAATACACTTTTTCAGATATATAGTCAACTAAACAAATATCGAAAACCAGAAATAAGACATTCGTATTTGGATCTGTTCTCTTTGGTGTGTGAAACTGCCTTGGAGACTACCAAACCCTTTGTATCTGCATCTGTCATCTAAAAAAGAGTCCTGCAGAATGAATACGGATCTCCCACTTCTAATCTTGTCTTCTACAGGGCTTGATTTTGGCCAAGATTTTCTGTTTCAACTATCAGTATTTCACAATTCTCACCATTTTCAGCCAGATTTCACTTCACTCCTAATTGTATTTAGGAGTAAGCCAAGTCTGCACAGTAAATTTCCCTCTCAAGAAGCTGGCAAGCCAGTAGGATTGCAAAAGAAACCCTAAAAGTTCTCCAAATAATCAGGAAGACAGCTGTAAAGAAGCATAAAGATCCAGCTCAGGGATTTTGGATTTCCCTCTGGAATGTCTTTTTATTTCTTCTACCAGCAATAGACATAGGTTGCTGTAAAACATTTTGGGTCTTTCATAGAAAGGTATCTGTAATTACTTGTGGATGAATATAAAAAAAATCTGCACAAAATGTGTTCTGTTTCATGAGATTTGCTATGCACAATGGGCCAATGTGGTTGATATTCTTATATTTTCATTATCTTTTACACTTTAGCACAATATTCAGCTCTGCAAGTTTGCTTGAGTCAGTCTATGAGAACTTCTAATGCCTGAAGATGTTTTCCCAGGTGACCCTAGATAACTGGTATCTGATTATTTGAAATTTTAAGAGATGCTTTACTCAGATATGAATAAGAATGCAAAACACAGACTTAATTTTTGTATCTCCACATTATTTTTATATTTACTTTTCATTATCTCAAAGTGGTTTTGAGAAGAATATGTAAACCCATAGAAATTCAAGTACAAGTGAAAATAAAGAACTAAATTGTTTTCCAGAGTCCATTTATAGATACATTGTGGACAGAAAAATAAGAGGCAAATCCCTTTATTAATATGTGAACATTTTAAAAATACATACATCTTACAAATGGGCATTTCTATAAAAATATATGAAAGTAGTAACTTTTCTATATGTTATGAGACATTTTAAATGTTGGGTTTTTACCTAAAAATCATACTTTCTCTCCTGAGCTATAGTTGCACTTACTCCAGGTGAATACTATATAAGTAAGTTTATTTCCTGTCTTTTTAAAAGCTTTTTTCTTACAGCTATTATTTTTTCTATGACACATTGTAGATTCTGTCTTTTTCCTCATTCAGTGTGTAAAACTTCCTTTCTGATATTCAATAAAGTTCAGCAAGAATAACTGCTATTTTTGTCCATTTTTCACTATTATATCTTTCCGGAGTACTCCCTGCTGCCAGCAATTCATTTTCAGTCCTCTCAATCCAATCCTAGGACTGTTGTTGGTATTTCTTTAATAATAATCATCCATTGATTTTTCCGCTAGCATCAGCAAAAGTCACGTTTTATTGTGTAAATGCTGGCTGAATGTACTCAGTTACATCAGGCGTTGGTGATGCTGTAATATTCCATATATTTTTCACATTTGGGAATTGAAGAACATGATGATTCTGAAACTACTCATTGAGGAACAGAAAATGAACATGGTGTTTACCACTGAAAAAGGCTGTCTACCTTAAATTGCCATATTCAAATTCTTCAGACAGGATTATGTTGTATGACAGAAACCAATACTGAACTGTATCAATTCTGAAAATAAGCAAGACGATATTCCTAATATAAAAATTATTATACAGTAGCTATGTGTTATTTCATGTTTCTAATTGCTACTGAAAGTGTATCACATTTTTCCCTAGATAGTATGTTCTAAAGTAAAATTTTAAAAGAGATATCTGACGTATTTACTTTCCTTGACATATAAATTGCCCACACTTACTGTGGCCCAGTTTAAATCAGAGATTAATACTTCCTTAGAACTAGTGCTTTCCTAGTGGCCTAGGTGTATCAGAAATTTTCTTTCAACATCATAAAAAGGTAATATTATTTAAATTATTAATGTTTTAAACTCTAATTTCAGCATAAATTAATGCTCATTTTTCTGTGGTGATCCTGTTAAATACTTTAAGGAATACTCTTTTAAAGTAAATGTCTAGTGACTGATATTCTGGGGCCTATTTTGGAAATGTGAGTTGTTGACTAATTTTTTTTCCTATGCTGAAGTTCTACTATTAGCAGGTGAGTTTCTTGAAACAGCTTCTCAGCATGAATTTGAGAATCCTACAGCTTATGTCATGTGTCCACACTGTTTACAAAGGTCTTCAATTTGCAACCAGCCTGCCTGCACACTCCAAATTGTCCAGGGTTGACCACTAATACCACTAAGGAAGGGGACGGCATGTACAGCTGACTGTGTTACACCAACAGTGCAGTGCTCCAGGGCACTGCAGAATGATGTGTGTTTATGCTAAAAGGCAGAAAAAGACCTAATCCATCCCACATACAGAAAAATAAAGACCTGTCATGGTTTAATCTGAGCTAGCAATATAACCACAATAGCTACCCATTCACTCCCCTCCCAACCCCTGAATAGGGGAGAGAATCAAAAGGGAACGGAGCAACTTGGATTGAGATAAACACAGTTTAATAAAATAACAAAATACTACTACACTACTAGTAAATATATATAAAAAATAGAAATAGAATATTAAATATTCTCAATGAAATTGTTTACGAACTCTACCTGCACTGAGTAACCAGTCCCAGGAAGCAACACCTGGTCCTGAACAGCCAGTCATGAAGAGAGGAAAAGGCAGAAAGCAAAATGGCAGGATAGCAAAAGGCTGAACCAAAGAAAATCCCAAACAGAACACTGCCTGACAGGTCTCTGTCTCAGCTCTGACTGAACTAGGAAAGTACTTAGCTGGAACATCCTGACTCTCCTTAAATATGAAGCATGATGCTAATGGCATGGAATATTCTTATTATCAGTCTGGATGTCAGTCAAGCTCTGCCCCATCTATGACTCCCTTCCCAGCTGCCTCACACCTCTGGGCAGAGGTCTCAGAACTATCCCTGGCTCTCAGACAACAACAATTAAAAACTAATTAACTCTGTCCTGGGGTGTTACCTTCTTGTTCTCCAAACAGTGACCATGCTAGCTACAAAAAATAAGTATGGTCCAGCACAGGACCATAGTGTTGTAACAGAATAATATTCCATTTTCCCTGTTCCCTGAACCTTGGTATATTTGTGGTACTCATGGTAACACGGAGAACCAGAGTGGAGAAAAGGTTGGTAGGTGTCACAGATGTTCCAGTTACAAAGGATGCAAAACTCTTTCTGTAATAGGACCTAGCTAGGGCTTGTTTTGCCCATCCTTTTCCTTTAGTAGGGATAGATGTTTTAGCTTAACTAAAAAATGCCTTGAAGATCTGATTTCTGTAGCAACAGTCATAAAGTTTTCAATACATGAAAGTGGTACTCCAATATGGTCCATTGGCCAAGTTGAAGTACACACACCCTGAAAAGGTTTTATGTGATGCTTTCACTACTGTTTATTTTTGATCAAGAACACATTCAGTCATAGGGTGGGAAGAAGCCTTTCTGATTGAATGAGATTGTGAAAATGAAAGTTAGCCTCATGAGATTCTGCAGAATTATTAGGATATGAAAATCCTGGTTTAGGATACGAAAATCCTGGTTTAGGATACAAATTCTGTATTAGGACACAAACATTGCTAGTGTGAGTTGAGTGATCGAAAACCGAGTTAATGAGAACAGCTAAGGCTGTAAATATAGCTTTTTGCTTGTTTTATACAGACTGAAGTAATCTACTATGTATGTCTCAGACTGATTAAAGGTGTCTAGTGAGAGATGATTTAGCTCTTTGGTTTCCTGTATTGTGAAAAACAGGCCAGATAAATACAGCTTTATTACTTTTTCTCCAAGACCAAAGGCTCAAGAAAAGGCCTAAACAACATGCATTTCATGATTTTATGATTTACCTGGAGTCTTTTGATTTACGTGCAACACCTCCGATTTATGACAAAGGGGTCTGGTATCAAGTCCATTACTCTCCTACTTACTCTTTCCTGTTTTAAAGTACTACAATAATAACAATAATAATAATAATAATAGAAATTTATTGAAATTATTTAGTACCTTTGAAAGAAACTGCAATAGATTCATATGCTGTTCTTGGACAGAACCTGGAAGATTATTTCTATCTAATAATCACAAAATTACCACAAAAAAATATTTCCTTGTTCCCATATATTCCTGAAAAGAATGAGATTGAGACTACATGAAACTCCAAGGTAAATATTAACTTTTTCTTCCTCTGTCCTTTTATCATGCAGTGTGGTATGCCCCAATGAGCTTCAACTTCTTGCAAATTCATAGCTCTGCACCAAATGGAAAAAAAACCAAAAACCGCCAATAACAAAGCCAAAAAACCTAACAAGAACAAAAAACAACCACTCCCCCCCCCCCTTTTTTTTTTTTAACCTCTTTGCTAACGGGATAAAGCACAACTTTGCCATTTCACCTTTATTGATAAATTATTTGCGCAGCTTTGCTATTTTTAATTATCCAACCGTGACCTTCCCAAAATATGTGATGATTGCAGCAGTTAATTCTATAATCAGACTCCATTGATTTGGCAGAAGAAGAAGATGAATAAATTCCCAGCACAAAAAAAATAAAACTTCATCTGCATCTGTTGTTAACATCACCTACAAAATCCCTTGTGTCACTAGGATTTCACTGGATGCCACATACTCTGAGTGACTGCAGAATAGTTTTGTAGAGGAAATGGTCAATCCTCTCTGACCTTGTCTGTGTCAAATATTGAAACAAGTGTACATTAGTAATAATAATTGTCTACTCATTTCACCTTGCCTAATGTCACTTGAATTATTACTCTGATCCTCAAAGTAAAAAATTTTAACTTGATGTCTCCTAGGAGAAAAAAAAAAAAAACAACAAAAAACAACCCCTCTATTCTTTTTCGGCCTCCACAAATAGAAGCACAGTATTTGTCTTTTCATTGGTCACATTAAGTCTGTCTGATCTGAGTGATACAAAGCAGAGATTATCTATTCCTGTCTGTCATTTTTGGTAAACTTGTGAATTTTTCATAAAAACAGAAAGATAAATCATAGGAGCTATTATTGTCTTTATCTTAATCTTTCTAATGGATCAGTGTAATTTTTGGTGTGCTCTAGTAGGTCAGGGAGGTCATCACTGTAGGAGAACAACCTTGCCTGCTTTCTGAATGCTAAATACTGGTCTCCCACACAAATCCAGATAAAGACTTTGCACAGAGGATTAAGCTACTGGCAAAGCAGGGGAGACTTGTGGATCTACTCAGCTGTTACTAATAGACTTCTCTGACATTTAAGAGTCCCTCCAAGGTGGGGGTTGAGGCCATATAGCTTATGGAGAACAGTCCTCATCATAATTCTAGAATTATTCAATATGAATTTACAAATGTTTAATCACAAACACAAACACTGAAACACCTCACCATCACACTGTCTGTAGTTTCTGAGCAATATAGAGAATGCATGATAGTGGTGAATAGAGTTAAAAATTTTAGTGCAAACAACAACAGTTATGATGATGTAGCGAATATCCATTATTTAAAAATTAGCGGTGTAATCTGTGTCAATATCTCTTTCTCCTCTAGGGAAAGGTAACGATTGGTTTAAGTGTAGCAATGAACCATTACATAAATAACTGACAAATGCAGATAAAACCATGGAAAAATACTAAAGCTTACCAAAAAACAAACAAACAAACAAACAACAACAAAAACACACACAAAAAAACAACAAAACCAAAAAGGGGGAAAATAGGCATTTCCTGTCCTTAATTCATAAACTGCTATCCTTGCTATCCTTAATGGGTCAGCTGTTAGGCTAATACTTATTAATAAATCAAAATATGTTTCCAATATTAGTGATCAGAAAAATCCCTCAAGAACTTAAATTTCTAGGAGTTTCTCATTTAAGCAGGACAAATATGACACATGGCTCAATAGTCTTTCCTCTCAAAATGATAAAGATTTAGACTTAGAGGCATAAAATATGCAGAAACAGAAGAAAGACAGATGGAGAAATGGTAGAATATTTATGAAGACAGCTATAAAGTAAAACTTACTATTTTGGAGAAAAAGGAAAGGAACAAAACACCAAATTAAAATTCTGGCACCGTGCAACTAACTGGTCTGACCAGCTGACTTTAATTCTGTCATTTCTAGCCCTCTTTTATTTATTTATTTATTTATTTGGTTTATTTTCCTTTCTTTCCCCTACCCCAGTATCACGGCTATTTTTCTCTTGTGATTTTGCTCTGCTTATCTTGAAAAAGACCATCATACTCCAAAGTTTTTTCTTCTTCTTCAAAGTCTTTTCTTTGCATTTCCTCAAAACAAATCTACCACTCTCTTCATTACATATGCATGTCATTCTGTCTAAACAAAATCTCTCAGAGATGGTTTTGATGTAAAAGATTATATACATCAGATGGAGAAATAGGAAGTTATCTGAGCCTGACCTTTCAGATCAAATTTGATCACTTCGATCTCACCGAATAAGTTTTAATCAGTTTCAACAGTGTTGAAATTTAAGTTTTGTGTAGTTGAATACAATTTCAGCTGATTTAAAAAACAAAAAAGCATATGATCATGTAAGGAATGAATGCTCTTTTATTTTTCTTTTTAATTTGTTACAAGTCCAAAGGAATTTGAGAGGAAAAAAACGACATTGTAGTATTTTACACTATTTATAGTGTATCGTATTCGTCTACACTAGTAAAACGAGAAATCACACCTAAGCAGGAAATGTCAAAATAATTTTCTGTTCACTTGAAAATATGTATTAGATACATAGACACTCTCATCTTAAGGAAAAGGTAAACAGGCAAACAAAGCACTTGGCTCTAAAGTTTCAAACATACAACTACACATTTCCACAATTGTTTAAATAGTACATGTTATTTACACAACTCCTACATTTATATAGAAGCACAGTCTCTGTAACTGAAGTCTGCATACTTATTGTTTGTTTGAGCATTGTTTGATGGATGAGTTTGACAGATAAGCTGCTCATCAAAATGAATTCTAAAAATATAAAAATATTTCTTCAGGCATAATTGTATACAAATAAAAAAATAAACAAAAGATCCACCACTACCACTTCGCTCAATTGTCCAATACCATTAGGAAAAAAATTTCCTGAGGTCCTCATGGTGATTTCTAGACTACATTTCCTTCATTCTATAGTGCATACATATTAAAACACTTTAAGGGCATGACAATTTTCTTGAAGACTTCTATGCAGGTAGGATTTTATGCTAGGAACAGAAATGTTGTCTTCTAGGTCTGAAGCCATGGAAATTGTAATACTATGAATATATTCAAGGACTAAAGGAGATTGTCATTCGCTAGGACAGAGTAGTAGTGAAAATGTGTTATATAATATACACACGTGCACCCCTTCATGTGAGTCAAATATGTTGGTTTATCTATCTTTTGATATTGTTTTATGCACTTTGTATTTCAACAAAGTCCAAGTTTGTCCATTCTCTTGACTTTAATCGTAATTACATCTCCTATTTATTCTCATAAATTAAGTATTTTTTTTTTCTTTTTGAAACAATTACATGCATGGTCAAATTATTGTGAAAAGTTCTTGGAAAATGAGTTAATATTTTATTGTAATTTTTTTTTCCATATTTTCCTATTCTACAGTATACTTTTCAAGAAGAAAACAATTCCATTGTTTTGTTTCAAAATCTAGTCAATTTCCTCAAGGCTTTTAGTTGTGAAGACTGAAAATCAGAAACTGATTTGTTTTAAAAATCATCTGCTGAAGAAAAATATTTCAAGATAATAATTAAACAGCTCTCCAAATAAAGCAAGTTTGTTTAGAACATTTCTATTCCTCCTTATACTTACTACTTCTATGTAAAACCATCCATGTAATATTTTAAGTTGCCCCCTGACACATAATTGTTAGATTCACCTTTCAGAATACTACATTCAAAAGTCAACAATGAGGTACACAGTGACAGAAAGTTTACCTACCTCATTGCATTATGGCTAATGCTTTACTCTTCTTTCTTCCTGACTGCTGCTTACTTGGCAAAGATCTGAAGGAGTTTTTTGCCCAATGTGAAGAATAAAAAGTTATTTGGTGCCATAGGGTGAAGTATACCAGAAAGAAAAAAGGACTGAAATGGACATCCTACTTAGTAAGTCTCGGCTCCTGCAATTGCAGGCTAACCTCTCTGACAGAGTGATCCTAAGTCATAAACTATGCAATGCTCTCAGCTGTGTAGCTGAAGGAAATTTTATCTCTTTCTCCTTGTGAGGTTTTATCTAAAATTAAATTGCAAGTTTTCAAAGTCAGGGATGGTGCTCCTAACTCATTTTGAGCAATGCACTCAATATATGGTGAAAAAACAACGTGTATTAATCATGTCAAATTTAAAGTATCTTTAAAATATTAGATTTAGATATGATCATGAGATTTCAAGCAGAACATGAAAAATCAGGGCATTTATTTTAAAAATAAATTCACAATTCATATAGTCAAATTATGATCAAAGAGTACATTTATAATGTGGTCACAGAATGACTGGATTTTTTGAAACATAAAATAATGATAATTGAAGACCTGCCAAAATAGAAGAATAGTGGTTTTTGTAGTTTGCCTTGTCATATTACATCCCTGTCATTTTTTGTTGGTCTAACATAAGTAGATTGGAAATGTTTTAATAATGTGAAACACCCAATGTGTGTACTGCTGGAAAACAAACAAACCTTTGTTTTCATGCCCAGGAAAGGGAAATGAAATTAAACAGTGTCAAAACAGATTTAACTCACCTAATCCTTCTACAAGTAAGCAACTTACTTTTGGCATTTCACTTTCTCAGTGGACTGAGTGTATTTATGCTGACTAAGTTGAAGGAAGTCTGTGATATACACATAAATTCAAAGAAACTATATTTTCCTTCTTCCTGTTCTCCCTTTTTTTTTTTGGTTTTGTTTTTTTGTTGTGTTTTGGTTTTTTGTTTTTTTGTTTTTTTTTTTAATCTGAAATGCTTGTCTTTGCAGTGTAACAGTAAATAGGCAGAGGAAAACCTCACAGTGATTTCCATAACAAATTCATGTTCCAACATTTGTGTGAAAACTGCACTCATGTTTAGTCTCAAACTCAGAACTAAAATCGGAATTACAATGGACTGCTAAAATGTAGTGTCATCATTTTAATTTACTAGCTGCTTGTTTCCTCTTTGACACAGACCACTTAACTTTCCATCTTTGACTCTACTCCAAAAGCATCATCTAATCTTCAAGTCGTAAAAATATTTTATGTAGGTGTTCCTTCAAAAACATCTTCTGTTAAAGACAGTCTTTATACCGCAAATCAGATTTGAGTTCAGAATACTACTGCTATTCAGAACTACTGCCAGATAGTTTCATCTCTCTGTACTTCACTTATAAAACATAAAATACAGACAATAATACTTTTCCTCACTCAGACAACTGTCATGAGGTTCCATGCATTTTTGCTTGGGAATTATTGTACTAAATTCACTTGGGTTAATTTTGAAATGTGAAATAGCTGACAGAATAGGATGCAAGTGAAATACAGAGGGAATGAGAATCTAATTTCCTTACATGTTTCTAGAACTGGGTTTATACTTAGGTACAACTCTATAAACATGCTGTCCTTTTTCTGGACAAGGAAAACTGCCATGTAAGTGCGTAAAGCCATAATGGCCATACTTAAATTTTCAAAAAAGAAATACATATCAACTATGCTTTCCTTTTGTTTCCAGGTGAGCAGCTGAACTGAATATGATACAATACCAAAAATACTAATGATAACAAAACAAGGCTGCATTAATTGAACAAATAGGCTGTTTTTTCCCATTTCTTTTCAAAAGAACCTTATTTCAGTCTCGCTCTCACTCCATCACAAGGTTCAGATCAGGCTGAACTGTGCTGTCTTTTGTGGTCTTGCTGGGCTTATCCATTCAACTAGGACTGCTCTTTTGCCTCTAGTTGTCTCGAGTCTTAATTTGAAAAAACAGCTGCCACCAGGAAGGTTGCAAAAGGCTGGTTTAGCATGACATTTACAGAGCTAAAAATTATCTTTCCTAAAAATCAGCCACTTAACAGTACTTCTGAAAAATTATTTTTCATTCATGCTCAAGATGGTTTGTGTTGAACAGAATATTGCCTGACTCACCACTAGGATTTTTAACAACTGCCACACAGAATAATTAATATCAGATCTACCAATTTAATTGTGTGACTCTCTAGAGATGTTATTCCAGAATCTTTTTCCTTCCTTCCTTCCTTCCTTCCTTCCTTCCTTCCTTCCTTCCTTCCTTCCTTCCTTCCTTCCTTCCTTCCTTCCTTCCTTCCTTCCTTCCTTCCTTCCTTCCTTCCTTCCTTCCTTCCTTCCTCTATTAAAAATGAGTGTATTAATAGGAAATTCTGAATAAACTGAACATCACCAATATGACACAAAAAGTCTAGTTTACTCATAAGTAAATATTACCATCAAGCAAGTGTACAAGTGAGGATTTGTGCAGAGCTTCTTTACATGTAAAAACAAGAGTCATCCTTAATTTCAATGTCAACAGATGCAGGAAAATTGTTCCCTACCTTCAGGCTTTTCATGATACTGGAACTATTTTGGAGTTGTCAATGTTATCAATATTGACAAAGAAATAATGTAGTCTTAACTTGAAAAAAAAGCTGCCATGAAGAAGGTGACAAAAGGCTGTTTTAGCATTACATTTACAGAGTTCACTTCTACAAGAAATGTATTGTGTTTATCCTTAGTGTCTCTGTATCTTTATTTCCATCAGTAGTCTTTTGCTCTTCACATACTACTACTGAATTTCAAGATTTCAATTTATGTAGAAAAGACAGAAAATTTCAATAGATTCAATTTCGATAGATTCAATAATACATGACACATTACTCCTACAACACAAGGATCTTTAAGAGTTTTGTGAATGTTATTTTTTTTTGCGTCTTAGAATCATAGAATTGTTTACATTGGAAAAGACATATAAGATCATGACGTCAAACCATTACTGAGCACTGCCAAGTACAGCACTAAAACATGCCCCTAAGCACCACATCCATAAATCTTTTAAACACCTCCAGGGATGGTGACGCAACTGCTTCCCTGGGCAGCTTGTTCTAGTGCTTCACAACCCTTTCCATGAAGAAAGGTCATTTTCTCTTGCCCTGTCACTTGCTACTTGAGAGAAAAGACCGACATGCTCCTTTCAGGTCGTTGTAGACAGCGATAAGGTCTCCCCTCAGTCTACTTTTCTCCAGGATAAACAGCCCCAGTTCCCTCAGCTAATCATCATAAGACCTGCTCTCTAGACCCCTCACCAACTTTCTCACCCTCCTCTGAACTCACTCCAGTACCTCAATGTCTTTCTTGTAGAAAGGGCTCCAAAACTGAACACTGGATTCAAGATGCAGCCTCATCAGTGCCGACTACAAGGGAATGATCACTTTCCTAGTCCTACTGACCATACTATTCCTGATACAAGCCAGGACGCCATTGCCCTTTTCCTTCACCTGGACACACTGCTGGCTTAAATTCAGCTGGCAGTTAAGCAACACCGCCAGGTCCTTTTCTGCCAGGCAGCTTTCCAGCCTTTCTTCCCTGAGCCTGTAGTGTTGCATAGGGTTGTTGTGACCCACCCTGACAACTGGCCTTGTGGAAACTCATACAACTGGCTTCAGCCAAATGATCCGGATGGTGTAGATCCCTCTGTATAACCTTCCTATCCTGAAGCAGATCAACATCACTGCCCAGCTTGGTGTCACCTGCAAACTTACTGAGGGTGCACTTGATCCCCTCATTTAGATAATTGATAAAGACATTAAACAAAACTGGGTCAGGCATCTTAACACAAGACCAGATCCTTCAAAGGCTAACAAAAAATTCAGTGAAGAAAGTAGATCACATGCTAACACAACTTATGTTTCAGCCACAACCTCATTCTAGCTCAGAGTGCTAATAGACTTATTTATATTTGGGATAGAGCCTCACAGATAATGTATACACAATAAGGTATAAATTGGTAGCAAAGGTCTTAATGGACCTCCTCCACCAAAAAAAAAAAAAAAAAAAAAAAAAGTGATTATATTTATAAGAAAGAAGAAAAAAAGAAAAAAAACCCAACATTTTCTCAAAGCTGTCTCCAAACACCTTTTCATCTCAAATCTGGAAATACTGCAGGCATGGAAATGATGCGTAGTAAGTTAAGTGTCAATAGTAATTACAGGGCATCATGGAGGACAGATGGTCATTATCTCAGAGACTGTAACAATGTAACTCTTTGTGCACTATCTGCACTTTGTATTAGCTTGTCTACACAAGGTTAACTCTACCATGTACTCTGCTCTCAGCACAAGGCTGACCAGTTCAGTAAACGTGACTAAGTACAGGGTGGGAAGGTGGGGTGGGGAACAAACAGACAAACAAACAAAAAACTCACACATAAACACCAAACCCAGGAATGCAGTCCCCTTGGTCTCTTCCCTTTTTATGAGTTATTTTGACCTGTAGTACATTTTTCATAGTCAGTTAGAAATTCCGAAAAACGAAAAGTAAATAAGGATTTGTAGAGATTTGGTTAAGTCCAGATATATTGGATTTTCATTATTTCTGGGAAATAACTTGGTCTCCCCAGGGTTAGCCAGAATTTCATACAGGTTATTTAGTTCATCATGACAAGTGATAAGTCTGACTTATCACACATACATAGATAGAATATGCACAAGTTTACAATACATATATGAAAAGCAACTGATGCCATCTACCTCGTGTTATGCAAAGCATTTGATCCTGTCCTGCATGACATCCTCATCTCTAAATTGAAGAGACATGGATTTGATGGATGGACCACTCTGTGGATAAGGAATTGGCTGGATGGTCAAACTCAAAGTGTTGCAGTCAATGGCTCATTGTCCAAGTGGATACCAATGATGAGCGGCATTCTTCAGAAGTCTTGGTCACAGGACTTGGTGGAATACTTAGTAGAGTTCATCGATTACACTAAAATGGAAAGAGCCATTAACAATCTGGAGGGCAGAGAGGCCTTGCAGAGGGATCTAGATGAATTGGAGAACTGGGCAATCACCAACCGCATGAAGTTTAACATGGGCAAGTGCCGGATTTTGCACCTGGGAAATGGCAACCCTGGCTGTACATACAGACTGGGGGATGAGATGCTGGGGAGCAGTTCTGCAGAGAGATCTAGGGGTTCTGCTTGACAGACAGCTGAACATGAGCCAAGAGTGTACCCTGGCAGCCAACACAAACAACTGTGTCCTGGGGTGCATCAAGCACAGCACTGCCAGCCGGGTGAGGGAAGTGATTGTTCCGCTCTGCTCTGCACTGGTGCAGCCTCACCTGGAGCACTGTGTGCAGTTCTGGGCAACACAGGATAAATAGGGTATAAAGCTGCTGGAGAGTGTCTAGAAGAGAGCCACAAGGTTGGTTTATACAATGTTTATACTTCTCCAATGTTATAGCCAGCAAGGTCTCAATGATATTTAAATTCAAACACAAAAATAATTCTATTGATTTCAGAAGTGCTACTGGACTACAAAAAGAAGGTACCACACCAGACACAACTATCTAATATAAATACTTCCTTTGTATTATTTTACTCTGAGGTCAATAAGTTCATATCTAACAGTATTTATATGCTCAGTATTTTTAAGTATGATGAAATTACTCTTCAAAGCCAAACCATTATTCAAGATTACTTTTCTTTTCTTCACCCTTCAGTGCTTTCAACAACATTACTGGTGAAGAAAGGAAAAACACAACAGCAGAGCTACCACCCTAGTGTTCAGCTGAATAACAGTCTGAAAAAGCTAAATTGTCTGGATATTAATTTTCTTAAATGCAACTAGATCACATGTTTCTTTTGCCTCTAAACTAACCAGGAAAAATGACTTAGAACTCAACTGGAATGAAATAAGAATATTTGAAAGAAAAAAAAAACAACAACAACAAAACAAAACCACAACAAAACAAAGCAAAAGAGATTAATTTCCAAACAGCTCACCTTCTTTGCTCACAGATGAAAACAAATTAAATCCATCTTGTGATTTTTTTTTTTTGTCAGAGTCCTCTTTGACATGATAAAACAAACTACTTGACATGATAAAACAAACATTTCCTATTGTTGCAGATGAGTGGAATGCATGTCACTCAAAAGAGACTAGCAGCAATATGTTTTACTGAGGTAATATAATAATTTGACAGAGTTCAATAAATTTG
This sequence comes from Patagioenas fasciata, assembly GCF_037038585.1. Classification (NCBI taxonomy): domain Eukaryota; kingdom Metazoa; phylum Chordata; class Aves; order Columbiformes; family Columbidae; genus Patagioenas; species Patagioenas fasciata. The sequence goes on along the minus strand of NC_092521.1, from coordinate 73,070,229 downwards.
ATAGAATTTAACGAAGTTTAGTAGTGGTTTGACAAGGTGCAATAATTTTATTGAAAAATTTCACCTTACTAATTATTACATGGAAGAAATATACAGAGGAAAACTGAGTGAAAATTAAGTTAAAATTATTCACACAGAGACCAGAGATGCAAAGAATAAGGAAGACCCTTCAGTAGAGTCATGAGATTCAGAGTAGACCTCCTTGCTTTATAAATTCCTTATGAAGCTTAGGTGCAGCTAGGTCCAACCTTAGTCTCAGAATTGGACAAATGGACTTACCTATACAACATTTACAATAATATTGAGTATCTATATGGAATAATAATTTTTCATTTCATCATTCAGCATGAAATCAATCACTTAGCAAGAATCTTTTGTGGTTAAGGGATCTTTTAACCTTGGGCAAGGAAGTATCTCTTAGTCTCAGATAAGGAATCTCAAACCTTGAGAGGTGACCCTGCTCAAGGGGAGAGCCACCTGGCTTTCAGTCCAGCTGCAATTCAGGGAGAGCCCAAACTGGGCTCATCCTGATGGTAATATTTATAGAGCAAAGTAACTGGCTACTAGTCAACTCTATAGACAAGGCGGTTGTCTTCGTTTTAGCTCTGGTACTGTAGTTCAGTTGTCTTGCATTTTGGGGCTTCAACAGCACCTTTTGAAATTTATGAAGCACCTTCATTCCCTTGTATGTGAGGCAGGAGCTCATGAGGTCTGTTGCTCCTTAGTCAGCCCAAACCAAACCACAGCTAAAGGTCAAGTGTATCAGTTACACCCATAAGCTGCATATTCCTTTTTAAATTGCTCATTTGTCCCTCATTCCATGGTTCAGTTATATAACTATATAATAAAGGCATTGTAGCAATTTATAGAATACATAAATGTTTTGCAATATTAACAGCACTGAAGCAGTTCACCCATAAGCATTTCCTGTAATAATGAAATAAAGTCTCCTATTTTCTTTCAAAACAATTGTGGATACTTGACCACATTATACTGTGTTTTTCTTAGGAAAATTAAAAAAAAGATAAAGCCATTAAAAAAAAAATCTTACAATTCTAATGCCTAAATTGCATTTTAAAGTCTTATGTTTGCATAGCAAGTACTACAATAACAATAATTGAAAAAATAATGGGGGACTAAAAAGGGCATTAATTGGTGTGATTACACATTCAATAACTACAAATATCTGTGCTTCCGTATATGAACAGATGTAACTTATTTATTAGTGTGTTTTAATCTCCCACCTCCTCCACTGCATGTCAGGACTACTGTCAATTTGAGTGTTTTCTTCTTTAGCCCAAGCTGCAGTGACTCATGCAGTAGGCTAAGCAAGGAGTCATCACACAAATCTGAACACCAAGACCAATCTGTATTCTTGTCAGTTTTGCAAGTACAAATTAGAAGGTTTTGAAAATGTAGATTTATAGGTGAAGCCACAAAGCACTATAAATCTCCCAGCCTTCTTGTAGGTATCTTAACATCTCCTGTTTCAGTGTCTCCCCCCAGCCCACATCTGAGCAGTGTTTCATAGTAAGTTTTTCTCAAGATATGAATTGTCATATCTTGGATATCACAGAATCACAGAATGTTAGGAATTGGAAGGGACCTCAAAAGATCATCAAGTCCAATCCCCCTACCGGAGCAGGAACACCTAGATGAGGTTACACAGAAAGGCGTCCAGGCAGGTCTTGAATGCCTCCAGAACCTCCCTGGGCAGGCTGTTCCAGTGTTCTGTCACCCTCACTGAGAAGAAGTTTCTTCTCAAATTTAAGTGTAACCTTTTGTGTTCCAGTTTGTACCCATTACCCCTTGTCCTAGCATTGGTTGTCACCGAGAAGAGCCCGGCTCCATCCTCGTGACACTCACCCTTTATCTATCTGTAAACATTAATGAGGTCACCCCTCAGTCTCCTCTTCTCCAAGCTAAAGAGACCCAGCTCCCTCAGCCTTTCCTCATAAGGGAGATGCTCCACTCCCCTGATCATCTTTGTTGCCCTACACTGGACTCTCTCCAGCAGTTCCCTGTCCTTCTTGAACTGAGGGGCGCAGAACTGGACACAATATTCCAGATGTGGTCTCACCAGGGTAGAGTAGAGGGGAAGCAGAACCTCTCTCAACCTACTAACCACTCCCCTTCTAATACATCCCAGGCACGTCTCCCGTTTCCCAGGACTTGGCAAAGATGAGTCCAACAATGACCTCAGCCAGCTCCCTCAGCACCTGCGGGTGCATCCCATCCGGACCCATGAATTTACGGGTGTCTGGATTGCTTAACTGCTCCCTAACCCAGTCCTCATCAACTAAGGCAAACTCCTCCATTGTCCTGACTTCTTCTGGGGCCTCAGTGGTACAGGGCTCCTCAGGACAGCCTCCGGCAGAGTTGACAGAGACAAAGGGTATGTTTCTGTATTGTTAAAGTAATTTTCTTTTTTTCCACCTCTGTGTTTTCACAATAGTAACTGTTTTTTTGTTAAAAAGTGTAAAATCTTTCTGGTCAATATGTAGAATTGTTTTGTGTTAGAGATATGTTATTAAGTACTTCATCATATTTCTTTCTTCCCCCTTTATATACAGTGATTTTTGTGTTATTATATTGTTATTAGCTACCTACCCTGATAGCTTTATAAGAAGTCTTTTAAATATTGATTATCTAAAGATCTGAATACTTTGGCTTACAAACTTACCATACTTGTTTTTTTCTGGTTTTGTAATTTCAGTTATAATTGGAACTTTTCATCAAGAAAAGTTTTAATTCCTTTGTATTCTCAGACCACTTGTTTATTCTGAGCATTAACTCCAATTTATATTACCTCTCTCAGTAAGCTCACATATATTGATAGATACACCACAGAATTTGTTAAGTATTTTAGATTGTACTTGCTTAATTAGCATAACTGAAAACTCCATGATAATTTAAAACTTCTTAGAGTCAGGATGGTTTGTATTAAAACAGGCTTTCTCCTGAATTTTTAGCAGGATTTCCTTGTAACTAAAAGCAAGGCTTTTTCTTTCTCTGAAATAAGATTTACTAAGTGTGCTTTAGTATGCTGGAACTGCTTTTTCTGGAGTCATAATATTCCCATTGATGCTGTGCTCTCAGCCCTGAAGGCCGAGTAGGTTTTGAAGCAGACACTGAGAAACATGCATTCAGGGATTTGATAAACCTACAGGTAAACCACTTACAGCTGTCATCAGTTATTTGTAGTGCAGTTTTATCCCATCCCTTCTTGGCATTCAGTGAGATATCCTTGTTTTGGGACATATTGCTCAAGATAGCTCATTGTTGGGTGTTTGATTCTTAAGACAGAAAGCAAGAATACAAATGAAAAAAGTATTTCTGTGTCAGCTGTCAATACATTACTTATTGATTGCTTCTGAATTCACATTTGCATGCTTTTAACATCTAGCTACATTGATTCTATTTAATTACTTTACTTGAAAATGCCTATTTTCACATATGTGTATACATATCTGATTTATGTTCTGCTTAATGAAGGAATATCTCACTTGAGAGAACAGAAAAATAAATACATTAGGAGGAACAGTATGGTTGTATGTACAATAAAGTTTTCATGGACCATTGGTTTCTAACTGCCCTATGTGGTTCATTAACCTTTAAATTGCAGTCTGTGTAATTCACATAGGTAGATAAAATAGGAAACTATAATTTTAAGCTGGATTTTGCCCGTAAGTATGCAAATAACTGTAAAAAACGTATATTTTAACTGTAAAACTCTTTTTGCTAACAACAGAGAATAAGATGTCATAACTACTAAGTTCCTAGCAAGACTACCAGATAACTTAGCAAGTGTTTAGTGGGTTATTAATAATCAGACCTGGAAAATATTTTGTAATTTTTATAATATACAAGTGTCATTTAATTTTAAAATTTATTTTTCTTTAAAAAATAGTATACAACTCAGTAATATATAACAGATATAACTTAATATTTTGTTCATTTTTAATGCATTCTCACAACAGAAGATAGAAATATGGCATGTCTTGAAGATGCCTGCAGAGAGAATTGAGAAAAGTAGTAAAATGGGAAAACAGACACTCAAAATGACCTGTAGAGTAACTTACAAATGTCTTTTGTTATGAGAAGAATAGAGGAAACAAAATAACATAAACAGAATTCATGTTAAGAATACCCAAGAAGATCAATACTTCATTGTATGAAACAATGTGTAAGAGAATAAAATCTATTTTTTTCCAATACACCTGTGGTTTTTCTTCCATATTTCTTTCAGTCTATCAAATTTGCATACTATCAGATCATAGTCAGTGAATTCATGAACAATGCAAGCCTTATTCCAGGGTGGGAGATATCAGCCCTTCAGAAAAGGTTCCAATAATCTTATTTCAAATATTCTCTCTTCCTCGGCTTTGTGAAGTATATATCTACAAAACCAGATCACAGTACAATAAGTTCTGCATGGCTACAGGAATTGACTTCAGACCAATTTTTTAACATCGGTTTTACAAAAGATATCAGAATACAACTTTTGTAGGTAAATAGGGCATTTTAACTTTATTCTTGAAAGCTTTAATGAATTTGCATTAGCAATGTTATTAGACGGAGAAGTAAAAGTAACTCTTCACCTGCTATGACTCCAATGCAAAGACTGAGTATCCCCTGGTGGCCAATAGTATCCTTTGAACTCAGAGCCTGTGGACAAGACAGAAGCATAGATGCCCAGTGTTTCTGACCACTGCTTTAATGAGGAATCCCTTAAGATAGTTTTCAAGGCCTTCTCTGTATATATCCTTGGATTTAGTCTGCAGTAAAACTTAGCTGTGCATATAAGAACTGCCTGGAGAATTAGCCTCTGTTAATGCAAAAAGATAATGACAAAAAAAGTTCATTAAAATTTAGCCAGGGTTACTAGAAGACACCAGACACCTTGAGGCAGAACATCTTTTTGTAGTCTTAGAAAACAAGCTGAAAAATACTTCTTTTACATTACACTGAGTTTGCAGCACCGAAGCTGTTGCTACTTATTTTTCTTACTCTTACTGCACTAGAAAATGGCTTTCAGCCACCTATTTCACCTAGACAGAGAGAACAGAGAGTGAAAGCAAGTTGCAGCAATAACCTTTTTTATTTCTGGAAATCTCATGTTATGATATTTTCTTCTTACTAACAAGGCTTCCAGGATCACGTCAATACTATGGCGGCTAATTGAAGAAGATGAAAAGTGAAGCAATCATTAAGTCGTCTAAAACCATCAGCTGGAGAGGTGATACATGAAGGTCTCTATATTTGGATTTACACTCAACAAACAACGTATTTGCTACTTTGCTCCTGAAGAAAGTTGCTGTGCTGCCAAGGATAGCTGTCTTCGGTTTTTATTTCAGAAAGAAACATAATCTTGGCCTCCATGTTTGTAAAGCCATGAAATCACAGTCAGAATGTTGAGAAGCATTTGTTATATAGAGAGAACTCCTCTTTGAACCTCAGAAAATAGCTCTTATTTTATATCACTATGCGTACAGATAAGAACAGCTCAAAAGAATGAATGTGCCCCGAACATCTATAACCCTCTAAAACTACTTATCTCCTGAAAGAGGAGATATTTAGCTACTTAACAGAAGTTTTCATGCTTGAATACAAACTCTGAATATAACCTGGTACTGATACACATTGAATAACACTTCATGACACCAACTCAATTTTTACATGATCGAAGTGGAAGAAACTATCAGCTTCAGTAGCTTTGAATCAATTCAACACTTGTTAATACAAGTGAGAGGTTTTATGAAAAAGTACAGGGGCAAAATGAAGTTTGTACTTTTTCAGCAGTTGTAGACCACAGGAAGGTTGACCACTTCTAACCCTTCAGATTGACAAGGGGTATGAATGATTATAGGCCTGTAATAATGGGGTCACAAGGAGATGGAGTGACATTAACTATCCTTGGACCAATCTCTGGTATAAAAGAGAGAACAAGGAGACTGTGGAGAAGCCAACTACTCTAATGTGTAAATTTCTGATGAGACATTAAGAAAAATCTTTCATAAAAAGGGTGTTCAAATACTGTGGAAGGTTACCCAGAGATATTATGGAATCTTCATCCTTGGAGACATTCAGAACTCAACATGGTCCTCGAAAAGCTGATCTAAACTGACCACACCTGGTGTTGGAGCAGTCTATATGAACCATTTCCTCCCAACCTAAACTACTTCATAACATCTGTGAACCATGTGGGACTTTAACTTTCTTTTCTTTTTTTTTTTCAATATATCTCAAAAAAATAGTCTATTTTTCAGAAAAATCTTATCATTGTATTTCAGTTTGGTGAGAGTTCCTGCATAGTGTGTTTTGGAGAACAAACAAACAAACAAAAGATACTCTAGAGAGTATAGAGAGCATGCTGTATGAGTATCTCAGCTGCTGGAGCTACTTTTTTTTCCCTTAAATTTTCTGCATTCATTGACTGCGACAAATGACATAAAATCTGGCCACTGAATGCAAGTAAGAAACATCAAGAGACATTTTCACAGCTTTTACAATCAACATGCACCTTGAGGATCATATAGTCAGCTTAATTGCCTATTACATGCTGTAGCACCTTATCTAGCAGTTTCTGCATGAAGTTCATAATTGTTTTAATTAGCTCATGAAATAGTCTTTTAAAAAGCTACAGTATGTTCTAGGGCAATTGTTCCAGTTATTAATTGTCCTGTCTGTCAAAAATCCCCACTTTATGTCTATTTATATGACATCCTACTTCCATTTCCAACCTGTCAATGTCATTGAGCCTTGCCTCTAGATTAAAAAGTCATCCACCATCAGAAACTTTTTCCCAGTATATTTCTGTGGACAGTGATCAAACCAGCTAGGACAGTGATATTATCAGGCGGGGGAAAAAAACAACAAACAAACAAACAAACAAACAAACCAACAACCCGACTTCTTTATTCTCTCATTTCCACAAATGTTTCCCTGACTTTGAATTATTACTGTAGCATTCAGCCTCTAGTCTGCAGAATGGATTCTGATATCAGCATTCCAGTAATAGTCTTACTCATGGTTATATACAGGTAGTACAATACTACTGCTTTGATTTGATATTCCTCCACTGATTCAACTTGCTTGGAACTCATATTTATTTTTTGTGATATCAAAGCAGGCAACTATTTATGTCAACAATTATGGCATTGTATTTAGATCTTGCTAAGTGTTAAAACTCTTGTTGGCATATGCCTATCTAATTAACTATCTTTAGCTACCTCAGAAACTGATCTCTCTTAGTTACAGCTCCACCATTTTCAGATCCCCCAATATTCTGTTTTCTTCTAGATCACTGAGAAAGACATCAAATACAAACAATACATTTCCAAGTGAAATTCTACTGAAATACTAAATTAGATATGAGTGGTCGACCAAAGGGCTTTGTAGTACTCTCTCCAACAGAGGCTATACTGATAAGCCAAATGGTTTACAGAAATATGAAAATAATTCATCAGTATTACTGCCTTCACCCAAACTTTCCACTTCAATGCATAATATGAAATTCAAGCAATACGACTTGCATTCCATTATGTCTGATTTTGGTTCTGTTACCATCTTTCAATTTGTTACCAATCTCAAATGATCTTAGGAATTTAGTGCACAAGTTGCGATCTAAATCTTGCATTATAGCTTGTTTGGTACCATTTCCATGCCAAACACTTGAGGTTCCTGAAGTTCATGGACACTTCAGATTTTTTAAGCAACTTCCTGAGACACGAGTCTCCTGCTGGGCATACTCAGAAAAATACCAGACTTGACAGTGATGAGCCACTCTGTCACTATCATATGTCTAAGCCTCCTGGGTATTCACACGCTGCATTCCTTTTTTGCCACAGGGATTTGATGCCATCAGCATGTGCTAAGAATGGGTACCAGCTTTGCCATTAGGAGTATTCAGCAGCACCTACTCCTGAAAACAAAAAAAGAGGTGATAAGAGACCCAGTTACATCATTCAAGCCTTATCTATTAATTTAACTGTTAGCAAGTACAACTTTATAACTACAATATACATATCTATATTGTCAAAAAAACCCAAACAAACAAACAAAAAAACCCAAACCAACCAAACAAAAACCAAACAAAAAACACAAACAAAACAAAACAAACAAAAAACCAAACCAAGTCCAGGGAGTGAATTCTAGGACTGAATTTTTGATTGTCCACACTGAAACACTATATCACATTTTGACTTTGTCTAAGGGTTCTCCATTAATTTTCTCTAAGACAAATTCCATGAACGATTTGAAGGAATTCTGCTCAGGGAAACATTCACTAGAGACAGTATGGATAACTGGTTATCTTTTTTTGTGACTGACTTGTCTTCTAGTTCTACTGTAGCACACCCTATAGCTCCTTTGTCCCTCACCTTATGCCATATCTATGGCAAATTGAAAAAGCATTAAGTATGTGTCATATCTTAGAAGCATATCTACAATGTGCTGTTTGCCCTGGAAAAATGAATCGGTACTGGGTGACCAGGCCTCTTTACAACCAAAAGCTTTCCAACACATCAAAGAAGCAGCAAAAATTATTTACTTTTGAATAGTACCCTAGTAAATCATGCAACAAGTCACTACTCATTCAGAACATACTGCAATGACAATCAACATAGCAGCTTGCACAGACTTCCCTCCAATCAGGAATGTTCCTGCCATACATAGCCACAAAGAATTGTGTAATCCTCCCTGGATCCATCTGAGGATATCTAAGATGCTGCACAGCAGAGAAACACTTTTTTCTGTACACTGCTGGAACAATAGATGTGCTTTTGGGAGTAGATTTTGATTGTCTTGCATGGCAAATGTCCATGGCACATCCTTCCTGTGAACACCTCAATGCCCTTAATGTCCTGAACCTTCAGTATCAGCTCTACTCCCATGGCTACCTATGACGTAACAGCCTCCCCAACCCTTTAACCTCTTAGTTGCTTGGGTCCTTGTGAACAAATGGAGTTCAGGTCATAGGCGGTCAGCTTCAAGACTTTTCTGCAGTTTTGAATTTCACAGAATCACAGAATGTTAGGGATTGGAAGGGACCACGAAAGATCATCTAGTCCAATCCCCCTATTGGAGTAGGAACACCTAGATGAGGTTACACAGGAAGGCGTCCAGGCAGGTTTTGAATGTCTCCAGAGTAGGAGACTCCACAACCCCCCTGGGTAGGCTGTTCCAGTGTTCTGTTACCCTTACTGAGAAGAATTTTCTTCTCATATTTAAGTGGAACCTCTTGTGTTCCAGTTTGAACCCTTTATCCCTTGTCTTAGCGTTAGTTGTCACCTAGAAGAGCCTGGCTCCATCCTCATGACACTCACCCTTTACATATTTGTAAACATCAATGAGGTCACCCCTGAGTCTCCTCCAAGTTAAAGAGACCCAGCTCACTCAGCCTTTCCTCATAAGGGAGGTGCTCCACTCCCTTGATCATCTTTGTTGCCCTGTGCTGGACTCTCTCCAGCAGTTCCCTGTCCTTTTTGAACTGAGGGGCCCAGAACTGGACACAATATTCCAGATTTGTAGTAAGACACTGGCTTTTATGACCATATGGTGAACACCCTCTCGGTACTGGGCATCCCACGTGTAACAAAAGGGTTACGCTTCAGCAGAAGCAGTATGTAACTGTCCCAGTAATACTGGCAATACACATTGCTACATCTCTGTGTATCTGAGCAGCAACATGGCACAGCACAGCATTGTCTAATATAGAGCTAGATAGCATGCACAGCCCCTACAGAGCAGGCTGCAGAAGACATGGCAAAGAAGTATGGTAACCACAGTGACCTTACAGTGTATAGTGTCCACACTGACCTTCTTTCAGACTCAAATGTATGGTGATGCCAAGCTGAGCCTGTCTTTAGACCTGGACCTGCCCACAGAGCACTGTCAGCCCTTCACATTTTGGAGGCATTCGCCAAATATGCTCAGAGTACAACTCCAGACAACCTGTTCAGGTCATTGTCTTGCAAAGGAAATCTCTCAGATCCCCATAACCTTATAGGCAATGTTGCCTTTGGACTGTAGGTTGTTGTAGATACTAAATGAATGTGTCTCCAGACCATTCCATGGACTGTTATATCTCTGTAGCATTTCTTTTCTTCATTGAAAATACTACAGTGTACATCACTGCATAAGCAGAGCTGACAGCTCAAGCTGTGCTGAGCAGTGCAAGACTAGATGCAGGCAAATCCATGTCAATGTGCTTACAGGTTTTCTGGTCCACAAGAAATTCCTGCACTTTTTGTTTCTAGGACAAACAAAATAGAGTTTAATGAGTGAACAGAAAAGGAGGAGGCAAGAAAGTCAGTTCCCTTTTGTTCCTGGAACAAAAGTGGTATCATACCACATCTTTAGGTACTATCAGCTCCTCTGTGACGCTGTGGCTGGTTATGCCTTCGGCATTGCCCTGACATGATAAGGAAAAGAGTCACTCATTTGTGTGTCATGTAAGAGCTCCCTTTTTGCCCCTTCCCCCACAAACCAGGTGTGCTAATTTACATATTTTCTTTTTCCATTTCCTTGTAATCAACAGGGAATTGGCTGGATACCAACCAGTCAATGCTGATGATGCTGATGTCTGGGCTGATCCTCAGACATCTAGATGCAAACTGCAGGAGTTCATGGTCCACGTGAAACGTGAGTTTTCTCAAAATGATCACATGATTTTCAGCCAGAGCAGTAAGATACTTCTATTACAGTTGACAGTGCCACTAGCAGTGCAAGGTGATACACTCACAATGCAAGGTGATATTCACCCTCAGGAGGAGATAACTTGCTTCAGTAGTGCAGAAAAGAGGTTCAAAGATTCTGCTTTCAGATGTGGTGCCTTTGATAACATCCACAGATGAGGCTCTTTGGGACATGGTTTAGTGCTAGATTTAGGTTACGGTTAGATTCTATGATCTTAAAAGTCTCTTCCAACCAAAATGATTCTATGATTCTATTAATTCTTCCTGGTTGTCTACTAGGACCTCCTGAATGATCTAGAATGAGTCTTTATAGACAAAGCCATCGTGTGGGATCCAGTAAGAAGATGTGAGTACCATCAAAGGCATCAGTGTGATTGGAGAGTCTACACTGTAGATCAGCCCTCATTGACTTGGAAAACGTTACTGATCTATCTAATTCATGAACAGACAGTGATCTCACCAGTTTTTGCCACCATGATGAAAGTGCTGACCTCAAACTGATTCCACACTGACCAACTGAATTCAGGTCTAATGAAATTCCAGAGCACAATGAAAGCCTCTATTTCTGATATTTGAACTGCATGGAGGGTGTCAGTCCTTTGCAGAGGACATCAAAGTTGATCATCTGGACCTAAAAGCTACTGTTCTTTTTCTCTGATTCGTGACACTCTCTGCTCTACAGAGCTGTGAAGTCCTGAACCTCAAACCTCCCTTCCATTATTAAAAGTCCAAAGTGTATATTGAATAGGATAACTTTTCAGTCAACGTCATTGTCCTTAACCCATGCTCTGGCAATAATCTTGCCAACATCCTGCAGTTCCTGGGGTAAATCTACCCTCCATCTCCTCTGCTGTCCACAGTAGGCAGTGGTCACAGGATCAGGCTATACCAGTGCGCCGAAAGGCTAGCCGACAGGGAAGACAACCGGCTTGGCTAAACAGGGAGGTTTTGAAGGAAATCAGAAATAAAAAGAGAGTTTACAGACTGTGGAAAAAAGGGCTGGCTACCTATGAAGAATTTAGGAAAATAGCTAGATCGTGCAGGAAAAAAATCAGGGAAACAAAAGTGCAGTTTGAAGTTAATTTGGCCAATTCTGTTAGGGATAATAAAAAGTCCTTCTTTAAATATGTTAATAACAAAAGGAGGGGCAAGGAAAACCTCCATTCTCTACTGGACTTTGAGGGAAATATAGTTAACAAAGATGAGGAGAAAGCTGAGGTACTTAATACCTACTTTGCCTCAATATTTACCAGTCAAACAGATGGCCCTCAGGATAACTGGCCTCTGGAGATGGTTGACAGGAATAGGAAGCCAAATAGTCCCCTTGTATTCCAAGAGGAAATAGTTGGTGGCTTACTGAGCCATCTGGATCCTCATAAGTCTATGGGACCAGACGGGATCCATCCTAGGGTGATGAGGGAGCTAGCAGAAGAGCTCGCCAAGCCGCTCTCCATCATCTTCCAACAGTCTTGGCTCACTGGGAAGGTCCCAAATGATTGGAAACTGGCAAATGTTACCCCAATCCACAAAAAGGGCTGCAAAGCTGACCCTGGCAACTACAGGCCTGTCAGCCTGACCTCGGTGCCTGGCAGGGTGATGGAGCAGATCATCCTGAATGCAATCACACAGCACCTCCAGGATGGACCAGGGATCAGACCCAGCCAGCATGGGTTTAGGAGGGGCAGGTCCTGTCTGACCAACCTGATTTCCTTTTATGATCAGGTGACCCACCTAGTGGATGAGGGGAAAGCTGTAGATGTGATCTATCTAGACTTCAGCAAAGCCTTTGACACTGTCTCCCATAATATACTCCTTCAAAAGCTGATAGCCCATGGCTTGGACAAGTGCACTCTCTGCTGGGTTAAGAACTGGCTGGAGGGCCGGGCCCAGAGAGTGCTGGTAAATGGGGCTGCATCTAGCTGGCGGCCAGTCACTAGTGGTGTCCCCCAGGGGTCAGTGTTGGGTCCAGTCCTGTTTAACATCTTTATTGATGATTTAGATGAGGGGATTGAGACCACCATCAGCAAATTTGCTGATGACACCAAGTTGGGGGGCAGTGTCGACCTGCTGGAAGGCAGGAGGGCTCTGCAAAGAGATCTGGATAGACTGGAAAAATGGGCTGATTCCAATGGGATGAAGTTCAACAAGGCCAAGTGCCGGGTCCTGCACTTTGGCCACAACAACCCCCTTCAGCGCTACAGGCTGGGCACAGAGTGGCTGGAGAGCAGCCAGACAGAAAGGGACCTGGGGGTACTGATTGACAGCAAGCTCAACATGAGCCAACAGTGTGCCCAGGTGGCCAAGAAGGCCAATGGTATCCTGGCCTGTATCAAAAATAGTGTGGTCAGCAGGACAAGGGAAGTGATCCTTCCCCTGTACTCTGCATTGGTGAGGCCACACCTGGAGTATTGTGTTCAGTTCTGGGCCCCTCAGTTCAGGAAAGATATTGAGGTGCTGGAGCGGGTCCAGAGAAGAGCAACAAGACTGGTGAAGGGACTTGAGCACATGACCTATGGTGAGAGGCTGAGGGAGCTGGGGTTGTTCAGCCTGGAGAAGAGGAGGCTTAGAGGTGACCTCATCACTCTCTATAACTACCTGAAGGGAAGTTATAGTCAGGTGGGAACTGGTCTCTTCTCCCAGGCAGTTAGCAATAGGACAAGGGGACATGGGCTTAAACTCTGCCAGGGGAAGTTTAGGCTGGATATTAGGAAGAAGTTCTTTACGGAAAGAGTGATCAGGCATTGGAATGGCCTGCCTAGGGAGGTGGTGGACTCACCGTCCCTGGAGGTTTTTAAACTGAGATTGGACATGGCTCTTAGTGCCATGATCTAGTAAATGGGCTGAAGTTGGACCAAGGGTTGGACTTGATGATCTCTGAGGTCTTTTCCAACCTAGCCAATTCTGTGTGTGATTCTGTGTGTGGTCTGCTGGGCTCCACTCTAAAGGAGTCATATCAGTACGCCAGAGGTAGCATCAAAAACTGTCTCTGTCATTAATATTAGCATCAAAGGTAAAGCTGACAAAAATGACAGAAGTACCCACACCAATACACTACATGAGGAGCTAAGTGGAGAATAAAAAGGCAGTGTCTTCTTTGTGGATCCTGACTATCCTCTGCATGCTGCACAAAAGCTGAACATGATTCAACCTGTGCCCACATAGATACAAAGCCTGTGTGATATCCACTGAGGCTTAAGTGCTGCGAGTCTGCTTTGGAGCAAAGTAAGTTGAGAGAGATCTTGCAGATGTGAGTTCAAGCCACTCACTGGGCCTTGGGAGCTGGGCATCCTTTTTTGAGCCTATTTTATTAAGAAGTATGGGTCCAAGTGGGTTTTGAATGTCTCCGGGAAGGAGACTCCACAACCTCCCTGGGTAGCCTGATCCAGTGTTCTGTCACCCTCACTGTGAAGAGGTCTCTTCTCATATTTAAGTGGAACCTTCTGTGTTCCAGTTTGCACCCATTGCCCCTTGTCTTAGGAGACTTCATGTTTACAGAAACACTTAACAATGACTCCAACAGTGTTATCATTGCCTAGTTAGCAGTGCAACAGAACAGGGAAAAGACAGTAACTTGCTGGCCGAAGCTAGTCATCCATACTAGATAGTGACTGGCAAAAAGATAATAATCATATTAACTTTAACTATTATGCTTGATGGGTTCATCTTCACCTTCAATGGTAGGAGTGTAAAATTAATATCAATGTACATGATGATAAGTGCATAAAAACTGATGAAGTGTACCAATTGTATGTAATTTTATCGCAGGTTGCAAGAATATATATAATTTTTCATTGCTCTTACATCTTCTGAAATCTTCGTGGTTTTCTGGTGGACAAATATTTGTGACATGAAACTTTGGACACCAGTTTAGGCAACAAAATCAGACACCGAGTGCAACTCATGAGGTGCTCTGTGGAGTCAGTGGAAGGAGAATGGGTCTTCCAGAAAACAGTTCAGAGCAGACACCTAACTGTGGTTCTCATTTGTCCTCTGGGGGAAAATCTGTGGCTCTCTCTCTTTCAGCTTTTCTGACAATATCAGTATGGCATACTGACAGAAGTGTGTTAATCCAGGCGATATGAATCTCTCTCGTAAATTCTTATTTTAAGATTTTTTCCTTTTTTTTTTTCTTTTATGCACCACTATTCTGAATAATGGCTCTTTTAACCCTCATTGTGGGGGAAAACAAATAAACAAACAAACAAAAACAAACTGAAAAACCACACTGCAGCTGTATGTAGGTATTAAAAATCTTCATGTCGCTTTCTTGTACTGTTATCCAATTATTTGTATATTGTTTTTACTCAAATCCCTATAAGTAATTTCTAGTTCTCTCATTAGTAAAATAAAAGCACGTTATGCATGTCCCTAAGGAAAAAGAATGAGAAAGAGAGGAGGAAGGAGAGGCAGGGAGGGAGAGGGAGGTAGAGAGGGAGGCAGGAGAGAGAAAGGGAGAGGGAGACAGCTGGTGAAGTGATGCAGCTGGGATGCTAGATTTTGGAGTCTATTCGACAAAGAGCAGAACACCAGACATATCTCCTGGAAGCTTTCCAGTTACCTAAAGGCCACAGATCCTGATTTCTACGTTTAGGCCTCAGCATGTTCATTTAACTTCCGTCATGGTCTGATTACTTAGCTGGAAAACATTATAGTGTTAACAACTTTTCTTCAGTTGGTACACAGTAAAATTTACATACTGCATTTGTAGTGTTTGGCAAGGATAAGTTTATACCATGTTATATGACATTCCTCCTTGCTATTCTCATCCACGATTGTTTCTGACCTGGCAGATAAACAGCAGCTTTTCTGTAGGATAGAAATGTAATAGGTGAGGGAGAAAACTTTCAAAATTGATGGGGTTTGACTTTTCACATGTAACTTTTATGTTTGAATTACCTGGTTCTTTGGCATGCAGGCTGAGTTTGTGTAAGCAGGCCTGTTTTTTTAAGGGATAGATACTCAGAATCTTTTATTATTATTATTATTATTTTTTTATATATATATAAAAAATACGGATATGTTTCAAGTAAGGCATTTCAAAAATAAGACTCAAAACAATAATTTAAAAAAATGCAGTCCAGGTTCTATAAGGTATACTCATTTGAAAGCAGAATTACTGGGTCTGGGTTTGGTTTTCTTTTTTTTGTAGTTATCATAATTAAAGCATATAATCCCATTAAAAAAAAAATAGGGGGTAGATAATAAGACTATGTATTAAAAACAATCTGAAGCTAAACAGAAAGGCCGAGTCCAAAGAATTTTTCTGGAGTTGATTTGCTAGGCAGAATGAGAACACCTGCAGAAGAGAAACATTTTTAAGGTTCAGGGAATGTAAACCACTGCTATACTCTAACTACTAATTTTGATCAAACTTGGTACAAGCTGCAAAAATCCTCTGAGAACGTATGTCTCCCCACATTTCCTATATTAATTCAGATAACCTCCAATGAAGGTCTAGGCTCTCTTTTATCTTGAGTAAAATAATCTTAACACATAAAATGGTATGTAGAAAAAGTGATATTGTATATCATCTATAAAAAATATGTAATCCCAATTCTAAGTCAACGGGGTATGACACAATTAATGAATATGCATGTATGTATTTTTTTTAGCATTTCTGAGTGGAAATGGAACCTTCTCCCTTTGAAGATATCATTATCACATTTGAGCAAAATTACAGTTTTGAATTAGACCTTTATTTACAACCCACAGGAACTTCTTAGTCATTTACAACCTGAAAGAAGCATAGAGGGTTGAGTGGTTTGAAGATAACCCATCAAATATGGGTAATTAATTTGACATTTATTTTTCTACATTCCACAGTTCATGCTCAGGAACAGATACCTTTCTCTACTCTTAATGCTAAACTTGCAACTAACATTAATAATGGCAATTCATGCCATTCTTTTATTTCTCTTATAAAACTTTTGATAAGAAAAGGGCAAGAAGAGATTTATTCTCTCACGCAGCTCCTGAAATATATGTAAAACAACAATTTAGATTCTCTAATGACACAAAACTATTAATGAATGAAATCCATTTCTCTGTGGGAAATGATAAAGGTCAATGTAAAATACATAATGACTTTCTTCCGGTAAGTGAGGGAAGTCAATCTTAAGTTTCCAGGTGATTACAGACAATCATAGATTCCCACTCCAATTTCTCGAAGAGCAATGAAGATAAACGGTTCTCTAAAACCTGCCATCAGAATTTTCATGTTAGAAGGATGATAATAAGGCTCTTATTTTTTAACAAAAAAAAAAAAAAAAATTCTCTTGCTACACACAAGCTCAGTCGGAGATCACAAATGAGTATATATATGATAATAAGCCATACTCTGTGCAACTTTTAGTGCATTTTGAGGAGGGTGATAATGATAATAATCTGTATAGTTTGTGTCTGGACCTTAGAAAAATCACAGTTTGAGGCAATAAATTTTTACTCGGGAGTCCAAAGGAAAAAAAAAAAAAATATATATATATATATATATAAAAAGTCCATCACTACTAAGTTTCTTCTAATGTGGCACAGCTCCCAACATACTGACTTGGAAGGACTATTTACTTGGAGGGACTATTTAATGAGTTAACTGCAAGTTATTTTTTATGGGACTTTCATTTATATTCTGACAAATATAGATCAATTACTGTTTTCTTGTCCAAGCTATTTTTTCATTTCAATACTAGAATGTCATTATCCAATAAAGCCATCACAGGGTAAATTCTTCTCACCTGCTAGAAGCTCCTCTGGTATCTCTCCCTCCTGGCAACAGCTTGTAAAAACCACTTGACTTTTTGAGGCCAATCCTGTGATACTGTGCTTTCCATGAGTTCTTGCATAGGAGTGTCCAACATGCTGCTTGCCCTCCCTTTTTATCCCACTCACCACCCACGGCCCATCTGGGAGGACAATTGCAAACTTCTAGACAGCTGTGACACCTTCAGTTGATGGCACAATTGCACTTTTCTCAGACCTCTTACAGAGTTTGTACCAAGCAGCACACACTGTAATGAAATACCACAGCCCACAAGACTTGTATCTGCTCTCTCTGCTTCTCTAGAGATATTTCTTCATCTTGACATTAAGCTCAGAGGTCCTAGAGCCTTGACGGTGTCCTTCTCTATCCTTTACTTCCCTGTACCTTTCAGAACATAAAGACTCATCTGGGTCTTTCATTCCTTGCTACAAATCTCATGTAAAAAATAATGACTCAGGTGTTATCTGATTTGCCTCCTATCTCCTGCCACCCAAAGTGGAAAGGGACTACTGGTGATACAGTGACAGATAACTTCTGACATGCTTCCTTCTGCCCTTCTACCTTAACTAGAGGAGGCAATATATTAACTTTTGTCCACAGTGTTTAAGTACATCATTTGACCATCATTCTGTTGAATAAGTTCTTTAAATGTATTAAACAGTTCATTTTAACAAACTGAAATTGTTCCGTGACATTGTCTTTATTTCTGCCTCTGAAACTGGTAGGACAGTTCTCTTGACATAAGAATCCTGTTGCAAACAGTTATATTCCGTGTCAAAAAAATGCAAAAATATTTGGATCTAAATCGCCAGGTTTTATGTTTATTATTCACCTGGGAAAAATATTTTTTTTTTTAAAAAAGGGCAATTAAAAGAAAGAAGATAAAAAGCTTTACAAAACAACATACTTCAAAGCTCTCATGTTTACTGAAAAGCCTGTTACGCTACTGCTTAGTCAATGAAGATAATTGTTTGGAAAATCTGCACTCCCAGACAACATCCAACCTTTCTCTTCAAGCTATTATTGATTAAATTCTTAGAGAATGGCAATTTGGTGTTCACTCTCTTTCCAAAACTTTGTGACCAATAAGGAGCCTTGCTTGAGATCAGCATCTCCTTCTTCAATTCGTATGAAAAGGCTGAGAGATAAGCTTTATTGACAGGCAGCCAACTGCAAATTTTAACTGGATTCAGGCACTTGGAATGAATCTCTTTGATGGTAAATTAATTTAGGAATCATATTGGCTCAAGATTAAATGAAATTATTACAAAAGTGCTTTTAATTCTGATAGAAAAGGCTTACCTCCTGTAACATTTATGTTAAAAAAAAAAAAAAAAGTACAATTAAAATCAGTCTCAGGAACAGCTAATAATGAGAAGTTCTGTTTTTCCTTGCATATTGTGTCCATTCTTCCTGTGCCATGATTTTTAATTAAGAAAATGGTTAGTGCAGCATAACCTAAGAGAACATGGAGCTCATGATAGGATTTCCTCCTGCAATTTCTGTAGCAGTGGTTGGGTTTTGACATACAATATTTTTAAGTTGATGAGGTTGTTTTTTCTATAAACTCAAGTGGATTTATCTAATTTGGACATATTTAATCAGACGAATTTTACTACACAAATTTATAACACATTTTTAAGCTAGTCCATATTGATTATAAAGGATCAGAACTTCAAAAGGAGTGGAGACTTGTACAAAAGGCTCAGTATTACTCATTAAAAGAACTGACAACCACTAGCTACTGACTGTTTCAAAACCATAATTTCATATCAACAGTAGTAATATTCCAAGTGCAAATGCAGTCAATTAGATAAAAATATTTTCATTTATACTACAAAAATAAAAACAAACAAAAATGGTGTTTAATACTTAAATCGGTTGCCATGGGTCTGCTTGCTATCTATTGTAGTGGGAAATTATTACATTTCTCCTTGACTTTGATATTAATATTTACATTAAAAATATTTTAATTAAATGAACAGTTTCTAGATACTATTAATTGACAATTAATAACAAAAATAACTTTCATACCTGTTCAACTAAATTTTTCCCCCTCTCCCCTTATTTTCAGATATTTATAGTTTAATTATATTCAAAATCCCAAAGACTCTTAAAAGAAGAAATGAATGACAGCATTTTAGACCAAAAACTGTCAGATAAAAGCAAACTTTATTTATTTTCCATAATACATTCCTGAGATTTTTTGGCACAGAAGAGCTCATTTTGAATTTAGAAAACAAAACAGCAAACCTGCTTGTGTTTCTAGGTATTGTTGTGTTTTCTTCTTTGTCATGTACAGTCAAATTGCTTCAGACTTTCCATGAATATCATTGTTCACCTCCTCATAACTCAGCAAAGCTCTTTTGCTTCTGGTAAGGCTACAGAGCTTTTTCTTGCCCCATAAATACTGGGCCTGAAGGTGCTCCCTCACAGTCACTTGTACAGGTGTCATTTCCCTGACTCAAAAATCTGCAAGAATTTGCAAACAAGATGGGGGGGCAGCATACCAAGAGGGTACCTCAGGACCTTATGTGAAGTTCACTTTAGATTTTTATCTACATATATCAAGGGCTCAAGGTTTCCATCAGGGACATAGACATATCAAAGACAACTCTTTGATAATCGTTCAAGGAAAAAGATAGATAAAACACTTCCTTCAAGCTGTGAACTGTGATATACATTAGTGGAAGCACTTTCATTGGACTGTGTGATTATTTCACAGGGATGCATTAAGTGAAATTTGAGCCTCATTTAAGTTTTCTTTTAAATTTTGGTGACTACTGAAGACAAAGAATTTGACCTGTTACATTTGGTTGTGACTGAGATGTAATGCGTACAGCACAGTAGAGAAGAAAGAACAATGTAGAGTTTTGTGATAATCTCCATACAGACCTATTCAGATCCATTTTCAGAAGCAGGATCCTGAAATAAAATGAAAATATGTTTTGATTAATAAAAAGCATCAAGTACAGGGTGTCTTTTTGACAAATGTATTATTAAAGTTTAGGCTCTACGACTTACTATGACTTGATATGGCTTGAGTCTAGTACTGTTAAATATTCTCAAGCTTACTATCAATAAGCTTATATATCTTACATAATATTTATGTGCACATCCAAAAAATGGGGAAAAGATAAATAAACATTACACTCCATTGTTATATAATACTTCAACAGCATCTAAGGAAATTTTGTTTTTTTTTTAACTTGCCTACAGTCATTTTCAACTTGGCACAGGCAAAGTATGTATTTGTACTACTTTACATTCCCATCTTTACAGAAAACAGACTTAGCCAATCTTTCCACTTCAGCAACTAATCATTTTTAATATCATTTAGGAATAGTACCACTATATAATTTTGAAAAGTGAGTCTGCTCTAAATCCATCTAATTGGCTATTTGAGATGAAATGTTTACTGAGTTATGGTACAGGCCCTTCAACTTTCCCAGTACAGTTATGTAAATTCCTTTGTAGATGTAAAATTCAACATGACACTCAAAGATGCTCTTAAAAATATCTTTAAAATATAAACACAGTTTTTCTGTTCAAGATTATGAAAAAAGCTGAGTATATAAAAGCCTGAGAAATTAATGGAAAAGTATGAAGTGTACCCTGTATTAGACACAAAAAACTCTGGTGCTGGCTCAGTAGGGAACAATGAGTTGAACTATATGGAACAACAGACGAATGTGCACCTGGTGTGGATAACTATCGTTTGCTGTCTTCTTTATTGAATCTTAGTGGAGCTGTATTCCTTAGTAACATTCCAAAAATCACTAGATTTAAGAAGCAAAGAAAAACAACAGCAACCTCCCAAAAGAAAGCTTGATATGGATGAAATTACAGGACTTGCAAAAAATTGGCCTGTTTATGAGGTAATGTATATCAGTAAGGTTCATCTAAGGTCAAAGAAGAGATAGTCACATCTGCTAAAGGAAGAACAGATGTTACAGCTGATGAGAAACACCATCACTACCATGATGCTGGGGAAAAAAAAAATAGCAGCATTATTATATTTTTTGAAATTCTTTTCAATTCAGGAATTATTCCTTTTTCTGGTTGTACAATATTATCGTATTTCTGACAACCACTGAAATATAAATAAGAAAAAAAGTCTCCTGTGTATGTTAAGAAGTTAGATTCATATTGAAAACAGCAATTGCTTCCCTGGACCAGATAAGAGAACAGGTCATGCAGCTGAGTAGACAATATCTTTAAGAACCATTTCATACCTGAGAATCTTGGTTTATTTAAAAATAAAAAATAGTCAACCTTCTCTAACCCTAGACTTAGAGAAAATTCTGTAAATATGAATCAATTTACACTAAAGATTGAAAAGCAAGAAAGCAAATATAACCAAGCTGTAAAAAGAAAATTACTCTCATTTTGTTAACTCAATCCTCTGTTCTTTAGGGCATCTGGTTCACAAATCCTGAGTACCTGGGGCTTGCTAGGTTATACAGCAACCAAACTTTTCATATAGATATAGAAAATAATGTGGCCTGTGAAAGTATTTCTATCATTTCTATGCCAAGACAGGATCAGTTCTGTCAAGAGTAAAAATCCTAATTTCCCTTCTCTAAAATAAAGTTGAATGGTAATAAGAAGAACAAAAGTCAGTTGAATTAATACCATTTACTTATCTTTACACAAACCTCAGGTTTTGGTGCAGGCCCTGTAACATGCTGGAAAGTTATAGTTATTAATCAGTGTCTATATCTTGTCAAACCAGCACAAAAGAGCCTGTATCAGGGAACAATCTGCTTCATATTTTTCCACACACCCACTTAAGCCATGGATAACCCTCGCAGAGTGGCTGCAGAACAGGATCCTGCTGCTGTGGCACCTTGGGGCCATTGGTACACCCAAGGCTCCACTGTCATCTATGTCTAGAGCCACCATGCTCCTCTGTCATTTCATTTTTTGCTATGGGCTGATGAACTTTTCTCCCTGAAGAGTCAGGCAGTGGTGTCTCCTCTGCCTACGTTACTTAGGGGCACAACTGTCGACATCCCCAGCTGAGACTCTCATCTTTGATGGCTACTTGCTCTTCCTATGAAAAGTAACTTAAAAGGACCATACGAAAAAGAAAAAGCCGTTGACTTCTAGGTCGATCCTCCTTAACAACATTATAACACAGTGTGACACCCATTTGGGTACCTTTTATGGAGCAAAGACAAACAGTAAGGATGAATCAAACACAAACACCCTCCACAAATTTTCAGGAACAAACTCAAGTGTGGTCTAAAAGGCTGCAATGCTAACTATAAACACAAAGCTAGCCAAAATGTAACAGAAGATATTATCAGGGCCCTGAGGGCACTGCAAGCCCCATTGTCCCTGCTCTTTTTCCCTAGGGCTCCCTCACCCTGCCCCGTTGCTGTTGGTTTTTTTTTTGGTGTGGTGTTGTTGTTGTTGTTTTTGTGGTTTTGCTTTTGCTTTTTTTTTGTTTCATTTGTTTTTGGTTTTTTAATCTGACCACATCAACTTAAGATACTACAACTGGATACTTTAAATCACTCAACAAGATTATATTTTTCCTTATTTTTTCATCAAAACCATGAAAATTTAAGTGACAGGGAAGGAAGAAAAAGAGATAGAAAGCAAGGAAGAGCAAGAGAAGGGAGGAAGGAAGGGAGGAAGACAGAAAGTGTACTAATTTCAACAAAAGTTAAATAAAAGGAGACTTAGCAGTCAAACATGATGCAATACACTCCACCTTTTGGCACATAATGTTTGGGTTGTTTGAAAATTTTTATCTGTTTATTTTTATCTTGTCAAAACAAAGCAAGAACAGTAATTTTTGTTTGCAGAGAACTGAGTGCAACTCAATCTGAATTCCAGGTGTTTGTGTAAAATGATCCATTATAGAAAAGGATGGCTGAGGTACAGAGGTGGACTTTGTAAATTTCATATTAAGTTTACTGTAATATAAGCTATGAAGAAATTGGCATTTATGCATCTATCAAGAGGGACAGAACAGACAATTAGAAACTATCTAGTATATTTTAATCAGTGCTCTTGAGTAGACTTATAAACTTGCAAATATTTAAAAGGTTGAGTATTTCATCAAAATAACCACAATGTAATTGTGGAATTAAGTGGTATTTTTAAAAATAAACTGTTACTTTAAGAGCTGAAAAAGCAAAAAAGCATTTGTCACAAACAATAGTAACCAAAGGAAAATATAGCAAAAGTACAGAAGATTTGAACATGGCTAATATCCATGCAGTGTATGTCTTACTATGTCTACTAAATATAAAATACTCCATGACAAATATTATACATTCTGTAGGAACTACAACAGATTATTAAAACATGCTATATTATGTATGGCTTATTTGTAAAGCAGAACCAAGACAATATTTTAAAGAGTAAAGCAACCATTTGACAATGGCTTATCATTCATACGAAGTTATGAATACATATAAGTGTTTTACTTGTAAAAGTGTAACAAATGCATTTTATCATGTAAGACAAAAAAGAAGTAATACAGAGCTGCTGTGAATAAACACAGAAATTCATATACTTCCAGATTTTAAAAAACTCATGTAATTTTATTATGCTGGGTCTAAAAGTATTTTTTTGAATAAAAATATCTCATCTTGCAGATCCTAGATTAGTGGTTTGACAGTACAAGGCTAGTGTAAATGTTTTAGGGAAAAATCTAATAAATATCCCACCAGGCTCAATGCTTCTGCTAAATTCAATAATCAGATGTGCATTTTTTGTGAAGAGGTTTCATGGGTAATTGTATAAATGTGGTTTTCCTATGTTATGGGTTCTTTTCTCTGCTTTCCAAACTTCTACTGAGATCTGTGGATAACTTTCAACATCTAAAAACACTCCTAATCACTGATTTCCACTTCAGTCACAGCATTTGGCAATTAACAATGTGAAGTAGCTTGAGAATATTCTAATGAATAATACAACATGAATCTAATTTGACTTTTAAGAAGGGGTAAAACTCAACACAACTGGCTTGATACGGTGCATGCTGTCACTTCCTCCATAAGAGCCCATATGATGACTTAGTAGGTAAATATTTTCCCTGTAATTCTTTCTGCTTCTGAAATCTGAAGAGAATGGTGGACATATGTACAAAATTCCTTGACTGCTAAGGAAGACTTGCACTTTTACCAAAGGTTCCTATGCAGAAGGGGTTCTACCTTGTGGACCTTCCTGACTTGTGCAGTGTATTTCTCATACCTGCTGTTCTAATAAGAAAACAAAACTCCAGTCTCTCCTTTACCAGGGTCTACTGTGTGCTCTGACTGTATTGGGATGTTATACATTCAGCGTGAAACGAATATCAACCTTGTCAACAACTTCAGTGTGTTCACATTTGTCATAGACTTGTTATATCAGTAAAAAGTGAATGTCCGTTTGTCACTACCCTGCATACAAAATTTACATACGTTTTTCTGTATGGATACCTATTTCTGCTTGATGATTTCTTTTTCTTCTGTTATAATAATTATAATGGCTTAAATTACTTAGATTTTTTCCTTTCTCTTCCTCTCCCTGTACGTGCCTAGTCCTGTGCCCAGCTTAATTTCCGGGTGAGTTGGTCAACATTAAGACCTCTCTCTTTTGCCAACAGGGCTTGGAATCTTCCAGCACAAATATTGGCTCAAGTTGCTCCTACTTGGTTGTTCCCACTCTGCCAGCAAATACCAAATCCCAGAGGCAAGTTTTCTGCAGCAGTGTATTATTGCCCATTCCAGCTACTCTGATTAAATGTTATACAGGCAACTGAGCAGCCCTTGGGCCTGGGTCTTATTGAAGAAACATCCTTAAAACTTAGACAGCTTGTTAATAATCATAGAGTCAACAGGTTAAACCTCAATCTGTTGCTGCATTTTGTGATCTGTGCCCCTGGATCAGAGGTCTGAGACATTAACACTGCTGAATGAAAGAAAAAACTTGTACAGCACAGATGTGAGTCAATTTGTAATTTATTGAAGCTCCCTTTGGGCAGGACAGGTGGATGAGCATCCCAAATCCTCTGTGTTTTTTTTCAGGACACAGTTCCAACTAGGAGATTCACAGCCCCCCATTTGGTAACTCCCTGAGTGGACCAGTGACCATTCAAGTTGCTCATTATTTTTTGATGTGTTATTCCTTACAGACTTGATGCTGATTTTTGTTTCTACAAAGCAAACTGAGGTTTTCAATGTTTTGTGAGTAAACTGAAGAAATGTTAAAAAATACTTACTAATTAATACATTACATCCCATGTCCTCTGGAAGACTTTCATTTGGTTCCCCACGTCAAACCGGCTAGGGAAGTGGCTATAGATCAGCTAACATCTGTCTTGAGGGTGGTCATTTTTTCTTGTTCTCTTCTTGCTGAGTGGTTCTACCTGCACTTTATTCTCACCACCATTTGAAGATAAACTTTCATTTCTCTGCATCTGGCACAGCAGGAGAGAAAAGTACATAAGGATCTGAAGACACAATCTTTTATTAGAATTGCAGTGTGTGTGTGTATATATATATATATATATATGTAGTATACATATCATATGTTTATATATGTATATGAAGGGAAAGAGTTCTTCTTCACAAACTGTTCTTTTGTGAAGTAGTTCCTGATCTTCACTGTAGTTTTTAATCCATGTCTATAATTGTGTAGCACTAGTCCCTTGCATAAGTCATTCGCTATCCGAATTTTTAGTTGTCTTTAGTTACCTACTAGTCTTGGTCCTGCAAAACGTATTGTGGCCCTGTTGTGAACTTGTGTTTCAAAACCATTTGCATTTTCTTGTCATTACTGCATGGAAGCCGAAAGAAGTCAGTAAATTGTGGAGAGAACCAGCCCACTACATGACTTCATTTCAGGAAAAAATTCTCCTTAACAGTGATTACACAGGGATTTTTCTCCACCAGCAATGAAAGTATTTCTACACTCTCCCTGTTCCAAATCTTGCATGATGTGGTTATGTAGTGACACTGAAGCCAGGGCCTGCCTTAATTAATGCCTTCCATTCTGTGCAGCTTCAGGGCACAGGACTGAGGAAGAAGCCCATTTCTGAAAGGACACAGTGTCTGTGAGCCACAAGCTGCTCATAAATCTCTAGATCTCCATTATATAGCTATTGCTTCCACATCATGATGTGCTGTGAATCTTCAGTTTCTTCTTAACCCCCATCTGTGACCCTACAGGTATAAATGGTACCCTGCAAGTACAAGGGAGAAAGAAAAATCTGTCAAGGAAAAATAACAAATACAGTCGCATTGACCCAGATGCTTTAAACCAGAAATGCCGAGCCTTGTTTGCAGTCAGCGCTAACGCACTGCATTTACTTTACTGCAATGGTCTTAACAGTAAATGAAAACTTCTTTGTTTGTGAAATAAAATAGTTAAAGAATTAAATATGTTGCTTTGTTTCTTTTTTTTTTTTTTCTAGCTTCTATTTGTTGCTTTATTTTCCTCACCTTCTACCACACCTCTATGGTTTAATGGCACCTACATGACCACCCTGACAAGCTGTGCCATCACCTTAATGCATAAAATATTCAATCACTTGTAGCTACTGCCCACCAAAGAAGAAATGCTGGTAACAGTAGACTATGAACAAATGGGAATAGGAAAAAAACAAAACAACAACAATAAACCAAACCAACAAGCAAACCAAAGGCAGCAGAAGTGCAAAGATCTGTGAAGTCTAACCTAAGTTGCAAAAGCTGACTGCAGAAGAAATTCAGGCAATATAGTTAGAATATAATTTAAAAGCTCCAACACTAAACTCATTAAAGTTTTCAGGCTTATGGCTTAAAATTGTCAGGTTTATGGATGTATGATTATATATTGTATCTTCAAGTCCCACAATTTATTGTAAAAGTTGATTTTTTTTCTCATATTTTGACACTTTCCCTCCATAAGGCAGAGCTAACACAGTTCTCTCTTAATGAGAGTTTCAGTCTCCATACAGTCCCAAATTGTACAACATACCTCGAATGAGCCTTCATTTTCCAGCAAGAAGTGTAAGAAGTTTTTAATCAATGCATCAATTAGACCAATAAATTCACAATTCCTCAGCAGGCTCAGAATTTTCATCTTAAATTAACAAAACAGACACACACAAAAGAAAAAGGAAAAGCAATACATTTAAATATAATAAATTGTGACAGCAAAAGGAAAAAGTTATTAAAAGACACTTTTACAAATAGTTATCAAACTTAAGCTTTTTTTTTTTTTAATTATTATTATTATTTATTTTTACCAAAAGCAAAAAGAAAGATAAAGAACACTTCTTTCTCTTCTGGAAAATAATACTAAATTGCTGGTTTTATTTCTGAGTAACTTGATACATAAATCGAAACCAATTGCTTTTGTTAACTCAAACATAGACAAATGCCTATGAATGCAATATACTTTCATTTTAAAAGGTTAATATGTTTGAGTACAAAATATAAAATAGTGAAGATGTGTATCAACATAACAAGTGAGGTCTTTCTTGTTGCATCTACTATTGTACTTGTTCTGTCATTGAGAAAGGACTTGTAGAGAGAAAGAAAAAAACCAAACACATCAATTTCCCTTTCTCTCTTTTCTCCTTATTATTTCCTGAAATTCAAAATAAACCATCTTTAAACAAAGTGGGACCTCTCTTCCTTTCAGCTATTAATATATTCTCACAGTGAAGTGTTCTGTTTCATCTCCCCAGGTATACTCCAAAAGCACAAATGCACACTATAAATTAAAAATAATTAAAGTCCTGAAGATAAAATGTAAACATTTTTAACCTCCTGACATACCCATAACTGAAAAGAGAATAACAGGAGAGTCTTAGACTAAGAAACCTGTGAAAATGTCATGGGAGAAAGGTTTCAAATATTATTTTGTTCAATGCATTGAGGTTATCAAGTTTTTTCTGCATCCTGTATTAAACTTCTGAGAATATTGCAACAAACATTGCTTCAGGAATATAAAACTTAAAGCTTCTGGTGGTTCCTTTCATATCAAAGGAACTTGCTATAACTGGTAGAATGAATCGGGCTGTTGTATACACATTTTAAATGGTTTGCCTTTGCTTTCTCCTAATGTTTTAACATTCCCTC
Source organism: Patagioenas fasciata (assembly GCF_037038585.1). Classification (NCBI taxonomy): domain Eukaryota; kingdom Metazoa; phylum Chordata; class Aves; order Columbiformes; family Columbidae; genus Patagioenas; species Patagioenas fasciata. Next base: position 73,041,706 of record NC_092521.1, on the reverse strand, counting down.
TACTTAATTTCAAAAGGAATCTTTCTGAACACTAGTTAATTGTAATTCTTTGGTTGCAGAATAATCTCTCTTTTAAAGTGACATTTCTCTTACAAATAAAACTCTTATTAAAATCCCTTTCTCCTCAAAGAGGTGCACCAGCCTAAACTTCTTAAATGATTATTGATTTAAGTATAGTTTTCACAGTGAGTGAGTGATCGCTGCATGAATAATATCTGAGACCTCAGAATACGTGACAATAATGGCATATTCCATAAACCACTAATGGTAACCCCAGGACCATAAGCCAGGTAGGACAGTGAGTCCCAAATAAAGCAGAGTCTTTGTCATGTACTGAATAGTAGTGTATCTAAATGGAACCTGAAAAAATTAATATGATTAATGTGCAATTTAGTATCAGAAATATGATTGTTTCCTTACATTAAATACTTTGTATAATTTCTCAAATTAACTGTACAGAAGGGTTCAATAAACACTGTATAATACACAAACATTTCAAAATGGAAAAATGAAAGTTTAAGTGGACACAGGAGTTGTTGAGGAAATGCCATGTCAAAAAAAAAAAAAAACCAACACAACAACTTCCAATGCCACACATGAAAGTAAATACATAGAATCGATGCTCTAAAAAGATGCAGTTCCAGTTGTAACATACTGTTTTAATATCTACAGCAACCCCCAAAATAACCATTGCACATTTCTTCAAAAGCTTGGAAACACAATATATCTGAACATGGTTTGACAGATCATGACAGTAGTGTCTATACAGAGGGTAAGAACTGCCACTACAACATATTGTGATAATAATGATTTTGAAACTGTGTACACCAATACTTATGCCATCAGAAGCTGCTAAGATTTCTTCAGCTTTGGTGATGACAGTGAAGCACAGAGAGTAATCTATGGCAGCTTCTCACAGAGATCTGCCACATAGATCTGCCACTCAGGGCTGTCCCTCAGAACAAGTTCCAGATTTATCTCTTCCTCATTTACAGACCTGTTGCACTGCTTGAACATGAAGAAAATAAGAAGATACCAGTGAGGTATGATGTAGGCATTTCTGGAGGACTTTGGCTCATGATTGTTGTCCACCCTTTACACAAGATATAGCAATCAACACAGTCAGTTGGGACATGTTAACAAAGATCTTTTAATAAGGTTCTCCATGTCTGCACAGCTCTGGGGATACATTAGTCATAAAACCAGAATGACCTATCTTACAGCTGCTCCAATTCAAGGCTGCTGATTTTGAGCTGAGAACAGTTTTTCTCTTAAAAGTTCTTTTCTTATGCACTGTTTGGCCCATGAAACCTATTGTCATTCTTAACTCAGCACAGAGATGCTTGTTTTGAAGTGTGTCACTAACTTGTGAGAAAACTTTCTGCAATATGTACAAGTGTCAGTGTTCAAGAGGACATCCTTTGTTCTCAAATAATTTCATTCCATGAAGAAATTACGTTTTCTTGAAGTTGTGGTGTTTTGAGCTTAATTATTCATTCAGTAAAATCAAGTAAATCTACTTTGCTGCAGCTCAGTTGAAAATAGTTGCAATGACTTTTTAATATAATGATTATCTAAAGATATCACTTTCATAAAAAATGTAATTGTGATATTCATCATTAGAGGAAGCACACTTACTGTCCTTAGCTGCATCATACATAACTAGATAAGAACTGTTCATTTATTTTGTAAGAGCTGCTCTGTGAGAGCCACCTTTTAGGTCTGTTAGGGCACCGAAGACCTGCATAACCTCTTCAGGACTGAGAACCCCAGAGACAAAAAATTAGCACCTCCTTGATAGAAAGTAATAATTTCGAGAAATATGTGAGACATAATTTGTCTGTTACTTTCTCATATCTGTAAAGAGTTTACCAGTTGCCAGTATTTGTGCTGGTGTGCTCAAGTCTGTGAGTTCCAAGTCTGACCCAAGATCTTGCAACTTACTTGAAGGCAAGTGCATTGAGTTCACCTGCCAAATGACAAGACAGAGAGGCAAAGGAAATGCTCACTTATGGGGAATATCTCTTGTCCACCTTAATCCTAATCTGTCCTGTTCCTCTTGCATGGGAAAATGTCTTATGTGGCCTGTACTAGCTGCAGAGTGCTGCTGTAACATCCCAGTTGCACAGGGGAGGTGTAATCATGGAGAGGGAGAGCTGGGTGAGGCAGGACAGCACTGGGATGGAGTGGAGCAGAAGAGACTGGTTACTAAAGCTCATAGTTCCCCATCAGTATGTTCCTCTGCAACAAACTAACTTGGAAATCTAACATTATCTATTTAGAGGAACATTTTATATTTATGTCTTTTACCTATATCTAATATCTATTATAAATCTTGGAATTGTAAGTAGAAGAGGAAAGAGGAAAGTCTTCCACAGGCACAAGACTTCCACTTACAGTTTGTTCCTATATAATGAGCCATTCAAGTTTTTTTATGAGTTTCTAGAGCTCAAAAGAACAGCACCCATCGTACAGTATTATATATATCACACTACATTGCAAAATTCAGTGAAATGTTTCTACTAGCCAGAAAATTACATGATTTTGTCTTTTTGTACAAATAAACAAAAATGTGCTGTGTCGAATTCCAATGGAAAATGTAATGTAATGTAAAAATGCAATGGGGAAAATATCAATGGCTGCAGTTTCCCATTTCTGTGCTCTTTGCAATTCAGCATGTCATAATAGCTGGAGTTTAGCTGAAACATATGAACTTCAGGGGTACCAAGTTTTCCCAGAGACTGACATCAGTAATTTTTGTTACCTGATTGATTGAATTGCAGGCAAAATAACAATACCAAAAAGAAAGCAAGTTTGAATTCTGCTTTTTGTGCCAACAGCATTACATAATGAGATAAGTGTTGGTAATTGTGTTTGGTTCAGTAACACTTTTAATTATAGTTGAGATCTCCTTTAAAGTGTATGGATTTTACTGATGCAAAGTAAACAGCTGAAAACCAAATGAAGGCAATCTCATAGATTTCTACTGTCTAATTAAAGTAAAGAAACATTGCTTAACCAATTCAGGCGTTTAGAGGGAAATAAAGAAAAAAAAAGAACTGTTTGCACATTTGATACACATTTTAATTATTGCAAGATCTCAGGTAATAAAGTCTGCTTTACATTAAAACAAAATATCTATAGTCTGGGATTTTAACCTCTCTTTCTTGTCAAGCAGGGAAAACAAGTGAAGAACTGTCTACAATATTCGTATATTTAAAGATAGATAAACAAAGAAGTCTCACTGTATCCCTTGTGGCCCTGGTTCAGCAATATATTAATGCACATTCCTAAACTTTAATCATGTCTGCAGTCCTACTAAACGATAAAAAAAATCTACCTACATATATTTTTTTGTTGAGTTAAGGTTTAATTTCAGGTAATCAAATTGCTGCAGGGAGGCAGAATTGTCACAATCTTATTCTGGGTGTGAAATTTCATATGGCTTCATTGGGACTGTGGAGATATTCTGCAGCATTCTACATGTGAAAACATCATGTCTGACACCATACAAAATTTATGTACCAAACAGAGCTTCAAAATGACAAATTGCTTATAAAAACATTATGAGCCCTTTGCACAAAGGAGAAAAGTAATATCCGAGGTATTCATTAGCAACATGAATATTCACAAAACCACATTTTAAATTCAAACCAACAAGTAGTTCTTGTTTTTAGCAGGTGAGAAGACATTTAATCTGTGATACCATATGATTTGTCTCACCATTCACTGTCATGTGTCAGTAACAAAGAATACTAAGTATTCAGAATTACACATGGTCAATCTCCTCTGTCTCTTCCTAAACTAGTAAATTAACCAGTGTCCAATTCCTGACTATTAGAAAGACAGTTGTCTATAAATTCAGATGGTTAGAACAATCCTTATCCCTAATTTGATGCAACTGAGTGTTCCAAAACAATTTCCAGTCACATGCCAAAGGATATTTCCGTTTAGCAGTTTAGCTCATGCTGTACATTTTTGTGTGCCTCCTCTGGTCAAGTACACCAGTGCTAAGCCAGTAGTCTCATGCACATATTCTCCCTTATCAGTTTCCAGGCTATGACTATCTGATGCCATGGTAATAAAAAGGACATTACTGGGGGCTGCAGAGGATTCTTGGTTTGACAGTAGAACGAGGTATAGCACATTTGCAGCAAGAAGCAACCAAGAGTTCTTCCTTATAACTTGAAAGAGACTTGGCCGGGAGCTAGGGAGGTTTGGGGGATCATAAATTTAGCCTAACTAAAATGACAGAACATACAGAGCTTATGAAATAAGAAAACTTATAAAAAGGTAAAACTTTATAAAAATGTTTTGCTCTGATTCTGTTCTAAACAGCTGCACAAGTCAGTTTTTGCCATCTCCCAATCATCAAGGTTATAGCTGAGCGATTAATTTTGCATGTTTTGGTCAGTGTCTGCTCCCTATATATTCTCATATATTCTCCACCTGATGGTCTGTTATGGTTGCCTTCAGGTCAGTTGCTTTCAGTTACCAGTCTTTCTGAAAGGGTTTTGTGTAGTGAATTGCTCTTTGTCTATCACATCTTTGCCCTTCTCAGGATGCCTTCAGTGGATATAGCCTGAATCTGTCTGCTTGAATCAATATTTGTCCTAGCTCTGTCTAAATTTTATCACTGTATTCTTTTCAGTGGAGCTTCATTGCAGCTGAATGGAAACCCTTCCTATTAGTAATGATGGTCATGATGCTGCTGAAGCTAAAAATACAGTCTTTTTTCCCTCTCACTGCTTTGTACATAACTGCACATAGACTGTTTTCCTATTTTATAGGTATAGCCAAGGATAGGCAGGAATAATAACAGGATCAAACTGCATTGCAGCTTCTGTGGCACTATAAACATGCAAACTACAGAAGAATGAATTCCACGTGTTTTCATTATTGCTGGTTAGAATGTCAAATACAGACAGTCAGATTTAAGAATAATCTCAGGATTGTTGAAAGAGGGAGTTATAAAGAGACACTGGTTCCACACTGGATTCATAGTGGAGCTCTGAATGAGCAGTGTCACACAGAAATGTAAAGACAACTTGGGGATGGAAAATGAAGGAATAGTAAGAAAGGAATAAATCTCAGGGAAACTGAAGCTGCATTTGAAGAAACTGGAATTCCAAGGGAAACAGAAGACATTTATGATTTAGTGTTCAAACTGTTGAAGGGCTAATCTGAACACAGGACTGGCACTGAGAATGTTCAGTGTGCCTCTAGGAACAGAAGAAGGTTCTTTATCTCAGGAAAGAGAAATAGCCAAAAGACAAATTATCATGACCAAATGTCTCTGACCATTCAGACACCCAAGTACTATCAATTTGAGAAGTAACCAGGGTCCTAAGATCTAGATCAATCGTGTTGTCAGTAATTATTGCAATAATGCCCTGACCAGCTTCTCAAGCTGCCTTTATACTTTTCAGGGTTCCTCCAATTAGCATGCTGTCAGAACAATAGAATCAAAGGTGGAGTCAATATTCAACAGAGTCAAACATTTTAAAAATCGTAATTCTGAAGACATCAGCAAAATAAGTATCAGTGATAAGCAGTGAGCACTAGCTAGTAATCCTAAAGTAATTAGTAAATTTAGATGTGATTTTTGTACTCAGTAAAACCAGATTTCAGAACAAAATACGAACCTGAGAATGGACCTGAGAATGAAGAATTCTGATTTTGTACTTTTTCATAAGAAAGAATCTGTTGGTTTTGTTTGTTTGTGGGCATTCTGGGGCAATTTTTGTTTTAATTGTAAAGGGTGCTTTGGCATTGTATTTCAAACTTGAAAAAACCTCACTGAATACTATTACCAATTGAAAAACCTAAAAAAATATTTCAAGAACTCCATGTTTGCTTTAGCAGTTTTCAGGAAACACAAGTAGTTTGGAACAACCAGTCTGGCACATGAAAGGCTTACAGTCATGTCCACTTCTCCTCAGGATTATATATCTTCATCTAAAACAGAAGAAAATTTGAGCTCTGGACTCTCACTTCACCTCATTCTATGTGAAACAAAAATACTGAAGGCCTGCCTACAGTAGGGTTTCTAAACTAGACAAAAAAAAAAAAAAAACAAAAAAAAACAAAAAAAAAAACCACAGAACAAACAAACAAAAAAACCCTTACCCTTCTTAAAAAAATGAAGTCGGATATTTTCGTTACTCTTGTAATCCAAACTGGTAAATTCAACTATCTTTTCAAGGACTACATTTTTCTTTGGCAGTTTCCTGTACCCTGTCCAGGAAAGTGCCAAAGAAAACTTTAGAAATGGGCTTTATAATTGCAAAACAATAAGTTTGAATGTATAAGCTAGAAATTAGAAAAATGAAGTACCATGGGCGACAGTGTGAGGAAAAGAAAGTCCAGACAGGCTGCTTCCCATGTTTGCTAAATCTTTTTGGTGTATGATACCACTGCTCATGTAAAAAAAAAAAAAAAAAAAAAAAAAATAGTGTTTCAATTTTCAAGTTTAAATCTAAGTACTACTAAGCAACTGGTGAAGTGTCTTGGAAGGAAAACTCATCTATTTTTTTAAAGGAAGCCAAAAAAAGGTATGGGTATTTCAGAGAAACCTCTGTTGTCTATCTCACATCTCCATGGAAGGACAATTAGGAGAATTATGGAACATATATAGAGACACTCTTTAGGGAGCTTCTGTATTCAGTATGCATTTCAGGTTTTTGTCCTCATCCTTGACAGAAGGAAAAAATATAATATTATGCTCTAGCAATAAACAGGAAACCTTAAAATACTGTGAAAGCTATTTAGCTGCAGGAGGGAGAATCCTAGAAGAATCCTGCTGTGTTGAGATAATTAGGACATTAATCAAGTCCCTGGATAGGGTGAAGCTAACATTCATAAATCCTTAATGCTGGTTCTCATGTCTTTTTGCTTTAATGGTAATAAAGCTGTATTATGGTCATGCTCTCACCTCACCCCTTCCCCCCCCGCCGCCCCGCCTCAGTTGACACCTATGGCATCAATGTAATTAAGCACAAAGACTGATGGGCATCAAAGGTTAAGCAATTACAAACCGTTGGACAGACACATTGAGGTTTGGAGTCTGAAGAATAGCTGAGTACACGGCTCAGCTCCAGTAGACTATGCCAGTGCTCATGATTTATTATTGGTTGCTTCTCTGTTAGTGCTCGATGTCTAACCCAACAGCTTCATTTGGAACTTGCTTGATTCAAATCCTTCTGTTTTCCCCATCCACCCCTTGGGTCTTGACTGTTTCAGGTCTCAGTCTTGGCAGAGGAGAAATGACCTGGTTCCAGACAGCAGCGAAGCAGGTGTCCTGCTCTCACTGTGCTCAGTCTGTAAGAGGGACATACTGTGCTCAACCCACAGGTGGCTCCTTTCAGGAAGAGTAATTAGAGATCATTTCACTCCACCTCATCCTATTAGTGCCAACAGATTATTTATGTTATGGACCATACTGCCTCCTACACCTTTATTCTTTGTGTAGTCTGTGCTGGTTTCACCTTGCGCCTCATCTTGAGTATTTTGAGCTGCAGTCCTAAAATTCAAGTTTTTCTGTGTTATGAACATATCTTCATCTACAACTGGATGGCTAAAGATGTGTGTCTGGTACTGTTTCCTGGTATCTGCTTAGAGTTACAGGCTAATATGCCAAGTGAATTCAGTGAATTCAGAAATCAGTCTCTAGACAGAAGAAAGCACAGCTCGTCACCTTTAGCCTGGAAAATTCCTAGGAGGTACAATACACTGCTTTTCTCACCAAAGATGTTAATGTACTTATTGACAGAGTCACAGGTGACTAAAGAATAAGATGTGTCACTGAGCTCACTGCCTAGTGTGAAAGAAGAAGGGTCCTGACACTAGTACAGTCCTGTTGAGCAGTGTTCTGCGAGGCATGGAGGGTGGTCTATCAGTAGTGCACTGAAACAAAGGTACTCGTGCAAGGGAAGTGTGCCTTGAAAACTGGGAAGAAGAAAGTGAAAGGAAAGGGGAAAAAGCCCCAAGCCACGGTGAGGCATAAGGGATGATGCGACGAGGTGAGATGGCTGTTGAAGGCTGTAAAGTCAGTAAGCAAAGTGGTAAGAAGAGCAACTCTCTATGAGGAAAAGAGCTCTTGATATTCTTGTGTGGGAAAAGAAGTAGAAGGGAGAGAGTCAGAATTCCTGAATGTAAGAGAACAACTTTTAAATTTGATTTTGTTTTTTCCTGTAGTTCAGGAATTCTAATCTGACATCGTTAATTTAAGCACCACTGCTTTACCTGAGTAAAGGAAGTGCAGATGCACAATCTACTTGTATCAGGCTTCCATACAGTTACCTGGGCCACTGACTAATGGTCTGACAAATTGGGCATGTAATCACTGCAGCTTTCTTTCCACACTATTCCAGTGTGGTTAGTAAGGCTCATCCTGTAAGAAACAGCAGGCTTCCATTATCCTGCATGGGTTGGGTACACTTGCATTCAAGTATTTTGTATAGTGTCTCTTTTCTTCCACTGAGATTACAAAGTGCATATTCCAACTCTGTCTTACAAAGAGAAAAGGCACAGTTAAACAGTCCATGGGTTGTAAACCCTGATGCAGGAGGTAAGCAGCATCTCCTGTTTGCAGACCTGCACTCCAAAAATTATCCTGTGCTTTGCAAAAATGGATGCCTATCTGCCCTGCAACAGAGAACCATGAACTCCACAAACTGTTTCAAAACTGCCCAGAGAGTACCTTACCAGTCCATGAGGACATCAGACTATCAGTCCTGGGAGGTTAAAGAGTAGTAGCAGTCATGGAATAGGTGCTAGATAGCGGCGAAACAGCATCCTCTGGCCTTTAGCTACAACACCTTCATACAAAGAATAACATCAGGTCCCAGAAGAGGGCTTGGAGGTGATCATCCTCAGCTGAAAGCTTTTCACTCACTGGTGGTTGATGTGCCACAGGCGTAGTCCAGTGCCCAGCAGTCACTGCTCATCTTACGTGTTTGGTGTCACTCAGCTGCAGGAGAAGCAGTAGTGGTAGCTACTTTTGCTGACAACTATTCTGGATCTGGTTCAAGAGTACAAGGTTATACCCATTCTCATTCAGGCAGTGGAGCAAAAGGCTTTAGTGTTCTTTCTTCTTGTAGCTCCTTATGCTCTAAATTCAGCAGATGGGTGTAAGGAAGCAGTATTACATCTTAGTGATATGACCAACAGCGAGTGTGTTGGTATAAAACAGCAGGGCACAGCACTTGCTTCAGGCAGAAGGTAGGTGGTCTCAACATAGTGTCCAGGGTGTTTTTGGTTCTTATTAAGAAAGCAGTTCCTTTACTATCTAGTAATTTTTTGTAGTTTTCTTATTTCCCTCTATTTGTCTAAGACAAAATGCTCGCCAGGAGCCCCACAACTGTGAAATAGTCACAACAAATGTCATGACACCCTTCCCAACCCATAGTATCCTTCTCTGGAAGGGTCATGGGTCAGGGAAGAACTTGTCCCTGCCCGTTGTGTTCTGGTGTGCCAGTGTTGATCTGATCATGCCCCAAGTGATTCAGGTCCCCAGACACACTTAGAGCCCAGGGTATGTCAGGTCTTTATCTCCCTGACATCTCAGGAAGTGCTCATCTCCCTCTCCACTCTTATGGAGAAAAGTTAAGTCATCTGATGTGTACGGTCACTGTCATGGAGGCACCCCAAAGTCAGTTTTAGACAGACAACAGATCACAAAACAGACTTTATTCTACCTTGAAAAGTGTAGCCAGTATACTGACTAGAAGCAGGATTTATAGAATTATTTAACTCTCCAACAACATAAAATACAGGTTTGGATATCAGTTGAGGAGATTCCTGGGGTACAACAACATAAGAATAATGAGGATTTACAACATTCAGGCATACACTCACAAGAAACAAAATCAGAGGCCTCTGACTCCAGGGTACCCACAAGAAATAATCATTTGCCTGGGTTAGGCAAGGGCTCACACTTGCCTGGGTTAGGACAGGACTTATTCAAAGATATATCCAGTAAATAACCACTCACCACAGGAGGAGGTAAGGTGTTCTCAATCCTGGGAAATCTCCCCTCTTGCCCCATGAAGTGGTGGAGGTAAAGTCACCTTGCCCTGGGGTAGGAGAAGATGTAACTGTCAGCACCTTGGTACCACTCTAGGCACAGTAGGGCACAAAAGCTGCTGAAAGAGCCATCAACTGCCCAATTGAAGGCTCTGGATCTCAGGGGGTTGTGCAACTGCCACAGAGATATCTAAGCTGGGTCGTCAAACACATTTTCACTGGGGGCCACATCAACCCCTTGGCAACTGCGAGGCTGATGTGGCCCCCAGTGAAAATAGGTTTGATACCTCTGATCTAAGTGGTCCTAGTGAGAAAGGTAGGCAAAAGAAGGGGGTTGCACTCTTTCCAAGAGAAATCTAAAGGCCCAAATATTTCCCAAATTTCTTGATACAGCAGTCCACTCTCAATAGAATATGTCATGTCTACAGTTCACTCAACTGTTTCAGTGTAATCACACAAGTTCATAATAGATCAGTTCTTCTAGGGCGACAGAGTGAAAGGCCACTATTACTTACTGTCTATCCTGAAGAAAATAAGACATTGCCAGCAGCTAGAGGTAGCTAGCAGTTACCTGAATAGAATTAATATCTGCAGTCAGTATTAATACTTTTCTTTTTCTTCACTCCTGGGAAAAAAAATAACAACTGCAGACTGAGAGAACTGAACTGCTACTGACTGTTACTGTCTAACAGTTGGTAATCCCCTTTAAGTTCTTTTACAGCCCACAGTTTGAGAAACATTGATCTATACAACCTAACTAGAGGCTGCCATAGAGCAGCTAATGACAGGGGAAGAAGGAACCTTTAAGTGCACTTCATTTAACTCAGCTGAAGACTCAGCTTCAATGAATAATCATATAATACCTAGGTTGAATAGCAGCACTTATTGCAAACTCTAGTCAAAATAGGGTTTCCAAAGACTTTGTTTCTAATGACAGATGAAAGTTTTGAATAATACAGAAAGAAATGGTGACTATTAAACAGTCTTAGAGTTTTTCATTTTCTTTGCATAAGACATGGAAACTAAATTGGTACCTTCTCAGCTCTTATTTTAGTGACTAATGCTACACTATTCCCCACCTGTCAGATCACAGTCAAAAGGAATGCAAACAATGAAATAAAAACAAAAAAAAACAATCTAAATATCTTTCCTTCCCCAAAACACTGAAAATCTAATACATTACCACCAGAGTGATGCAGAAGCATCATGATTATCCAAATAAGAGACTGTGATTCCTTACATATTTGTGTTGGATATCTATTTCTCCAAAACTGCTGGGAACTTTTCTCGTTGTTAAGAGGTCTTTCAATTTTAAAAACTCTGCCAACCTCGAAATAGTTTGTCTTATATCTACGACTACATCCATTTTCTTGCAAAAACGGGCTTAGTGATATAAGCTCTATCAGTTGCTGAAGTACAATATGCAGTAGAATACATTATGAGAATGTGTGAAGCTTACCCACCATCAATTTCTCTAAGGCATTAATAAGCCTTTAAAATAAGATTACAAAGGAGCTGTCTCACTGGTTTAATACATACTTTTACTTGCATAAAGGCCACGTCAGTCTGGGGACATGGGTGTATCTTGTAACTGATATCAAACTGCCTAACTTACAAACATTCTATATAATTTTAGGATTCATTTACTTTACACTAAATAGGTCTTAAGATTTAAGAGAAGCACTGCTTAAACACTTTGTTTAAACTAATGTACAAGTTAGTAAATTCCAAGGCCAAGCTCCTGTTGAATGCTAATTGTATTTTTTTTTTTTTTACCCTGTTGGTAATTGAAACTTCATTCTGAAACCCACTTATGTTGCAGATTTAGAAACTTTTCTAATTACAGAACTAAAGGTAGTAATGAGTAATTTATACCTACATTTGCTGGTAGGCAAAACACTTTATTCACCTATTCTTACTCCAGAGCAAGGATATCTCTTTGGCATTTTCTAATTTGTGGTTACACAGGATAAGCTCTATTAATTTTCCATCATAAGTTTGAGGCTGCACTTTTCCACTCCTTTCAGCTGTTCTTGAATAGATATATTTCAGGTTGATTTGCTCGCTCTTGAAGGTGGAATGAACATATAATAATCAGTAAAACATCATCAGTGTTTCCTACAAGTCCATGTAAGTATGTGCCTTTTTCTGAAAGCTCTGCTTTTGCCTTTTTTTTTTTTTTAACATCTCACATCTCGTAATCTTCCCTTAAACAGATAACACAGCGACATCTTTTCCAAGTTCTTCCAACAACAACAATTTGTAGTTTACAGTCCCTGCCTGTGCTTTTCTTATTTACTTAGAACAGGACTGACAAATGTGAGAGTGAGATTGAAGGATCGTTGCAACTGTATCTACCACTGCACATCCAGCTCCTCTCTTTTTTTTTGCAACAACTTAAAACGTTCTATCTATTCACTGTTTTTTCAAAAGCTTTTAGCAATAACAGGGAGGTAGACACATGGAAAACATCTAAAATTTTGCAGGGCCTTGTTAATGTTTGTTTGTTTGTTGTTTTTTTTAAATAACAAATGAGAGTATAACAGAAAAAGCATTTAACAGTTTCCCTTAAACACAAGAGAGATGGTTTATGCTAATGAAGTAAAAAAAGCCATTCATTGTTTTGGTTTTGAAAGTTGTCTGACCACAACTTTTTGCATAATATATTGCTATTATCTTGGTCATACCTTAATAAACTCCCACAGACTGGACCACTTCTTTCTTATTTTCCTGAATGCTTCATAAACAGAGGAATGTGACAATAACCAGTTCTACTATGAAAGCTCTTCCCTTCTGTTGCTTTTACTTTACCAAGATCATGCTTTGCACTGTCATTCCACAGTCGAAGTTTGGATTGTATTGATGGGAAATCATAGAAGGGAAAGTACTGGAGGGAAAGCTAGTGGGAAACAAGCTTTACTGTTAAAGTATGCTTTGAGGCTGTGTCCATTCTAGTAAACTAATCATGACCAGGAATATCTCTTAGCAATAGAGCATGAATATTCTAGCATGCTCTTTCTCTGGAAAAATTTGTTCCAGTCCAGTCAGTATTTTTCCCTAATATTCCCAGATCCATGTCACGTTTCAGGGAGTATTTCTATTTACTAGTATGAATAATACTATGCCACTTTTGGACTGCGGGACTGTCACTTTCCCAGGTGGCCTTCAACCTTCATGTCGCTCATGCCACACTCAAGGCCTCACCAAATGCAGGCATCATCCTATATATGTTTGGTTTGTTTATTTGTTTGGTTTGTTTGTTTGTTTATGGGGGTTTGTTTGTTTGTTTTTATCAGCAGATAACAAATCTGCCCTTTCACATTTTCATCATGCAGGATGGTAAACCCAGTGCACTGTGAGGTAAGAAGGTTATCTAAGAAAGAGTCCAGGGCTGTGATCACATGAACTCCGTACTGTTCATTTTACTACCTATGATAGCAGAGTTCAGCACATGGAAGTGATAAAGGTGCACATCTTGACCTCTTAATGTAGAGGTTAGGTGACAAAGCTAACATTGTTGAATGCAAGGTTGACAACTCCAGTCAGGTGCAGTGGATCTTTCTGATTTTGCTCTATATGTTGATATGGACAAGGCTGATCAGTCATAGGTAGAGAATCTGAGAGACGGTATGCAAACCTCCAGCTTACATCTTGTAGATTTGCTCTCATATCATTGTCTAGCTTGAGTTAGAGGTAACAGTGATTGTAGTCCTTTTGACCAGGATGACCTCCTTGATGGCTGAAATGTGATGACTGTCAGTATCAGCTAGCTAGTTACTAGCTGGTACTTGTGTCCCAATCACCAAACCTCTTCTTGGTCATTTCAAAGTATTGCCATCACTGCATGGCTTCTGGTGATGTGGCCCATCCATGGATGTGTGGTACCGCTGGTCGACTTGAAAACCTTTGAACTAGAACTTCACCATCACTTTCTTCTGAAAGAAATTCAGCTTGTGTCCATTGAAACCAGAGAAGCAGGTCACCTCAAGGGAGGCAGTGGATTTTTAAGGAGAGATAATTCCTTGAGAAAACTGGCCTAGGTCTCATCCAAATTACTACGGCAATTTTAGTTTGCCTCTAGGAAAAGGGAAGCCCCACCTCAAGAATGGAAGCAGCAAAGGCATATACTTGCTAGTTTCAGTGCAAATTACTGATGTAGAATTAAAATATCTATTAGGATATGCATTCAGATGACCGATGCTGATGTGTGGCTATACTAACAAATCAACAGAAAAAGAAACAGGAGAAATGATAAGCATTATATATAAGAAAAGAGGGGTACTCAATGAAATTGCTCACCAATGCAGAAAATAGTGGGTGTAATCACACAGTAAAAATCAAATAATATCAGCAAAGCCGGGGGTAACCAAGAAAGATTAAACAGCTGTGGGATGTTAATTTGAAAGAAGATAAGTTTGGATGTGACTGGGGTTTATTAGAGATATGTTTTGATTAACCCTGCACCCAATGAAGACAATGAAACAAGATAAAAAATTGTTTCTCTAGCTACATGCATATGCCCTTTATAATCAAAGGAGAGGAACGTGTTTCCTCTAATATCAACAAAAGAATGCCCAGATGAGAAAGACTGGACCTCCTAATAGTACCCTTCATATCAAAGTGGTGTGAGCATCAGTTGCCTTCCTCAGACAAACAGAAGAATTAGGAATAGAGATCAATATCAACATTTTTTTGTGTGTTTGTATATTGATTTAGCCCTGTTATGTGGTAAAGAACAGCCATTGATTTATTTATTTTTTCTTAAATAAGATATTCAGCCACTTACTTCAGTCAGCATTGCCTATAGGGATGGAAGGTGAAGCAAGGCAGCTGTGTGGTGTGATCGCTTGTTTTTTGAAGAATAAAGAGATCCTCTACTCATTACGTGATGATATTGCCTAATGAAGTAAATGGTCCTAATTTTAGCTTTCCACTCTGAAAACATCTGTGCACTTTTGAGTCAGACAACAGGACCATGAGCTTCCTGGTTCCTGTCATAGTCCTGATGAAAAAAGACTCAAATATCATTGAGTAAGGATGCTATCTGTAATGTGGGGGGGTGGTATTTAAATTTTGAGCTTCATGATACTTTCTTGTACTGAAATTAGACACTAGACCATCACTTGTTCTTTGCTATATGTTGGCTATGTTAACTTTCAAAGTGGCTACATGGTTATTGTCACATTTGATTTAGTAGAACAGATGACAATATTCTGTGTTCTATGTGCACTATGACTTCATGGTTTTATAGTTTGTTTTGGTTTTGTTTTTGTTTTTGTTTTCCTTGATAAAACTGATGTGGCAAGAAGTATACATAATTTACAATTCCAGAGGAAATAACTGCTTTTACTCAAGCTGAAAATAAAATGCAAAGTTGTTTTATGTAAGATGGGAAAATTCCCACAAATATTTTGCATGTGTTAATACAATGATGAAAAAGAGATGACTGGAGATTCATGGTAATTATTTCCAGCATTCTGCAGAAATTAATTTTCTTGCTGCTACTGCTTTTCATCAATTAAATTCAGCCTGAATGTGCATGCCAGGTTAAAAGTGAATGTTTTACTTTAGGATATTTATGCACAGACCAGCAATTAAAGCCAGGATTCTTATCTGTTGTTGGGTTGGCCTAATGGTATAGGGGTTAGTCTGAGTGATAAAAATGGCCACTTCATTTTACTGTATGTTTCTTTAAAAAGAACAATTAAATTACTTTTCTCCCTTTTTTTTAGTTTTGGGGGTGGGATAAGTGCTTATTTCCTATTAAAGTGCAGGACATTTTTACTTCAAACTTAAAACCCAGATCAGTAGTTTCTAGAAAGGGATCTTTTTGTTTAAAACTTTAAACACCCTGCTTTGGACTCTCAAATATTCAGAGCATAATTTTTAAACAGCTCTTTTCTCTTTATCCATCATTTAGCTTGTATTACTTCTTCCCCTTTAATCTCTGTTCTTTTCTGCACTGCTCTTACAGTCACACTTAGCCAATATCTGGAACTCCTGTTAATTTTGGTGGGGCTTCCTTGCACCAAGGCTTCATCATGATCAAGGCTGTCAGTATCATCTGTAATATCTGTTTTTCTGTTTAATAATATATGCTGGAATTGAAGGATACCAAATAAACAGTTTCTGCTGTCATGTATGTGGCACCATGAAACAAATATATTCTCTATTGCCAAACATGCACAATTTTTTTTTTTTGTATTGATGTAAGTGTAGTATTTTTTTTTTTTTTTACATATCTTTTACATAAATTTTGTTTATTTTGTTGTAATAGATGTATGGAGAGACTCATTGAACAGATTATGCAAAATGATTGTTGAATAAAACAAGAAGCACTTTTTCTACATCAAAGGCAAACAATGTCACAAACTTTATTTTGAAGGGCTTTTCTTACATTATTCTGACAGAAGAAAACTTGCATGGAGAACCACATTTTGTGTTGCGTCTGATAGTATAAATTTGAAGAAAAATGTTATTCAAGTCAGAAGAGTAATGTGACAGATTATTTTGTCTCAAAGTTTTTTGAAAAGAGGTTTGAATACGATGATATATGTATATCTATCTCTAAAGCTTATTTATTATGGCATATAGTGCTACCATATAGTGGCATTTCTAGAGCAGGGTAGGTCATCATAGTTTCTATGTGGCAGAGTAACCACAGAGTGGTTGCTGAGAACCATTATAAAATGGAAATATCTCAAAATCTAGATCCCTTGATTTACTTGTTGACATAAACAATGTGCTTATATTCCACATTTTCACTAATTATGTTACTTTTCTGTTACTAAGATAAATTGCAAGTAGGAGTATTTTCAAGTATCTTGATACAACAGAAATACAGTTTATCTGTGAAACAAGTGAATGGAGAAACCTATTTTCCAGTGCAGATAGACTTTCAATGCTTCCTGGGCTGTTTTCTGTCTGTATTAACACACCCCTGCCAAGGCAGAATATTTGACAAAGACTTTTAAAATACAACCCTACTATCTACACCCTCATGTATCTTTCTGTCTTGCTATAATACTGCTTTGATCACTGCCCACCTCAATTCCCTCTAGGTTTCTAGGACCTTCTGTTGGCTTGCTGCCAGTGCTGTGGCGAAGTCTAGATAGCTTATGTGGTGGCACACTTTGAAATGTGCCATAGCCATGGTAACATATGTAACCAGCTGAATTCCCTGTTAGGGGTTGGTGATTCAGAGATATTACTCCTACTGGGACCTTCAACTAAGCAATGACTATGACCAGTTCAGGAGTACCAGGTGACAGTTTCCTTTTCCAGAAATGCCAGGTTCTATTGTGCGAGAAATTCTTCAACTTCTTCATTTCCCAGTATTGGGGTCCTTTCAAGTGGTTTCACTGGCCACCATTTTTTTTTTTCCAGGTGGGACCATTTCAAATATAAGGGACTTTTATGCAAGAGGAGTACACTTTGTTAAGGAAACCAGGCTTTGTGATCCGTGAGTCATGTTTATCTGTTATTCTTTTCTCATGCACTCTGCTATTTGTCATTCACACTGAGCTGTGTGATCATGCAGAGTCTGAATATGCATCCTCACAGTCCATAAGCAATGGTATGGGTAAGCTCTTCCTAAAGGCTTGACTCAGATGAGCTTTCTTCCTCTTCTACGAAGTACCTGTCTCATCCATAATTTAGTTTCTTCTGCTCTTTGGTTCTTCACATATAATTTGACTCCTTGTGCTTTGCTTTGGTTGGTTAACATCAGGCAGGAAATGTAAACTGATGCATGCAGAAAAATAGAGTTTTTACATGGAATTTGTTTTGACTAAATGGCAAGGAAATGAGTTACAGGTGGACAGCAGGGAGACATCACCCTTCAAGAGGGATATTCAGGTAACTTTTAGACATTTAGATCTTTTACATAGATCTTCACATAACTTTTAGAAAATTGTCATATGTGTATCAGCCTTGGTATCCAGGACAGAATAACAGTAAGAAAAGTGTCCTTATCTGAACTGACTCAATTAGGGTTCTGAATGACTTCTTCCAAGGATGGATGGATTTTTGTTCTCATCTCTTACATAATTCTAGTCTTACTCAAGAACTAATAAGAAGTGTAATAAGCAAAAAAGTAATCCTTCTCTAGGTTTCTCTGAACTTTAGAATTAGCTAGCTCCACTGTTTAATAAGAAGTTAATATACCTTGACAGAGTTTTTTAGCTATAGCTTTTAAGACCTGTCTTTGAGAATTGGCCAGACACAAGACAGCAGAAATGGCTAACTATACTTGTTCATGGTTAGCAAATATTTTTTGCTACATCTGTAGGCTTTATTTTTTGTAAGGAATAAAGTATTTGTAAACACTTGAACTGGTTATCTCATTAAGGACTAAATGATCTTAGTTCTGCTACCCTTTGCACTGGAAGTCTTGCATAAAAAGTATGGTGTGACTGCCTTGCAAAAAACACATTGTTTGCCACCTGTTTAAAGACTGTAAATCACTATTTGGCTCACCTTTTGCAAATAGTGAGAGTAGTTAAACTGCTCATCTTATAATTTGTGTACAGTTGACCTACCTGAGAGCTTTCTATGATGATATGACTGGATGAGTAGATGAGGAAAGAGCAGTGGGTGTTGTCTGCCTTGACTTCAGCAAGGCGTTTAACACTGTCTCTCACAGCATCTTCATAGGCAAGCTCAGGCAGTGCAGGCTGGATGAATGCATGGTGAGATGGATAACAACCTGGCTAGATGGCAGAGCTCAGAGAGTTGTGATCAATGGTGCGGAGTCTGGCTGGAGACCTGTAGTTAGTGGAGTTCCCCAGGGGTCAGTATTAGACCCAGTCCTGTTCAACCTGTTCATCAATGACCTGAATGAAGAGACAGAGTGCACCCTCAGCAAGTTTGCTGATGATATGAGACTGGGAAGAAGGGCTGACACACCAGAAGACTGTGCTCCAATTCAGCAAGACCTGGATAGGCTGGAGGACTGGGCAAGAGAAGAACCTGGTGAAATTCAACAAGGGCAAATGTAGGGTCCTGCATCTGGGGAGGAAAAACCCCAGGCACCAATACAGGTTAGGGACAGACCTGCTGGAAAGCAGCATTGCAGAGAAGGACTTGGGAGTTCTGATCGACCAGCTGACCATCAGTCAGCAATGTGTCTCTGTGGCCAAAAAGGCCAATGGTATTTGCATTAGGAAAAATGTGACCAGCAGGTCAAAGGAGATTGTCCTCCACCTCTACTCTGCCCTGGTGAGGCCACATTGAGAGTATTGCAACCAGTTCTGGGGTCCCCAGTTTAAGAAGGACAAGGAATAACTGGAGAGAGTCCAGCGGTGGGCTACAAAGAGCCTAGAGCACCTTTCTTATGAAGAGAGACTGGGTCGGTTCAACCTAGAGAAGAGAAGGCTGAGAAGGGATCTCATCATTGTTTATAGATATCTCAAGAGTGGGTGTCAAGAGGATGAGACCAGATTCCTTTCAGTGGTGCCCAATGACAGGATGAGGGGCAACGGGCACACACTGAAGCACAGGAGGTTTCATCTGAATATGTGGAGAAACTTCTTTACTTTGAAGGTGCCAGAGAACTGGAACAGGCTGCCCAGAGAGGTTGTGGAGTCTCCTTCTCTGGAGACATTCAAGACCCATGTGAACGATATCCTGTGCCATTTGCTCTAGGTGAACCTGCTTTAGTAGGTGGGTTGGACTAGATCAGGGTTGTCAAACCCATTTTCACTGGGGGCCACATCAGCCTCATGGTTGCCTTCAAAGGGCCGAATGTAATTTTAGGACTGTATAAATGTGGGAGTAGTTACTGTATAAATGTAACTAGGCTGATGTATAAATGCAACGAGGCTGATGTGGCCCCCAGTGAAAATGAGTCTGACACCCCTGGACTAGATGATCTCCAGAGGTCACTTCCAACCCTAACCATTCTGTTATTCCATGATTCTGTGATTCTGTTATGAGCTTCTTTCATACTGTGTAAATTTGTCAGGAAGAAATTTATACTCCTGAGGGCTAAGAGAAACATATTAGCTGTGAACCCAGCTGCATACTCAGTGTGGGATTCTCTCAGTAAATGTACTTCTTCCATGAACAGAACTGGTGTTAAGACGAAAAAACTCATTTCAAATAAGAATTATAGTTATCTGAGAAATAAGTTTAATTTTATGCAGGTGGTAGAAACCTTACTCCTGAAATTCTACCATTATCACAACTGACAGATGAACAGCCATGTCATGGGGATGTTGGATGTGGTGACCACTAGGATAGAACCATACCACTTATTGAATTACAGTCAAAAATTTGCTTGACAGGATGGGTATAGTGAGTGTGTAACAACTCCTTTTCTGCAAAAACACACACACATACAAACTATGTTCAGATGACAGGTTTAGCCTGTAGGGGTCCTGGTGTATTCATGACACTTGCAAATTGTAAAATATTCTCCTGCCTTTAATCATGTGTTGTTCATTAAGCATTTTGGTGAACTGATGAGTGTGCTTCTGTGATTATGTGAGTTGCACTTTCGAGAAGTGCAACTGTGAAACTAATAAAATACTAATTTAATAAAAAAGTTATTAACAGCATAAAAAAGCAACACTCCCATGTCCCCCAAGTAGTACATTTGTTTAACGAAGTTGAATAATTCATGAACAAAGATGCCTAGGAAGAGAAATGAGGATCTTAATTGTGAATGTGTTTGGCTTTTTGTTTGTTTGTAGTTTCTTTGTGTGTTTTTGTGGTTTTTGTTTGTTTGTTTGTTTTTGGTTTGGTTTGGTTTGGCTTGTTTTTGTGTTTTTGGTTTTTCCTGGTTGAACCAAGCTCCTTGTTTCTGAATTCCTTGACTGAATGCAGTGTGCTAATTCAGTGTTAAACACTACCCACCAGGAGAGACCATGCATTCACTATGCATAGCTTTCAAGTTAAAGTAGTACTGGAATATTCACAAACACTTTTGTTCATCCTAACTTCAACTTCTGAAAGGTCTCACCTTCTACAGCTGTGCTGAGGTTATGTAAAACAGTAGGCAAATATACTGTTCTGGACTGCTTAGACAACACTGTTCTGTAGAACTATACTGTCATATGGGTCGGCTATAAACAGCTGTGAACACAAATTTTTTCTGAAGTGGAGCACTGATACCCAGAGCTCTCTGCCAAGAGCTGATGCTCTCCCAGTGACATCAGCTTATGATGTTCCAGACACCTGAGTCTGTATGATAATTATGTTCTGTAGCCTTGCTTTGTGCAGCTATGTTGATTTCTGCCAATCATTAGCTAATCACTTTGGGGTTCAGAAGCCTACTGCTGGCAAGCTGGTAACTGAGGTCTCTGAAACTGTCTGTCAGTTCTCCCTCTTCCAAACAGTACCCCTGGGGAGCAATGAGTCACACAAACCTCCACCTTACCACCAGCTGTCTGGAGCTGTTTTCAGGTTTTGTGTTCCTGTCCTCTGAGTTTTCACTGTATTTCTAAAAGTGCTCCTGCTTTGTTGTCATGCAAGGCTTCATGGACCATTGAGATTTACTGACTCCATGGCTAGCTTCACTGGCTGATTTCATTACACTCGTGTTGTTTGAAAACCTGACAACACAGAGATGCTAGGAAACTCATCCTCCCATAGGAATCAGATGTCTTAAGAGGTTGGAGTCCCCATATAAGTCCTGAGAAATGCTGTCTACTCCATTCTGGAGGGACAGGCCCTGTACACCTCAGATCACATGGGTGGTTCAATCAAGCATTATTTGCTTAAAGATGGATGGAAGAGGAATGTGCATTTGGCCATCTGTTGTGTTAAGAGGGTGAATTTAGCAGAAGCTATACTCCCTTACATTCCAGCTTGTCCTCAGGATTTCTTTGGGAGCTGAGAGCAGCTGAGCTTAACTCCTGAGTGATGCCTAATCACACTAAATGAGCCCAAGTTGACACCATAAGTCTAATCATGCTCAACAGCTGGGCCAGCATGATGTTGAATTCACACAATTACAGATCGACTAATAGTGCACGGTCAGGTTGTGGTCATTGAATTTACACACTTGCATAGATTCACAAATAGTATAATATATACAATAAATCTGAGCATACCCAGTGAGAAATTCTCATTATTAGATACACAAATAATGAGGTTTATGAAAGCAACAGGTACAAGTTATTTTAGATTGCCATTGATAAAACACATTGTCTGCAAAAATACACTTTAGTTACAGAAAATATGTATTGGTACCAAATGCATATATATATTCTAAGATGACCATATAGCACTGCTAATATGATTACAAATACAAGGTTAAAGTCTAAGTGTCCCAGAGAAACACTTGGTATTTCCAAGTGCACAAAGCTTACCCAAAAGTGTTCTTTTGGGGGAGAAGATAATCTCAGCCCATTGGCTAATCCCAGAAATCTACGATGCTGTTTCCTCAACTTCTCAGTGATGATGTCTTCTCTAATTTTTCCCTATTGTTAGGGTATTTTAGACTATTTTTTATGTTTAGGTGGAGCTTGAGTGACTCTAGTCATACATACCTTTGTTACTGACTGATGTAAAACTCTCCTGCTTTGATTTTAAAGGTGTAAACGTAAATAGCATGCTCGAGAGAAAATAGGGGTGGGATAGAGGCAAGTATCTTTTGAGATGGAGGTGTGTTTTGGTATTATAAGGAGATTATAACGAGAAAAGTTCATCCACAGGACAAATTTCAACACACCTGCTAGCTCAGCAACTAGCATTTGGACGAAATGAAATACTTATCTTTTAGATTGACAGCAACTATGTAAGTGGTACCATCTGGTTCTTGTACCTGCCTTGTACACAGAGCCTTGCTGCGATATCTCCACACTGCTCCAGCCCTGTGCTCCCTAGTGCCAGCAGACTTGTACACCCCCATGTACAAGAACGTAGGCGAGGCTTGGGGAAAACTATGCAGAGCAGATTCCTTACCTGCTGAGCAGCTGCCTTATATGCTGAACATGTGGATATAATTTCATTCTCAATAAGTCTACCTTTGATAATTAGTTTCACCCATTTGCCCCCTCAATAATTATTCCACAGTCATCTCACTGCATGGTGAGGGACTGTGAATGACATTATATGCTATCAAGTCCAAAGATGTCACATCAATTTCATTCTGCCTTTTCAGCCTGTGAGGAAGTGAACTTTCTACCCAGACTGGGCTCATTAAGAACAACTGCTTAAGCAGCAATTTGTCCTCCCTCCATTATCTTCTGCTAGCAGCCACAACACCCAGGATGCCATAAGCTCTTGATACATTTCCCTCTTACAGAGAAATGTAGGTTGTACTAGAAAACTCAGCTATTTGTCAAATATGTCCCATATTGTGGTTTAATAATATTCCTGAGATCCTTCCCCTCAGCATGGCCAAAGTTGCAGCTACACATTTTAGTAACAAGCACTTTGCATTTTCTCCCATGCATCTGAGAGAGCACTCAGTCTCTTTTGCTGACCTATTGCCACACGGTTCATGCATTCATTTATAACCTGTTGTTCCCATTTCAAGCCAGTTGTTTGAAATGAGTATGTGCTACTTAGACCCTCACCACCTTGAGTTAGTAGCACCGGGGTAGTTATTAACTCTTCCTGTATTTTTTACCCAAACCTGCTGAAAGTGCTTAAACTGCTTCCTTTGATCTCTCAATGGGTAGAGATAGGAGCCTCGAACAAAGCAGCAGCATCCTGCCCATTTGGCATGAATCTGCTATGTGATGTCCAGCTCCTCATTCACAACTGAGGACTTCCTTGGGTTTAGGATCAGTTTACCATTTCTAGGACACATTGAACTCTTCTCTTTGGCAAAGAGAAGCCAGAAGAACTTGTTGATATGGAATTATGCCTACATCCCCATCCAGACTCACATCTTAAGTTGCTACACTATAGGGTCTCTACAGAGAGGTATAGAGATCCATGATAAGAGTGACAGTGCCAGGAGGACAAGAAGAGATTCCTCCCTTCCCATACATTAAGTATCCCTGCTTGTTGTCATGGCTTAACACTCTGCCCTTGTCTGTTAGCTCCCCCATATAAAGAAGAAAGATGTCAGCTGCAATTACCACTTAAGTGAATGGCAGCCTTAAAAATGATAAAATGAGAGTATCTGCAAGGGAAATTGTTTCAGCATCTGGGACACCTGTATTCTGTGTTATCTGTATTGTGTCGTGCTGGTTCCCTTCACCCCTTACATTTGTAAAAGGGAACAGATGATACTGTTTTGGCCTAGTGTGGATCCTTCTAAGAGTCCTGGTTGCTGCTATGCAAGACAGTATTATACTAATATGCCAGTTAAGCAGTAATCAATAATTTCTCCTGTCTTGGGGAGTACGGAACCTCTATAAAACTTGTATGGTCCAGAAATGAGTGTCAACCATGTAGTTTGGTGTCACAAATATCAACAACTCCTTGCATTCTGCATAGAGAGCAGTGCAGAAGAAAGCTTTTCCTGTTTCTGCACAGAAACTGTGTAACATTTACAATAACATTCTAAGTTCACTAAGTAGGTGTAATGTCACCAAAATTGTATACAAACGTAAAACAAGTTCACATCTCTGCGCAGAGATAGACCCCTTGTTCAATTGTAGCATAAATATTTCAACTTTCAAGCTTTCATTTTGCTGGATGTAAAGTATCTTTGGCTACTTTATAGGATTTCTATGTATTTATTGGCTTGTCATAATGAAAGTTTTGTTGTCATGAAATTTTGATACAAAGCTAAGAAAGTGACCTGAAGCTAAGATGCTCCAAGATTGCCAAATACAAGTATCTTGATAAAGCATGTCTTGCATTATTCATGTGTATGTAGAACATAAAGTGAGTCACCAGGTCAATAGCATAACATCAACACTATAAATGACAATAGTCCCCTCCAGAGCAGAAAAAGGAAAGAAATATCTGTCAAGCTCCTTCTTCTCCAATGACAGAGAAGAGCACCTAGCCAAGCGATTATTCAATCATTTCTTTTCTGCAAATCAGTAAATGGGCATATTTATTATCAATGTAAAATACTAAAACACAGATTATTATATTTAGCTATACCTGTATATAGAATGTGGTCATTAGCAAAGGTTTCTATTGCCTTTATCTCTGTCTTTCACTGTCATCTTGATCATGTCAGATAACACCTCTCATAACAGTGCTTCTCATCTGGTAGCAGGTAGTGATATGTGTAGTTAGTCTTTCCAGGCCATTTAGGAGCTGTTCATTGTTTCGGACTAGCATGCATTTATCTCATGATTACAGTTTTGTGGGTAGCATTATGCTATTTTCAGCAGAGGTGCCCACCCAGCCATCTACTAGGCTAATTAAGTTATATCAAACCACTGAGAGCAAAACCTTTGTTAATTAATTCAGCAAAGACCACTGGTAACTGCATGTCTAAGGTGTTTCTTCAGGTGGCAGAAAAACTTAAAGCTAACCAAATCATGTTTATGCATGAGAAAGTTCCAAAAGAGAAAGCACTGATTTCTTCAGTTGCACCTCATATTTATGTATTGGTGGACACATGCCCTGAATGGTTATCAAAACTATTAATTCCTGGACAACCACTGTGACAGAGGACAATGCAACTCTCTAATAGCTATGCAACACATAGTTAAATATGTGATATGCATTGTTAGATGTCACAAATTCCAAACACTAGCAGTCTGCAAGAGAGCAGACCAGGAAAGCGAAGATATTTTCCAGTGAATGGTCTCCAGTCCTGTTCCCCTCTTCTCAAGCAAGAAAAATTAAGAAGAAAGGAGAGTTGGAGGTGGGTTATTTCTGGTTCTTAATGTCATGCCTTAGGAAATTTAATGGGGGAAGAGACTATATCCTGGAATCAGTCAAAGAACGGTTTGTCTTTCATACTTTCTTTTCTAATCATGTTTTCATCATCACCTTAAGAAGGTTACCAGTTTTCCTCTTAAAGGCAGGGACTATAATATCTGACAGATCTGGAAATGAGCAAAAAATGATAGGAAGACCAAATTGTCACTTCAGAAAGGTCTCCTCACTGTAATGTTAAATGATGTAAAAAAACCCCAGACTTGTTTATAGCTCATAGTCACAAACAAATGGCAGTTGAAACTATCTCTGCTGGTGCCTTCCAGCTCTTTCCGCAGCGGGTACATGTTTACCACAAATATTTAATGCACATAGGCAGCTGAACTTATAAATATTTAATAAAATATATGCAAGCAGCCCACCAGCGACTATAAGCTGAGGAAAACTTCCTGAATACTTACTTACTTTCAATACAACCCGGAAAAAACAAGGAACTGCCCATAGTATTTGTGCATGCTGCTGATGGTATCATGAAGGATTAACTGAACATGCATTACTGCTGTCATAATGATAAGGTTTTCAAGGATTAACTAAAGCTATTGAAGGTTTAAGTTAAGACAAATAACAGAGATCTCATCCAAACAAGCTTTTTTCCATTCCATCCTTATCTCACTTGCAAAAACCTTCACAGTACAATCTACTAGAAAATAGTTTTATTATTTGATTATTCAAATTCTAAACCCAACATTGTAAAATTTCAGAAATGTGGAAATACAAAGCATTAAGCATACAAATAAATTTGCTATCACCAAACCTGGAAAATAAACATATCTTTGTTCCAACATCAACCATTTTTGAAATTTTTGCTAACATCTGTAAGTCAGAGTCCATGAACAGTCACTGAGCCTGTGTTATAATGTTTGGAACTGCACTTATAAACAGGGAAATAAAAAATTGCAGCCACGGCATTCTATGCCCAGAAAGTGGATGGACCAACACAGACAGCTAGTGGGTGATACCTTCCATCTGTCCAATCTTCTGGGGTTATCCCCATGCCTGCAATCAGGGATTACTTACAGGACCTCCTGTCCTTACTCTCCAGCTTAATTACACCAGATCAGGAAGATGCAGCTAATTTTTAGGCAGAACAGTCTGATTATTGAGGAAGGCTTTCTTCACTTCCTCTTGCAGTGTTCTGCCCTCGGTCCCAGAAGACATTAGTCTTCGTGCCTTTCATTATCAAGAAAGGAATTCTTCCCTGTCCTGGTTTTGTTACAAAACAAGTTTCTCTTTTAGTGAATGTGCCTGTCAGCAAAGCCTTCATATTAACTGCATTTTCCTGGAGAAACAGATACATGTTTTGGTAAACATAGCAATGGAATGCAAAGTTATTGATAAGCATGGATGGACATCTTGCGAGAGGGGCAACGAGAAGCAGGTGACCAAGAAACTGACCAACTGTGTATAACATTCCATTCACGTGATTACTTCATATAAAAGTGGGAGATCATGAGGATCTCCTGCCTTTTCCTTATGACCGACATTAGGAGGGGACCTTGCTAGTCATCCCTGAGAATCGAAGCCTAGTGAGAGACTGAATCCAGCTCTGGTTGGCTGCAGAGTCCAATCCAGGACTTCGGGTGCCGGCTCTGCAGTTGCTGAGACTTTCAAGATTGGTTTTGTATATTTTGTATTATTTTGTTTATTCTTATTAGTAGCATTAGTAAAACATTTTTAATTTTTCCAGCCCTCTTCTCTGTGTCCTTCTTTTCCTCCTGATTGCCTGTCCTTACTGGGAAGCAGGGAGAGGGAGGGACAAACGGGGGAAGGGGGGGGGAGGAGAGGAGGTTAACAATACATCTGCCACGGTTTTATTGTCACCTCACAATCAAAACCTGCGACATTCCCCCAGGTGCCTGAGAAGTGTTTCGGCTTTCATCTCCAGAGCTGCTCTTTCTTCAGCTTGCTGAAAAAGGTGCAGCATGGAGGGTGGAGTTTGGATGTATCCATGCTCTCAGAAAAATGTCTCCTGCTTCCTGAAAATTATAGTCCACTCTGTGGATGCCCTTTGCATGTGAAGACATTCTGTTTGGAGCTGAATATACATAAAGGCAAAACCTTTATATCTCCGCAGTAACCTGAAATATATGATGCTCACTTTTCCCATAATGTGTAATGGAGATACTTTATTGCATTGGCTAACATTACGTGTGTATTGCTTCAGGGTCAGTGTAGCATCGGGATATCATATTGTATTATCATCAGAGAGCTTATACTTGCATGCATTTTTAAATATTCTGTGTTGGCATGATGTGATGTCACTGTTGTCACAATATGTGTTGAAAATACCTTTATATACACAGTTCAGACACAAAAATTAATAATTCTGCATCTGGACAAAATGTTTTGTCAATTGTACTAATAGAGCTGCAGCTCATTTCAAGAAGCACATATTTGTTCTTATCAGTGATGGAATCAATAATGCGTGACATGAAAAGGAAATAATCGTAAAAGTTACAGACTGTCAGAAATATTGGAATGCTAGTAACTATACTTTCACATGCAATTTCTGAACTGGTCAAAACAAGTGAAGGATAAAGATCTATAAATAATTATATTATATTCAGTGGAGGACTGTAAAAAAAAAAAATCTGTTCTCTCTAAGGTAAATCAAATAAAATCGTGTAGCTGACCTCAGTTATGGTTGTCACTTAGAATCACAGAATCATTTTGGTTGGAAGAGACCCTCATCAAGTCCAACCATAACCTACCCTAAATCTAGCACTAAACCATGTCCCTAAGAATGCCATCTAAACACCTTTTCAACTTAAAAGATCAAAGTTAATAGCTGTCAGTTGCACTGACTGAAGTATTTCTGAGTGGTGAGTATGACCTTATTGCAAAGAAAATAAAAAGTTCAAGAGGAACGCAAGGTGATGAATTTTTCATTTTTACAGTCTCCGTATTTCAAGAAAGCTTCAATAAGCACATTACAAAGGCATTGTGAAAACAAAGTGTGAAATCTTCCAGCAAGTTGCCAAGTATTTTCCTTAGTCAATTTGCAAATTCCATGATGTACAACATTTATAAAAAGTTCTGCTTCATAAGCATAAATTTCACACTAAAAATGTTGCCTGAGAAAAGCAAATTAGAAGTTTCAATCAAGTCTAGAAGTAATTCAAATTTACAAGCATTTTTATGTGGATGTCATCAAATGAGACCACTGCAGGCTCGTTTGGATCAAAGCACCCTTAAATGCTTACCCAGCTGCAAAACCAGTCTCAGTGCAAGTAATGTTCAGAATATGACAAAAATATTTCACCTGCATTCTAATATTTGCATGAATATTAGTTTGATCTTGCTTATTGCAGTGAAATGACTGATTTTTTCTTTTTACAGGAGGACAAAGATGGCTGCATTTTTTAATCATACTTCACCGTGCATTTTTTTTGTGTCAAAAAGGAGTGATTCTGATTTTTTCATCACCCTGACAAATTTCCTAGTAGAAAAGGCATTCTGTATGTTAACAATTCCACACAGTGAACTTTAATCAGATCTGTGAAGTAGCATGTCAGCTGCACTCAACATGCCATATACATTTGAGATTTTTGGTTTTCTCCCCATCAGGTCTTCAAACGGAACAGAACTCCTCAATCATATAATCAGAAGTATGTGATCAATTATCAGAAATTACTAGTAAATTCCAGTGTTTTCCCCATAATACTGTTAAATGTTGTGTTCAGAATTCACTTAATGCCATTTTGGACAGAGTAGTTGAGATCTTCTTCTTAAGTCTTCAAGTAAAATTCTTAATATATTTCTGAAACCAGACAAGTTGCTGATAGTCAAAATGCGCTAAACTTTGTGTCTGCTTAATTGCTTTACTGCCGAGTATCCCGGTTTATTCTTGACAAAAAAGTACACTGACATTTTTTGCAAAGGTTGCTTAATGAGACAGTACATGTAGCATAACCACATTTCCAGAATTCATGCTTTAATCAGTAAGTGTCTCTCCAGAACCTGGCAGAACTACAGCAGTATCCTCTGCAATTAACACACTTTGTGCTTCCTTCCCAGAAGAATCAGTCTGTACATCTTATATCAGCATTCTGACTCTTTTGATATGAATCCAAATCATCTCCAGTTGCCTCATACTGCTTCAGGTCTTAGCAATTTTACTTCATGCAGTTGATCTCCTTTCCAGGAGACCAAATTTGAAGTGCCAGTGCTAATACATTTCCACTAAGGCAAAACCTTACGTGAGGTTGCAGTATCAGAAATCCTTTGTTAGGCACATAGCATGCATGAACCATTTGAAAGATATGACACCCACAGGAGCTACTAATGCAAACCTTTCAGCTGATCTGTGGGCTAGACAGGGGAATACGTGCTATGAGTTACTTTCCATTCGCCTTCCAGTGCCGAACATCTACAAACTTGCTTCTTTGACAATTCTAACCTTCCAACTGCTCATACGTCTCAGACCTTTTTAATTTTTAAATCATATTCCAGTTTTACTTTACCTTCTCTGCACCCTATTCCCATGTAAGCCTTTTTATTTTTCTATATATTGTCTTTATTTGTATTTCACCTTTTTTTTTTTTTTTTTAATCATTGCCATTAATGCAAGGAGCAAGTGCTAGCCATGAGACTAGTACTTACAAGCTCCTGACAGGATCCTAGGGAAATGTAAGCCAGGACCGTAACTTTGTTGTTCACAGAAATTTGCAGTGTGTGGAACCTTTTTCTCAGAATACAGGCTGGTAGATGACTCAGGAAACAGGCAATCTCCTGCTTGCTGTGGAGTACTTCAGGATCAAAAAAAAAAAAAAAAAAAAAGAAATCAAACAAATGATAGCCTCATTTTGCAAATTCAAGATAACCACCATACAGAAGCAACGTGATTGCTCTGTGATTCACTTGCCCAGGAAGTAACACAACAATACACACACAGCTAACAAAATAAAGGTGAGAAATCAAACTCTTGAAGTGCTACATTCCTTCCTGCATAAAAGTACCTGTATTCTCAAGGGATGTCCCTGTGTGTTTGGGGAAAAAAAAAAAAAACACAACAAAAACTAGAAACAAATTGAAGAGTGGGAAATCAGCCAGTGAAAACAACCAGGACACTTCAGGAGTCAACATACAATACCTGGAAAAGGGCATGGAGAACTGTTATGCCCTTCTCTTGCCCACTCTATTAGGGAATGAACAGTAGAGCAAAGACCTGTCAGATGTCACCAGCGCTACTTGTGCACACCAAACCAAAAATAGATGTGGAAGATGGTTTCGAGATGCAGAATATAACTTCATCCATAGAGAAAATCCTATCTCAAAACTAACTAAAGTGAAGCCATTTCAACTTGATGCAAAATAACAGAAAGCAATTATTTTTATTTCTTAGTCTGGTGGGCCACAGTCATTCATTAAAGCTACTAAGACCAGTTTGAACAATGTGATAACCCCTTCACAATACTTAAGGTTAAAATTTCAAAATTATTAATGTCCAGTCTTCTATAAGTTTCATTTTTCTTGCATTTAACATTGACAAATATTATTTTCACATGGTTTTGTCTAAAATGCATTTTTCAGTTATAAAAAACTATTAATTTTCCTGTATTTAAATAAGCAATAGCTATATTTGTAGCCAGTAGGTTTTTTCAAGATTTTATCTCCAAAGATTGCACTGCAGAGTTTTCAGTTTTCTTACTTAAAAATTCATTTTCTTATAATAAAAATAATTTCCATTTAATCTGAATTGTTTGCTTACAAGTAGGTCTTTTATTATGTTTTTAAATGTTTCAGTTACTTTAAGTTAAGACGGCAGTATAATTTATCATAAAAATGTACAGAAAAACTCTTTTAACAAAATATAATTGAAACAATTAAGAAAATAAATAAATTCTTTATTAATCTTACTCACCTTAACTGAAATATATGGAGCATGTATAAAAACAAATCATAAGCCTTTCTGTATCCTCCAAGGATTTTAATGACCAATACACATGAGTGATCTCAGAAGAATGTAAACTTCACCGAATGTATGTTAAGTGCTCTTTAAGCGTAGACATATATTCATCTTAAAATCTAAATAATTTTAAGTTTTTATATAATAGCTTTGTAAAGAAGTAGTAATGCATGTTTAATTTATTCAGAAAGGCTGGTTTACAGACATATAAGTCATCAGAACACACCATTAAACTCTCAGTCATCAATTGTGATGTTTCCTGCAATTGGGTGTGTATAAACAAAATTCAGATCCAGATATACAACCCAGCAAAACACCATTCTAAAATCTTCTATCTACTCAGCAGCCACACAAATCTGAAGCAGCCCAGAATCTAATGTTAATTTCAATATATTCAAATGTCATAAGTTTGTCCACATTTGCCAAGACTAACATATTAAAATAGGTTCTGAGCTGCTCAGCTTTCCTTTCAGACTGTATTCACCAGTGTTGCACAAAAGGCTTGATCTGACTATTGTTTGCCGAAACTTGTTCCAAAAAGGGCAATCTGTCTGACAGAACAATCTGTCTCCATCATCCTGCAGGAACTGATTTGGACTCTTAAACAAAGATGGCCACTCCTTCTCTCTGCCCAAAGTGTTCTTCATATTTTTACGTGTTTAAAAACAGAGAGAGAGTGGGATGCATATTTTATTTCATTCAATTTATTTTTCTTTCTTGCATATTTTTTTTTTATCATTTGCTATTTTTAAGAAATAATGGCTTTAACCATCTCTTCACTCATGAAAACCTTCAAGTCTGTCTGTTCAGTATTTATTCTCAGTTTGGGAATTTTTATACTAGAATAAAACTTTCTGAAATGAAGGAGGCCAGAAGTTTTGCCTAGAGGTACTTATCAGTCACTACTACATTAGTTCATATACCTGTGCATACTCAGATTTTCCCCAAACAGTTCATAAATACCTCAGAAATTAGGGTAAACTTATATAATTTCCAGTAGCTGTTCCTTGTAATTGCTGAAACTGCTGTTTGTTTTACCTGGTGGTGCTGCCAATTCACACAACTTGAAGAGATTAATTTGCAGTTTCTTATAAAGTTTACTTCTCTTTTAAAAGCAATTTTAACTTACAGGAAAAAATAATTCTGTTATATAAGTTAAAAATCTTTATTCTTTATTATAACACAATGATAATCATGGCATTCTTATACAAAATTGTAATCTGAAGCAATGCTATATACACCAGGGGGAGAGGAGCTTATAAGCCAGTGCCATTGAGGTAATGGGAGACTGATCAACGGACTAGACTGTTTATCAAAGACAAAACTACATGCACAAAAAAAAATAATATTGTGGAGTAATAATGTGCAAAAGAGGGAAAATACATTCCTAACTAAACAAGCTAGTAGGTAAAGCATAAGCATGTGTGTAAAAATGGATAAACTAACTGGTACCTGAGATTTAATGTCCAATAAAAACCCCAATATTCTATTTAAAAAAAAAAAAAAGTGATCATATATGTGTAGAAAATAAAGGGATGGTTTTAACTCAGGAAGAGCTAAAACTTATCACGTCCTTAGTTTTGCCTTAAACATTAGCTGATAAGACAGTATACTTATTTACATAAAACTAAAATATGTTCTATTCCATGTGTTTCAAACTCACAATTTTTGTTGCTTTATTTTTGGGTTTGGGTGTTTTTGTTTGTTTGTATTTATCACTCCAGAAAACAAAGGAAAGAGCTAAGTTAAATAAGGATGACCATAACTAACACTTTGAGTTGTCCAGCTGTCCAGTCCTGGCAGTTATCACTGAAGTTACCAGGTTCTCCAACAACAAGGACTAATTGGTATAGCAAGTAGAAAAAGAGAGCACTTCCTTTGGTGTGCATGTGAGAAACTATAATATTTACAGTTTCAGTGGAAAGAAAACCTAGGGCAAAGAAGTCCTCCAGACTCTAAATAATGCTGGAGGGAAAAATCCTTTTTAAATGCGTAACTCTTTTTGTGCTTTTAAAGGAGAGCCTTGAAACACAGCTTGGCAGCCTGAAAGTTAGCAGTTTTACAAAACGACCTCCAATTCTTCTCATACTTCCAGAACAAAGTGAACTTCTTTCTTATTTCTCTCCCCTTTTCTTAGGTCTCAAGTACTGCTTAGATGACAGAGCAAATCATTATGCACATAAACTTAGACAGGCAATACCTAACTACCAGCATCTTCTTATCACTTCAGCTGTTCTCTGTGAAGATAATAATGTTTCTTAGTATTTGCTGTCATGAAGGGAGAGAAAAGAACCTCTCCCCACTACAAAAAAAAAAAAAAAAAAAAAATCTTAAGCTCAGTACAATTCCTAACCCATAACACTCTGTCCCCTGTCCAGCAAAGAGAGAGAAACCTCTCTCTACGACATCTACATATGGTAGGCAGACAGGTCCATTAGCAAATGCAACTGCAGCCATGGGATCTTTGTAATCCAAAATAAGTTACTTCAAAGAACCTTTATCTGTGTGAGCCACATCCATCATTCAGATGATTCTGGATGCCTATTGTTTAGTCTCACTTAATTATGTAGTTTTCTGGAAGTTTTATGTATTTGACTGAAAATATTCAGAAATACGGACTGCATAGTGGAAAGTAATGCCTATTGGAAACAAAAAAAAGTTTGGAAGAATGCCCAGACCTTGTTAAGAATGTCCCCAGGAACATAGGAACAATCAAAATTTATTTACATGAAATGTTCTTAAGTCCCAAATTTCTCAGTCTGTGCATTAATTTGTTGTGGCTAGGGGCATTGACTTGGCTTGCATTTGCAGTTACTGGATGTTGGTTGTATGGCTTGGTTTATATTTTGAGTTAAACTAAAGTGTAAGATCTTTGCTTAGAAGTATTAATTTAAAATTGTTTTGTACATGTCTATAAAGTTAACTTTTTCCTGCCAGTTATTTATATAGGACATAACAAATTTGCAATGGATTAATGACAATGCAATACAAAGGCTTAATCAAATCATGTCAGTACTGCATCATTATTGGAGGCAAAGTACAGTTTTTGGATTTTGATAATCAAAAAAAAAAAAGAAAGCTGGAACTGTTGACATGAATCTGTTGTACCTGCTTGAAATATATATATTTTGAAGCAGAACAAGTACTGTAAACAAAAGAAGGTTCAAGCTAGTGAAGGAAATTAAGAAAAAAATAATTAGATGCAAGCAGCAATGTCAGAGCAGGGGGAAGGAAAAAAACACCAGATAACATGATAATTCATATTCAATTTATTAAGTGGACGGCATGATAGTTGCCAGGGAAAGCTACTCACACACTCATGCTCATGCTCACGCATACACACACAGGGTCACCTGAGCCATTAAATTAACTTTGCCTTGGTTCTTACTTCCTTGAGATGGTAGAGTAGATCTAGAAGGGACACAATGCTGCTCTGAATCCTGGGCAATGGTCCAGTCCAGCAGGTAATGGTCCCACTTATGGCACTCTGTGTCCACGCTGTGGCAGACAGCCCAGTGGTAATGTTCTGATCTCTTCTGGGAGGGAGTCACTGCAGCTGGACCTGTTGATGCTTGCATTTGTGAACTTGAAGCAAGCAAAATATTTCCAAGAACATATCTTTAAAATCTCTATAACTAGTGTGTAAAATTTAAGTCTTTTACTGTTCTAAGTGGGATCTAAAACAATCAGCAGGGCTGGTGAAATATGGCAAACTAGAAATCAGTACTCAGATCAGAGAGTCCGAACATATGGGAGAAAATGGAAGAAGTTATGAGGCAGCAGGGCATTCACTTTGGGAACAATACCTGTATTTGTCATAAATTTAATGTGTTATATCTGGATATTTTTAAAGTCCATTTATACTGTTCTCAAACCAAAGCACCAAGTAAAAGAAGTGTGAAAAATCATGTTTAATCTAACATCACTTGAACATAGGAAGAGTTTTTGAAGAGAATGGGGCATAAATCTCATGTAAAAACAACACACTTCCTCTTTAGGCCAATAAAGCACATGGCAAATGCTAGCAATAACAAAAACAAACAAACAAACAAACAACAAGTATTTGCAATTGATTTGTTACTTAAATAATCTAAGGAGTTTGGAAATAAAGTCACCTTAGTGATAACTGTATTTCAAAATGTACGTCTAAATTAATACTATAATATTTAGTATTATGCAGTGATTTAGACTTCCTGTTAAATAAAACTTTGAGAAGAATTTTAGTTTGAAAGGAAACCATAGGTAACAGAGTTATTTTATGTCACACCTATCTTCTCTCATTTTAAATTTATATTGATATTTCTGAACTGAGCACATACGGGACCCGTTTTAGGATAATAGCAATATGGAATGCTACTCTAACAACTAACACAGTAAAAGGAAATAATAGCAGAAGAATCTCCAATAATTTGAGATTGTGTGTTTGTGTTTTCCTGCTGGAAGAAATATTTAAGGTATTTATTATTAAAGTATGTTTAGCTGATAATATATATTGCTGACATAGGTCCTGAAATTATTTTCAATTAACCATTACAAAACCACTTCCGAAAGCGTTCAATTTACTTTGATTCCAGGCCTCTTACTGTAGATTGTTCATGCCATGTACAAATGCATAGTACATTGTAAGTCCTGATGTGAATAGGACTTGAAAAGTCTCATCAGTGTTTTCTATTTGGGGAACAACTGCAACATGATCATAGGAACATTTGCTGTAGCTTAAATAATATACAGGTTTTGAAGGGAAATTATATTTCAAAAATAGTGGAATTTCTGCATTTCTTCTAAAGAAACTACTTAACACACAGGTTTCAGACTGTCTAAAAACATTTAATTCAGAAGCTTCAAAGACAATATTTAGTACCTTCAGGGTAAATATAATCAGAAGTATCATGAGATACAAAAATTGAATTGCATCACCTCAATACTTCAGGAAACGAAAATTATATTTTAAATGAACAATATAAATTTATTTAAGCTTGATAAAATATTTTGAAGAACATAAAATTTAAATAAACACTGAAATCTGTGTATTTTAGGAAATTAAGGTTTTATAATTTTATTCTCTCTGTAGCATTTAGGCATATCTTCCTTCCTTCCTTCCTTCCTTCCTTCCTTCCTTCCTTCCTTCCTTCCTTCCTTCCTTCCTTCCTTCCTTCCTTCCTTCCTTCCTTCCTTCCTTCCTTCCTTCCTTCCTTCCTTCCTTCCTCCCTCCCTCCCTCCCTCCCTCCCTCCCTCCCTTCCGTCCTTCCCCTACTTGTAAAAGCCTGTCTAACTTCTGAATGTATTTCTGATAAATGGGGCATGTATGAAATTTTTATATGTATCATTAAAGATTTAAACTAAAATAATCTGAGCAGACTATTGAGATGTATGGATTCCTGCATCATGGCTGAAATGCTACAGTAAAATTCAGTAAAATTTATGCTGTTGTCATTATTATTTTTTTTTTTTAATTTGTGCTCAATATACAATTTGAACTTCCTTTTGTTGTTTTACACTCAATATTAAATGTTGTGTCAAGAGCATTTTTTCATACTTTTGCATGACAGTAATCTACAGATGGTGGAGCAATTTAGTAAAATTGGCTTTTAAACCAGGTCATCATCACTAAAAAATTCTTCCACCTAAAGTGTGTTTAGGCTTCTTATAGCAGAATTCAGCAACTAGTTCTTACATTTTTCAGTGTGACGCCAATTGATAGTGTTTGTTAGCTATGTCCTTGCCTTTGAGCCATGATAATATCATATTGTGCCACTAGATTTTATTTTTTTTTTTCTGCAAAGAGTGTCTTTGAAATGGAAACTCTGCTTATTTCTTGATCTCATAATTACAGCTCTTGATACAGCCTTAGCTCTTTTTTTTTTTTTCACTGCATTTGTTTAATCAAACCCTTTAGGCAACTATTAAGGCATCAATCTATTTCTGATACTTCACTCTTACATTTCCCTTGATATGTGAAAAACTACTGATAGAAATACAAACACCAACTTAACACTGTACATGGTTATATTCTTATTTGTAAACTTCTTTGAAGAAGATGGTGTCGGGCATTAAACCATAACATTATAAAATGCCATTTTTTCCATTTGCACAGCAAGGTTTTGCTTTGTATGATTCAGTTCCAAATTCTGCTGTTGAAGATCCACATTTGCTTTCACAGGCATGACAGATACAAGGGAAATTAACTTCTATATTCATGCAGTAACCTGCTCTTTTCCTCCTGCCCGCATTCTTAACATGAGTTCCACCACTGATTTTCAAAAGAGTGCATCTGTGTACAGACAGTCAAGCATAAAATTGATATTATTTCAACCTGTATACTTTTTAATGTGTACATAAACGTAAATTCTTACTGAGAAACTCTCTTTGAACATATTTTAAATACCAAATAATTATTTTTCCAACTTTTGGCCAAATATTAGAAGGGTGTTTGGTTGTTTTTCTTAAATATGTGCTTTCATTTCAGAAAAACTAGATGTCAGGAACATTAGGGCACTAAAGTGCCCTAATTGCCCAGAACAGCTTCACCTGGGACCCTCACTCTTTCCCTCTGCCCATTCTGCCAGTGGCTCCATTTAAGTTCAGACCTGCCTTCAGCTCTGCTCTAAATAGTTATTTCCTGTTAGTCTTGATCTTTGGATGGATTTAAGTCATTTGTTTGCTTGATGTACACTGCAAAAAGCACTGCAAATACAATAATTTTTTTTGTTGGGGGGGAGGTATTTTTGTAGGAAGTGAAAGGCAGTAATCAATCTCAAAGTTTTTTTACAGGAAAGAAACAATTTTATCTTTTTGAATAGTATTTTAGCTGAATAGCTTGTAACTTTTTTTCTTTGCTCTGGTTCTAATTTATTGTCCTGAAGCCTTTACATCTGAAGCTGTTAGAAGAATCTTTCTCTGATGATTGTGAAGAGAAGCTGCTAAATTAATGTATACTGTGATTAAGTTGCAAAAGACACACGCATCATTAACCAATTGACATGATAAATGCTTTCTGACCACCTGCAAAACCAGGGCATATTTTTCAAGCTTTAGATCCTTCTGCATGAAAAGAGGGAGGCAGAAGATTAAGTAATACACTGTTTGGAAGCAGAGTGCTTAGTTTATATTTAACTTATAATTAATGTATTGTAAGTAAGAAACTGAACAATTATAACTAACATCATCCATTATTTCTTAGTATAGATTTATTGTATGTCAAAACTTTCAAAAATTGTGATGCATATGTAATAATTATGTGAATATAAGCACCGGAAAATCATCCAGTCTTTGGAGCACTTATGGAGGATGATCCCTGGAGCTCCCCACCACTGTCAATGAAGAATGCCACTGAACAGTGTAATTGACTCTGCTGTTAAGTTTATTTTTGCGTTTCAATTGCCTCTGGAAACATTCCTAATGTAAACAAATGGACAAAGCATCACAGCAAATCTGCTTTTCTCATCTTCTAAAATGCAACTAGACTTGGTCAACTTTATAATAGCTGTTAACTAATCTCTCTTCTAAAATTCTGCAGGAGTTTACACCTGGATTTGTCATCTGTAGCCAAGTGATATAGCTGGAAAAAATAAACCTTTTACAGATCCATATTAACTTATACGGCTTTTTGAAGAGTAGGATACTTGGAAGCAATAGACAGCGAATGTTCTTAGTGAGTCCTGAATACTATTAAAATTGTCTTAATTTTTAAGGATTCCCTTTAAAAAATTAGTATACTGAAACCCTTAGTGGGACATATGGACGCATGAAGCAGCATGTGGGTGATGACAGAAATCAGGATTTCAATTGGAATAGCACCAACAAGCTATACTGAGCATTGCAACAAAAGGGAAATGAAACAACCGTGCTCTTAGTTGTGCTCTGTCTACCCCTGTCTTCAAAGCCCTTTTCTTTCTAAGGAGCTCCATTGGGTAGGCAGAGAATGGATTTTCCTGTCCAGCTACTTTACCTGCTAGCTCTTGGATCAAAATGTTGTGATTTACATGTGAATGATGGGCCCATTTAGTAGGTTTTTTATCCTCCTACTACCTGTAAACTGTATTTAAATGCTGAGAGCTAATGATGTGCTTTAAACTAAAGTACTTCAATCTAACATTGCATGCACAGTATTTGAAACAATAGCTCACATTGTTTCTTTTCTTAGATGCCCGTATGTTGCAGTTATATTGTATGAGTTGGTATGGTTTATATCCAGTCACCAGATTTCACTCCCAAATAGTTATAGGACATAAGACTAACTAAGTGCCAGTAATGAATGACACATTTATTCCACTCAGATGCTTGTACCAGGTAAGTCTTAGAGCATATCTGTTTCAGTGCTAGGGTTGTTTGATGCAGGAGTATATATATATGAAAGAGGGAGGGGAAGACCTGAGGTAAAGAGGAGAGTCAAGAGCTGGTTCATTAGTTTCACTCGGGGAGTGTGGTCCCTGTGGCTAGCCCTGGTTCTTCACCAACAGGAGGGGCTTTTCCTGTTGTTTATTCAAGGCTATTGCAGATGATTGCAACATCCTTACTGTCATTGAAGCCAGGTGTTCTGCAGTGTTAGAAGGAGCCCATGTGTCCTGCAATTCCCAGTCTGGCTGGGACTAACAAGAATCCTCGTTGCATTTGGTGTAGACCTTAGTGAGATCAGCCACTTCTTTCCCTTGATGATCCTGCTCACTTCCTGCCAAGTTGTTTCATTAAGCAATTTGCAGGTAGCTTCGCCTTTTTTTGCAGAAATCCAACTCA
Source organism: Patagioenas fasciata (assembly GCF_037038585.1). Lineage (NCBI taxonomy): Eukaryota > Metazoa > Chordata > Aves > Columbiformes > Columbidae > Patagioenas > Patagioenas fasciata. Next base: position 73,001,235 of record NC_092521.1, on the reverse strand, counting down.
GCTATCTGAGCTACTACACCACAGTTGAATGTGTATCTGAAAGGAGAGCCACCATACTACAGGTCTAGGTTAAACTTCAGTTACTGAGGAAGATCCTGATTACCTATTGTAAGCTGCACTACAGCTGCTAAAGGAAAGGAGATGGCAAGACAGAGCTGTTAGAAGTGGGATTGCACACATACAAAATTGTATGTCCCAATGATTATTCTTCACAGGTCTAAATTCTATATTGTTAACCCTTGTGGGTAGTGCCACTAAAAGCTTGACAGGGACTAGTATACTTCTCAGTTTTGATGACTTATAAGAAAATTCCAGTCTACTATTGGGCTGACCAGAGACCTGGCATAGCACAAGCTGTGAGACATCAGCATTTGAATGGTGAAATTAGTGTTGTGAACACATGTTCACACTTTAATGCATGTACTGCAGCATACAGTGTGATACTTTTTGTTAGTTATCTATGTTGAAATTAGGTCAGTATTTTTTTTTTTTTTCTGGTGCTGATAATGCATAGTATTTGAAAGTTGCTAATTTCTGTTGATATGAAAATTTTGCCTTAGTTTATCTGTTAGTCTTACAGTATGAAATCTATTTGTGAAATGCAACCTGTTTGTCGCTTTTTCAGATATTGAAATAGTCTGCTTGATTTAAAGCAAAACCATTTGCAACATACCCAGACACATAAGACAGGCCTAAGGTAGGAAGTGAAATATTTTGTAATACATTTGGTATAGCCATGTAAAAGGCAAACTAACACCACGTGGTCTGTAGTGGATCCCTTAATGCTGTTGTGCTGTTATCTTTCATTGAATCCATTGACAAATATGAGTGTTTTCCATTCAGGACTTCAAGTATTTTCATGTTAGTGTTTCTTTTGAATCTTTGAGGTACTTATTGTCACTATCTCAACAGACTAAGCCCATAACTTTTTTATATGCTATGTGACTCCACTTTAGACTTCTCACAGTTTACGAATCTGAGATGATGTCACATGGTTAGGCTATGTTGCAGCTAGATTTTGGATCCCTAAGACAGATAAGTGAGGCTTGGGAATGAATGATACTAGGGAAAAAAATTACTCTAGATAAAGTGGAGGCCAGAACCTGTGAGGACTCTGGAGTATACCATTTATTTTCCTCTGGAAAGATGAGATATATCTCTCTAGGTTTACTTATAATGGACAGAGATCTCTTAAGCAAATAGAAATAGTACTTGTTTTCTTTAACTATTCAGGTCATGTCTTAGTTTAGAGCTATTTGCTTTGTTTTTTTTTCTCAGTAGGCAACAGTTGTACACAATATGACAATGTTGGGGAATTTTGTGTGGTTCAGGGAAAGAAGGATTTAGATACAGTCTACTTTAGACTTGACTGGTTAGGTGGGTGGAAAACTGTCTCAAAAGCTGTTTTGGTTGTGCATGGTAGGGATGGAAGTGTTTATTTTTAGATCAAAGTTTGAAGGCAGCATGGTATGAATACAAATATGAGGGGAAAAAATATTGTACCATTCTACTCACAGGGTCTCATTTATGTCTTCGGACACTATGAAACATGAAATAGATCATGACCCTTTGGTTTGCTTTGTTGGCATTTCAATCAATCAGCTGAACAACTTTTTTTTTTTTTTTTAATTAAAACAAAACAAACAAACAACAACAGTAAAAAACAGCACATAAACTCAGGGCAGAAATTCAATGTAAAAACAGCTTATATGTCAGTGTTCAGCATGTTTTCACCAGGTGCACTAGTATCAATGTAGACTGTTGTAGTTTGGTAACTTAGCTGCATGGAATCCTGTAATAATTTTGAGGAAGTTAGTTATGTCAAACATTGGTGTAAGCAAATATTTATAGTAATCTTCCATTCACAATCACATGGTCACCAACTATGTCACCATAAACTTCCATAGAATCTAGATTCCCTGCTTACATTTGCAACTATTGTGTACCATCACAATTAACCTCCAGTACTGCAAGACCTGAAAAGGAACTGCAACATTCTGTATGCACATACTAGGGATTATACTGAATTTCAAGAATTTCCTTCCATTATACAGAATAGTAGTATTGCTTTGGAAAATGTTAAACAGGTTGGTTCTAGTGAGAGAAATGTCTTTTTATGTTGTCAAAACCAAATTAAAGTCTTGAAGCTAGTGACCTGGATGATATGCTAACAGTCTTGAGGAAACTAACCACTGATTTTCAGGCACTTAAAGAATGCTACTGCACAATTAGTTTTGACATGTCACCTTGTTTTGTGTCTCAAGACAAATGTAGTACTGAAAATGTAGATGAATCCTCATTTTCAGGCATTGCATATGCCATGGTCACTGCTGCATGACTGCAGTTCCTCACTTGCATCAACAGCATTTTTAGTTGTGAGACATGTAACCAGAGCAAGTATTGTGGTTGGTTGTGAGCTAACCAAAGCAAGTATGGGAGGTGTTAGTTTTAAAAGGAAGTTTTTGGAAAATTATGTAGTTTGCCAAGCCTGAGAATAGACACAACTAAAGCAAAATTTTTTTGCCTTACTCTTTTTTAGAGTGTGACCTGTCTTTTGCCTCATTATCAGGTATTTTGCATCATCACATCCAGATGCCCAAGATGGTATGTTGAGTCGTTACATCCAAAACACGTGTTCCTCTTTAGAAGGAGCTATTGATGCTTAGAGCAATGAAAGATGTTTTTGTTTGGTTTTGCCTTTTTGTTTGTTTGTTTGTGCTTTCTTGTTTGTTTTTTTTGTTGTTGTTGTTGTTGTTCTTTCGTGTTTTGTGTTTTTTGTCTTTTTTTTTTTTTTTTAAAGGCAAACAAAACAAATACAATATTTTCATAGAGCAAGCTGGATGTGTGCATCATAGGTCATCACCTCAGGCTGCATTGTAAGAGAACCATTTCAGGACCTATTTTCCTGCAGCACATTTTATTGTCTTGCCCTTTGATTGTCACTTCTTCTGTTTTGTGAAGTAAAGTCACTTTTTGGTGAGAAAGTTAATTTGCCTTTTTAGGTCTCTAGTCCTTCCCTGTCTAAGATATTATGTTTTATACATAATATATGCCTGGTTTTGTCCTTGTTTCTGCCAAGTTCAAACTAATGCTGTCTTTAAGATCTGTATAAGAGCAATTCTACCATCCTGACAATGTTACTGTTCTACTGAACACCAATTTCCAGGTTCTCAGCTGAACTTGCCTGCCTTCTCATAATCTCTCAGAAACATAACCTCTCCAGACACTGTGAGAGGAACTTGGATACTGTCAGTGCTGACAATGTTACTGCATGACCTAAGGTATTTAACCACCAAGAAAGTGTAACTTTAGTAGCAACTTTCACAAGCTGCCAGCTTCTGTAACTCTAGATTGGCTCAACAGTTGTAGTTCTCAAAGGCCAGCTGTGAACATGGATTCAAGAAAGTGATGATAGAAAATCTAATGATGCTGTCCTTGTAGTAGAGTTGAGGTTTGGTTAGCAGAGGTAGCTGGTTGCATTGAGTCAGTTCATCTTGAGTGGGGAGGAACGGTCAATAATAATCTATATTGTATCTTGCTGAAGTGTATGTTTATGCCTTCTTTGAAATAAAAAATTGCTATTGCTTTGAGCAAGTTGAACTGCACTATATTTATTTCCATGCTACACTCACATAACAGCAAGTAACCAAGCAAAACACTAGATACATATCCATAATATTGAAGTTCTCTGACATGGTATCTTTTGTTGTGACTCGAAGTGTTAATGTTTTGAGACTCTTTGTGGAAATTAATTTAATTACTGAATGTTGTCACTTTGTCATCTTGAATTAATCTTAGCTATGTCCATCTCTGATGAATGAAAAACCTCTTCTTCAGGAACACAAACTTTTTTTCTGACAGCACAAAGTTTTGGAAATATGACAGTAACCCAGTGGCTGAAATTGGCAACTCCACAATGAATGTATCTTGCCTTTGAAGCACTGTCCCTGACTTGGCTGTTCTTGATTTTCATGACCCTATTGTGTTTGCATGTGAGAGATGAACATGCATGTCATAGAACATCATAGCGAAGGTTGCATGCAGCAAAACTGAACAACTAAATCAAGCTGTCTGTCTGTGGCAGAGCTCTTCAAACAGTTTTGTTTAAAGTGAGAAATCTGAGATAGTGGTGGGGAAGTACACAAAGACCAAAATGTTCTTTTAATCTTTAAATCATGTATTGGTTTTCTTAAATACAGCACTCTGAAAGAAACTCAGTGACTGACTTTTGCTATACAGTAGAATGGTATAAATGTCTGACAATAACTACAAATCTTGAGTTTTATATGACATATTATTATGGTAGATGGTTCTAAGTTAGAGAATAAGCACAGGGCAACAAAGATGATTAAGGGAGTGGACCATCTCCCTTATGAGGAAAGGCTGAGGGAGCTGGGTCTCTTTAGTTTGGAAAGGAGGAGATTGAGGGGTGACCTTATTAATGTTTACAAATATATATATGGTGACTGTCACGAGGATGAAGCCAGGCTCTTCTCAATGACAACCAATGGTAGCACAAGGGGTAATGGGTTCAAAGTGGAACACAAGAGGTTGCACTTGAAGTTGAGAAGAAATTTCTTCTCAGTGAGGGTAACAGAGCACTGGAAAAGGTTGCCCAGGGAGGTTGTGGAGTCTCCTACTCCAGAGACATTCAAAACCTGCCTGAACACATTCCTGCGTAGCTTCATCTAGGTGTTCCTTCTCCGGTGGGGGGATTTGACTCGATGATCTTTTGAGGTCCCTTCCAATCCCTAACATTCTGTGATTCTGTGATAAGAAATTATGCCTTTTTGTTGTTCAACCCCAATGAATGTTGGCTGAAAAGATGTCACAGTGATTCAGTGGCAGTGAGTACTGCTTGTAACATTCATGAGGGAAAGATCTGGGCTTCCACACAAGTAGAGCCAGCAGAGAAATAATGTAGCATATATGCTAGCATTTGAAAACAGGTTCTATGAATCTATGCTATGTTTCAATCTAAAAATTTGAAAAATGAACATTCAGCAAATACTGCTTCACAGAACAGGATGATTTCATGTCCTCAGGCTTTAAGTGTAATGGACTTGTGTGTCCCTAAGAAATTATCTGTAGCACATGCTTAATTGATCCTGAACAAGCATAATTGTAAGTGAAAATCTTGTAGTCTGACTACCAATGAAGCTGCTTTACTGCTTGGTGCAGACAATCTTGACATTGGGTACTTGACAGACGAGGCAATGAAAAGTAAGATAGTTAGAGCAGCTGTACCGGCTGAGATAAAAAGCATGCGCAATCTACTGTATGGTCTTCAATACTGATCATGGACAGACACCTAAGGAAAAAGAAGAGGGCAAGCAAATACGATAATTCCAATGAAACACATTATTAACCTTCCCCTATTTTCAACTCCTGGAGTTCTTTAATCTGATGTGGTTTGTTAATGTAATAACCTACTATAAATTTCACTGCAGAGTACTTGTCTAGCCTCACTCTGAAGGCATGTGACATTCTGGCCACTGTGTGATTTTTATGGGGATTTTGAAAGGTGTTTTGGCAGCTGTGCAAGGAGTTGCCTCTATTTCTGTTAAGACTAGTTCTTTCTACCTTCATTTGTTGTCACCTCATTCTGCTATTGCAAGAGGCATTAAACAGTGACCGAGAAATAGGATTCCTCTCCACTCGTCCTACCACTCATATTTCATCTACCCTCTGAATCACTAATTTCCACACTTGAAGAGTGACATCCTGCTCAAGTCACTTGGAGCTATGAGGGCAACATATTGAAGTTTTTGCTGCCCACACCTCCCACCAGGAACCGTGGTACTGATGGGACACGTGTGCCTGAGTAAGGGTCTGCGCCACATTCAGAGAGCTATGCACAGGGTATACATCAGGCAGTTTCCTGTATGAAATAACTGGTTATGTCTGGAACATAAATATGAAATAAATGAACATAAACATGAAATTAAATACAGAAGGATCAAAAGAAATCAAAAGAGCCACCACCCAAACACTCTTTTTTTCCTTCGTCCTGTGAAGTTTTGAGCAAATTTTTTTTACACTTTTTTTCCTCTTCTGGTTATTATAATACAACACTACAATAAATCTACTTCATTCTTTAGTCCTTCTCCATTCAAGACTCCAGCAACTCTTCCTCTTTATTTATTTTTTAGCTTATACTCTATTTAGTAGCTTTTCTACTGCCTTGTTTTTGGTAAATTCATCTTCTGTCACCCCTGTACCACTAAGGACCACAGTCAGCATGAGTTTATGAAAGGCAGGTCCTACTAGACCAACCTCACATCCTTTTATGACAACGTGACCTGCCTAGTGGATGAGGGAAAGGCTGTGGAAGTTCTCCACTTAGACTTCAGTAAAGCCTTTGACATCATATCCCACAGCATTCTCCTGAAGAAACTGGCAGCTCATGGCTTGGACAGGTGTACTCTTCACTGGGTAAAGAACTGAATGGATGGTTGGTCATTTCTCAAGAGTTAGCTGAGGTTGAATGGTGTCCATCAGGAATTAAATAACATCTGTCCTTTTTTTTTTTAATTTTATTTCAAGATTCAAATTCTTGGGTGGTGGTTTTTTTTTTGTTGTTGTTTTGTTTTTTTTGGTTGGTTGGTTTTGTTTTTTTGTAACTTTATAGTTCACCTAACATAACATGCTTTTGATTGTGAACAATTTTTAATTGGGAGAATTATTGTCACAGTTCATATTCAGAAAGCTCAATGCTCTATGCTTTTGTTTCCTGCTATTTTCAATTTTCTTTATATTCCATTCTCAACTGATAGTTCATTGCCTAATAGTATTCCTGATAGGTTCTTTGTCTCCTTGAAATTATTTTAAAACCTTAAAACCCAAGCTCAAATTCAGTTTAGCTTAATACCATAGTCTGAAAACTGGTTGTTCATGAGCAGACCTGACCCTTCTGCCTTGTGGATGGTAACAGCTGTCAGAGGCATGGAGGAATGCCAGGGTCTGGATGCTGCTTCATCTATCTGTTTTTAATTTATCAAAAGTCTGCCAGAGACCAAATTCTAATTATTGTTGCAACATAGGGCCTGCTCAAAACAGAGGTATTCCGCTATTTGTGTATTCCAGCAATCCCAGGAGGCTGTGAATTGCTAACAGAGCACACTGGGAGTAAAACGCTTGTTTTTGTACCTGTCCGAAGGAGCTCAGGCTGGTGGTAGGATCTGATTATTCCTCTTTACATTGTATTTAGTCTAGGAAGGTCTTTTGAAGTACTAGAGAGCTAGAACTGGGAAAAATTGTTGCATTTACTTACAGTGTTTATTCAACCTTGGGTTAGCTAGGATTTCTTGTTAGACAATTGCCTTCTGTCTGAGTGAAGAGTGTACCTCTTCTATTAAAAATATAGTGCTCTTCCTATTCTGAAAATGGCTTCCATTTTCACTGGTGTCTTTTGCTGTACCTGTAGGAACATAAGGGCTAAACAATCAGACAGTGTGGGCCTCCCTCACTTTCGACTGGGAGGTATTTAACTGAGAAAACTTTAGCAGTGCTACCAGATTATGAAAGAGTAGAACTCTTCAGCTGTCTGAGGTTGTCAACTGTTGTGCAGTCATGTTTAGGAGCATTTTGGAAGGGGTTTCTGCATATTCTTGGCTTATCTGCTAAGGAAAGCAGTCTTGTTGTTTATGTATTAAGATTAGTAGTATTTGTTACCTGATGCAATGTAACATACGGTGTGAGCTTTAAAATAGTACTGCTTGGGTATCAAAAGATTTCTGGTTGCAGCAGCATGGAAATTTGTGTATTGATTTACTCTTCACATTGGCCAGTGTTTTCTAATGAAGAATCTTATGAATAATGATAAACATCTAATTTCTCTTAGGGAGAAACCACTCTGAGTAGAAGAGCATTTGTGTAATAGTGCACTGGAAAGCATTTGTCTTACAGATAAAATCCAAATGAACACATACACATTTATCAACTGAGATATGTCAAACATAGTCTGGCAATGCTTCTGAACACAAGCAAGACTGGAAAAGTATTAGCTGGGTTATTTTTGTTTGTTTGTTTGTTTGTTTTTTGTTGCCTTTTTTTTTTCCATGGTAGGATTAACTATATAAACAAAGGCTTTATTATTTGGAACTTCTGTTATGTAAACAGGTTTATTGATGAAGAACTCTATAGATGAAGTTATCTTAAAGAACAGAAATGTCTATTAATCCTCTGAGATTATTTTTCACTTCGAGTTGGGTCTTGGGGAATATAGAAGAAATGGCAAAGATGGACTAAAATTTTCTCCTGACACAAAACTGTAATTACAGAATCAAAACAACTTAATAAATACACATGCACACCTATAAAGGGTGCAAAAATTCTGGAAATAATGTAAGCTGAGCAAAACTTAGTTGCTTGCAAACTAATGAGCACTTAGCATGAAACAACAGAACAAATTTTTTATTGGCTTCTGTTCAATAGAATTGTTAGAGAAATTAGATTTACTGTTATTTTTTTTCCCTGAGTATAATGAGCTTTAACTTCATTTCAGTCATTTAATGTGAACTTTGTGTCCACTTTATTTAGGGTACTTTTCTGAAAAGAAGAAATAAAATTTACGTATTTTTTATTAAAATAATTTCAATAGACAGTTATTGCATGATAAGTTTTCTAGTGAAAATCCTTCACCTTAGAGTATTTTTCTTCCAATGTGTTCTTCTACATTCAGGAATTCTTATAATTTGTTTTCACAAAATCTGCCTCATTGGGAAAATTTTCACTTGCAGAGACTTGGCAAACTATTTTTTAGAAACTACTTCCTTCAAAATACTGAATAAAATACACTATGAAGAAAATGAAGTTAAAAGAACATGTGGAAAACTTTCGGATTTTTGCTAATGTCTCTTCTGTAAGTATTTCTTGCAGTGGGAATTTTCGCTATGTGCACCTGTATCGTTAAAGTTAGGGACAACATAAAATATATCTACTTCTTGTCCTTGCTCCATACAACTGTAATGGTTTCTAGTTATTGTTTTATACTATGAACGCTGAACATGTGGAGAAAAATGTTACTTGATTGTAAATTTAAATGCTTAGTCATTGTTTCTCTTCATATGGAGGTGGGGGGGGAAATAGATTAAAATTAGAGAAACTTTCACAATATGCTACTGAAAAGCAGTTGCAAAAAAAACTGGAGGCTTTGTATGTTTGTTTGTTGTGGGGGTGTGGATTTTTTTGTTGTTTTTTGGTTTGTTTGTTTTTGTTTGGTTATTTTTTTTTTTTTAAGCTTCAATTACTACAGTTTTCTCCTGTTAAAAATTAAGAAAGAAAGCAATAGCAAGAGATGTTTTTACAAGATTAATTTTTGATGAAATATTACATTGGTAGGAGGACAAATTTCCCTAATATAGTCCTGATGTCAGAGACCTATCTTTATCTCCTGACCATAGGAGAGTGTCAACATCTGTTCTGTCAAGCAAATTGAAGAAGTAACATTTCTGAAAGAATGCGCCAACTGGTTGTAAATTCTCATATTTCAATTGACTCAGGCAGATAAGTAGATATATATTCTATACAACCATTTGGCAATAGCTGATTCTAGTCGATTACAGGTGAATTTTAAAATTGTTATCTTTACCTGTTCACACAGTCATCCAGAGGCTGGTCTTATGAATCTGAAATGATACCAGGATTTTCGGGTATCATATGTACCAGACAATATATTTTTCTGAGTTAATTTCTATCAAGAGCACTGAACACCATTTTGATATGTCACTACACTGTCCAATCTGTATTTTCTTCCGTATTTCCATTTCTTTTCCTGCATCTGAACAGTTACTCATGTTGGTAAAATATGCCTTTGGAACAGTGTTAGACTAAAAAATTGTATGTGAAGGCAGCTTATGGCCACCAGCTGTCAAGCAGCATTACACCAACTACAGCTTCTCATTTCCTACCATGATCACATGCATCTGTCTTCTTCCCATTTTGAAAACTCAGACTGTTCTACATGATGAAATATATAATCATCAGGTCAGCTCTGCCCCACATGGTTCTGTTTGTTACAACAAGCTGACAACAAAGTGGGGAACTGTGAACATTTAGAGTTTCTTTCTAAGAAAGGCTTTCCTTTCATGCTTTTCCACCTCACCTTTAGTTACGCTTGACAATAGTGAGGAGCACTTAAGTGCATTTTCATAGTCTTTGGCACATATCACTCCTTGACTGAGAGGAAGATGGGGAATATATTCTAACCTAAGAACCATATACTGCTGCTCTCAAATCCCTGCAGAAGACGTGTTTGTGTCTATGCTACAGATATTCTTGCATGAATTGGAGCAGAATGCTACTTAGGGGAGCTGTTGCTGAGCCTCCCTCTACTCTAGTGGTGAGGAAGGTTTCTTGCAAACTCAGTGTAGACTGACCTTGAATAATTGTATCTGCCATGACCAATAAAATAAATGAAGCTGTTCAACAGAGCTCTGTTTCCACAAGCTTCTGTCCAAGGAGGCTCATGTTCTCCTTTTCGCAGAATCACAGAATGTTAGGAATTGGAAGGAACCTCAAAAGATCATCTAGTCCAATCCCCTCACTGGAGCAGGAACACATAGATGAGGCTACACAGAGAAGGAGACTCCACAACCTCCCTGGGAAGCCTGTTTCAGTGCTCTGTTACCGTCACTGAGAAGAAGTTTCTTCTCAAATTTAAATGGAACCTCTTGTGTTCCAGTTTGAACCCATTACCCCTTGTCTTATCATTGGTCATCACTGAGAAGAGCCTGGCTCCATCCTCATGATACTCACCCTGTACATATATTTGTAAACACTAATAAGGTCACGCCTCACTCTCCTCCAAACTATAGAGACCCAGCTCCCCCAGCCTTTCCTCATAAAGGAGATGCTCCACTCCCTTAATCATCTTTGTTGCCCCGTGCTGGACTCTCTCCAGCAGTTCCCTGTCCTTCTTGAACTGATGGGCCCAGAACTGGACACAGTATTCCAGGTGCAGTCTCACCAGGGTAGAGTAAAGGGGAAAGAGAACCTCTCTCGACCTACTAACAAACCCCCTTCCAATACACCCCAGGATGCCATTGGCCTTCCTGGCCACAAGGACACAATCCTGGCTCACGGTCTCATTACTCTCAGAAATTACTCTCCAACTCTAACTATTCTGTGATTCTTTGATACATAGAAAGGGCATAAACTATGCCAGAATCAAGCTTATTATCTGGTATCACAGTATCACAGTATCACAGTATGTTTGGGATTGGAAGGGACCTCAAAAGATCATCTAGTCCAATCCCCCTGCTGGAGCAGGAACGCCTAGGTGAGGTCGCACAGGAATGTGTCCAGGCAGGCTTTGAATGTCTCCAGGGAAGGAGACTCCACAACCTCCCTGGTCTTGTGCACAGGGATTTCAGTGCTGTAAACTCGACAGTTATTTATTGTGTCTAACCTTCTGTGTGTTCTTCATCTCCTTATGGACACAGATGTTTTCATGCAAGCCAGCTTCTGCTTTCTAGACCAAGTACAATTCAAGTCCTGCTTCATATAGAAAATCAGGATTTTGTATTTTCCTTCACATATAGATATATCCTATTCTTCATGATGAAGTGCTGGCCTTCTCTTTCAGACATATGAGATGGCAGGAGACAAATAACTAGACTGATATGGATCATGTAGACTTCTATGTGGTGGCCATGCAGGGTCAGGGTAGCATCGCACCAGAGGAAAGCTGCTGGTTCTCTCTTTCTATAGCATAAAACTGGTAGTGGAGTGCTGACTCCACAATCCTGATTACAGGGGTGTCTTTGCTGCAGGTAACCACATCTGTCTGCCTTGTCACCATAGTGAAACATCTTTGTTTCCCTGACCAGCAGGAGTGATGTCTTCTCTGTTTATACTTTCCCTCCAGTTACTGTTATACATCCGTGAACATGACCTGTGTATACTCTCGTAAGTGACTTACATTGTTCCAACCTTGACTGACACTGAAATACTTGAAATTGTCGCTGAATCCTCCTGACTTTCAGAAGGATTTGTCAGCTGCTAGATTTAATATTATAAGGGATTTAACCTACCAATATCTCTTTAAGATTTATTGCTGTTCTTGATGCAATGAGCTTAAAAGGGGAAGCCCTGTCAATATCCTGTATAAGCTGCCCTACAGCAGACGGAAAATTCATTCGTGCTAGCTTTCTTTAAAGTTAGCAGTTGTTATATCTTGAAAAAAAAATATTCATTTTGACTTATTATAGAGAGTACTCAGTTCTTCTCAATCTGTTTTGTTATTGTTGCTCAAAGGGTAGGTTTCATGTCATGTCCCTTGGTTTCCTTATATTAGAAAAAGACATAAAAATGGGAGTATCTTTTAAAAAAGTTATTTCTCATTCTCCTTCCTACTTTAGAATATGCTAAATTATTGCTTTAGAAACTTGATTCCAGTCATTCTACATCTTCAGGGAAACCCTTTATTCTCATATTCTACTTTATTTCACAGTTATCTCTTGATTATTATCTCCTGATTAATCTTCATGGCCTATCTCTCCCCCTCCACCCCACCCCCAATTTGATTTTATTGATTAAGTTTAATTCCACTCTTTAGCACCTCTGTTTCCAGGTCAATCATTCTGTTCCCAGTTTCTTCAAGGTCTGCCTTAGTTCCATAAACTTCATTATACATGAGGGTTTACGTTCATTAGTCATCTGATTAGACAGAGGACCTTTAATAAGGTACCTCTCCTCTTTGTGTTCAGCTTTGTACTCACAAAGTTTACCTGGTACAGGAGTGTAATTTTGAGGTGAATGAAAGGAATTTACTTGCACAGTCTTCTCATAACCAAATTCAATTACTTTAATGACAACAATTTGCCTTATATTTGTTGTTGCTTGTGAAACAAATACTTCTCTGGCAAATATTCCAGGGGGTAGTGCTGAGTCTAAGACAGGCAATATAGTTTATGCCAATGATTTTGAAGCTCTAATGGCTAGAGTTGTCATTTTAATCTTAACAGATTCCTTTTCTTACTTATCCTTTCTGTCCCTCTGTAACTTCAATATCTTTGTCAAGAAGTTATCTTGGAGCAACACCTTCCTGTTGAAAGAGATTGCTCAGTCTATTTTGTCAAAATGTGTATTTATTACAATGCTATGAAAGTTTTCATAACACTTTGTGACATTCAAGCTATATTCTTTTATGTTACTAGTAAGATTCAGATCTTTTTAACTGAAGAGTTCTCAGACTAAGTGGCTGTAATTTCGCTTTAATTCTTCTACTGCTTAGAAGGGCTTGAGAGAAGGAGTCTTGGTTTTGAATCATTGCCCTTCACTGCCATGAGCATTAGAAAACATAAAACTGTCAGTCCATGTAACCTAAAATTCAGTTAACTGAAATGCACACACAAGTCAACTAAACAGAAAATCTTTATAGACATAATTCTTTCCCAAAGCAACTGCAAAACTAAAATCAGTGGGAAAATTTAAGGCTATAACTTCACTAAAAGTAAATAGCCTTTTATAACAAAACAAAACATATGTGTAGTTTAATGTGTGGACAGGATTACAGGAAATCCATTAACTTCTTAAATTCAAACACAGGGTTTCACAGAAGTAACTGAGGTGTTGAAATCATTATTGCTCATTGAATATTTGCAGCCTACAAATCTGTTTGGTTATGCAATATTTAAATTCATATGAGCTTAGTTACAACAAGTCAAATAACTGTCTGTGATTCCTATGTACTATCAGGTTGCTCAGGAGATGTGAAAGTTGCAAAATCAAATAATGTATTTGTTTGTTATGTGTTGATAATGCCTATCAAAGTGACTTTTGCTCAGGGAAGCTTCTGTGTAAACACTGGGCAGGTAATGAACAATGCCGCCTCACTTGTAGAAAACTGAATTATTTCTGATGATCTATAAAATCACAGCATCACAGCATCACAGTATGTTTGGGATTGGAAGGGACCTCAAAAGATCATCTAGTCCAATCCCCCTGCTGGAGCAGGAACGCCTAGGTGAGGTCGCACAGGAATGTGTTCAGACGGGTGTTGAATGCCTCGAGGGAAGGAGCCTCCACAACCTCCCTGGGCAGCCCGTTCCAGTGCTCTGTCACCCTCACCAAGAAGAAGTTTTTTCTCAAATTTAAGTGGAACCTCTTGTGTTCCAGCTTGATCCCATTACCCCTTGTCCTATCGTTGTTTGCCACTGAGAAGAGCCTGGCTCCATCCTCGTGGCACTCACCCTTTATATATTTATAAACACTGATAAGGTCATCCCTCAGTCTCCTCTTCTCCAAACTAAAGAGACCCAGCTCCCTCAGCCTTTCTTCATAAGGGAGGTGCTCCACTCCCTTAATCATCTTTGTTGCCCTACGCTGGATTCTCTCCAGCAGTTCCCTGTCCTTCTTGAACTGAGAGGCCCAGAACTGGACACAATATTCTAGATGGGGTCTCACCAGGGCGGAGTAGAGGGGAGGGAGGACCTCTCTCGATCTACTAACCACCCGGCTTCTAATACATCCCAGGATGCCATTGGCCTTCCTGGCCACAAGGGCACAGTGCTGACTCATGGTCATCCTGCTGTCCACCAGGACCCCCAGGTCCCTTTCCCCTACACTGCTCTCTAATATGTAATTTCCCAACCTATACTGGAACCTGGGGTTGTTCCTGCCCAGATGCAGGACTCTACACTTGCCCTTGTTAAATTTCATCAGGTTATTCCCCGCCCAACTCTCCAGCCTGTCCAGGTCCCACTGGATGGCAGCACAGCCTTCTGGAGTGTCAGCCACTCCTCCCAGCTTAGTGTCATCAGCAAACTTGCTGACAGTACACTCAGTTCCCTCGTTCAAATTGTTAATGAATATATTGAATAATATCGGCCCCAGTACTGACCCCTGAGGCACTCCACTAGATACTGGCCTCCAACTAGACTCCGCACCATTGATCACCAGTCTCTGGCTTCTCTTCTTAAGCCAGTTTGCAACCCACCTCACTACCCTGTTGCCTAGACCACACCTCTTCAACTTAACTGTGAGGATGCTGTGGGAGACTGTGTCAAAGGCTTTAGTGAAGTCAAGGTAGACCACATCCATCACTCTGCCATCATCCATCCACCTTGTTACATTCTCATAAAAGGCTATGAGGTTGGTCAAGTATGACTTACCCTTCATAAAGCCATGCTGACTGCCCCTAATCACCCTCTTATCCTTGATATGCCTTGAGATGGCACCAAGGATAAGCTGCTCCATTACTTTCCCAGGGACAGGGGTGAGGCTGACCGGTCTATAATTACCCGGGTCCTCCTTCCTGCCCTTTTTGAAGTCTGGAGCACCTCTCCTGTTTCCCAAGACTTGGCAAAGATGATGGAGAGCGGTCTAGCAATGACTTCAGCCAGCTCCCTCAGCACCCACGGATGCATCCCATCTGGACCCATGGATTTATGGATGTCCACACTACTTAATTGCTCCCTAACCCAGTCCTCATTGACTAAAGTAAACTCCTCCAGTGACCTGGCTTCATCCGAGGTCTCAGGGGTACAGGGCTCCCCAGGACAGCCTCCAGCAGAGTAGACAGAGACGAAGAAGGCATTCAGTGATTCTGCCTTCTCTGTATCTTCTGCCTCCAGGGCACCCACCCCATTCATCAGTGGGCCTACATTGCCTCTGGTATTAGTTGTATCTGCTATGTATTTGAAAAAGTTCTTTTTGTTGTCCTTGACCCCTCTCGCCAGCTGTAATCCTAAGGAGGCCTTGGCTATCCTAGCTGCCTTCCTACATCCTCTAACAGCAGCCTTATATTCCTCCCAAGTGGCCAGTCCCTGCTTCCATGACCTGTAAACTCGCCTCTTCTGCTTGAGCATACCCAACAGATCCCTATTCAACCACTCAGGCCTCCTGGCTCCCTTCCTCGACTTCCTATGTGTGAGGATGCTCTGATCCTGAGCATGGAAGAAGCAATCTCTGAATGCAATCCAGCTCTCTTGGACCCCTTTTCCTTCAAGCAGTCTTGCCTATGGGATTTCCCCTAGCAATTGCTTGAAAAGACCAAAGTTAGCCCTGCTAAAGTCCAGGGTTGCAATTCTACTTGCTATTCTGTTCCTGCCACACAAGATGCTGAACTCCACCATCTCATGGTCACTGCATCTCAGGCAGCCCTCAACCTTTACTGCTTCAACCAGACCCTCCTTGTTAGTAAGGATGAGATCCAGCAGGGCACCTCTCCTAGTCGGTTCCTCCACCATCTGCAAGAGGAAGTTATCATCAATGAACTGGAGGAACCTCCTGAACTGTGGCTGGCTGGCTGAATGGTCCTTCCAGCAAACATCAGGGAACTTAAAATCACCCACAACAACCAGGGCCTGTGACTGTGAGGTCACTCTCAGTTGCCCATAGAAGGCCTCATCAACTTCCTCACGCTGATCTGGTGGCCTGTAATAGACACTTACAACAGTATCACCCCTGCCAGCCTGCCCCTTAATTCTGACCCATACAATCTCAACTCGCTCCTCATCTGCTCCTGGGCAGAATTTAGTACATTGTAGTTGCTCTCTCACATAGACAGCAACTCCACCACCACGCCTGGTTGGCCTGTCTTTCCTGAAAAGGGCGTAGCCATCCATGACCACATTCCAGTCATGTGAACTGTCCCACCACGTTTCTGTGATTGCCACCAGATCATAATCTCCCGACCGAACATAGGATTCTAACTCCTCCTGCTTATTCCCCATGCTGCGTGCATTGGTGTACAGGCATTTCAGGAAGCGAGCAGAGGACACCAATTTCTCCCTAGGGGCATAGGAGGCCACTTGATCCTCATCAGTTTTAGAATGCTGCCCCACTGGGACAAGCCCAGCTACAACCCCGTCCCCCTTTGAGCCTAGTTTAAAGCTCTCCAAATGAGCCCAGCTAATTCCTGCCCCAGCATCCTTTTGCCCTTGCAAGATAAACCTTTCCGCGTAACGCTGTCCAGATTGGAGTTTATAAAACCAACCATTATCAAAAAATCCAAAGCCCTGCCTGTAGCACCAGTCTTGGAGCCAACCATTTAGAGACTGAATATTCCTATTCCATCCCACATCGTCTCTTGAAAATGGAAGGAGTGAAGAGAAGATCACTTGAGCTCCTGAGTCTTTCACCATCCTTCCCAAGACCTTGAAATTGTTCTTCATTCTCCTCAGACTACGGGAAGCAGCTTCCTCCCCATGTTATGTATTACCTTAGTCAAAAGACGCTACAGACATCAGTAGGGAAATTTAACTTGATTTAGCCTTCTTTAACACACAGAAAAAATGTATCATTATTACAGTCAAATAATCACATAAAAGTCCAATGAATCCAGTAAGAGCCACACATTATAAAAACTCATTTCTCTTTTGTCAATTTAATTCTGTTTTCTACAAAATCAAAGCAGAATATGAGATCTGAACCTTGGCACATCAGAAAAATTGTGTGTGTGTGTGTGTTGGAGGAGGTCTGCAGCAGAGCTAATAAATGGGAGTGGAGGGTGAATCAAGTAGATGTGATAAAAAACATGGAGCTGTACTAAGAACTATCAGAAACAATAGTTGTCAGTATCTGTGGAAGCTATTTGCAGTATTAATGTCTATGCTACCTATTTCATAGGTTGTGACAGCTTGAAACATCTGATGTAATAGGACTTTTTAAACTCCAGTTATTCTGGCTATTTAAACAAAGATTTGAGTTTTCAAAAAAAGGTCAACATCCTGGCCTTCCAAAGTGAGGGAGAGTTCACCTGTGGTATACAAGTAAGAGAGCACTTTACCCAGCTACTCTTACCCTGGATCCCTAATTTCTGCTAGGCAGGTTTGTTGTCTTGTCTGCAAGGCTCTTACATGAAGTAATCATGTTTGAGAGCGAGCTGCAAGAACTACTGATCTTTCTTCAGCCCCAAGAATTCAACAGGTCCAAATTTAAAATTGTCTTCTGCCATCCTGTTACCTGTTCAATAGCAGTACAGGACCTCCTCCTCTGCTTAGACATACAAACATGTCCATAAAGAAAACCAAGATGTGGCTTTCATTAAGCACTGAACATGAGTCATGAAAGCAAATGAGCTAACTAAACATAAAGTACTGTATTTTTAAGTGTGGAACTGTTTTATAAAATAGATGGATGTCCATGGTTAGTGAACCACAGTAGTGCCAGTCCAGCCAATTATGCCTTTTTACTTGATCAAATCTGTGATTGTCTATTGTAGTTTTAGACAATACAAATTGCTTTGAGGAACTCTTACAAAAGACTAAGTGGTTACTCAGATAATTGATTCTAAGTTATCAACTACTCTGCTTCAAGATAGCTTAATCTGCTTCGAACTTGACAAATGACTGTTGAGTATGGCTATTTATTAAGAATGTAAATATCTTTATGGTTAAAAATAATTATTAAAACATATGAAATAAAAAGCTTTAATTTGTCCTATGGTTTAAATTTCAGTCCTGTTATCCTCTTAAAAAGATCAGGATATAATGCATACATTACTGCTTTTTAGCCACTTCTGCTAGGGAAATTCCTCCAAGAATTCATCAGTTTACTCTGTAATAACAGAGTACTAACATTGAGATATTTGAATAAAGCATTCAGCACGTGCAGTTCCTCAGAGGTGTATTGCTATGGCTAAATATCATTCTGATGGATACTCTTTGGAAGCTGAATAAATTTTAAAAATAAGTGAGTATTTCAGCTGAAAATTGTTAAAATTATTCTCTAAGACAGCTGTTACATCCTTGTATACACAAATGCTAGCTTTAGTATGAATGAACATAAATGCTTCTATTTTTATCACAAACTAAGAAACTTGAATTTGTAAAATCAGATAATCGTGGATCAAAAGGAACTATTAATAATCCTCTATGGTTTCTCCCCTATTATACACCCATTCTTGCACTGCACCAATATAGCAGGCCCACTGCAGCCATTTGTTATGCGTGAAGCTGTCAGCATTGCACAGTATTTCTTGTGCTATTGTCTGGTTTTGAATTGAATTGCAGCTTCTCCACAGAAGTAGCAGACACACATGAGCTAAGTTAAATGTGGCTGCAGTCTTAGAGAGGCAAAGCATTTTTGGAGCTATATTGATAACATTCAGTCATGAAAATCTTCATACATTTAACAAAGTCATTAATGTATGTGGATAACAGAACACTTTGAAGCACTTTTGCAAAACCACGGCAGGAACAATTAGAGTGTTTGCTATCGAGTGTTTCTTTCATGCTTTTATATTAAGTTTTATTCACTACACAAGTCAGTAAGAAACTTCATAAGAAGTTTCCTACTTTATTGGATCAGTTACACTATTTTCTTCCTCACTTTTGTTGTTTTCTTTTAGTATGAAATATTTTGCTTTTTTAAGATGAGCTCACTCAAAACTGAACTATATCTGCGCATAAATGTGCGTGCTATGTACTAACAGATTAGCAAACAGATGACAACTGGCTTTACACAGAAAAAGGTTAGCTTAAAAAGCAAGCTGACAAATGCCAGCATAACAGTATGGTTCAAATTTTGAGATAATCATCTGAGGATTATCATCTCAGAAGCTGTTCTCTGTCTTGCCATACCTCATTTTGAACATGGCACAGTCCAGGATTCTGTGATGATTTCCCCTCAGAAGCCTGAGGGATCTGAAATTGTACAAGGAAGTAATCTGCTACCAAGATGAGAATGTTGAAAATAAAACTGAGTTTTCAACTACAGGTGACAGGCAACTGATGAATAAGCTGGTACACTAGTCAGCGGTCTTACATTAGCAAAGTGTCATTTCCTTAGCTAGAAGATATACCAAAGAACCCTCTCAGAAAACTATCCTTTAACATCTGAAAACATGAGGTCCAGGCTTCCTTTCATTTGCCTTTAAAAAAAGAATGGCAGTAGTTATGGTACAAACTTGTAGTGATCCTGAATTTTTCTTTGTCAAAAAGCAAAAGGTGAACTGGAAAAAATGCAGCTTGCACTAACCTTGCAGTAAGTGCTTTAGAAATTCCACCTTCATCTGTCAGTCCAAAACCCAGGAATGGATCTACCAGTTCAAGCTGGAGCAGTGAAACCTGAAATCTGCAGAAGCAGTGACTGCTGGGCAGTGTATGTTCCAATAAATTCCTTCTCCAGTATCCAGGAAAGATTAATACTGTTTATAAAACCTGTGAATGGATGCCTGCTCTATTCCTCATACATTTTCCCTGCATAGAGGAAACATAACTTTCATGTCACTGCTCCATGAAGTAGACAGGGAATTAATTTGCCTGAAGAATGGCCGTATGGGGCTACTTCTTCTAGTCAGAATGGTTCTCTGGTCAAGTTCATAACACAGCCTCACCAACATCAAGAGGATACGGTGGAAAGTACATTTGCATAGTAAAACTGCTACTTACATAACTACAGTTGTATGCCAAGAACTGCCATACTCTATATCCCAATGTATCTGTCAGGTCATCAGTTTTACTTCTGTTTATTCATAACACAGTTTCTGAGTCCTTTGGAGAACAGCCTAATTTGTGAGCAATATGGAATTTGAAACTAATAATAGATAAAAGCTGTTTATGAGCAGAAGGCAATCATGATTTAATGTTCCGTTCAGTCTCAGCTCTGCTACCACCACAAAAAGGCATACTAACAGGAAACACTTCAATTTTTTTTTTTTTTCTGCACTGGCACAACCCAACCTACTTTGGGACACCAGGAAAGCATTATAGTGTACTCTTTCAGATGTTATTTTACTGTGTCACATGTTGTGTACGGTTTTATCCATGTGAGGTATCATGACACTGCATGGATGTTTTCATAGTAAATACCTGCCTTTGATTTGAATCACTTGTAGACAGGATGAATTTAAGAGCTGTGTTGCTTTTAACCACCCTGTCTCATTGAATGCAAATGCTGCCTAAACATGCGTCCTTAAACATGTGTCCCCTAGCTGAATCGCTCTGCATGAATTTTAGGAAAAGAAGCAGATAAAACCTGCCAATGAGCAAATCGGAAAAGCTGCTTGGGAACTCAGCTGCTCAGAAATACAGACATCTTAGAAAATTTATGTAGACAATGTAGACACTTAGCCAACAGAATCAGTCATCAAATGTCCTTAAGGTCTTGCTCCAGAGTTTGTTGTTCTGTAATCAAATAACATTTTCATTGAGCCTTCTTCCCTTAATTGTTGTTTCGAACAGTTCTTGGGTGAATCAACTTGAAGGAAAAACTTCAAGAATTTAATTGAAATTATTTTTATTTTCTGTGTATTTTAAATGTCTTGCATTTCAAAACCAATTTGTAGTAAGTAAAATGTTTGGTTAATTTGTAGTTGGAGAATGAGACATTTAGAATCACTTGAAATTAACTGCTTTTAGAAATGAAATTCAGGGAAATGGTGTGTGCACTTAAACAAGTGTCTGTCATGATTTTAGGGAAGTAAAAGGTTATGCGGTTCTTAATGTGGCATTTGGTTCTTGTTGGAAAGATCTCCTGGTAGTTCTGACAATAACAGTCTATGTTATACCTTCCTGCTGTTAAACCAAAGAAAAATAAACTTATCTAACACAGAGACAATAAAAAAGAAGAAAGGCTGATTTTTTTTTTTCCCATTGTTTTTTGATGGGTTAAGCACATCACATTTCTTACACATAGGAGGATGGGGAAGGCTGAAGCATACTCGAGATGTTAACTGTTGCAGCTGTTTTGAATGTATGGTCTTAGAAAAAATACATCTGGAATATTTTAAACCAAACTCAAAACCAGAAAAATATTTCACTATATTAAGTTTGAGAACACACTACATGGGGCAGCAAGTGCAGCACAAGGACAGTGTGAAAAGCTTTACTCTTCACTCTCTTCTGACCACTTTTAAAAATAAGACAATTTTTTCTGAAGTTGAGCAATATGTGCAAAATGCATCTTGTAGCAGCTGCAGCATGTGTTTAAGTAAATGGAAGAGACGAAGGATGGATTTCGGGGGGTGGTGAAGAGTTTTAGGAGCTATAAGCAGGGCTCGAGTTTCACAGTCCTTCCTAGCCTTTTCCATCACTACTTTCCTCTCTCTGCTTGAGGAGATCCCCAAGACGTTTTCTTCTCAGAACACAAAATTGTTGTTGAGGAGTGTATTGATTTTCAGGTCTTCCTTCATTGAATTAGCGCATGAATGAGGCAATACATCTCAGGAAACATCTACAAATCTTGTCCCTTTATCAACAAAGTTGAAAAAAACCAACCAAACAAAAACCACAAGTATTTTGAACATTATGGGAATTCAGGCACTGGTTTTAGAACCTCGCACTGAGACAGAGCATCACTAAGAGCCACGTTGTGATATCCTTTATACCATCCATAGCTACACTTTCAAGGTTCAGACTCACAGGAGGACCCTTTTCAGAGAAAAAACCCCAGCCTTTTGCAGCACCCAACTTTTGCTCTTCTCCCTTATAATTGCTCACTCTCCTCTCACATCTTATCCTGCTGCTCTCTCCCCAAAAAGAGACAATGATCACTACATCCCGTCAGCCCTGCTGTGCATTTGTAGCATAGCTATTTTACCTTCTGCTGGTAATGGACCTCAAAATTTTACACCAGAGACACCTGTGCTACCCAGATTTTACAGCAAGACAGGGAGAGAGCAGGGACATGCTATGTGTAAATAAACAGTTCTCCTGCCACTTGAACCTTAAGTTCACCTAGAGGGTGCTGGCACATGTTTTCTTTAAAACTGCTGACACAGCAGCTTGTTCCAGAGAGTATGTGGAGTGTCTAGGTGATGCAGGTGCAGATGTCTAGGAGGGAAAGGACTTCCTTGAGGTGCACATACATTGTTCCTGCTTTCATAGAATCATAGAATCACTTTGGTTGGAAGAGACCCTCAGAATCATTGAGTCCAACCATGATCTAACTCTAGCACTTTTTGTTGCTCAGTAAAAACTCTGCCAAAATGCATTGCTCTGTTTCTGTAAAATTCTGCTACTATTCTTCTCTGTAAACTGTGTAACCTTTCCCAGACCTCCTCAAAACAATCTGAACTTTCCCTTCCAGAGTCAGACAGGGCTGTTTGAATGCCATCAGCGGAACATATTCTTGCCATGGATACTCTGTTCTACACAGAGTTGCCAGAGCTCAGCAAAGGTCTGTTCTGACCTGAGTAGTGCTGCCTTGGTTACTTCCGCAGATTAAAGAAGTAAGTGACCTTACCTGAAGCAGTATCTCTAAAACCTTGTGCCTGTCTCACTAACCTCTCTGGTAAGGACATTTCAAACCTTATAGATAATCATGGACCAACAAAAGCTCAGTTCTTTTCTCTTAACCAGAAAGAACAGTTAGCAAATAAAAAAGAAAACACGTTTCTGAAATACAGTTTTCTTCTTTTCTATGAACGTAGATTTTCTTCAGTTCATACTTTTAAACAAGTCAGTTGAAAAATTGCAAATGTTAAAAGCAGAAGAGTCCCATGTCACTTGTTTTATCCAAGTTCCACTTTGTATGTATGAAAACCAAACCAAATCTAATTAACCTGTGCTTTATTTTATTCATTCATTTTTTTAAATGCAGTGCACCTAGTCAAGCTTTGAATTGATTATGTTAACACCCATGTACTTTCAAAATTTATATAAACAAGATGCTGATAGAAAACTTAGTTATCAGAGAACTCCTCCATTTAAAAGCCACACAAATAAAATGATGGCTACTGAGAATTACAGTGAAGGTGTCTACATCTGTAACTCCTATTATTTTTTTTTAATCTACCTGTGTTTTTACTACATTGCCCAGTTTAATCCAAAATAAATGTTCATACTTAAGAATTAGAATTTGTACTTCTTAATTTGAAAAGTTTATTACATAGCAAGACCAGAAGTGTCAACACAAATTTCTATTCCTGACAGTAGAGCAAAATTTGAGGACCACTTTAAGATTAGAAGTTACATTTTTTTGTCGTGTAGGCTGGTCAGGAATGGCACTGTTTTTTCCACTATTTAAACAACTTATTATTCTCTTTTTTTTTTTTTCCCTTTTTTTTTTTTTTTCCCCACACACATTCTAAATTCTTTTTGTCCTTTGATTTTTCTGAAAATGAATCAAAAGATAATGTGAAGATAATTGCTTTAAAATCTAGATCTGTTGAATTCCACTTGCAATATTCAAAACCAACAATAAGCTCTGTGCATTTTGTAGCATGTTTATTTTATCTTGTTCCTCTAATATCAGATCTTCAGTTTAGTTATTTGTCTTTTTGCAGTTAATGTTTTAATGAAATAAATATGTCTACATTCCGAATTTGAGTATATGAAACCTTATTCCCCATATTATTCTACATTAAGCAGTTTCCAAGGATCATTGTTCATTAATAACCAAATCCTAACTACGAAAAAAATACACTTACACTAAAATATGTAAGAATATTAACTTAAATATAGGCAATAATTTTATCACAACAGCATTGGTTTTAATGTTAGCACACAGTTGCGTACACATTAAACTAAATATATTAATTTTGTGTATATATATACCAACTCATTTAAATTCAACTCTTGATTATGAATTTCTGAAGCTATGAAAATAGCTAGAATAGTCAAGGCTTTCATTATAGTAGAACACTACTTAATAAAAATTTGTAACTTGTAACTCCATACACTGAAATGTGGGTGTTTTTATTCAAAAGGAACACATTGTTCCCCACCGCAGCCTCTCTCTCTGACAGACTAATGACACATCACCTATTATGTGTCTTTTATCTCCATCCCACTCTGGAGGGGCAGGTCAAATGCAGCACTGCAGAAAGTGTCTATCTGGTACCTTGTGGCTGCCCACTTAAACTGTTTGCAGGCAAATACCCTTTAGGTCTCTCTTCCATCACTGGTTTCCAGAATTTTTAGAAGTCTGTGCTTGTTCCCAGGCTATTCATCTGTCATTTGATCCCTAATGAATATTCTCTAATGGTTTTGTGTGGGATAGATTTAGTTTCTTAGATGTTTCCTCATTTATTTACTTCCTTTAAAGTATAACTTTATTTCCTTAAATATATTGTCTTCTGAGATATTTTCTTAAAAATCAAGGTAAATTCTCAAATTCTTCCCTATTTCACCTGATTTTTTTTGTTTGTTTGTTTGCTTTTTCTTCTTGTATCATGGTAAATAAAATCCTTCTGATCTGGTTGTCTAGAAGCATTAAATATTTAGTGAATAGGATCGATGAACACCTTCCTTTCTTCTTTTATAGCAATATAGGTACCTCTTAAACACGCCTCATAAATCATCTCCTCTTGGATTTGAGAATTTTGTAGTTCTGTGAGTTCCCTTCTTTACATTCATCTCCTTCTTATAACAGAATATTTAGAATGGAAAAGTGTGTTCCCCTTGTCAGTAACTTAAATTCAGAGAGGAGACTGTTATGTCTGGAGTACAGAATAATTTCCTTCATTTTTATACACCAAAAAATTAATTGCCTTTGGTTGTGGCATTAGATGGTGATGGATAGCAAATGAAACATAAGTTAAAAACCATAGTCTTATGTTTCTCAGCACTTCTCATAATTTCTGATATACAACAGTAGTACTGTACTGAAGTAGGAGTAGTTTCACTGCAGTACCAGTCATACTTTTCCAGCAAGAATTTTAGGAAGGCATAGAGCACTTCAACAGCTTCTCTTAAGCAATTCCTTCCCTCCTTCCCCTGCTACCAAAACAAAATCTGATTCCTCATCAACATTACCGATGATTTTATATATTTTTAGATCTCTTTGGATCATCATAATCTCATAGATGAGTAAATCCTATAATGCTTTAACTGATAGTAAATAACAAAATTAATGTTTATCTCCTGTTAACTCATTCTGTCAAACTCTTTTGGAAACAAAAAAAAACAAGTTCCAGACATTGAAAACTCCTTGTTTAACTGTATGTTTTGAACTACTGAAGATAATGCTAACGAAACCTCTCTTCTTGTCAGAAATTCTGAATATGGATATCCATTCATATTTAGTTTCCCAGAATAATTTCAGTAATATTTTTGGAAGAGCGTTCAAGTTTATTCTGTTGCTTACATAGGTTAAATTTGTCCTTGCAAATAGACAGTTGGTTTTCACAGATGAGATTTTGATTATGATCCTTGTCTTGATCATGTAATGATTAAAATGCAAAAATATGTCACAAGGTTTTCCCGTGTTGGAAAGAATGTCTTGATGTAACAGAGGATTCAATTTATTCTTCAGTAGAAAATGTGGCTTAAAGGTGCAGTCTGATTACTTGATGTGGATCCAATCAAGATGATTTCTTATAGTTGATGTAGTTATATTAGGCCAGGATGTTTATTTCAAATGTAGTGTTGTACACAGATCATAAGAAGAGTATTTTGTCAAGATGTGGATTTGTTGTTTCATCTACCTAATTCCTTAACCAGCCTCATTCCTGACTGCTGTTTGTATTTCATTTCCTTTATTTCCCAACCTTCTATTTTCCCTTCTCACTTTGCTTTTTCTTCTCTAGTTTTTGACCTTTCATATTAAGACCTCTTATTTAAGCTCAAGAGCTTCCCCTTTTCTACAGGATTTCAAATAAGAAGTAGATGCTCCATATTTACAATTCTAACACAATTACAGATCTCCCAAAGCAAACCTGTGAATTTGGATTGTAACATTTTCTTCCTAGACACCATTCACTGTATTGTTGTTCTTTTAGGTATAAAGACAGGGACAAAATAATTAAATGGCTGCACCAGCTATGAAAGTCATACCTTGTCCCATGTGGTGAATAGGGACTACCAGACTTCCTGGGGAGATTTAAGGTGTGTCAGCTGCCACTTGGTGTCAGTTTTTGTCAGTTTGTCAATAGGTGGCAAGTAAATAGGAGCATCACTAACTCTTAGCAATACATCAGTTATGAAAATCTGGAGTGCTTGCTCTCTTCATGATACCCAACTCCTGTCTTGTCTAGGGCACAGAGTGATGTGCAGACAGATGTTAAAGCAAGAGCTTGACCAAGACGAAGCACTGAAAGCTGGATTGTTATTTCTTTTCCTTTTCCAGTAGAGGAGCAGGCTTAGTGAATCATGGACAACCACAGGCTTCTTGACAAACTCTTGGCAAAAGATCGGATACAGTTTTTCATAATACGGCCATGTATGACATGTCCTGGTCCTCCACAGCATCTAAATTCTGGCAGACAATCTTCATTTTGTTAATGGTCACACAATGGGAGAGACAAAGCTCTCCTGTTCACCATCCACCCATCCCATCCGCCATTGGCGGTGGTAGAACTACTTCTAGCCCTGTGTTGTTCCCCATATTTCTAAAATTTTTGAGGAGGGACTGGAGAGTCTGTCCTTTGCCGAGGGATCATCTGAAATAAGAGGAGCTCCCTGTAGCTAGGGAGATTGGTCCTTCTTACTCAGTCGTATATGTGCGGCAATTGAAAAGTTCCTGAGCTGTCATTTTCTTGAACTGCTCCTAGGTTTCATTTCAGAGAAAGGTAATTGGACTACTCGAAGCTCAGTGTGGGGGTTGACCTAACATGTTTAGACTGTGACTATCCAGGGGATCTGCTCATGAAACCAGTCCTTGGTGTTATTTTATTTAGCAATGTTTGCAGCCATAAATCATAATCTTTTGCTAACAGTATATAATTCATTTAGACTGTTTTTTACTAAGATGTTAAATAGCCTACCGTGCCTTTTGTGTCAGATTCATTTTGTATTATGATTATTGCACAAGAGCATGGAAGAATGTCTTATATCAGAAGCTGTAATATTAGTTTGGCATGCTGACATTTCTGATGTCACACTCTTTCAGGTGCATTCAGTTATTGCTATGAAAATGAGAGTATTAAGAGTAAATTAGATGCAAAATTAAATATATTTTTTACTGCAAAGGACTGCATGTCAGTACTAGTTATTGTGAATTTCTTGTATCGAAGTAGAGGTTTGCCTTTTTCCTGCTAGATATAGTCCACAGAGGTGTATGATTGATTCAGTCATTTGTCATTGCAGATTGATTTAAGAATCATGTTTTGAAGACTGCCAAAAACATTCTAGACTTTCTTGTTCCTGCATTATGTGTGATATGTCCCCAAGATAATTTGTTTATTATAGGGGATATCACTTTAAGTATGTAATTAGTTGCCAGTATGTGGCTGAGCATCTCCCTTATGAGGAAAGGCTGAGGGAGTTGGGTCTCTTAAGCTTGGAGGAAACTGACATGTACTGACATGTTTATAAATATGTAAAGGGTGAGTGTCAGGCTCTTCTCGGTGACAACCAATGATAGGACAAGGGGTAAGGGGTACAATCTGGAACACAGGAGGTTCCACTTAAATATGAGAAGAAACTTCTTCACAGCGAAGGTGACAGAACACTGGAACAGGCTGCCCAGGAGGGTTGTGGAGTCGTCTTTTCTGGAGGCATTCAAAACCCGCCTGGACTCCTTCCTGTGTAACCTCATCTAGGTTCCTGGCAAGCTCCTGCTCCAGCAGGGGGATTGGACTAGATGATCTTTTCAGGTCCCTTTCAGTTCTTAATATTCTGTGATTCTGTCATTCTGTGGTTCTGTGACTGTGTTTACTTTTGGAATGAAGGGTATTCTTGTGTTCATTTACAGCTACAAGTAAAAGATTTTTCATCTTTTTTGATGATATATTTAGTAGGTATGTTTTAAGTTTGTTCTCTGGAGAGGAATCGTTGGCAATAAATCAAATAATTTCCCTGAGCTAAGTCTGTGTTGCCCATGACAGTAACTGGTGAGTGATCTCTCCCTGTCCTTATCTTGAACCATGAACCTTTTGTTATGTTTTCTATCCCCTGTCCAGCTGAGGAGGGGAAGTTATAGAGTAGCTTTGGTGGGCACCTGGTGTCCAGCCAGTGTCAACCCACCACAGATTAGCAAGGATCTTTAATATCAGTTGAATTATGGGTAGGTATTAAGAAGTCAGAGATTATGAGAATAATTCTTTGTATTCCAGTATACTTGCTTATGCTTTGCCAGTTGTCTCTAGTCCACACCAAAATGTCAGCAAACATAACATTTGAGAGTTATCCAAATGGACCACAAGAAAAAAAAAAAAAAAACGAGGTCAGACCACAGACCTGTAAATAGTGGATCTATAGCTAGATTAGATATGGAATTAATGGAGGAATAATTTGACATTTATTCATCTGCATGAATGACCTTACTCTAAGTAAGTCTCAGTCTGAAGGTGTCACACACTTGTAGCTTCTCATCGTCCTGGGGAATCTGGTGATAAAATTGAACATGCAGTTCTTCAAATTGGGACTGTGATTCCAGGAAGACTAATGGTTATTTGAAGGGGCAGGCAGCTAGCACAACATCATAGGTGTGTCTTAACAAGAAAACACCTATGAGTCTTGCTCAGGTGCCTGATGTTACAACATCTTCACCAGTGTAATGCATCTCCTGCCAATTCACAGTTCAGCTGTGTTTCAGGAGGTTACTGTCAGCCCAGACTGGTGGTGGCACTGACTTGCACGTTGAGAGAGATGGTAACATGCCTGAGTCTGTTCTGGAGGAGGCTGATGTCACTATCCCTCTGTACTGAGGCAGTCTCTGGTAATATGGACTCACTGGTGAATCTTGGAAAAATTGTTTTTAACCTTATGGGACAGGCAGCAAAAACAGGAGTAAGGCAACAAGAACTTTCAAGCTCCCACTCAGCCTTTGCTTGTTTTTCCACCTGTGATGCCACTCTGTATTTTGACTCAGGTGGCCCTTTGACAAAGGAAATGTGCATGTCTTGTCGGTGTTCCACTACTTATACTACAGTAGAGATAGGCCTCATTCCTAGTGTCCTACGGTCCCTCTCTACAGCAAACAGTATAAAATAATAATGGACTAATTAAATGTCCCCAAATGCATCATTCTTCTTCTGTTTGCTGTTCCTAACCCCAAAATAAGGCTGAGCATGTCTGTGGTTGACATTGTTACATCAGTAGGCAAGCACCATTTTCACCCAGGAAACCTCATTCCACCTACAACTTTTCAGTGACATGTTTCAGTCCAGATGAATGTGGACAGGATTGGCATTGCTCGTACAATGTTGAAGCTGTACATACTGTAAAACTGTAGCTGGAGCATAGATGCTTACAGCAGCAATAGTCAATGATGTCATCACAGAATTAACTCTAAGTCTACTACTTTTTGCCCTACTTGTGCTCTCAGATTGGGTGGAAGTATACTCTTTCTGATACAACTTATTAACCTCGTAGCACTTTCACATCTTCCAAATATATAAGAGATCAAGTTGTGAGTAATATGTGGCCCTAAAACTTCAGCATTACAGAACCATAAGTTTCTCTCCTCCTCCAGAACTGGAATGACAGGTACAGGGCTCTGTGTTAGCTTGTATTTCTTCAGAGTTTTGGGGTTTCTTGAAAGATTAGACAGTCTATCTTCTTCAGGATATCCCTGGGATATTGCATTTTCATCTGCTCCTGGGGCTCACCACCTATTCATTTCCATCATGTTTTCCTCCTTTTGCCTTGAATTGTTTCTGAAAATGTGCTGTTCTCAGTAGGTCTTCGCGATATCATTCCCTGTAATGACATTCCATGTTCTCATCCTACAATGCATTGCATATACCTTCTCCAGAGGGATCTGCTGCTAGATAGACCCTGTTTTAGCAGGGAATCAAGGTTACTTTTTTTTTTTTTTTTTTTAAATATAGATATGTATATATAGCTGCTGACATTTCGTATGTCCTTCTCTGTGGGTTTAATTGCTCCTTCCATTTGGCCCTGAAAAAAAATATTTGGCCTACCCATTGGATTTAATGATATCTGTGATCACTTGCAAGTAAAGACTCTCTTGGTGGCAGTCATTAGCACTATCAGTGTGACAGGCTGTCATCCCCCATGCAGGTATCAGTGTGCCTTACAGCAATTTGGAAAGGCTGTGTTCTGAACCCACCATACTGTCTTGCTCAGTGGGAGCAGATTTCACAGCAAGTGCCTTGAAATTATCTATCGACCTTAATTTATTCAAATTCTCATCTTCACTTTCATCCCTTTTTAAATTTCAATTCCTAGCTGGAAATACTACTGGTAAGTAAATATTAGCAGATTTTATTTTTAGCTGAGATATTCTGATATGATGCTAGATTTCACATCTTTTCTGTGCTCAGTGGAGTCAATAACATGGGACACATTATTTGTTATGGCACTACTAAAATTGTTAGAGCTCGTAACTTACTAGGTTTTAGCTTTCACTTCATGCGGTCTCAGCTGTTGTACTGTTTCCCATAGAGATGCAGACAGAAGACAAATCCAGTTCCCTCTACACCTTCGCTGCAAGCTGGTCACTGACTTAACCTCTGCTCTCGAGCTGTCTGAAATGATCAAAGGAACATACCCATACCCTGCTTTACCTCTTGGGGGAAAAGCTGAAGATAGTCACTGGATGTTCCAGCAGAGTAAAAGACAAAACGCAAGTCAGCTTCTTGGTTACAGAGGAATGAAATGAAATAAAATGAAATTATACTTTTGGTGGGATCATGTGTTTAGTTATATGTTTAAACACTAATGTAGCATTCTTAATTATTATAAGGGAAAGCCAGACATGACTTTATAGCAGAGGAAGAGAGACCCTGACTGCATAAAATTATAGAAGTCCACCTTCTTTGCATTGTCATTTATTTCTCAGCTGCCATCTTGATGTGATGAGCACACAATACAAGAAAGTATACAAGAACACAAGAAAGTCCTACTCTGAATATTATAATTTGACTAAATATATGAAATTACATATACATATGCCTGTATCTTATATGAAATAAACCAATATTCTTTTGCTGGTGAAGTGTGTATCTGGGAAAAATATGACTTGTCTAGAAAAATAAAATGAGAATTTCAGAGATAAAACCTCATTCACATGCAGATTGTAAGAAGAGTTTTCACCGTGTTAAAAGTGGCTATGGTTTGTTGTACACAGCACTGTATATTTACTAAATATGTACCTAAAAGGCATAATTGGTAGAACATTGAGATTTTGTTTAAGAAACTTATTTGTGTTCACTCTAAACTATTTCGGAAAAGTCCCCAGAAATAAAATAGATATCATAGTTATCCTTTTTTTTTTTCTTTCTTTTTTTTTTTTTTAATTTTTAAGTGGTCCAAACACGTCTGTTTTTGTAAAATTTTATTTCCTAAAATCCTCCTCTTGTGAGCATTACTTTGGATAGAAATCTGTGGTCATTTAGAAATACATTTTGTTTAAGCTAGCTTTACTTTTTTGTCTTTCTCTTGACTTTCATACTTGTCGACATTACTGCAATCTAGCGAAAATCTGAACTTTTTCCCTTTGACTGTTTGAAGTTCTGACAATAGGTCTAATCCTACTTAGAATCTAACTGCTATCACAGTCCTTGCTTACACAGGAAATTTTGCTTCTGGCTACTCAATATCCTTGCTCTTTTGCACTTTTTAAATGACTGTCTTTTGCGTTGTGTTATATGTGTGTGGTTCTGATTGGGTGGTATATTTACCAGTAATAACACTCTTATTGTTCCATGCAGCATTTACAATTGTACTTCTTTCAAAAAGAAACACTCCTTTTATTTTTCTCAAATCCTCATATTGTCTGACAATTTCCATGCAGTTGATTCTGAAAGGCAGGAACAATAGCATTGCACGCTTCATAATTTTTAGCTGAAATGAAATCATTGTGGCTGAGAAAAGTAATGAAATTCACTCCTTTCACAGTCATCTGTGAATACTCTCAATTTCCCTGTGAGGATATAATGCTTCCTTTGAATATTAATACCCAACAGATTTCTGTCATGCAGTTTTGGATTCAGATCCCTGAAGTAACTTGTTAAGGTAGCTAAGAAAACCCTAAAAAGGTGATAGTACTATAAGTAAACTTGAGGATGTAAAAAAAAATTCCACCTTTTCTTTTTTTTCCTGCATTGTTCAAATGTTTGGAGAAAATAATTGATTTCTGTTCTTAGGTGTCAGGAACCTTTTCAGTCCCTGACCTTTCTGCATCTCTCTCGCTTCTCACAGGTGCAGCACTGATGCTTCTCGCAGGATTCTGGAAAGGAAACAGTGCTGTGTCAGTGAATTAACATGACTGTTTACAACCTCCATAACTATTCTGCATGTTAAACTTAATGAAGATTTAGCAAATACCACGGGGATCACTTGATAGATTATTTTGTTAAAAAGTAAACAGCATTTGACCTTTTTTTTTTTTTCCCCCATCACAGCTGCAAATTTGCTATGCCAACTCTAATCACCTCCACAAATGAACGTTGCTTTACCAGAGTTTTCCCTAGGGTCCATCTACTATTCAGGCAGATTATCTGCCAAGTCAGAGATCCAGTCTTTGCACTATGTCTTGCTGCTGTTGGTGACATAGATATGTAGTACTGCTACCACAATTATAGTACTCGGGAGAGGAAGGCAGTTCATACAGTCAGACTTTTCTCATTATGTTTTTTTATTTCATTTTTTTTTAATCTTCTATTTCTTGATCCCTGGTTCTCTTAGGTTTTACTACTCATTGTACAGTTACCACCCACTGTACTACCATCCACTGTACTACCCACTGCACATTAAGGAGTGTATGGGAGTATCTGTTCACCTGATACAGCTTTTTTTCTCTGTTGTAGTAGTTCCAGGGCTGGACTTACCTGTACTTTACCCCTTATTATTTTTATGATCACTGCATGTTGCATTTATGTTTCGATGTTTTCTTGTTCCTTACTTGTGTTTCCAGGTAGAAGTGCATCTTTTAATTAAATAAAAAAATAATATCCACTCTGGCTCAAGTAGGAAGTTTTTAGATCACCTTTTTCTGGGAGACGGGCTGCACTGGAGACAGGTCGGATCAGCTCAAATGGCTCTGGCATTCAGACCTACCATCACTGTAGCACGTGTTTTTTTCCCTCCACATGGGAAGCCCCACAGCACTCAGCTTGGAGAACGACTCCTCTTTATCCTCTGCTTCTCTTTTGTTTGCTTTGATACAGAAGACTCTACCCCAAAGTTGGTGTGGGAAGGTAAAAGGGGAAATCATTGCTATTCTCTTTTCTTCTGCTTAACCTCTTGTTTCCTGTTTTTTCCTTGTAATTATTCAAATTTAGACAAAATTTCTGCTTCAGAGTTCCCTAGTGGCATTCTTCTACATTTAAATCCCAACAATATGTATCTTTCTGTATTAAAAATTCATATTTTCCTGTTGATTTTTCATAATGACTTAAGTCCCCTAGGAAGAAATTATTATGGCAATGAAAATCTTTCTCAGTGGGAATTTTTATATCAGCAGATCCAACATTTCATACTGGAGGAGGAGTTAAAAGAAAGGGGATAATGCTTAAGAAGAACTGAAGAGAATCTGAGTCCATGTGAAGCTACTGGAAATGTATGTTGTCAAATCTGAGTGCTTTTGTAACCAGCATTTTAGCATAGTGCTTTAAAATACAAAAGGTTTCTTGCATTTCATTTGGTCATCTTTTTGTCTTTCTGTGTGCATCTTAAAGTACTTCAAACATTATCTTACAGTTTAAAGGTTTGGGGTTTTTTTAGCTTGTTTGTTTGTTTGTTCTTTGGGTGTGTCATTTTTGTTTTGTTTTGTTGTGGGTTTTTTTTTTTTTCTGTTTGTTGGTGGGGTTTTTTTGTTGTTTGTTTTTGGTTTTTTTTTGTTTTTGTTTTTTTTCCTGCTCGTTTGTTTGGGGTTTTTGGATTCACAGAGACGTTCTTGAAAGTCTGTTATTTAAACTGCTAAGAATTCAACACGAAAATTCTGGCCATCGTATTAAGAAGACATTCCTTCACATCCTTATTTCATGCATTTTAACTTTCACATGGTATCTATTGACAAAAAAGTGTGAGGTATCTTTTTTCTCTACAAGTAACAGAAGAACAAAACCAGTAACACTAATATAATCTATATAGAGAGATATATATGCATATAAAAACAGCTGTCTTATTTTACTAAATCAGGAATTTCCATTTTCTCTGGATGTAATATTTAACATTTAAGTACATTATTAAATTTATTTGACCTTAATATTTGCAGAATGTCCAAAAGTTTTGATTGAATTAATTTTAAAGAAAATATTCATTAAATGCTATAGTTTGATGACCCATAAAATATAGGGTTTAGGTTATAAAACCTTCTATATATGACAGAATAATATTTGGAGGCTGGAGTATTATGTCTTGATCTCTCTTAATGTTTGTAACACTGTTAGCAGCTAAGATGTTGTATGTCAATATTGGTGCACTTGTTTTTATGGATCTTATCTCATGTGAGGATGATAGTGATGTAACTCTAGTATGTTTAATTCTGAGTCTCACCACTATAAAATCAGAATCAGGCTCACTTTTTCATCTCAGGCAATCTTTCTCAAGTATTTATCACAAAGCTGCTTTTTCCCTTGTGTGTTATTTCCAACTTTTCTCTAGCACAAATTAATACGTATATTACATGGCTGTCTATTCTTAAATATTATTAATAGCTATTTATTAGCTGCTAAATGCTGCATGCTGAGCCATAAATAAAAGCCTGCACATTATTATTGCTGTAAAGAAATAAGCAGTTGGAAGTCATAAGCTAAATGCTTGTGGAGAAAAATAACTACACACTAGTTTACTGTACGTTAGTACAAAAAGCTCTGCATAGCTTTATTCATCTGAAGATAAACACCTCATTCTGAGAAACTCTGAGATTCTGTAAATATAAATGATCTCTATATCTGGAAAGTTATTTCAAGCAGCTACTTCATACTGCAGATTATTTTCTAGTAAATGGTTTTGTGGCAGCTAAGGCTAGTTTGTCCTCGGATGCTTAGTGATTTGAGGCTAAAGTTTCTCCTTATTACTTTGGTTAGGAGAATGAAGGCTGGCACTTCATATAAGTGTGATATTTCCTGTGAGCAAAAGAATGGAGTAATGCAAGAGATGTAAAGGGGCTGAATCTCATCTACTAACTCGCTTTCTGTCTGGCAAAAAGTAACACTCTGGGCATGCAAGGGCAAGGTGAGAAAGAAAGTGCTGGCTGTGCACCACCCAGAAGGGTGAAATATCCATTTATTTTTTTCCAGGCAGATGGAGGAAAGATATGGCCCTCTCAGAACTACCAAACTCTGCCATGTCCTTGCAGAGATGTGCAAAAGATGGTATTTTTCTATATTATTACTTGGACTGCCTCCTAGAAAAGTCTGACCTACAGTTAACTTGATATTTCTCAAGTAGATATTTATTCTGGTTTTGTGATTGGTTTACTAGTATCAGAATAGGAATGTGGGAGAAGGAGGGTTTTTTGCATTTCTCTTCTGTGACAGGTCTTCAAGCCTGTGAGGTTGAACAGAACTGAATGTGCAGCATGAGACATGCCCCTCAGGGAAGGAATATCTGCAACACTGAAATATCTCATATCTCTCATATCTCTCATCACGTACAACACACTCATCACTGCACCCCTGACAGGCCTTTCCTCAAGTCATGTCCTGCACCCCACATTAGTGGAATTTGGTGTGTTCAGCACAAGTCTGCCTTGTTCTGATGTGCTGCCCTGTAGTCTGGTATTACTCAGAGCTAGTAACAGGCCATGAGGTTCATACTGAGTTTGCAAGGTTCATACTGAGGGTTGCCAGGTCTGCTCTACCTGAACCCTTCTCTGAACTCCCTGAAGCTTTGGTTTGTTTGGTTTGGCTGTAACAGAAATTTTGTAATTGGCCAAGTACCTATGGTTGATTTGTTTCACTGTTGCTTGTCTTACTATGGTACTGCCATGGTTTTGTGACTCTAATATAATGATGTAATATACAGAAATACAGTCCTGGTGTAACAACAGAGGCCTTCAAGTAGTGACAGAGAATGCCACACTAGGGAGTACACACATGGAATGATAGGGTTGGCACTGGAGACAACACAGCTATAAAAAACAACAAATAGTCAACTTAAAAAAATACAGACCTGAACAAAACTGGCTGGGGAAGGGATGGGCTGAGAAAGAGGACAAAGTAGTAGTAATAGAACCTAATATATGTGAAAAGTGGTATGTATAGTAAATTTGAAGGTAACATGAAGCTGCAGATGAATGAGAAGAGCACAAGGTGTGAAAACATAAATCATCTTAGCAAACTCATAGAAAGGAACCCAAGTGGATTCCAAAGTGGGGAAGAAATCATCAGCATGAACATGACATTCCTCCCAGTGTAGGACTCCAGGTACTGACAACTCACAGTGACACTACTGCCAGCACCAGAATTAAACCACTAAACTTAGTACATAGAGGGACAGAAACTAAGTATGCATATTACAGTTTTAACTGTATTATATTATAGTTTAGTATAGCCTATATTATGAAATTATTGTTGTTATCATTGTCATCATTATGATTACTACTAAAAATTAATGTGTTTCCACATGGACATTTTCTTTCTGGTTTTGTAATAACTAGATTCTTGAATCAAACAGTTATGGTTCCTGCCACTGAGGCAAGTCCATTCTTTGATCTGAGATACAGAAAAGTTACATGTCTGTGAAGCTGGACACCACAAGCAACGACACTGAAATTGTTGATCAGATATCCATTCCTTAACACAGCATCTGGCTTGATAAAATGTGGTAGACTTTCCATGGCACAAGAGTTGATCCAGAGTCTTTGTGTGGAACATCAGATTTATGCCATGTATATAATGCAGTACAAAAGAAATGAGTAAACTGTGCTGAGATTAGGCCAGTTTAAGTTACTTATGTCCAGTTGGATCCCACCCACATTCATGAGAATTCAAAAATAGCCTGATAATCTATTATCAAATATCTTCCTTCTGCTATATACTTTTGGTAATGATTGCCGCCCTATTTGTATTATTTTATTCTCCAGCATGGAAAATTAGTTTTGTTTGAATCTTACTTAACAGCAGAAAAAGCTTTTTTGTTTGTTTTCTAAAAGAAATATGTTTCCTATGTCATAAAAATCCATCTAAACTAAAATGACAAACTCTCAACTCCAGTTTCTGTTTCAACAGAGTCAGTGGTGCCCAGAATAGAACAGAATGTGACTACTAATAAAAAAATTTGGCTTGCTTTTTCTTTTAGCATCCTGCTAAAGCTGATGTAACTGTGACTGAAACAATGACAAGTAATTTGCAGCTTTCTCAAAAGCAAAGAGAGTGAAATCCTAATATATTGCTGTGGAATAAAAAAACTTAAGTAATATAAATCTTCAGTAATGTATGAGCACTGTCTAAATGTTAAAAATACATTAAAATAAAATAAAAAGGATGGTGTAATTAAGAAAAAAAGGAATGACAACTTTCCTCCGTGCTCCATCCGGTCCATGTAGGTTCTCTGAATGCCTGCAGAATCTGTTGACTTTGAGATTCCCTCCTGGTTGTAAAGTTAAGACAGCTGTGTAATAATAAAAGTCATATTAGATAGTCTTGTTTATGGAACTCAGTGCTGGATTTTGGTTATGGGGCTATAGATTTTAATAATATCCACAGTCAGTTCTCATAATTAAGAAGTCCAGTTGGGATGTACCTTGCTAGCCCTCATCATTTTTTTTCCCAAGGAAACTAAGTGCACGTGGTATCAAACACAGTAAAAAGGCATTCATTTTGTCATTCTCTCTTTGTCCCTGGAACAGAAGTGTTACCATGGTTTATTTTAATATTTTAAATATTTTACTAAAATCCCCAGTTTCTCTCTCCCTGTTGAAATGAATGAATTCACTACCTAGTCAGCCATACCTACTTATACAGAGGAGCAATTCATAAGGAAATGAAATAATTAGAAATGTAGAAAGAATATAAATCTTGATAATATCAGTGATCTCATGTTTCTCCCTAAAATGAGGCAAATACCAGGTTAGATGATCCAGATCACATCTGACCTTGTTAACAAAAGATGTTCTTCAAACTCCAAAAAATTTTGGTGAACTCATTTTACAATAGTTAAGTACATAAACGATGACACACCATAACTATAAATAAATCAGTCCTCAATCTTGAATAATTTTTACAGTGTTGTAACAGTATTCACTACTTATTATTTTCAATGGCACAGGGTCTTACCCTTATGAAAATTTAACAATATATACCACAGTTAGGTGAGTCTTCAACAACAAAATATTAGATAAACTTTTTTGTTGCTAATAACTCAATCAAATGCAAAAAAGAGTGAGGGGTAAGCAGGTTAATATTGCACTTCCAATTTCTGATATTCATGCCATTAGTAGTACAACAATTGTTTCCAAAAAGCATCAGATATGCTGTGCAGCATAAGAGACTTGTTTGTATTGTTACTCAAGACCACTGTCACTCATACTGACACCTAGAAAAAACAAACAAATCAAACATACAAAAACCACAAACAAACATACAAAAAACAACAGCAACAACAACAACAAGAAAAACAAAAAAATAAGTTTGGGATTTTCTGTTTTAATAAAATAGTAATACACTGATGTACAGGATATTGTGACCTTTATGACCTTATTAAAATATATATATTCACTCTTCCTGCTCTTAATTATTCGAATTGAGGAACTGTTATGTAACAGTGTAAGATTTAAAATATGGCCAGATTATAAAAAATGGCAGAGTGTTGGCAGAGAACATTGTTTCTAGAGGATTACTTAGCACTAAGATATGGATGGCCAAAAATGCTGAGAATCAACTGGAGTTAAATGCATTTGTTTGACAAGCCAGCACAAAATTCTTTTAAGGCACATAAAAGTAGAAACTATTCATGCTTATAAGCATGAGAAAGTTTCCAAAGCCAAAAATGGTGAGTTGTAAATTTTCCAAGGAAAGAAACTGCTGAATAATCAGTAGAATATTTAGAAAGGCTCAAATACTGCTGCAGATATTGTGAACATGACATATTCAGTCAAGCTGCTGGGTACAAATTTGCTTATCTGGTGCCTTTGTAGTCCAGTGAGACAAGTGCTTATATTACAGCCCTTCAGTATGTATTGCACACTGTCTGAAAGAACTTCTTATAAATTGTTTTCCTTTCTAACAACCATGTGCATTGCATCTGTGTCATTGTCAGAAGCACCATCCCAGACAGTTTAAAGACAATTTCAAATGTCAATTTTCTAACTGGAAGTCAGGCTGAAAGCAATTATTTCATTGAGAGAAATGCTCTGATGGTTCATTGCTTTTTGTATTTTTTCTTTTGTTGTTCATTGCTGTTCCTCCGTTGAAGTTCTGTCCAACAAGCTCCATATGGCTAAAGCCATCTAGAATTGTAATGAAGAGTCTCTAGGATTAAAAGCATAGAGTAGTTATTTTCTGGCATGTAGACACATAAGATATCTAGGGTTTAACTGATTGCTAAGGCACTAATTTTCATTCTCACTGTCCTGTTAAGACCTTCCAGTCCCTTATCAGGACAGTAATATAGTCTTTGCTATGCAGGTACATGGGTTATCCTCTACTGCGCCCAGGAGCAGACCTGTAGCATCCACCAAATCCAGTGGTATCAACAGGTTCACACATTTATTTATTTATTTATTTAACTATCTATTTATTTGTTTATTTTCCCAATTTCAGGTTTTTAACTTTTCCACCTCGGTGCTCTTCTTTCTTGAATCTTTGAGTTACTAGCACTCTTCATGTTTTTACTTCTGTCTGTAACTCTACAGTCATAACTTGCATTTCTCTACACTGCATATTTTCTCACAGCTCTTTCCCATAATCTCTGTGTTTCTTTGGTAGCGTGATCCAGGGGGCATATACTTGTGCCAAATCAGAGCTGGGTCATTGATCTTTGGAACATGAACCGCTGAGCCCTGAGGGCAAGGAAAGAGATAAAGAGTGTTACCATCATAGAGGGTGAGATCAATCCTACTTAACCTTAAATATCTAAAAATTAGACATCAAAGTCTGAGATAACTGCCCTAGGTTGCCCTTACAGTCAATGGACTGACATACCTGTTGTAAGAAACTGAGTCATCCACAAAAATAGCATCTAAAATAAATCAAATTACTCAGCTCTGTACATACCCATTTCTCTCAACTGACTGACAGAAAGTGTTGAGTAACTAGTTTAAATTTTTGTATCTCCCTTTTAAATAACTGAACTAAAGTAGTTGCATTCTGGTGGTGTCGTTATGGAAACAGGCCAAAGAGGCCCATCCAAGCTAGATGCAGAGTGTTGTTCCACTTGCATCACCCAGTGCTTCATTCTTAGTGTCTCAGTTTAGCAGCAGTCATTACTAGCTCTTTCTATTTTATGTTATGGTTCAAAGATAAAGATAACATTGTGTTTCAGGCTCATTTAGATATTAAAAGGCTAACAGAATGCATAAGGGAAATTGCATTGTATGTGTCAGAAGCTGCTTCACCTGTCTTTATTTTTAAACTCACACCTATGCTACATTTCTATGGTGTAAAAGCCTAAGTATGTAAATACTCAAGAACAAGAAATAATCATGGCTTGAATTTGAAATTCCAGGTTAGATTCCCACTGTTGCAATTAGAAAGAAAACTAAAAGGAAACTCACTAATTCAGAGTCATCAGAAAAAAAGCATATGTTTTCTAATCTTGTACAACCCTTACTGATAGGGCATATATTAGCACTCTAGTCACAACAAAAAAGGAAGAATGAAAATTATTAGCTATTTTTTTGTATCTTAGCATGGCTGTTTGACATTGTGCAAAGAGAATACCTCCCTCAATATAAGGAATAACAATGGAAGTATTCAACTAATTTAATGCAAAAAGTACTCTTAATCCATTAGTCTTGTTCTTTTGTGTTCTGGATACTAGCTTTGTATCAAAGCCGTTACTTAATTAAAGAATTTAGAAATCCTTTATCTTTTTCTCTTAGTTTCAATGTTGCAAGAAAACATACTGGCCAGGCTAACTTTACTTTCATCTCCACTTAAAAAAATCATAGTAGTTTATCTATTTCAGATCTGTTTGGAGAAATATAAGAAGCATTACCCTGTCAACATACTGACTCACCTTCTTTTTATCAGAT
Organism: Patagioenas fasciata; assembly: GCF_037038585.1. Classification (NCBI taxonomy): domain Eukaryota; kingdom Metazoa; phylum Chordata; class Aves; order Columbiformes; family Columbidae; genus Patagioenas; species Patagioenas fasciata. Next base: position 72,959,355 of record NC_092521.1, on the reverse strand, counting down.
TTCCATGTGCTAATGTTTCCATATGAAACCTTTGGTAGAATTACTTTGGGAGTGGTGGAATTACTTTGAAAGTGCTTGTGCACAGGACCGTGTTGGAAATGACAATCTAATGTGGCAGATTTGCATTAAACTGGCCAAAAAAAATTATCAAGGTTTACATTTGCAATATACAGTGATACTACTGTACTGTGCATATAGACTGATCCTTTGCAGTTTTCCCATAGAGAACTCCACAGCCACTGCTGTAATTCCCCTGTAACAAATATTCATGCAGTAACTTGCTAATGTAGGTCCTATATTTCTGCATGGCTTTTGTCCTTCAGCATGTGATCTGATACATTTTTCCTAGCATGTGTAAGCAGAACCTGTAACAGACAGAAATTTTTCTTTTTAGTACTGCTTCCGTGTTTAAGTTAATACTATGTACTAGTGTTGACTTCTGTGTCTTGATTATCTGTTCTATATATACGAATAAAACATTTTTCCTATTTTTAATTCAGAGAGATGGAACAAGCATGACGTGCTAATAATGATGTAGTAAGTTTGCTTACCGCATTTATACCACAGTTGTGCTGCTTCATAATTGGATGCATATATACACACAACACGAATGTAAAGAAAGAGAAAATATAAAGTGTAAGCCATTATTATGAGAATTGTTTGGCTTTACTTTCATATTATATATTTCAGTATGGTTTTGTTACTGTAATTCTGTAAGCTACTTAAATGTTAAATATTTCAATACTTACATATACCTCTTTGAGGATGAAAGCTCAGGTCTGTTTCTTTTCTTCTTGGGGAAAGCTAATCTGCTTAGCTATGCAAGCACATTTGTTATGTTTAAATTTATCTTCGTAAGTTAAAATGTATCAGATTTTCCTAGTGTGTTATGGTGATCCTTCAGCCACAATTGGATTTTAAAGTATTTAAATTCTGTGCATGTGCATTTAGATTAGCTATATTTATTCTATTTATTCAAAGACTTTTCTTCCAAATTTCTATTCATTAATCGTTAGAGGTGTCTTGCTGTAAGCATATATGCTTTTTTTTTTCTTTGTATGCTTTTCATACACGTAGCATAATATAATTTCTTTAATTCCACGTGGAACAAAAAGCTTTTGAATTGCAAAGGGAAACCAGGAAGGTGAAACATATGCATACAAAATGGAGAACCTAAGAAGACCTTAAGTGAACCCCAGGCTTTATACCATCCTTCTGAACTGTTGTACATTTACCTTTGTAAATATTACAGAAGAATTTCACCGTGGATACCCAGAATAGTGAATGTACATCAAAAGTTTATTCCAGTCCTAAAGATACTACCAGTGGAATTGCAGTCATCATTTTAAACATAGAGGATTCTGTTGGAATCTATATCTTTAAAAATAGACTGGTGTTTTTAAGTATATCTCTATTGTACTTTCAAAACACATGATGGACTGATTTATAAACCAAAATATATTTGCCCAGGAGATGGTAGAGAGAGGAGGAAGCAAAGCATGTATATGAGAACAATTTTAATACTGAATCTTAATTTTAAACCTGTTAATTGAATAATTCTGCAGCCTAAACAAGACCTGCTGTAGTTACCTTGCTTTGCACTCTCTCAAGAATTCAGATTGAGACAAAGCAATAAAACCCTGGAGCTTGAAAGAGAAATGTTCAAAAAGCTTGTTGTGAGGTTGATATGCTGGAAAAAGTCATTGCAATTCTCGGTGAGGTAGTTGTTTCCAATACTGCTGTAACTATCTATAAAGAGAAACCTTTACCCTTAGGTACCAGGAACTACAGTAGCTCTGTAAAAAGGAAACAGAGGAAGAAAAAAATCACTATGGTATCTGACAAGCTATCCTTTCCTTTCCTAGTAGAAATGTTTTCCTCTCTGATACTACCATGCATGAACACAGTGGGCAGACACTTGCAGAACTCAAAGAGTTAGTATTCCAGTAAGTTAACTACATAGGAGATCAGCTACTTTGTTAAAATACTCAACATTTGTAATCAATATCATCTTAGAGAGTTTGTCCCCAATGCTCAGTAGAACAGTTTTCGGAAAATTGTTAATATATTTTGCATATGGGCTTTTTGTTTTGAAAGTAAATATGAAGAACATTAAGCATAGAGCTAAAGTGGTAACAAATAGAAACATAATTCAAACATCTACCTAGTAATCATCTCTATTCCAGTAGAACTTCAGGGAAGGATTCCTCGTTAAATTAGCCCCAGTCTTTTAAGGGAGGATCTCACTTATTTTTTTGTTACTCTACCTGATACTGTTATACTTGTTTATTTTATATATAGATATATACATTTATACATAGATATATGTATGTATATATCACATTTGCACATACTTTCCTCTAAGGTTCACTTCATACGTAAATATCAAGACTGATTTGAATAAGTTACACATAAACTTATTTTAGGTTTTAAGATTTCTGTCTCAGTGTGATACAAGTTCCATGTCATAGGGAGGATATATATTTTTTATTATTTTATTATCCATAATAAAATATATACTGCACATTTTAATTATATTAGTCTCAGAGTAACTAATCTCACTGGAACAAAAAGAGTGTAAGTGCACCAAGACAATTATTGTTCTTTCCGTACAGTGGTAAGTGTAAGAAGTGCTGTAAGTTCATTCTCTAAAGAGCCTGGTTCAACTGATACTGCCACCTCCATTAAAATAAGAGACAGGAGTTATGAGTGCACTAAATACTAGAAATTTGATTCAAGGGCTCTGCGTTTTGCTTGCAATTGCTCAGACTCAACTCATTGTATTCTATCCAAAACTCATCAGGTGTCCATCATTGCATCTTAAATTTAAAACCTTTAAACACTTTTATGATATAAGGTTGTTCAGAAAGAGACAAGAGAGAGATTTAAAGCAAGCTCTATATCAGAAAGACTATATGGTTAAAATAGATCTACACATTTTAAGTGCTTCCCATAAATCACCATATATTCCACTGGGAGGAAACATTATGTAAATGGAATGGTAGCTCCCAACTCTTGGTCTCCAAGGACATTAACCAAGCTTTTCTGTAACTTCTGTTCTCCATGTAAATTCCCTGTGAGAAGGTCTGGTGAGAAAATACTCCTCAAAGACAGAATCTTTCAAATTAGTTTGTAGTCATAATTCCTTATTCCTTATCTTAGGAAATCAATTTTCAGAGAAAGAAGACCTTTTGAGGGATATTGTAGACTCATTTTCAAATGCCACAGTTTTGAAAGACTTCCTTATTACCCAAAATGCATTCCAAACTAAAATATGTAGCTAAAGGTGACCAGAATGCTTAATTTCAAACTTGGTCTTTTTGCTGTCATCACCCTCTGTTGCTATTGCCATGTACACGAAAGTTCTGGTAATCCACAAAGAGGTATCCTTAGATATACCCAACCAACAAAGACTGTTTTTTTCTGTAACACTACAAGTACTCCAGAAATTATTATCATTTGTGAAGTGGTCTTTACAAATCCCAGTCTCTTAATAAGCCTCTGTACCCACTTTTAGGTACCAAAATATAGTCTATCTGTGCTTAATCAGTTTCTGCTATAATACTCTATATTTAACTACTTAGAAGCAACTGTAGATGTCATCATCCTGAAATTGGGTCTACCGTCAGTGATTTAAATTGAATCACCTAAAAGCATTCTTCATAGTTTCTTCTGCAATGACTGTGGAAAGCAGGGGAATGAAGCAGTCATCTAGCCCAAATTAAGAGTTTACAATAGAAAGTGGAAAATTCAGACTTGGTAGGCTGTACCAGACAGCAGGTGAATGAGAGGTACCAAAGGAATTAAAGCCTCAGGACACCAGGCATCTTCAAGGCAACATACAGTCAGGGGCTTTTATTATACTTATTCCCCAAAGAGCAGGCACAAAGATCTGATGCTTGAGACACTTGTAGAGAACCAGCATCAAGACCATTCATAAAGGCTTTCCTCATTGAAAGCAAATCCTTGTCTCTAGAAATGCACATTGACCCTGGTATCTGAGAGTGTTTATGGCCAGACAAATCACTGTCTCCACTCATCTCTGCATTTGAACATGAGGAAGAGCTCAGACAGAAAGCTCACGTCTTCATGGTGCAAGATCAATAGTACCTGGGTGGGGAAAGGGTGGTGAACCTCCTCACTGAGTCAGCATGGACAACAGCATCACTGAATGCAAGCTTAGGTACATGCACATGGTGATCCCAGGTGATGTTTTAAGAAACTTCAAGGCTGTGTTGTGTCTTCTGTAGTTATAGTCTTTCTGATATAGGGAAGCACTTAAAATGTGTAGATCTATTTTAACCATATAGTCTTTCTGATATAGAGCTTGCTTTAAATCTGCATGCTTTCAAATCTGCATGCTTTCAACCCAATAAAATATTCTATGTCCCTCTTTCCTTCTCACTGGAAAAAATCCATCCTGGGTAGTGGCACCCTGAGCACCTTACTGGACAGGATCACACGTACCTTGGGCACCTTCAACAGTGAGATTATTACCTTTGACAACAAAACAGTTTTTGATCTTCACTTTCATTGCTGCCACAGATGTTTTTTTTTTTTTATTCCTAGATCCTTTCTCCCACAGGGATGCCCAGTATTCAGAGGGACACATTCAGAAATCCCTGCCCAGCTGAGGAAAGGATCCCTACAGACATCTTCAGCTTTTTGGAAGATGCTAGCAAAACAGCATACACAGGGAGGAAATAACACCTCCACTCTTTCCACATTCATGCTAGTGTAAAACTCAGAGGCAAAATAATAAAATCGGCCTTTTTCTCAGATATCTCCACTCCTGCTAGGCTCTTTCCCAGCTTCCCTATTTCTCTAAGCTTCACATTTTGGGGTATGGTGCCAGTGACCTAGGTCATTGTTAACAGATAGATACACCTGATGCAAAGATACACCTCTCATTCAGGTTTCATTCCCACACAGCAATTTAATCGTAGCATGGAATACAAAACCTTGAGATTCAGGTAGGATGCCAGTGGAAACTGCTGCTTGGTAAGCCAGATAAAACTACTGATTGCACAGCACTTGCAAAAAAAGCTTTTAATCCTTTATAAGAGTTTATAACAGCAGCCATTTTTATACAGAATTTGGAAAACTTTGGAAAATATAAAAGTATTGAGAATCAGTGTAACATGGTAAGGCACAATGACACCTGTGAAGCTTTGGAATGCATATAATTGATTACTGTATGTATTCCACCTAGTTAGAGATGAAAATTATATGTTTCCTAATGAGCAAACAGTTAAACTTATGAAGGCAGAAATAAAATACACAATATAAGAAAATAATAACTCAAATGTATTATTTTCTACATTGAAGAAACAGAATTAGAATAGTATTTGATTTCTAAACACTACAGTTTTCAAAATTATCTGAAAACAGTATGTGGTGGCTGCAGTCTCCTCTGGGCCACTTGAATGCCAGTGAATGAACCAATGAATGCCAATGAACACCCAAGAATGTTTGAGAAAACAATTCCCGTTCTGCATGTGTAATAAGTCAAACCACTGAGGCAACCCTTCTGCTCTTTTGGAGCTTCTGCCATGTGGAAATATATTGTCCTCTTTTGCCTGGAAAGATGGCGATGATCTGTCACTCCTGACAGCCTAGTGTACCTGTGGCTCACCTGATACATAGATGACAGCCTGAGTGAGACAGTACCAGAACTATATGATCGGAAATGTTCCAGATGTAGATAAATGGTGGAATACACCAGAATATTACCTCATCCTAAGTGTGGCCAGAGTGGAAAAACACTGACTGAAGTCAATGGTCTCATGACCCTATAAAAAATGATCTTAACTGAGGTCTGTTGAGTTCTCCAAGGTCACAGCGGGTTGTTACCTCACATCTTCCCCTATGTCAGGATACCCCCAGAGTTACCTCATGATGAACTGATGCTGCAAAGGTGTGGGTGAACATAGATTTATCAAGACTCAAAAATCACCCGTTGACAAAGCCAATGCATTAAAGTGAGTAATTCATTAATTTTAAGAGGGAAATTTTGGCCATAGGTATTCAAATATCCATCGATTGGTGCACATGTGTGTGTACGTGTGTGTTTTACAAATTCGTATGTATGTGTTTTTATCTATCTATCTAGATGTCTATATATATGTGACCTGATCTATGCCTTTTTAAGTAAAATGTGACCATTGTCATTTTCAAATCTGTAACCAACACAATGTTTTGATTATAACAAATCCCAAATTGCTTTAAATAACTTTATTAATCAGCTGTCGATTAAGTGCTTGGAAATAGTATACTAAACTGCCTCGGTCAACTTCAAATTGTGTTAAATCAAAACCCTGTAAAAAATCCATCCGCGACACAATTACAGGCATATATGAAATACGTAAAGAAGACTTATGGAGATAGAAATCAACTTTGATCTAGAATTAAAGACTTAGAAATTAGTTATATGGTCTTGTTTAAAATGTATATTTAAT